>NC_139969.1:5653163-6400663 GCF_963993115.1 Abramis brama
GACTTCCTCAAGAAAGAGCATAAACACAGTTGATCACATTTAAGATTTATTTCCACAAGCCGATCGAAGTGCACGAGCCCCTCAAGTTCACATCATTCACAAGACCCGAGATGCTCCTCTGTCAACAAAAGAAATAGGAAAAACATTTCCACGTTGCAAAATCACAATAGTTTTCTTGTTTACATGAAGCGAAATCAGTCAAAAGGGTGGGTGAGTATATAGTTCAAAGACACAGATGTCAATAAATAATAAAATTCACACAATAAGGTTATTTACATGTCTGCACGATAATATACTGTGTTGCATAGTTCCATTATTGCTATCATGATTCGGTGTTTCATGTAACACGCAAATAAATCCATTTCCACAGTATATACGAGACAAGAATTTTTGTTTTTCGATTAATTGATTGTAATAGGCCTACCACAGCCTGCGTCGATGCATGAGCAACCTATGCAGTCTGAAATAAATATAATTGATTTTACAGTATTTTATGACGAAATCAAACGTGCCAAAAACAAAGCAAAACAATCAGCAACACGCCCTAATTAATTAACAGATTAGTGTAGCTGGCGTCCAACCCCTATGCTCGCTTTTAATTATGGAAACCAGTATTTAATTCGTCCTGGCTCTGGAACGATTGGCTGCGGGGATGTAAGTCATAAGGAAAATGGCTGTCTGGGGAAACGCGGTACATGGAGCCCCGGCCGGGAACGTTACAGTATCTCATCCCATAATGGCAGTTCTTACTGTACTCGACTTGGTCCTCGTGTTTTTTAAGCGAGAAAATCCCGTTGTAATTAATCGGAGGACTCATTTGGCCTTCGAAACGAGGGCTGCTGCTCTCCGGAGAGGCGCTGTCGTAATAGGACTCGTAGGACGCGTAATAGTTGTAGGGCCGGAACGGTTTGACGCTGTCCCGGGTCCCAGAGCTCAGGCCGGTGGGCGTGGCCATCTCAGCAGCGTTCGGGTACGGGTACAGAGAATCATACTGAGGCCTGCCCGAGAACGACACGTCCCCGTTGTGATCTGTGAGGAAATTTCTGGAGTTCAGCTGCAAGCAACCCGCGACCAAGTTGGTGGTGGGCTGCGACAAGCCCTTGCACAGGGTCTGCACGAACGCGAGCAGGTCAGGCCTCTTCCCCGCGCTCAGAGTCTCAGATAGAGCCCATATGTAATTCTTGGCCAGCCTCAAAGTCTCGATCTTGGAGAGTTTTTGCGTTTTGGAGTAGCACGGCACGACTTTGCGCAGGCTCTCGAGCGCGTCGTTGAGGCCGTGCATGCGGCTGCGCTCGCGCGCGTTCGCTTCTTGGCGGCGCACTTTGACACGTTCGCCGCGTCCTTCAGAGAATTTCTTTTTACGCGCGCCTTTCTTCTTCGGGTGATCGTTCTCGTCCTCCTCTCTCTCGTCCTCCTCCTCTTCCCTGTCCGTGTTGTCGTCCTCTGCCTCCTTGAGCTCGGCGCTATTGAGTGTCCGCGCGTCTTCTTGACGCGTGAATGTCGCACCAAACTGAGACTCGCGCATCATGTCTGGGTCTTCAAATGGTACGGTTAGCATCGTCCCTGTATAACAACAAAAATTTACAACAAAATAAAACAGTCTTGACGTCAAATACCCGGAAGCCTAACTACCCATGGGTTACTAAAGTATTAAAAACAAATGTTTTATTTACGACTAAATATGGTCAGTGGTTAGCTGTTGAAGAGCCTCTTACGTTTTGTTTTATAACATAGATTATATAACGTGATTCTTTTTTTTTCATTTTTTTTTTTACTAAAGCCATAACGAGACTATGTTGGTCCAATATGCATGTAAAAATGTTTCAAAATGTATTTCAGATGTCTGCTACAAATTAGTTTAGAAATGTACAACTTATCCCTAAACGGTGTAAACACCTGTCAAGTAAAAAAGAGTGGCATTTTTACAATCTATCCCACTATATTTTCCACTTTGTGCATTAACGTGGTAATATGATTACATTATTTTGCCATCCCAAAATGTCCTTTGAAATGATCAGCATTTTCATTCAAAACAGTTAACAAATATAGAAGGCTAACAAAAAAAACAAAAAAAAAACCCCATCAGAATGTGTTTGTCACTCAAATCTATAGGCCTGTATGATGTTTATTTTGTTCAATTTTTGAGTGCAAGAGAATTGGAAAATGTTCCAATGTACGCATTATGATCATGAATCATATTTCCAGGGTTTTTTTATTTTTTTTTTAAGCATATACATTTTGCGTTGATGTTTTATGTCAAATCAAATGATAACCTGCTGATTCAGATGATGCACATTTTGTCATTTTAACATTCATTAACATGATCACAAATCAAATTACTAACCAGACGTGAAATTATACTTAATCAACACAAATGTGTTGTTCTGTAAACGTTTTTCACACAGATTTACAGCTTCTATTGTCAGCTCAGGAGGGTGGTGGTCATGTATGATAGAGATTTCACTCCTGTAGCTCATTTCTAATTGGTTAATCTGGCGATGTTACTCCCTGTACTGCCCTACTCAGACAAACAACAATTAAAAATCTAGCAAGAACAATCCTGGGTGAACTCAAAACCATGGCAGCATTAGGCACATTGCCTGTCGGACCAACACAAATAAGGTAGCAAAGACTGGAGCTAAGCGTTTTTTTTTTTTTTTTACAATAAACACAACAATAACACATTCATGCCAAAAACTGAAGCTCTAAATCAGACTGGTTTCAACGGCTCACCTGTTTCGTTCAGTTTTCAGCTCGCATGTTCAAATTCCTTGCGACGTTCAGAGCTGCCTCCCATGTGCTTGATGTGGAGCTGTATGAATTCCTTTAATCTCCCTCTCCCTCTCTCTCTCTTTCACAGAGAAATGACACCCATGCCAGGCACCAGCGCTGGTACCCATGCCATCTGCCACTGACGTTTTGTTGGTCACATGATGCAGTCTCCAGGGACCTTCATTCCGCTCTCATCATCTGGTGCGCACGGTAATGGGCACCGGGAGGCTCTCATTTACCGTCAAAAAACTCCGGGTAAAAAAGGAGAGATTAATGCCAGTATCGCTGCGGCAATACCAGTGTAGAAACGACTAAATGATTTAGACTTTAAAGCGAAGCGTGTATTTGATTATAGGGCGACGGATGCTGCAGGCAAGAGCAAATCAGTTGAGATGTCTTCACTATGCATGTTAGAGTCGTCTGATGGATAATAAATGCTCAGATATTACATCAAATCTCTGCACCTACAGTAAATATGAATAATAGCCTGCGTGCATATAAATGTTAAGGAGCATTCAATTGGTAAACAGCAAATAATTAATTCATTGTGCTGTCATGTGCAATATATAGGCTATCAAAGCCTCAGTTTGGTGTCAGAACTGTGACTTTTAGAGACTGTATTTAGGAGTGAATGGGAAACTTTTTCTCAGTCATTTCAATTGTAAAAAGTGTCCATATCAACCTGAATTCACCCTATAAGGCAAGTTGTCACAATGGATATGTCTCAAGAAGTCATATTTTTGCAATATTTATTATAGGTAAACATAATAAGGTGAACACAGTAATATCACTATGAGAGATAAGAATCATATAAGAAGGCAGATTTTATCTGAAATTTTTAACAAACTGTTCTCAAGAGAAGAGTTCATATTTTTCATCATCATCAGATTGGGGCAAGATATGTGTTTTTAATAAAGTCATTGGCTGAAAATGATGTTTTCATACAGTATGCTTTTCTTTTCCTTTCTTTTATTCACATTTAAAATGTTACCTTTGAATGTTCTTGCTATTTAATTTGTTGTTTTGTCTTCCATAAATATTTTAAATGCTATAAATTCCTTATGAAACCATTATTTATTCAAAAAATAGTATTTATATCATAATAAAACCGTATTTCTTAAAGTTCACTCAACCCCCTATTCAACTTTCAACAAACTCATAATGACTAGCTAGATGTACTTACTGAGAAAGGTATACTTAACTGAAACCAATAGCTTCAGTGAACTTTCAAAAAATGAGTTGGCACAACTTCAACCACTGAAGTTGAGTGAACTAAAAAATGCTTTGCACTTGGTTGCTTTTTAAAGTTAACTCAACTATTTATTTATTTCACAGTGATATATAATTGTTATATTTGACATTTTTGCTTTACTTATGTTTTTATTTTTTTGGAGAAGCAATTGCAAACATTGATTGCAACAACTTGCCCCGCTATTGGGCCAATTCAACAAACTGCATCATTTTTTCATTAAATAATAGTGGAAATGTTCATTACATTTTTGTAGACAAGTCTTTTGAATTTGACGGTTTCCTAAGAAATAGTGACTGAAAGTCAAATTTTTATTCACTTTCTTACAGAGGTGTAAAGTCCAGGGGTCAGAAAGTAAAAGTCCTGCCATATGTTTATTCCACCCGTGAACTCAGCCAGCTGATTTCACTAATTAGTTCTATCTCCTAGCTGAAAAACTGTGCTAATTAGCAAATCTAGGTGATTGGGACGAAATACCGAGGAGGACTTTTACTTTCTGAACCTGGACTTTACACCTCTGCTTCCTGATACTTTGAGGAATGCATTTTGAATGAAAGCATGCACACATCACATATATTCCTACAGATAAAACATTGTAGTAGCTTGTTTTTGTTGGTGTTAGATATTGTTGCGTTAAGTGCTGCGGTAACTCAGGCTCACAGTGTATGACAGCTCTGAATCTCTGTAGTGCAGTCTTGCGAGAAGACTGTTAGAAGTGCAGCTGTGTTTAGTTTACGCTTCATCGTCTTTAAATCATATAGCAGACAAACTACTACTTTTCCAGTAAATATTTCTCTGTGCAGCAGAGGGCAGTCCCCAAAACGGCAACATTTGGACACACACACACACACACACACACGCACACACACACACACACACACACACACACGTTCACAATCTGCCCCCCAAAACGCCTCAGCTGGCATTCTGCACGTTCTGGTCCAGTTCACACCAGCATCTGATGAGTCAAACTCCTCATTTCAGACTAATCAGTTGACTGCACTAATTGCAAATGCAAATATGCAAATTTAAATTAATTAATTACTCCACTAATTAGTTCTCTGGTCTTTTCAGGTAATAAATCATTGTGTAGTTGAAAGAAAGAGATGGAGAGAGAAAGGGGAAATGCATTTATCTGCCACCTACTACTCTTATAATGATTCACACACACTCAACACACTGAGGAGAAAGTTTGGAAGAAGTCCAACGGGAATGACTTCCGGGTGTGTTTTAGTGACAATTCGAGTTGGATATTTTTGGACATGGCACCATGCAAATACCATGGTATACCACCATTCAAAAGTTTGGGAAAGAAATTAATACTTATTGGCATTAAAGACTTTTATGTCACATAAATGCTGTTCTTTTGAACTTTCTATTCAGCAAAGAATCCTGAAAGAAAATGCATCACGATTTCCACAAAAATATGAAGCGGCACAACTGTTTTCAGCATTGATAATAACAAGAAATGTTTTTAAAAATCTGCATATTAGAGTGATTTCTGAAGGATCATGTGACACTGAAAACTGGAGTATTGATGCTGAAAATACAGCTTTGAATCACAGGAATACATTACATTTTAAAATATATTCACTATAGAAAACAGCTATTTTAAATTATAAAAAATATGCCACAATATTACTGTTTTCACTGTATTTTAAACAGATAAATGCAGCCTTGGTGAGCAAAGGAGATTCTTTCAAAACAATCTGACCCCAAATTTTTGGCTGGTATAGTGTATACTTTATCAAAATACTACGGTATTCCATTGCATTGAAACAATTGCTGTACCGTTACCACCCAGTATTTTTTTGTCAGGTTTGTATCAGCTATATTGGAGGTGGATGGTAAACCTGGATAATGCATTATTCTTCCACCTGTAAATGAGGCTTTTTGTTGCCACAGCGATGACAGCTCGTGCTCGTCAGCTGTTTTAATTATCACATTATCAGCGTTTAAAGGCAGTGTGACGAGCCGAGTTGCTAATGAAGGTGCTGGAACTCTCACAATGAGACGGAGATGAGACAAACCGCCTGCCAGAATCACAGGTGACACCGACTGCTGGTCCGACTGAAGCTGCTGGTGGCACAAAAGAAGGATGTGTTCGAGAACGAAGCGTGTGCCGTATACCTTTCCTTGAGTAAACCTCTTAAAAATAGAACTTTTCCCCCCTGCAGATGTTTCTGGCTGAGGCATTAACTAACACCTACACTACTGACACTACTGTTGGGAAGCGCACCCTCACCTCACATTTCATAATCACACCTTCACTGTGTTGCAAAAAAGCACCCTGATTTCCACCACACACACATATGATCGATCAAAACACGATGTTACACAAAGATTCACATTATAACAGGTGCAATCTTCCTGCTCAAGGTGTTTCAAGATCTTCCTGTGATCTTTCCTCGAGGTTTATTGACTATCTGAATATTATCAAAGAATAATTCACTAAGATACACATTTTTATATATATAATCCTCACACTGTGGTTTGTATCATTTGGAATTTCTTATCAGTTCTTATCTGGGAAGACTGGGATCAGTTCTCAGCCATTCCAGGTGTAGACAGGCAAAAAAAAAAAAAAAAAAAATATGTAGGATTTACTTTGAAACAATTAAAACAATTGGAGAAATGGCAAGTAACACAAATTAAACATGAAATTTAGAAGTAGAAAAACTAGATAGGACAGACGGATGGACAGAGACAGAAAAACAGATGGATGGATGGATGGATAGAGGGTAAAATATTTGGATAGATAGATGATAGATAGATGATAGATAGATAGATAGATAGATAGATAGATAGATAGATAGATAGATAGATAGATAGATAGATAGATGGATAGATGGATAGATGGATGGATGGAGGGAGGGAGGGATGGATGGAGGGATGGATGGATGGAGGGAGGGATTGACAGACAGACAGATAGATCTTTTACTTCAGTTAGCATTTCTAATTTTGAAGTTTTTCATCTTTATTTTATTTTAGATTTTTCAATGAGCAAAAACCCATTTTTAATAGTTTTAGGTTTAGGAAACAAAAACAACACTGGCTGGAAAATAGAATTGCAAAAACGATGACTGTTTTCAAACTGATTTCAGACTGTTTTACTGTTTTTTATGTTCTTTTGTCCTTGATTGTCCCTTTACCTGGATGAAAAAATAACATCATACGGGTTTGAAGGGGAGTAAATAATGACAGGATTTTCATTTTTGACTGAACTAAACCCTTCAATGGGTTTGCACAAGAACAAAAATGTGATTTTATCTGCAAGACTGTCAAAAGAACAATCTTAACATTATTAAGCGTCATGAAGTTGTGAAATGATCATACTGATGGACCGATGGCAGAGGACAGGCACACACACACACACACACAGGCGTGCAGGTTGGCTGGGCACTGTTATTCTGCTGTGATTAGAGGACTTTGGGTCTCAGAACCACCATCTACAGCTGTGCTGTTTCTATCAATTACATGGCCCATATGCCAGCAGCTCACTCCACCCAGGTGGAACTCAGACGGAAGAAGGAGAGGTGTAACATGCTGACGGACACACACAAACACTAACAGCGAATGTGGAGGAGTCTTGCTTCCTGAAAGACATGCACACGCACGCAGAGTGTTAATCTAGAAAGGTTGATCTTTTATGTGTGTCATTCAATTAGCCCGAAGTTTCTCCCATAGCGAGAAGTTTGGTGATATTCTAGACGAGCACATGGATTGCTGCTATGTAAGTAATGAAATATTTAAAATATTCAGTGGTGCCTAAAAACATGAAAACACAGATGGAGAAAACCAGCACTAATTAACATGAAATCTGAAATCATGAATAATTTATTTGTTTTTAAGATGTACAATGTAAATATATTGGAGGTAAGACATCTGAGAAAGAGAAGTGAAAGGAACTCATATGTTCTGCCGCAGGGCGATATCACATGTTAACAGCAGCATGTTCAAAACAATCTGAATAACTGGAGAAATATGGCATTAGTGTCGGAGGTGAAACATCTGCTTCTTACATTTTTACATAACTATATACATTTCTATATTGTGTATTATTAATTAACTTGTTCATTTTTTTGTTTACAAATATGTACGTTTACATTTATTCATTTAGCAGACGCATTTATCCAAAGCGACTTACAAATGAGAAGAATAGAAGCAGTGAAACTAACAGCAGGACAACAATATGCAAGTGCTATGACCCTTCTCAGTTTAATCTAATGCAGTACATGTACTTTTTTTTTTTTTTTGTAAAGGTCATGTGATTGCTGATAGTGTTCAGTTTAAGAGCTCTCAGTTAAATTTGATTAAAAAGCTTCTTCTGGTATAAAAAGTCCATCTCTAAATAATCCTGTATAGTTTTATAAAATCATGTATTTTAAATGTAATAAAATAAAAGTATTTGACTTATGATTTGAATTTTCTCAATTTTATGTAAATGTATTTATTAACCCTTTATACCTTTACTTTTCTGTTTTAAATCAAATTTAAAATGCATTATTTTGTAAAACTGTTACATGATAAAAAAGTAAAATTATATTGCTGATTGTTACTGTTTTAAAAACTAGAAGAAAATTCATACATGAAATGAAGGAATTTTAAAACCATGTCAAAAGCTTAATGCATGCCTTTATTTTATTTTAAATCAAATATAAAATACATGGTTTTGTAAAACTATTTTTATATATATATTTACATTTAGCCTATTTTCTTTTAGTTAAAATAATAAGAAATGTATTATATTTTGCTCATTGTTATGGTTTTAAAAACAAGAAATGAAAACTTTAATTTCCTAATTATTTATTTTATTTACACATTAAGTTAAATTTCTTCTAGATTTTAAAATAATACAAATGAGCAATGCAATATTATGATATTGCTTATTTTAACAAAAAAAACCCTCAATTATATATATATATATATATATATATATATATATATATAAGACTTTTATATTTAATATATAATCATATTCTCATTATATATTGTAGATTGATGTTACTTTTGTAAAATTATTGTCCTATTACATTTGTCATATATTATTGTCATATTACAATTTGGATATTCAACAATAATGTGTTATAATAATATATATATAACATTATTGTTGAATATCCAAATTATATGTTATTATTTTGCAGTTTAAGTATTTCTATCTTCCTAGGATGAAGCGATTGTGGTAAGTGTATCGAGTGACAGTGATGACTGTATAATGTGTTTCAGGGTTAAATGTTCTGGACTCTCCGTGCTGAGAACTCTGGGCTGCTCCTCCTGCTCTCAGCTGCTCAATAATCCCACTCCTTCTTATCAGGTCGTGTGTATTGGCAGACACTGCCTCTCTCTCAGTTCTCTCTCTGACTCACTGCCAGTAAATGATGGCACTCGTGTACTTGTAGTCGTTCCAGTGCTGGTTTGGAACAGGAAATGCTGTTTCATCATTGGTTGGGTCACATCCAGCCGCTGACATCAGCTGTCAGTCATAAGAGAGCGTTTGTACTTCTGTTGCTGAATACAGTCATGATGTGGATGGAGCTCTTGAGGCTGTGCTTCATTTGACTGAGATAAGAGTGAGTGACTGAGTGACTGAGTATTAGTAAATCAAGTAAGTTGAGTGAGTGAGCTAGTTGAGTGAGTGAGTGAGAGAGTGAGTGAGTGAGTAGAGTGAGTGAGTGAGTAGAGTGAGCAAGGGAGTGAGTGAGTGAGTGAGTGAGTGAGTAGAGTGAGCAAGGGAGTAAGTGAGCAGAGTGAGTGAGTGACAGTATTAGTAAATCAAGTGAGTTGAGTGAGTGAGTGAGTGAGTGAGTGAGTGAGTAGAGTAAGTGAGTGAGTGAGTGAGTGACTGAGTGAGTGAGTGATGGAGTGAGTTGGGTGAGTGAGCGAGTGAGTTGAGTGAGTGGGTGAGGTGAGGTGAGTAGAGTGAGTGAGTGAGTGAGTGAGTGACAGTATTAGTAAATCAAGTGAGTTGAGTGAGTGAGCTAGTTGAGTGAGTGAGTGAGTGAGTGAGTAGAGTGAGTAAGTAAGTGAGTGAGTAGAGTGAGTGGGTTGAGTGAGTGAGTGAGTGAGTGAGTGAGTGAGTGAGTGAGTGAGTGAGTGAGTGAGTGTGTAGACTGAGTGAGTAGAGTGAGTGAGTGATGGACTGAGTTTTGAGTGAGTTGGGTGAGTGTGTGAGTAGAGTGAGTGGGTGAGGTGAGTAGAGTGAGTGAGCGAGTGAGTGAGTGAGGGAGTTTAGTGAAGGAGTGAGGGAGGGAGGGAGGGAGTGAGGGAGGGAGTTTAGTGAGTGAGGGAGTTTAGTGAAGGAGTGAGGGAGGGAGGGAGTTTAGTGAGGGAGGGAGTTTAGTGAGAGAGGTAGAGTGAGTGAGTGAGTGAGTGAGTGAGTGAGTGAGTGAGTGAGTGAGTAAGTGAGTGAGTGAGTGAGTAGAGTTGGGTGAGTGAGTGAGTAGAGTTGAGTTGAGTGAGTGAGTAGAATGAGTGAGTGAGTGAGTGAGTGAGTGAGTGAGTGAGTGAGTGAGTGAGTGAGTGGGTGAGTAGAGTGAGTGAGCGAGTGAGTTGAGTGAGTGAGTGAGTGAGTAAGTTTAGTGATTGAGGGAGAGAGTTGAGTGAGTGAGTGAGTGAGTGAGTTTGAGTGAGTGAGTAGAGTGAGTGAGGGAGAGAGTTGAGTGAGTGAGTGAGTGAGTGAGTGAGTGAGTGAGTGAGTGAGTGAGTGAGTGAGTGAGTGAGTGAGTGAGTGAGTGAGTTTGAGTGAGTGAGTAGAGTGAGTGAGGGAGAGAGTTGAGTGAGTGAGTGAGGGAGAGACTTGAGTGAGTGAGTGAGTGAGTGAGTTTGAGTGAGTGAGTAGAGTGAGCGAGGGAGAGAGTTGAGTGAGTGAGTGAGGGAGAAACTTGAGTGAGTGAGTGAGTGAGTGAGAGAGAGAGTTGAGTGAGTGAGTGAGAAAGTGAGTAAAGACATAAATTATGATTTAAAGGGATAGTTCACCTGAAAGGAGAGGTATTTTGAAGAACGTTGGGGTCCAAATAACAATAGACCCCATTGTCATTGTATTGAGAAAGAAAGAAAAAAAACATTTCTAAAACAGAAATAAAGTCTGTAAAGTTTAAAATTACAAGAGTTTAGTAAATGATGAGAGAATTTTCATTTTTGGGTAAACTATCCCTTTAAAACATTTTTGTATAGAAGTTTTGGAGTACTTTATATGCTTTAACAAAATAACACTACTGGTCAAAATTTGGTAATGCGATTTTTTTATGTTTTTAAAAAGTCTCTTCTGCTCACCAAGGCTGCATATATTTGTACAAAATATGTACAAACAGTAACATTGTATAATATTATTACAATTAAAAAAATATAGTTTTCTATTTGAATATATGTTAAAATGTAATTTATTCCTGTGATCAAAGCTGAATTTTCAGCACCATTACTCTATTCTTCAGTGTCACATTATCCTTGATCAGAAATCATGCTGATTTGCTGTTAAAGTGCCCCTATTATGCTATTTTAAAGTTTCCTAATGTTGTTTTGGAGTCTCCTACAACAGGTTTACATGCATCAAAGGTCAAAAAACTGCATTTGCACATCACCACATTTTTCAATGATTTTCAAACGACTTGTCAAATGAATCAGTCTCTCTAAATCCCTCCTTTCCGCGAGCTATTCTGCTCTGCTAAAACAAATCTTGGTCCATGCTTAATCTTAATCAAAGTAGTGAGAACGACAGACAATCTGCATTAATAGACACACACAGTTATAGGTAATCGTGGCCCACAACTGATTAGCAGAAGTATTTCAGTAAGATAGTGATAACGTGAGTTAGCCAGTTAGCAGGAGACCTACACAATATAAAACTCAAAACTAAGTATTTTGAACACCATCTTTCAAGAGCAAGCGGTTTGTGAATCCTGCATTGAACTCTGAGATTTGAGAAGCAGTCTTCAGTGAAATAAAGGGAACACAGCAAAAGTTTAGGATTATACTGCTGTGATATCGTGGTAAAGATGAATTTTAACCACTGATTCTTCACATGCTCGTCCTTGAGCAGTGAAAAAAACTGGCTTTACCTTCACATTGTAGAGCACAGCTTCTTTTCGACATGATGCTGTCTAGTATCCACAGGAATCAGCTGCTGGTTTGAGGTTCAAGTTTTCCCTGCTGTCTGCGCGCGCAATAAGTGGGCGGGCAATATGCTAATGTTTCGTCTTAACGTCACAACGAAACGGCTCATGACTCGTTTGAAAAACATTTCATTGACTCAGAGTCGACTCTTACTTTTGAAAGACAATAACTTTATATACGGTGCACTTTCAGATTTAAAACTTTGCAGGATGTTTTCATTCACTCAGAGCTAGTAGCCTATGTTACACACTACATGAAGGGTCATTTTCAAAAATCCATAATAGGGGCCCTTTAAAGAAACATTATTTTCCATTTTGATGCTTAATATTTTTGTTAAAACCGTGATACACTACCATTCAAAAGTTTGCGTTTAAGATTTGTTTCCTGGTCTAGCTGTCTAATAAGCCTATATTGAGTATATTGAGCACTATATATATTGTTGGTTCTGTGACGAATTGATTTTGTTCCTCTGTTCTCTGTAGTTCCTCTTTGAAAAAATAAAAATAAAAATTGTTGTCTGTGGTAACTGATAGAAGGCACCAGATGCAGTTTCTCTGAACCCAGAAATTTGCTTTTTGAATTAATTCCCAAATAAATAGTTTCCAATCTCACAACAAAATATTTGCATTTACTATTTATTTAATTGATAAATGTGATTTAATGCACGAAAAAAATAACACGCATCACTCAAACCTTCCGGGCAACACATACTCCAACACCCTCCCTTACTGCAATATTCTTCAGAATAACACAGCATATGGCCTGTTGCTACAGCGACTCCATCTTAATTACAATATTCCTCTTTGAAAAGTCTCTTTCGATGCAATGACCTTTAATAAACTATACAGAGACTGTGAAACACCAAAGGTCTAAACTAAGATCCCACTTTCGGCTCACAATATGCTCAGCAAAATCTGTTCATTCTTTAATAAGAGAGAATAGTTGTGTTAATTTGCATATGGATGTGGTTTAAGGAACATATACACATCCCTGTAACGTGTAATATATATGATAACACAAGACTTCAACATCATGTATGCCATATATACCATTTATCATGCAAACAAATATATATTCATAATATAGAGGTGGATGGGGACCCTTCAACACAGATGTATGCAGACACACACACATCTGCTTAGATGCCTTGATGATCATTTTCACTTCAACATGTTTGCTGTGTGAAAATTGAATATGGTGTAACCAAGGTGTTATGTTGTTGAGTCAGGGTTTAATCTGTTAATTTTCTTCTTCTGTCAGGCAGGCCCAGGACTGCTACAAAACCTCTCATAAACTCTACATATTCGATGAACTCGAGTCTCAAAGAACTTGATAAGTGCATAAGAAGCACCTGTACACTTACGTGAGGACATTATGTCTCATATTTCTGTTGGCAGATGCTGTATATTGAGGACAGGAGTGCAGCGCAGGGAAGGAACCAGTTAAACAATTCCATTTCATCAATAAATATACTGTGATCCCCAAAACTGGTTGTATATTCAGATCACACTTAAAATATGGGAATGTTTGATTTAAAATAAAAATAAAACAAAGCCACACATTAAGTATTTGACATGTTGTTTTAATTTCTTTCATTTTATTGAATTAGTTAATTAGATACATTTCTTCTTTTTTTAAATAATCATTGAGCAATATAATAGAAAAATTTGAATCATTGTTGTTCTTATTTTAAATATAAGAAAATAAACTATATGAAATTATTTATATATTGCTCATTATTATTATACATTTATTTATATGATATATTTTAGATAGGTGTTATTTTTTGCATGATTATTGTGTAATATGTATATATATTTTTTTTAAAGTCTTATATATATATATATATTTTTTTTTACGGTATTATTTTGCATTGACAAAGTATTTCCATCTTCCTAAAGCAGTTTTGATAACTGTAGAGTATATGAGAGCAGCACTCATAAATACATTAAATGCATTAAATACAAAATGACAAAAAAGTTTGTTTTTTGTTTAAAAAAGCAAATAAGCAAATAGAAATCTAATATCTAATATAAATCTGAAGCAAATAGATTTCTAAGTGTCTGAATGCTCACAGTATTTGGGATTGTATATCAGTGAGAAAGGTGCTTTTGCACAGGTTGGTGCACTACTACATGCAAACATTTCCACTTCTTCAGTAAAGCATGGTGTCATACAAGTGACTGGATTTTCCCACACAGTTCCCACATAATAACAGTGACACCTAGTGGCACATTTGTTGTGATCTTCACCTATTGACACAATAGTATCACTTTTGTTCACCCCAAAATTAAAATGCGTCACCTGATATGACTTTGTTACCTCTGTTTAACACACACAGAGGAGATTTAGCAGAAGGCACATGTTTCTCTTGTCTATACAGAAAAGTATTTAGTGACAATGGCTGTCAAGACACAAAAATGACAAAAACATTTTGGCAAAAACTATAGAGTAAATGCATCAATTAGTCCATATGTACTGTATTTAAAGGGGCTATATGTAAGAACTTTCATGTATTAATTGCTTTTTGTATTGCCAATGTGTAAACAGCTTGTAATGAAACTTAAAAAACAAGACCTTTCTAGGTTGTCTATGAAAGCCGGTAAACTGATTTTTCTGTAAAGGACTCAAAAATCAAAAGTATGTGACGTTTATGCGTGCTCCCTAGAGCATTTCTTCTGTTCAATGACACATAAAAATGTCCCAGGTTACGACTGTAACCATAGTTCCTTGAGAAGGGCATGAGACGCTGCGGGAACGCTTCTGCGTGATTGCGTTTGAAGCACGTGTGTCAACTAGTCCAGTGGCGAGAGGGAGACAGAAGATCCCTCCTGACCGGAATCTCCAAGGGAGAGCCGTTGAGGAGGGACACCAGGTCCGAGAACTTCATTCGGCTCGGCCAGTAAGGCGCTACTAGCAGTAGACTCACTCTGTCCCGGTGGTCCTTCTCCAGAACTCCTGGGAGCAGAGAAATCGGGGGAAAAGCGTACAGCCGAAGCCTCGGCCATGTCTGCGCCACAGCATCCCCAGGGAGGCTGGATGTATGAGGAGAACCAAAGTGGACAGTGTGTCGTATCCTGAGACGCAAACAGATCCACTTCCGCTTGGCCGTAAACCTCTCATATATGCTTCACCACCTCGGGGTGAAGTCTCCATTCCCCTGGCCTCAGCCCGTCTCAACAGAATGTCTGCTCCTATATTTTGGTACCCCGAGATATACACTGCTCTCAGGGAGAGCATCTTCCCAACGGATCACAGGAGGATCTGTTGCGCCAGTTTGCATAGTGGACGCGGATGTAGAAAGCAACTGATTTGACTTCTCTATGACCCTCCTCAGAGGGCGCAAGCCTGACGTAATGTCTTCTTGAGTCATGAGCTCGCTGGAAACCGTTGCGCCCCGAGGCACAGAGGGTGGCGGGGTTGGCAGAACGGCCTCCTGAGGGCAATGAAGTGGCGTGGGCACAGTATACTGACGTGTATATGACACAGAGCACTTGCTGAGGCACAGAAGCTAACTCCGTTTTTTTCCGGATGTGATTTTATACTTTCCTAGTCGTGACATCACCCGCCCATGACGTTCCGTCTCGCCATTGGACTAGTACTTGACACATGTACTTCAGACGCAATCACGCAGATGCGTTCTCAAAGCATCGTCGATGCAGCGCAAGTTCACTCAAAAGAAAACGAATGCTTATACAATGTTGTTCAGGATAATGCTGAAAGAGCCATTCTGTACTGTAATGTCAATGTGTCATGCAAAGAAAATGGATTAATTCAAAGTATAGTATACTACAAAGTATATTAAACATAGCCAGATCGATATCTCTAGTCTCAAATATACTTTATAATTAAAGTCTCATAACTAATTTTAATTACCTCATCTGTGACATGATGCCGGTGAATTGCAAAGCTCGTGCAAACATATCCACATCACTATGATGATGATCAGATGCTTTCTTAACTGTTGTTTTCTCACTGCTGTCATTGTTGTTGTTTTCTCGCTATTGAGAGGAAAGCGCTGCACATTTACATATTCATTTAAATGCAAGTTGTGAGTGCGAGCACGAGAATTTGCTGGCTGCAGTTCATTTAACGACCACCGGTGTCGCTAATAACAAGGGTTTCTGAATTCTACAGCAGTGGATCTGAACATTTTTGACTTCAAGGTCCCTCAATGTCCACAACCATATCTGAAGCCCCAAAATAAACTATACCAAAAATAAAGTTGTTCACTGAATATCTTGCCTTTTGTGATTCACAAAAGAAAATCATATGGGTTTGGAAACTAAATGAGGGTGAATAAATGATAATACATTTTATTTATGGGTGGACTATACCTTTAACTCATCAATCACACACACACTTTAGTCCCAAAAACAGCAGCACGTTTGTTCTGAGCCCTTTAAGTTGATGTTTATTGTGAATCACGCATGTGCAGACACAGATGTTTTTCTCTTTCTCTGCGTCCTGCTCAAAAACAGACATCATGGAGACGGATAGACACTAAAGATCACAGTGTCAACTTTTACAAATTGGACATGATCAGCTCGCTCACACACACGCGCGCACACACACACACACACACACAAACACTCACACACTAGCATAATTTTAGCACATGCCATCACATTCATCTGCCCCATGATCTGAAACCAAAACTAGTAATAGTCTGAATCTACAGGAAGATTTGCAGTAAACCACAAGAAGGCAAACTGAATCATGTAACCCATGCAATAAAGTGGTAATTTGCTTCATTTCAGGAAATTCATATCCATTATCTGCTCTCATTTTGTCAGGGCAAATAACAATGATATTCATTCTGCTGAGTAAAGATATTGGGAAGAGAGAAAAACAAACTTTTACACCAATAACTCGGTAAATAATATACATATTAGATACAGTAAGGAAGAATCGTTTTACAGGCTTTGTATAAATAAAAACAATTCAGAAGTTCAACTTTTCTCACCTCACACCCTCAGAACATGCCAGAGTCGCTGTGAATGTACGCGTTTATCCTGTCTCAGGTCAGAGAAACCATATTTACAACAACAGATGAAACAAATAGGAGAAAATAACAGTTAAATGTTCCAATTAACAAAGCAGTTCCTGAATGCTGAACTTCATAATGAATAAACTTCACAAAACCTGTCAATCACATGTCCAAGTCACATTTAACCCTGAAATCAAAAGTAAAATAAATTATATTGAATTAAAAACAAATATTTCAGCAGTTATTTTTGAATAATAAAAATGCATATTTTATGTTTATGACATTTATGTTAACTAATTTGGATTGCCTTAAAGCAAAACTAAAATAAAAACACCAAATTTCATTATTACTGGAATATTAAACACAACAATGATATATTATTTAAATTGCAAATGTATTTATACAGTAATGATAGGCCAACACTACCATGTAAAAGTTTAGGGTTAATTAGATATTTAAAATAATACTTTTATTCAGCAAGGATGCATTAAATTGATCAAAAATAAAAATTTTAATGTTACAAAATATTTTTTATTTCAAATAAATGTTGTTGTTTTGAACTTTCTGTTCATCCAAGAATCCTGAAAAAAAATTGTATCACGGTTTCCACAAAATATTAAGCAACCGTTTTCAACATTGATAATAATCAGAAATGTTTCTTGAGCAGCAAACCAGCATATTAAGGCCCGTTCACACCAAGGATGATAAATATAATGCCTTTAGAATGATTTCTGATGGATCATGTGACTGAATTCTGGAGTAATGAAGCTTTTCCATCATAGGAATAAATTACATTCTAAAAAATATGAAAATAGAAAAGAGATATTTTAAATTGTAATAATATTTCACCATATTACAGTTTTACTGTAGGCCTATTTTTGATCAAATAAGTGCAGCCTTGGTGAACAACATGAGACTTGTTGAGAATGTTAAAAAATATTTTTTTCTGCATGGTAGTGTATTTGTTAGAGCGTCTTTAAGATTAACATGAATTACAAAAACTCAAAAGTAAAACGTCTGGATATGTTCATGAGAAGAAATTAGGGAAATGTGCTTATATTGCCATGAAAATCATGTTAAAAGGCCCTCAAAAAAAATAACGGTCCTAAAAATGGGTTTGTTTTAATCATGCAAAATGTAATTTCCTATTTTCTTTCTTTTGATTTTGGGCTGAAATGTTAAGGACATGTTTTTTCTTCTTTCTTTTTTAGATTACCTGCTCAAAGGACAGAGAAACGCTTGTCACAAAAACCTCAGGACATCAGTAAAAATGACGTACGGCAAATATCTAGGTATTGCAGAGCGAGCACAGTGATATGGTTATGACTAACACACTACTACGTTCAGTTATAAGACTTACATCGTCTATGGTGACTGCTAGTCGTAGAAGACGTTTGCGTTCGGTTCGCTTTCAGAAAGACTACATGAAGAAAGGCATCTGAAGGTAAGCGAGAGAAGGAAAAATCTTAGGTTGAATCCGGCGTTTTCTACTCCACAGACGTGCTCCAATAAGAAATACTGCCACTTCGTACGGCTTTTCTCAGTTATAAAAGCTCTGATCTAAATGCAGACAGTCATTTACAATAATAATACATATGCACATTCAGGGTTTCATATACGCAACCTCTATTAGCTGATGAGGCATTGCCAACAAACGTGAGTCGGAGGCAGACATTGCATCAGAGCACGTTTGCTGAAATAAAAATCAGTCCATGTTGAGTAAAGCGTGTTTAAAATAACTGAACACAATGTCATGTTGCCGCAAAAGCAGATCTGGGTGAATATTGATCACGGGTGCAACTGCTAAGATTAGTTATTTACAGTTTAACGCAGGCCGCATATTATATATTATATAGCATATAGTATTTAGATATAAATCATAGACACGTGGCAAGTCATCCGACTGCAAATGCAGAAAGACATAAAAAGCATTTGTGTGTGCAATTACAAATGATTTTAACAAGAATTTGTGTGTACTGTATAATGGCATTGTTTCAGCTCTTGCATGCTTTTTTCTTAGCGGATGAACTCATTGCTCTCTAAAGGTTTGGGAGGGAAATGAGATCTGCTTCAGTTAATGAAACAGACCAGACAAAAGCAGCTGTTGTCCCTCGCCTGTGACATTCTTCATCGTTCAGAGGAATCAGTCTTATGAAAGTCTGGAGATAACTGCAGCAAAGGCTTTGGAGGGGATAGAGGCCGAACACAAAGTGATGTAAGCATTAGCTGTGTCCTCTAGAGGGCGCCGTGGACCTTCAGAACCGAGGGGAAGTTCGCCGCTTCTGTGTCTGATGTCGGACCGCAAGACGCCACTGGAAATCACTCTAGGCATTCGCAGGTTCTGCTCGAATCAGAGTGAAGAAACTGATATCAGGAAAAACAGCCTCAGACATGAGAACAGCAAAAAACTGTTAATAGGTACTTTGGTTACACTTTATTTCGGTGGTCACCTTTAGATATTCTACTAACTATAAGTGACTTTGCAACTACATGTTAGAGTATTAGTAGACTATTAGGTTAGGGTTCAGGTAGGTAGAATAAGTTGGTTGCAAAGTTACTGTCTGTTGGGGGACAGTTAAAATAAAGAGTTAGCAGATTTAAGCAGACAGTCTACTAATACTGTAATGAGAGTTAGTTGACATGTACAGAGTTCAAAATTTAAAAGTCATTATTGTGTTAAATGAGAAAAGCATCAAATAGACATTGCAAATGTCATGTATTTTTATAGAAAGAAATATTTTATTTTATTTTATTCAACATAGAATTTATTGCGCTTTAATTTTTAGGCTACAATAGCCATGATTTTTTTCAGAATCTGCATCTGAATTGGTATTTAGATATATTTACAGACCAAAACCGTTTGGTTACCAACATTCCTCACGTAGTTGCAAAGTTACTTATAGTTAGTAGAATGTCTAAAGTGGACCATCGAAAATAAAAGTGATACGGTAACTTCAGTCACACTAAAGTTAAAAACCTGAATGTCACCGCATGAAATATCAGATTAAGTGTCTGCGTTTTTCTGTCTCAAAGTCTTTTAAGTAACTGGTGTTTTGGGGATTTTTTTGGTGAAGTTCACACAGGTGTCCTAGCAGAGACACCACAGGTGCACCTTTCTTTTAAACAATGCCACCCGGTCTGATATTTTATTATATGATGCAATGACATTCAGATATTAATACATTCTGTAACTACCTACAGTGACATCAAAAGCACATTCGGACAGAATACAGAACAAACATGCATGTTTACCACTGAGTGTTCTCTTATCTTCATCTGCTGGCGACTCTGCCTCTTCAGACACTTCTCCTGTTCACAGACGTCAGATGAGCACACATTCAGCGGAACAGACAAAAGACAAAATGTGATCGGACAGCGATAGATAGATAGATAGACAGACAGACAGACAGACAGACAGACAGACAGACAGACAGACAGACAGACAGACAGACAGACAGACAGATAGATAGATAGACAGATAGACAGATAGATAAATAGATTTGATCAAATAAAATGTATTTCCCAGGTGATAAATGGATATCACTTAAAAAAATCTAATGCGGTTATGTGACAAACTATGGTTTTGAATAGCATGCAGTATCAAGTACATAATGCACACAGTATGCAGTGGGAAGGAATTCTCCACTACACACACACACAGTGTTAGTTACTCTTATCACTCTGATTATTATCCACCAGAGGGCAGTCAGTGATGCATCTTGAAATTGAGCAACATTAACTGAGCTGACAGTAACAGTCATTTCATTTGATCACAATACCGTTCTGTAATTTCCGATGTTCCCCTTCTTTTTGTGAGTGGTCATGGGGACTTTCTTCCGGGGGTCCGTCCCCCCCCCCTGGCTCCGGGTTGTCCTCTCCCACCCTGTCTTTCTTTGGTCCCGCCAGCTCCGGGTCTCTGTTTTCCGCGGTTGCCTCCTGCTGTTCCTCCAGCTCTCGTTTGGCCTTCTCCTCTCTCTCTGGTATGAGACACAGTGAGAGGCACATTATTCACTATTCACTTACTCAGAGTCAGAATGCATGAAATGTGCAAAATGCTACAAAAGTTTGGATGTACCAATTCAGTACTAATATTCCCATTTGAAGGTTTCAAACTCGGATGGTGAGATTTTTTAATGTTTTTGAAAGAAGTCACTTATGCTCACCAAGGCACCATTTATTTGATAAAAAAGTATTAACAGAAACATTACAAACAAAAATAACTGTTTACTATTTGAATTTATTAAAAATAATAATTTATTCCTGTGATGCAAAGCTGATTTTTCAGCATCATTACTTCAGTCTTCAGTGTCACATGATCCTTCAGAAATCTTTCTAATGCTGATTTGCTATTCAAGAAACATTTATTATAATTATAACAGTTGTGCTGATTCATATTATTGCGGAAACCGTGATAGATTTTTTTTTCAGGATTCTCTGATGAATAGAAAGTTCAAAAGAACAGCATTTATTTAAATTCGATTTGAATGTCTTTCCTAAATGTGTCCTGCTATTGAGTTCCAGTGTGCAAACCGTCCTGTTTGAGGATGATTTATTCTGCGTGACGTCCCAGATACAGTTCTCAAACATATGCATTCTCACAGGGATGAATCTGCTCGCACCTTTATCCGCCTGCGTCTTCCACCGCTCTCTGTTCAGAGAAACCTCCTCGTTCCAGATGGCCTTGAAGTTCTTCAGGTCCACAGTGAGCAGCGAGCAATTCAGCGATCCGCTTCCATCAGATCCAGAGCTGTTCACACTGCTCCTCTTCGAATCTCCGGCAGAAATACTGGTTGAGATGACGGGATAGGACTCGTCATAAATCACAATATTGCATGTACATCGGCAGTAATCACATCCACTAAGCTTCTGTAACATCCCCATATCTACCTAAATGTCCTGCTCTGTTGATCATTATTATGCTGCTGCTGCTTTGTGTCCTTTCTATGAACCTCCGGTCTGTTTTAGTTTACCATACATTCTAAGGGAAGGGATATAATTCAGTCCTTTATATGCAGAAGATGCAATTTGTTACGCAAAGAAAGTATGTGCTCTTAAGCTTAGTCAGCAGTGGACATTCAACTCCTACTTAGAGAGCCCAAAGAAACTTTCAAACTTAAATTGTGTTAGAGTGGAGTGAGAGCTGTCTGAACTGATGGATCACTTTAAACTGAATTAAAAAGGTCAGAAACAGCAGTGCACTTACTAACATTCACTCTTTTTCTAAACGAGGTATCTGATCGGGACTGAATTGGATTTGCAGTAATGATTGCAATAGAACCAGTGAATTGGGTTCCGATACTAAGGAAAGCTATTATTGCGGCCGGAGCAGTAATTTGACTAGTTTGTCTTAATGAGCATTCATTCGTTATCTCTATTGCTGTACTGCAGAAGCAGACTTCCAGACTCTGACCTGCGAAATCCAGCCAGGCCTGAACTCGTGGCCTCTTCAATGAGCGGCGTGACGATCTTCTCGGTCATGTCCGTCAGAACCGTAAACGTGGGAACAACGATAAAATCAATGAAGCCTACAGAAAATGACAAAGAAATTTATTATTTTTGAGCATGATATTTAAAGAAAGTGTTTGAATGAATGATCCTCATATGCATGATCTTCAAAAATAGCCATTGTAAGTTTAAAGCTGAAAGGTGTCATTTTTTCCCTATTCAAGCTTAATATGAGTATTGCAGTTTAGCGTAATTCATAGTTTTGCGATATTTACATTTAATTGCAAGCATTTGTGCCAACATATGACAGTCAATAAAACGAATAAATGGTTCATTTTTAAAAAAGATATTCAAATAAAAATAGCCATGTGTTTCAGCTATACTATGGTAAGTTTAAAGCTGAAATATGTATTTTCTCCCCCTTTTCCAGCTTAATACGAGTAGAGGTGAAACTCGAAAAATTTTAATATCGTGCAAAAGTTCATTTATTTCAGTAATTCAACTTAAAAGGTTAAACTAATATATAGACTCATTACATGCAAAGTGAGATATTTCAAGCCTTCATAAGCCTTATGAAAACCTTTTCACAATATTCTAATTTGGAATTTGGGGGTTTCATAAGCTGTAAGCCATAATCATAAAAATTATAACAAAATAAAGGCTTGAAATATCTCACTTTGCATGTAATGAGTCTATATAATATATTTGTTTTACCTTTTAAGTTGAATTACTGAAATAAATGAACTTTTGCACGATATTCAAATTTTTCGAGTTTCACCTGTATTTGCAATTTAGCGTAATTATTAATACATTTGCAATTGCAGTACTGAGATTTAATTGTGAGCATTAGTGTCTTCGTGTGTGTTTGTGTCACTCACCGATCTGGGATTGGGCCACCATAGTGGACTTACGGTCACACAGAGGTGAGAAAGGTAGACCAAGCTCTGCCTCCTTATCACCCTGCAAACACAAACACATCACTCAACTGCACTGCTACACTCATACATTACACAGTATCGTATCAGGGGGACATTTTCAAATATATAGCACAATTATTAACCAACACAGGTATGAAATATGTGGCACTTTCCACAAACAAACTGTACAAAATAGGGCCTCAAACGGATAATTATTTCTTGTCAACAAATAGTTTAAAGGTGCTGTATTTATTTATTTATTAAACTAAAGCATAAAAATACCATAATATGTTTCAGATATTTAGTTCACATACCTGTTTCTCCAAAAAAAACAATGCTATTTCTAAGCAGTTATTCTGTGTGATTCTGCACTGACAATTTCCCAGTTGCTGTAAAACACAGCGTATCACAGCTATGGAATCCAGCGAACGAACTGGGTCAGAGATCGCAGATGATACCTGACCTAAAAAGCCTCGTCATTCATCTAATAAGCTTAAAGACCAGAGGCATATTACAGTTTTTCTCAGTCGCTTTGGTGCATTTCTCACATCACTATTTACATTTGCACAACAGTTAGTTCAACCTCCACAACATTTAGTCATTTGTGCACATCATAGTAGCAGTTTCTCATTCCTTCCAACAAATTGCAAATGCTTTTGGACATGCATCTATTGCTTTCATACAACTCTCTGCTGTTTTATAACATTATCATACGCTTATGTCATGTCAGTCAAAATTAACTATACTTGTGAATTCTGAATAGTCATTCCATATAAAACTAATAGTCCTCATTTCATTGCTTGAGTCATTACATACAAAAATGTTGAACTAATTGTCAAAACCTGTCAAAAAAGCAAGACCGTTTCTCTTTTTCTGATTGCAAGAGATGATATTCGCTGTGATGTAGATGAAATTATGTGGCCAGACAGAGGAACATCTGGATGTGCATGAATGATTACAGTACTATGTATGTTGCATGTTCAGTTCCAATATGTACTGCAATATTGTTTACAGTTGTGCACAGCTCTACCCAACACTGTAAAAAAAACGAAATTCAAAAATTTCTAGTGACTGATAACATCTAAATTTTTCAATTAGTCTGACGTATTATTTCTCATTGAGCCAATGTTACTGTAACAGACTATTGCAACAAGAATTGCACTTGGGCCAATTTACTGTAAACATTTAGATGTGACTAGTCACTAGAAAATTTTGACTTGGCGAGGTTAGAAATTTTTTACAGTGAAAGGGAGTTTATGTTTGTTGTAAAGGGTGTATTTTTTCTTCTGCACAATGCTGTGAACAAATTTAGAATTGCAAAGAGCATATGCAGTAAAAATGTGAAACATACATATATTCAGTGTCTTGTACTCAGTTACCTCACTAAATACAGTAATGTGTAACTTTACTGTATTTTTCAAATGGCTGTGCAAATAGTATATAGTGCTGTCTTGAGCATTTTCAGGCAGTGTCAGATCTGACTTTTTTGCATTGGAAAACATTTACAGAGTAAACTGTCATAATGAAAACATGACAAAGCCATTTGACTATCTTGTTCATAAACGATGGTGTCAGGACTTTTCATATTGATGACACTGACACTTTCATTGACATGAATACTTGCTTTTGAGGAATGAGCTATCCATTTTGAGCAAGTGACACGCTTTTGCAGGTTATCAACTATGTGTTGCAGTTTGTACTAATTGTTTTGAGAACTGCATTAACTGTTGTGCAAATGTAAATAGTGATGTGAGAAATGCACCAAAGCGACTGAGAAAAACTGTAAAACGTGGATAAATCAACTCGACAACTTACAGTGTAAAGCTTGACGTCTTCCATTAAAAAGGGCAGATTATCAAACTAAATATTGTATGAGTGGTTTTATTTTCTATCGGGGATTTCAAGGTTTGTTACTAAAAATTAAGACATAAATACAGTTCAAAAACCTAACTTATTTGCTCCAGATTTAACTAGCAAAATCTATTTTGTTAACTAATAAATCAACTGTTCTTCCAATAAAGAACCTGTCATTTGAGCCTCTGAAGCTCTGATACTTATAAAGTACTGCCAAAGTGTAGCAAATTTGTGGAAAGTGCCATGTAAAGCCCTACAGCCTCATTCATCTTGAAATGGGAGTTAAATGAAATGTTTCTGCACAATGTTTCTGAGTCTGAGCCACCATAACCGTACTCAATATAAGCACTGTCAGCAGTCTGTGGCCTGATACTAGCCTGTCTGAATCCAGATAAATGCTTATGAAATGATGCGGTGGAGAGTTGCAGCTCTGGGTCTGGTTCAGAAAGATTTTTTTCATATACTAAATATTCGTAAACATTATTTGAAGGCAGACTAAAATAAACTGTCAAGCTTTTATGTTCAGCCTGTTATGATTGATCTGCCTCCTGGTGTGTACAGCTGCTGGAACAATACTAGACAAACACTCACACAAACAAACGCACACACGAATAGCTCACACACAGGAATAGCTCCCATCCTCTAATCTGTCAATCAATCAAAGCATATTTATGAAGCCCACTCTATGGAGAATAGAGCTGTGAATGTGCTTTATAACAGTCCCTTTAGTAGCAGATAAACAGACACATGACGGGTAAGATCGGGAGGTAATACAGAGAAAGCAACTCCCTTCCATTGTTCACTTTACAAAGCAAAAGAGACAGACAGAGTCCATTAGTGCATTGGGCCTATTTTGACAGTCGATAATTATATATAATATGTATCAGGGGCAAGTGCAGTCCATATAAGCTGCGAATGCTCTGCACACCCAAGCCATTTGTGGACTCGCTATTTAATATTAACACTATAGATTACTAGAAATTCCCTTGTTTGATGTGTACCATAAAGCTTACGTGATAAAATGTAACATGTATGTAACTGTCCATCGTTTATTTATTTGCCAAACGATGATAATTTTCTTCAAATCTGCCAGTTGCGGAGGGTTTCAGGTGAGCGCATCCACAACAGCTTTGGTCTCTACGTCTGTTGTTATGTATCGTCATCATTCTCCCGCATTCTCATTGGTTAGCTGGCGTATGGGGTACACAAACAGTGACACGAACAGTAATGATGACGTCGGTTTTAACGGATCAATTCCTCATCCTTTGGGAGTGCATGCAAAGTGGATTTGCAGTGCTGAAACAGAGTCTCATCGACATGTCGACAACATGAACCAAACTCTTCCGGTCTCAGCTACAACTACAGTGTTTGAGGATCAAAGTAGACGTTGTTCACAGGCAGCCAATGAAGACCATGGACTGGAATTACTGACGACTCATCTTGGCAGTTTTTTGCACTTTGATCTTTAAAACTTTGCAGAACAGCTATATTACACACTGCATGAAAGGGAATATCTGAAAAAGCATTATAGGGGCACTTTAAAGGAACACGCCGACTTTTTGGGACTTTAGCTTATTCACCGTATCCCCCAGAGTTAGATAAGTACATACATACCATTTTCATCTCCGTGCGTGCCGTAACTCTGTCTGACGTCCCCACTGCTAGCCTAGTGCTTCGCCTTCTGAGAATATAGCTCCCAGTATGTATACGGTTAGAAGATGGCTGTCTCATGTGACCTTGTTATTTGTACACGCTGTGACTATACAAATCACATGTAAATAGGAAAATGTTGGCGTTATTTTGTCACTTATTGGGAGCAGTATGCTAGCTGGAGCCATTTACCTCCAGTCTTTGTGCTAAGCTAAGCTAGCGGTGGGTGCGTCAGACAGAGTTACGGCACGCACAGAGATGAGAAGGGTATGTATGGACTTATCTAACTCTGGGGGACACGGTGAATAAGCTAAAGTCCCAAAAAGTCGGCGTGTTCCTTTAAGCATTTTCAACACATTTTTGCTGCTGTATATATACATATACTATCTATTTTTTAGAGTCTGGCTTTAAGTTTGAATGAATTAATGAATGAGACCTTATTTTAACAAAAAGGAAAAAAAAAGTGGATATCTGCAAGTTTGAATAAAAATCTAATCAAAATCAATAGTTGAAGAAACACTCAGTTACTAAGACATATCATGATATTGCATATTATTTTTGTATTATACAATACATGTATATGACATTACTGTGATGTTTAAAAGATGAGCTCAGTGCTGTTCACGTGATCATGCCAAAGTTTAATTTCGGGACCTGCATTCGATAGGGCCGTGAAAGCCAGTTAGTTTCAGAGGGTTATGTTCAGGTGTAAACAATCTCAAATGACACACTTCTCCACATGCTCTCGTTTCTGCAGCCTATGATAACCCTGGCGCAGGCTTGCGTGTGATTGGATGAAAGGGCAATCAGAAGAGAACAGGAAGCGAAACCGAGAGAGGATTAAAATACACAGTGCAAGATGAGATTTTTCTAGCTTCATCTCACACATGCGTACAAGCGCATACACCTGCCGAACGGATCTGAAGAAGAAACATGAGTCAGACCTGTCGGAAAAACTCCTCCAGCAGTGACGTAGTCCAGCGATGGTGCAGATCCCAGTTCTTGGCTGGATGACTGATGTCGGCCGTGTGTAACAGCAGAGACAGAGCCTTGGGTTTATCAATTCTGGGTGAAGAAAACACACCAAACGTTTTTGTTCTGATACGTGGCAATAAGATTAAATGGAGAGCAAATTTTGCTTTTCAGATGTTTCTTCTTCAGATGTGTCCCCATTAATTCATTAATAAGAAGATACCTAAAAACACAGCTAACTGCCAAAATAAGAAAGTCTTTAATCAAAAGATCTTAATAAGAACTCAAACATTTTGCATCAAATTCTCCTAAAACCAAATGATCTGATCTGCATTTATTTTACAGCTCTATATTTTACTCCGTATCATTTGTCTCTTTTTATTTCTCTTAAGGAATCTTTAGAAACATCAATCTTAATAAAGTCTCTACTGCTATGAAAGAACGACCTCTAACCAATAACATCTTGCTTTCTCACCCCTCGGGCTGCTGGAGGAAGTTCTTCATGGCTTTGACCTGCTGGAAGTGGCAGGACATGTCAGTGGCCAGAACCATCTCGACCACGAGCGCCCTGAGCTCTCTAAAAACACAAGCACACAAAACACCAGCACTGAATCTCCTCACCGCAGAAAGAAGTTCAGTCCCGCTTCAAAGTGTGAGGATAACCGTTCTCTTTCTGAATGAGAAATAAATCATTTCCATCTCTGTCTTGCTGTAAAACTTCACAGGACTTCAGACTTTCTTTATTTCTTGTGTTTAGTTTAAAATAGCACAGTGAGAATGTAAAAAAAAAACACTTTGTGAGAAAGTAAAAAAAACACTTTTGGCACTTTTTGGGCCAGATTTACTGAAGGCAGATTAGCCCAAAAAAGCGCAGATGGGAGTGGAAAGTTCTGCGCGTGATCTACTGATTAAAAGAACAATAGTAAATTAAAGAACACAGACTTAACCGGATCATTTCTATAATGACCGATGCAATCTACCAATTAGCATCTGGTTTAAGACAGGCTTTTTTGATCGTTAAATAATGGCGCAATACACATACATATATACAAACACACAATGTTGGTGTAATTAATAACTAAACATTTATATAATTAAATGTATAATTATAATTTATAATTATTAAGTAATTATTACTGTAATAAGACATTAATTACTAAGTAATTATTACTGTAATTGCATTAAATACTGTATAAACTATAGAACAAATCTATATAAAATAATAGTGGATTTAACATCAAAATTGTATATCTAATGTTAAAATGTATGTTTTTAATGTAACCTTCTCCATTTACACACTTTGCTCATTTCAAGAATTTATGCAATTGTATATTGTTTATTTGAAAGAATGAAAAGAGCAGTTTCATGTCTGTCCTTGTATTGTTCGACTGGTTGAGGTTGATATGGGATTTAGAAAGTAATTAGTAATAAGTAATCCAATACTTTTTAGAGAGTAATTAGTACAGTAATCTAATTAGACTGTTGAAGATGTACTTAATGTAACTAATTAGTAACAACACTGTATATATATATATATATATATATATATATATATATATATATATATATATATATATATATATATATTTGGAAATATGCAAGTTTTAATAAAAATCAAATCAAAATCAATAGTTGAAGAAACACTCAGTTACTAAGACATATCATGATATTGCAGTTACAGAAAATTGATGTCAAACTGTCAGTTTGTCTGTTCTCTGGAGACAAAAGAAGTGAGATAACGATGAAAATGTACAGAATGATGGATGTGAAATGGTGCTGTACCTCCAGTCATCTTTGGAGAGGTTGTACAGGATGTTCATCTCGTCGTCGTCCTGAAGCAGTCGATACGCAGCGCTGACGTGATGACTCTCCAGGACAGAGCGGTCGTTGTACAGGATGGCTGTGTCCGACCTGAAGGAACGGGTGCAAACTCAATACACACAGTTTTCCCTTTTCTATTCAACAAAGAAGCCTGAAAATGTTTTTCATTATGGTTTCCACAAATATATGAAGCAGCACAACTGTTTCAACATTGCTAATAATCAGAAATGTTTCTTGAGCAGCAAATCAGCATATTAGAGTGATTTCTGAAGGATCATGTGACACTGAAGACTGGAGTAATGATGCTGAAATAAGTTACAAAAATAAACATATTCACATAGAAAACTGTTATTTTAAATTGTAATAATATATTCACAATATTACGGTTTCACTGTATTTTTGGTCAAATAAACGCAAGATTGAAAGAGACTTCTTTCAAAAACATTTCATTTAGTCTTATCAACCCCAAACTTTTTACAACAGTACTTCATACAAATAAACCCCCAAACCAATTCACTGACACAAGGAAACCAGGAGAAAAAACACTCCTTATCAAAACTGTGTTTTTATTCCCATTTCCCCATTCTTGTCATTTGTCCCAGGTCAGGTTTTGGTCAGAAAGCTAGTTGTTCATGCTAGTTTGATCCAGCCGGCTCGTGTTGAGGTTTCGTGACTCTAGCGTAAGAGTCTGATGGATGACTCACCCAGCGCTCATGCTTTACCTGGTCTGGATGTGGAAGTTGTTTGTGGTCCCGGTGTGTTCGTAGTCGTGGACGGCAGCGGCGAAAAGCATCGCTAAAATCTCCAACTCCGTCATCCAGTGCTGGAGAGGAGAGAAACATCACGCATGAGAGCTCTTTAACATCTCATTTCTCCTTAATGGAAAAGAGCAAATAGAGACCTCTGCTGAAATCACCATCTTCCAAGATGTTTTCCTGATTAAAAAAAATGCCTAGTAAACATCTCAAACTGTGCTTAGATTTGAGTGAACTATTCCTTTCAGAGAACATAATATCTTGGGCATTTTTATGACCCTACATTTCAATCTTTTCTTTTTTGTTACACTACAACTGCCTTAGAAATACAATACCAGTCAAAAGTTTGGAAATATTATTTTTTATGTTTTTGAAAGAAGTCTGTTATGCTCATTGATTTGATCAAAAATACAGAAAAACAGTAATATTGTGAAATATTAATTTAAAATAATGCTTTTCTATTTTAATATATGATTTATTTTTGTGATGCAAAGCTGAATTTTCATCAGCCATTACTCCAGTCTTCAGTGTCACATGATCCTTCAGAAATCTGATATCAATATTGGAAACAGTTTTGCTGTTTAATCTTTTTTTTTATAACCTGTGACACTTTTTTCAGGATTCTTTGATGAATAAAAAGCTAAAAAAAGAACAGCATTTACTTAAAATAGAAATATTTTGTAACAATATACACTAAAGTTCAAAACTTTGTTTTGAAAGAAATTCAAAAATAAATTATTTCTTATTTTATTCAGCAAGGATGTGTTAAATTGATCAAAAGTGATAGTAAAGATTTCTATTTTTAATAAATGCTGTTATTCATCAATGAATCCTAAAAAAAAATAATCACAGGTTCCAAAAAAATATTAAGCAAGTACTGTTTCCAATGATAATAACGGAGTATCAAATCAGCCTATTAGAATGATTTCTGAAGGATCATGTGACACTGAAGACTGGAGTAATGATGCTGAATATTCAGCTTTGAATCACAGAAATAAATAATATATTAAAGTATATTAAAATAGAAAACCATTATTTAAAAATGTTAAAATATTTCACAATATTACAGTTTTTTCTCTGTATTTTTCATCAAATAAATGCAGCCTTGGTGATCCTCTTTCAAAAACATTATAAAAATAGTAATGTTTCCAAACTTCTGATCGGTACTGTATTTGTACTATTTTTACTTTATTTATATTTGCTACTTCAAGTGCATTTTTATGACTGTGAACTTTAGAAGAAACATTTTAGATTAAGTTTTCACCATGAAATCAAAATTGCCAATTCATATTTTTTTATGGATTACTGCAGCATTTGCAATATATGATGTATCCATGCACATCATTATTATTTTTTTAATTTATGTGCCCTTGTAATCTTTCATCAAAATAACTTCCCCTCCCTCTCACAGTGACATTTCTTCTCTTCTCTGATGACGAGGGCGGGACAAACTGTCACTCATTCAGATCACTGCAATAACAAACCACAACTATAAAAAATAAATAAAAATAAATAAAAAAAACCCCAACCATCCAATCAACTCCTGATAGAGAAAATCATGCCCCGTCCTACATTTTTTCTTGTTTGATATATGTTTTGTTTTTTGTTTAAAATATACTTTTATGGACTTCAAAACAGAAATGGCCATTCACTGCCATTATAAAGCTTGGAAGAACCAGGACATTTTTTAATATAACTCTGATTGTATTCGTCTGAAAGAAGAATGTCGTATACACCTAGGATGACTTGAGGGTGAGTAAATCATGGGCTAATATTCATTTTTAGGTGAACTATCCCTTTAAATCATGTAAATGTATTCTAGGAGAGCCCCAAAAATAAATAAATATAATATGGGCACTTTAAAATTAAAATAGCCAAAAGCAGCAGTAAAATAACGGACGTTTCAACACAGATAAATCTTGAATCAATCTCTGAAGGACCTTGAGCTCTCAGCTGCACGCTCCTTCCCGCGGGACTTCATCTTAATATTTAATCATTTAATAGAGAGACTCCAGTTCAGAGTGCAAAATGACACCATCACACTGCATCTGTCTTGCAGAAGTGCATTCTGATGAGAGACGTGCCTCTCTGTGAGCAAGTCAGATGCAAGATAAAGAGATTTGTGTATATGACCCTCGTATGAGAAAACCGCATGAGGATTCTCTTCAGAAAACCGCTGCTTTATGACAGGCCTGATATGATTGTTCATTAAAAAGCTTAAGATGTGTGTATGTGTGTTCGGCGGCACAAACGTGTCAGCAGAATTAATGATTACGCCGCTGGGTTTCTGCGCAGTTACTCTTGAGTTCGTGCCCACAGACTTCGACATGTTGTCACCGTAAACATTATCAAGATGATTAACACCGTTTCTGAATTGAGAGCGAGTGGAACAACGCCACATTAGATCATTATAATCAACAAACCAGTCTTTGCCGCAAGAGCATGATGATAATGAAGGGTATAGTAATGTCGTTGCTTTTCGCCGCTGTAAACACGAGGGAACAGATTCCACAAGCCCGGAGCAGTGTTAGTTTAGTTTTCAGTCAATTAAAGTGTAACTTCACTGATTTTCAATCGGTTTTGTATTGTTACAATGTTCAGTAGCTGTAAATGAACAATGTTTACTCGAAATTCATGTTTATTTGTCAGCAAAAGTCCACCGGATAAAGCAAAACGCTTCAGGGCTTTCGTGAAAACTACAGATTGTACTTCTGCATTATTGAATCCCCGCCCACAGACAGTCAGATCGACAGAGGGTTATTAAAATGGTAGGTTTATCAATGAAAATGGTATCATACTTTGTCTACTCTTTAAACAGCATTATGGTAAAGATGGAACACTATGGACAGCTTGTAAGCTTCTTGTAAGCTTCGGTGGGTTGGGCGGAACTGACAGAACGGCATTTTTTCCCCAGTTTTTTCCTCTCTGTTTGGTCTAAAACACTGTGTTTGAAATGTTAACTACAAACATGGAGGATTTTGGTTCTCTCTGTATTTATGATGCTTTGCAGCCTTTAGCCTCTGTCTACAACACACTGGATCCTTCACTGGAAAAACCGAAGGTTCCTCACTACCGCTAAACGTTTACTCTTTGAATTCTTGCAACACCATTATGACTACAAGTTTGCTATGAAGTATTTCCTACTAAATCAAGGTGGTATTTGACTCCGGTAAGCGTATCCATAGCAGACTGGTGGGAGTCTGTCCATAGTCCGTAGCAGACTGGTGGGAGTGGCTTTGGACGGCAACGTGCCCAGTGCATTATGGGTGTTGACGTTTTTCTACCTATTTGGCAAAAGGGAAGACAACTGCCTTTTTTCTCTGTTTCTCTAGTCATGTAGCACCGATTTCAAAAATGTTTTCACCTTTCTACTGTATAGGTCACCTAGTGTTATTGAAATACCCCTTTCAGGGTTCCCACACCTTGGTTAACTTCAAATTCAAGGACCTTTCAAGGACTTTCCAGGTCCAATACCCTCAAATTCAAGGACTTAATGTGGGGACACATTTCAAGTGAGAGGAAGGTTACATCGTGTTACTTTGTAAGATACATTGTTGCGCAAACATTAGCGAACCAGATGGATTAATATGGATTTTTTTTTTTGAGAAAACTTTCAAGGACCTGTATCTATGAATGTTCATTTTCAAAAACTTTCCAGGCCCTTGAATTTTTTTTTCAGATTCACAAACTTCCAAGGATTTCAAGGACCCGTGGGAACCCTGCCCTTTAAATAAAGCTGAAAAAAAATAAAAATGCAAAGATTTTCTAATTAAAACCGAAATTTAGAAATGTTGGCTTGGCAACAAACTGTCACAGGGTCTGGTTGTGTTCCCCTGGTATCCATTAGATGTCCTCATTTCCCCACGGTGTCATTCACAGGAACTACCTTTCCCACAATTCCAGTCTGTGTGATTGCACAGGTGTTTGTTATCTGTTTCCAGCTGTCTCTCGTTGTCATCTAGTTTGTTCCTGTATTTAAAGCCCTGTTTGTTCCATGTCCTGTGTGTATCGTTGTTGTTGTCACACCGCGTTTGGTTTCCCGTGTTCCCTGAGCCTGTTTATTGTTTACTGTTTTGGATTGCTTCACTGGATTTTGAACCCTGCCTGTTTTGACCATTCTTTGGATTACCCTTTTAATAAACCTCACCTCAACTGCACTTGGATCCTCCTCGCTGTCTTTCTTGAGCGGATCGTGACAGAACGATACACCAATGTATGGATCTAGCAATTTGGGGTTTCATATCCCTCCTCCTTCCACTGAGCGGGAGAGGAGAGAGTGTTTCGAGGGTACCCGTCTGGTCATTTTCCGTGGGACCCGGGGAGCTCGCAGAGGAATGGTGGGTCGAGAGGGAATCCAACAATACCCTCCACCATGCCCCCTCTTCGAATTCGGGTTGCTGAGGGACGGGTCGGAGCCCCCATCTCGCCGTCGTGGACAGAGAGGGGATAGGAGACGCAAGTCTGCCGGCCGTGAGAATGCTTCACCGCTGCCCAGCCGAGACAATGCATCGCCGCTGCCCAGCCGAGAGAATGATTCGCCGCTTCTCAGCCGAGAGAATGCATCGCCGCTGCCCAGCCGAGAGAATGCATCGCCGCTGCCCAGCCAAAAGAATGCATCGCCGCTGCCCAGCCGAGAGAATGCATCGCCGCTGCCCAGCCGAGAGAATGCATCGCCGCTGCCCAGCCGAGAGAATGCATCGCCGCTGCCCAGCCGAGAGAATGCATCGCCGCTGCCCAGCCGAGAGAATGCATCGCCGCTGCCCAGCCGAGAGAATGCATCGCCGCTGCCCAGCCGAGAGAATGCATCGCCGCTGCCCAGCCCGAGTCCGGTGGTCCCGAGTACGGTGATTCCGAGTCTGGTGGTCCCTAAACGGAGGAGGAGAAGGAAGACTCCCTCCAAGACTGTTCCGGTGGTCCCAGTGCCGGTGGTCCCAGTGCCGGTGGTCCCAGTGCCGGTGGTCCCAGTGCCGGTGGTCTCAGTTTCAGTGGTGCCAGTTCCAGTGCCTGAGCCGGTGGTGCCAGTTCCTGTGCCGGAGCCAGTGTCTGTTCCTGTGTCTGTGTCTGTTCCAGTTCCTAAGCCAGTGGTGTCTGTTCCAGTCTCTGGGCCGGAGCCAGTGTCTGTTCCTGAGTCGGAGCCAGTCTCTGTTCCTGTGTCGGTTCCTGTGTCGGTTCCTGTGTCTGTGTCTGTTCCTGTTCCAGAGCCGGTGACATCTATTCCTGAGCCCTCAGTGACCGCGACACTGGCCATTATGGCCACAGCCATGTGGTGTGTGTGGGCTACGCACACACTTGAGCCGGTGGTGTCTGTTCCTGGACCGGTGGTGTCTGTTCCTGAGCCGGAGCCAGTGTCTGTTCCTGAGCCGGAGCCAGTGTCTGTTCCTGAGCCGGAGCCAGTGTCTGTTCCTGAGCCGGAGCCAGTGTCTGTTCCTGAGCCGGAGCCAGTGTCTGTTCCTGAGCCGGAGCCAGTGTCTGTTCCTGAGCCGGAGCCAGTGTCTGTTCCTGAGCCGGAGCCAGTGTCTGTTCCTGAGCCGGAGCAAGTGTCTGTTCCTGAGCCGGAGCCAGTGTCTGTTCCTGAGCCGGAGCCAGTGTCTGTTCCTGAGCCGGAGCCAGTGTCTGTTCCTGAGCCGGAGCCAGTGTCTGTTCCTGAGCCGGAGCCAGTGTCTGTTCCTGAGCCGGAGCCAGTGTCTGTTCCTGAGCCGGAGCCAGTGTCTGTTCCTGAGCCGGAGCCAGTGTCTGTTCCTGAGCCGGAGCCAGTGTCTGTTCCTGAGCCGGAGCCAGTGTCTGTTCCTGAGCCGGAGCCTGTGTCTGTTCCTGAACCTGAGCCGGTGGTGCCAGTTCCAGTGCCCGAGCCGGGAGTTCCAGTGCCAGTTCCGGTGGTGCCAGTTCCAGTGCTTGAGCCGGTGGTGCCAGTTCCAGTGCCCGAGCCGGTGGTGCCAGTTCCAGTGCCAGTTCCGGTGGTGCCAGTTCCAGTGCCCGAGCCGTTGGTGCCAGTTCCAGTGCCCGAGCCGGGAGTTCCAGTGCCAGTTCCGGTGGTGCCAGTTCCAGTGCTTGAGCCGGTGGTGCCAGTTCCAGTGCCCGAGCCGGTGGTGCCAGTTCCAGTGCCAGTTCCGGTGGTGCCAGTTCCAGTGCTTGAGCCGGTGGTGCCAGTTCCAGTGCTTGAGCCGGTGGTGCCAGTTCCACCATCCGAGGGGTCGTCTCCACCGTGGCCGCCCGAGGGGTCGTCTCCGCCCTGGCCGCCCGAGGGGTCGTCTCCGCCCTGGCCGCCCGAGGGAATGTCTCCGCCCTGGCCGCCCGAGGGAAAGTCTCCGCCCTGGCCGCCCGAGGGAAAGTGTCCGCCCTGGCCGCCCGAGGGGTCTTCTCCGCCCTGGCCGCCCGAGGGGTCTTCTCCGCCCTGGCCGCCCGAGGGGTCTTCTCCGCCCTGGCCGCCCGAGGGGTCTTCTCCGCCCTGGCCGCCCGAGGGGTCTTCTCCGCCCTGGCCGCCCGAGGGGTCTTCTCCGCCCTGGCCGCCCGAGGGGTCTTCACCGCCCTGGCCGCCCGAGGGGTCTTCACCGCCCTGGCCGCCCGAGGGGTCTTCACCGCCGTGGCCGCCCGAGGGGTCTTCACCGCCGTGGCCGCCCAATGGACTGTCGTCTCCGTCCCGGCCGCCCGAGGGACTGTCGTCTCCGTCCCGGCCGCCCGAGGGACTGTTCGCTTCGCCCCGGCCGCCCGAGGGACTGTTCGCTTCGCCCCGGCCACCGGATGAACTGTTTGCTTCGCACTGTTTCCCCAATGTACTGTCTGTGTCACCCTGGCTCCCTTTGAGTCTGTTACCCCCTGTTTCTGTTTCCCTTCATGGACCTGGCCCCCCGTCCCTCCCCCTGATCCTCCACCTTGCCACCTCCCTCCTGAGTTTTTGTTTTGTTCCGTGTCTGGTCTTGGAGTGTCTGGGAGCCACTCCGTAGAGGGGGGGTTATGTCACAGGGTCTGGTTGTGTTCCCCTGGTATCCATTAGATGTCCTCATTTCCCCACGGTGTCATTCACAGGAACTACCTTTCCCACAATTCCAGTCTGTGTGATTGCACAGGTGTTTGTTATCTGTTTCCAGCTGTCTCTCGTTGTCATCTAGTTTGTTCCTGTATTTAAAGCCCTGTTTGTTCCATGTCCTGTGTGTATCGTTGTTGTTGTCACACCGCGTTTGGTTTCCCGTGTTCCCTGAGCCTGTTTATTGTTTACTGTTTTGGATTGCTTCACTGGATTTTGAACCCTGCCTGTTTTGACCATTCTTTGGATTACCCTTTTAATAAACCTCACCTCAACTGCACTTGGATCCTCCTCGCTGTCTTTCTTGAGCGGATCGTGACACAAACTTAAAAAAAAATATATAAAGTTATAAATGTATATATTAAAAAAAAACAAGCGTACATAACACAATTACTAAAACTTAAACTAAAATATAAAAATTAAAGCTAATTCAAAACAATAATAAAAAAGTAAAACAGTAATACCATACTAAAAAAAAAACAATACCCTGGAACAAGAACTGTAAAAAGATATATATAATTAAATAAATAAAACATTTCTCTAATTTCATCTGCCATATTTAATGGATTATTTCACTGAGCTCGAGTCTTTTCCATAATTATTATTATAATAGAGCTGTCCTGACCTCTTGCCCTAATGGCCTAATTCATTCAGTCATGGACCTCTGATGTGATCTGTGTGTGTTTCAGCTTACCACCATCCCTGTCTTCAGGAGCAGGTAGTGTACCGTCTGTGTGACGTCGGCTGCGTGTATCAGATTGTGGTAGGGGTTTTTATGTTTGCTGTAACCCACTTCCAGAGCCTCCACAAATGAGACCAGCGCTGATACAGGGATCTGTCAGAGATACGGTGTTAATAACTCTGAAAAAGACCATTACAGCCCTCTACTCTCACTTCTTCAAGAGTTGTTTTCACCTTGAAGCGGCTGATGAGGTCGTATCGGGTGAGGAGCTCATAGAAGATGAATTTGAGTGAGTGGTCGCCACTCGACTCGTTCAGAGCAAATACATCAAACGACCACTTATCCACATTCTGAGGAGAAAAAGCAGAGAAACAAACTCAGCACACAGACACTCTTCCCCTCTGCATATTCAACTTAGCTCCTTCCGTCATGCCAGGTTTGATGCTAAACACTATTGGTTCTCGTGCGTTGACTAAGAAAATGAATGCAATGTGAAATGTTCCTTTAAGAGAAAATACAATTTTATGCATTTGCATGTCCCTACATTTCAACCTTTTATTTTTTGTTACATTAAAACTGCCTTTAGAAATGCTGTATTATAACTTCATTTATATTTGTTCATTTCTTATTGTTTTACCCTTGTCTCAGACCCTGGCTTTTAATCTTAAACTTATTATTCTTATTTTTAAAATCTTTATTATTCTTATTATTAATCTTATTATTAAAAATGTGTTAACGATTTTATAATCATATTACATAGTTGTGCTAGGAGTCACTTGTTTTATTTGTGGAATGTTGTAGTCAGGCAAAAAGCTTTTGCCTGTGAGCTTTTGGGGATTTTTTCTTTTCTTTTTGCATGGTAAAATAAAACCTGTAGCTTAGTCAGTTAAGCCAGATAAATACCTTAAACAAGTTTAGTGTTTTGTTTTTCCTTCATATTTAAAATATTTAAAATGTATAAAAACATTTCCTCATATTTTGATTGTTTAATCAAACTTGTAGGGTCATAAAAAACATAACTTTTGGCCACTACTTGACATAATTATGCTCTTATATTTCTAGCATGTTATATGTTTGGCAACATTTCTTCTAACCCTAATTGATGGAGTCTGTAGCTTTTTCACACTGTATTGTGAAATACAATATTTTGACCAAAAATTGATGCAGCTCTTGATGGAAATAACAGCAAAACATTTCTTTCCATCAAGAGGTCCATCAAGTTTTGGTTAAGATTTTGTGTTGACAATGCAAGAGTCCAGCACTCTGTAAAGTCTCCTCCAGCACATCCCAAAGACATTCAAGAATTTAAGCTCTGGACTCAGAGGATTGATTAATGTGTGGAAATGATTCTTCATGCTCCTCACAGCCGTTCTTTCACAGTTTGATCCTGATGAATCTTGACATTGTCATCCTGGAATATGGCCATGATGTGTCTTCCTACATGGTTGATTAAAAACTGAAAAGCTACACACTCCATCAATTAGGGTTAGAAGAACTGTTGCCAAACATATAACATGCTAGAAACAAAATAATCTCTGCAATAATGATCCATAAGCATTTGCCTTAATCCAAACAGTGACTTTATTTTTTTGGACCAGGCAGTGTATATATTTGTGCATCATTTCCAATCAAGCTGTAGACAAATAATTTGACATAAAGTGTGAAAATATTATTTGTGTGCATTTAGGACAGAATGCTAGCGAAAGGAGAAAGACGACACCCATGTTTTTTTTTTTTTTCACTTTAATTCCACCACAGAATGCTACTGAAACATGGTGGAAATGTGCTTGGCTGGGGAGATAAAAATGACTGAATTCTTCTGTGATCCATGTATATCTACTACTGGCCATTGTTAGTGAACAAATTCAAAAGTGAAAAGGTACAAGTGAAAATTACATGTTTTAAAAGTTTAATTTCTGGAAAAAAACATGTTGTAATGGTTGGAGAGCCATTGGACAATGGCTGCTTATGAGAATGGAAGAGCGTGTGAGTATTTTACCTTAAGCACAGCTATGACAGAGGAAGGGTAACTCAGTCCCACCATGTTAGAAGTTCGGCGGTACATTCTGTTAGAAAGAGATAAACACATCAAGTGAAAGCGGCAGCACAGACCGCAGGCACTCCAAACACAATGCCATAATCTTCACCTTCACAATGACAAAACATAAAATGTAGAGGACAACCTGCACTTTCTTTAAGTAAATGCTTTGTCAGAGCAATTTATATGTGCAGTGTTGCATGAAGTGAGTGAGAGAGAGAGAGAGAGAGAGAGAGAGAGAGAGGCAGAGTGACTGTACTTATTCAGACTTGTCAAAAAGATGATGTATATGCATACGCTGACTCACATTAAGCTCAATGCATAGATTTATAATAATTTCACAGAAGACTTTAATGCTGCCTGGCGAGGAAAGAAATGGCCTTAAAGAGGATTCAGACTGATTTATGAACACTGGAAGTTTTCCTGCTTTGTGTTCTTGGTTACAAAAAAAATAACAGCTAAATGTATTTATTTTCTAGTTTTAATATTATTAACTAAAACTATTCAAATAAAGCTGAAAATAACATTAGATGAATATATATATATATATAAAGTACTAAAAACAACAAAAGCACATTGAACTAAAAAAACTAAAATTTAAATGAAAATATAAAAAAATGAATATTATATATAAATATTATAATAGCATGTCCTTTGATCCTTTGAAATGAAAGAGACATTCAAAATAAGAGTTCAAAATGTGACATTGCAACATACACTTATGTCTACATGTTAGACAAATCATATTGGAGGCCGTTTACATAGAAGTTTTAAAGGCAGAATAGCAAAATAATTGAAATTGCAAGGGTCAAAGAAAAGGAAAACTTTAAAAATACGAATAGCTTCTAAAATGCTAGGATATTTTTTAGCACACTGCTTTGTGCTTAACCCCACCTCTCCACAAATATCCCAGCCTGCACTGCGTGTACGATGCTGCGGAATCGCGGCTTCTCCTCCGTCCGTCGCATCATCAGCCCCATCTGTCGTGTGAAGGTGGAGGCCAGCCAATCACGGACTTCTGATGGCACAGAATCTGATTGGATATCGCTGAGCTCATCCTCGGTATCGACCAATCGCCTTAGAAAAAAAGGGAGAGAGGGAAAGATACTTTTAATGTCATCACCACTTACACTTAAAAAATCATCTGCGACAGGTATTATATGCATATAAGTTATACATTATGTGCATATAAGAAGGATAAACGACTATTTATACCCTAATCTAAACTGTGAGAGAAGCCCAAGCCAAGACCCACTGCTGGTTAAAGACTAATCCACAACTCATCCGCATAATTATGGTAATACCACAGTACGTTCCCTTTATGTGCAGCAGAACATGTCTAGTAAATAAGGAAGAAGTTAAGGTATAAATATTTGCATTGGAATGGCACTGGATTGACATTTAACTTCTGATTTTACACATCTTCGCAGTAACTGTGCCATAAACATCTGTGTATCTAGACATAAGCTGTTATGATGGATTTAAAGCCCACTACTGTCATAAATCACACAGCGAATATGAATCTAATCAGACCGGACTGGGGGTCTCTGTGGTTTGTCAAGTGAGAGGGTGTGTCATAATCCCGGGCCGCGATGACGTCCCAGTTACATAATTCCATAAGCTTTTGTTGTGTCTTTTCTGGCATCTAGATATTCACAGCTGTTATTCTTCACTCTGCTCATCAGAATCAAAAGATATCAGTGGTACTTGAGCGGCGTGATGGAGGGCTTCATCTCCCCGCAGAGACGTTAAACACTATCACTGAGCGGGAATGAAATGCCGCTGATAAGGAGGAGTTTTTTGGCTCGTTTCAAACTGCAGGTGTTCATTTGTGTTCTCTCAATAAAGCTATCAGCATGGCCTCATATCCACACATCCTGATGAAAACATGTCTGGGTGCCATTTCAACCCAAAAGAAACTAATTATATTTTGTGAATGCACATTGTGACATTATTTTGATTAAAACACACTTTTGCCTGCCAAAATCTCTTGTAATGCTTTTGTTTTTTGTTTTTTTTTTGTAATTAAATGTTTCCCATTGTGATTCTCATTACTGGAAAATGTTTGCACTACATCCGAGAATGTTTTAAATTAAAGCCAGCATAAATGAAAAGCAGTACAACAAGTATGAAAAAATAATATACAATATATAAACAAGTAAATAAGTAAATTAATTATACACACACACACACACACAAACATGCATACGTACACACACACACACACACACACACACACACACACACATACATATATATATATATATATATATATATATATATATTTTTTTTTTTTATTTATTTTTTTTTTATTAATGTATATGTGCAGTAGTGGCTAAAAGTGATGTCTGGAGGGGATATTTGTTTTTATATGATCCTACAAGTTGATTAAACTATCAAAAAATGCAATATTTAAAGTATGAAGGAAAGACAAAAAGATCACAGGAAAAAGCATTTATTGGGTACAACATAATCAGTTATTAATATTTTGTTGGTTCTTTCTTGTTTTTGCATGTGTTCATAATTTCTTTGTTTGTCAGCCTGGCCAAAAATGATGCCCGCACAATTTGGCATGTTTTATTGCATTATCACAAATAAAACAATTGACTTCAAGCACAACTACGCAATATGCAAACAAAATATTTAATAATATTTTAATAAAGGGTGAAGATGTAAATTTTCCTAGGCCTGACATCACTTTTGGCCACTACTGTATATAGATTGCTCGATTGTTAATTAATGTATCGTATTTATTTATTGTGCTTAAATAAGAGTAAATATGCTGACATTAAAAAAATATATATTTGGCCTAAATAAGCTTCAACTTAAAAACATATAGAATTTATTTTATTTTGTGGTTACATTCAACCAGAGAATAGCTTGAAAACCCTCACATCAACCCTTATGATAAAATTAAGGTATCAAATGGCAATACCACAGTGCTTGGATCACATGGATTGTTTGATTATCATATTCATATAGCATGGCATTTTGCATGGCACATCACAGGTACTGTAAATCAAAAGCATACCATAATATTGCCATTTTGGTAATGTTAAAAATAGGCAAATCATTGCCCAAGCAAATATTTACATCCTTAAAACATTTTGTTAAAAGGTAATTCTGAAGGACAAAGCAGCAGCGTTGACCCTGTGACCCCCTCAGATGGCCACTCACTCAATCTAAGCATCTTGGGATTGAAGCGCACAGATCTTTAACTGATAATTGAATTGACCTCTATCAGTATGAGTAAATTGCTTTAAGCTCCATTAGACTGATCCCAGACCAATTTTACAATCTTCCCTTTACAATGACTCCACTTAGGGTTAGTGTGGAAAAGCTGGATTAGCCTCTGACGTGGAAAGACGGAATAATGTGTTGTTGCGGCTTTGTGAGCAATGCAGTGGAGTCAAAGATTTTGACGGGAATAGAAAATAGCCTGGAGATTATTATTCATTGTAAACGGACCATGCAGTCCAGGCAGTTAGTTTATAACTGATGGATTTCAGGAAACAACATGAGAATAGGAATATGTCATTTTTCCATCCCTAGCTAATTTTAAATGTACGAGTTTCAACTTGTTTATAATTTCAAGTCAATTGGCAGTGGTTATATTATTTCAAAATTTGGCAACAGAGAGTGGTAGAGTAAAATAACAGTGTAAACACCATACTTTACCTTGTTTCCTCAATATAGACTGATTCCAAAACAGTGGCAGCATATTCCAGGTTTTTCTTTAGGTCTACGAGAGACGCCTCTCCCCTCTCCAACTGTTTTACCAAACATCGTAATCTGGAAAACAAGCACACAACAAACACAACTGAATGGCTGTTTATTTTGCAAAGCAATTCTCTGAGAGCACCAGCCAACCTCAGCGTGACAAACGCAGCATTTAATTCTGCAAAACAGAGATCAATATTACATTTACATAAACTGTATATATATATATACACATACACTACTGGTCAAAAGTTTTAGATCGGTAAGATTTTTTATGTTTTTAAAAGAAGTCTCACCAAGGCTGCATTTATTTGATAAAAACCAATAAAACCAATTTAAAAAAAAAAAAAAAAAAAAAAAAAAAAAAAACAGTATTATTGTGAAATATTATGACAATTTAAAATGACTGTTTACTATTTTAATATATTTTAAGATGTAATTTATTCCTCAGATGAAAGCTGAATTTTCAGCATCATTACTCCAGTCTTCAGTGTCACATGATCCTTCAGAAATCATTCTAATATGATGATTTTATGCTCAAAAAACTTTTTTTTTTCCCAAATTCTTTGATGAATAGAAAGTTCAATATTTTCTAACATTATAAATGTCTTTGCTGTAACTTTTGATCAGTTTAACTCATCCTCGATGAATAAAACTATTGATTTATTTTATTTCTTTCCCCCAAAAATAAAATTTAAATTCTTACTGACCCCAAACTTTTGAACGGTAGTGTTTAATGTTACAAAAGCTTTCCATTTCAGATAAATGCTGTTCTTTTGAACTTTCTATTCATCCTAGCATCATGAAATAAAAATGTAAAAACTGTTTTCAACATTGATAATAATCATAAATGTTTCTTGAGCATCAAATCATCATGTTAGAATGATTTCTGAAGGATCATGTGACACTGAAGACTGGAGTAATGATGCTGAAAATTCAGCTTTGCATCACAGGAATAAATTACACTTAACTATACATTCACATAGAAAACAGCTGTTTTACATTGTAATAATATTTCACAATATGACTGTTTTTGTTTGTATTTTTAATCAAATAAATGCAGCCTTGGTGAGCAGAAGATACTTCTTTTAAAAACATTAAAAATCTTACCGATCTAAAACTTTTGACCGGTAGTGTATATACACACAGTTTATGTAAATTAATATTGATCTCTATAATTTAGATACTAAAATTTATATATAATTTCAGGTAGGCTACTGACCACTACCATTTGTGGTCAGTAAGATTTTTTTTTTTTAAACAAAATAGAAAATGAAAATACTTTTATTCAGCAAGGATGCAGTATATTGATCAAAAGTTACAGTAAAAAACATTTGTAATAATAAAGTATTTTTATTTCAATCAAATAAATGTCGCCATCTTTATCTTACCGACCGCAAACTTTTGAATGATGGTGTATACACAAACTCTAGATTAGGATACTGACAGAATACTTTATTTGTTATAGATGTTCAAAAGTGTCTGCAGAAGCTCATCTTTGTAAGACTATAAGCTTGATTAATTGAGCTTTTAAAGACGATTGATTAACTAAAGCTGTTAGTCTTATCAAATCATCTTCAATATCCCACTTCCAGGAAAGACTTTCACCAAACCACTCAAATGCTCTCCGGTCCTTGATATGTTTAGAGTGTCGGAGGAAATTTGAATGAGGGGAAAGCTATAACAATAAATAATGGTGAAATTATTGGTAACATTTTATTTTGATGGTCCCCTTTGAACATTCTGTTGACTATATCCTCCTGGGACCCAAGAATAGACTTTTGTCCACTGTAGTGGACATTATATTTTAGTGAATTTCTCTGACATCATACATGTCACATGACACAACCTGGGTGTCCTGTAAAGAGCACATTCAGGACTTTTCAGAGATACCAAATGTTTGGAGGTTTCACCATGAAAACAACTTCTCCTTGGTCTTTAAAAATGTCTGACATTAATTTAGTGATCAAAATTCTTTGAAAATATGCTAATATATTGTAATTATAATTTAAATTGGACTACTTTTCAGATTGTATTTCATAAAACAACATCTCAGGAAAATGTTAAGGGGTTTCAAATAAAAAATAATAATTCTGTTACAGAACAGGGCATTGATTTCATACGTGTCCACTGTAGAGGACACCAGGACTTAAATCATGTTTATCAGGCATTTTGTGAGACACAACATGCCTCCTCGATCTCTTCCTTCATGTCTTTCTGGATCCATTGTTCCAAAACTCAATAAACTGATTTGGGCCCTTTTATCCATCTATTGAAGGTTCTGATTGATGTGTATTAAATTTTGACTCTTAGTGTTTCCACTTGAGTAATTGTGTGCTGACTGAGCTGAAGCTGTGCTGACTTGAGTGAACAATATTGAATGCTAGTGCTTTCTAAATGACAATATGGTCTAGGCAATGAGAAATGAAGGGATTTGTGTGTAGAGTTTTGCAGTGACAGTTCAACAAATCTGACACATGTGTCAAAACAGGGGAATAGTGTTTATAGTTTAAGGAAATGGGTGTGCTTTTTGATAAATGGCATTATGGTTTTGAAATTTTAGTTCAAAAGCCTGGTTATAGTGTTTAAGCAATCGAGAAAAACTGTAATAAAAGTCCTTGAGTCACAACATGAGAGGTCAGATTATTGAAATGACAATGCTGTTGGGTGCTAAAAAGTCACAGATTCAATCGATTCATTGGTTTCAGATTTGTGCACATAGCTCACAGATATCTATAGTTGACTTTGCAGTTGAAACATTACCTCAGGGATTTGGTCTATTGGTCCTATAGGGGCTGCAAGGCAAACATCACACTTACTAATAATTTCCCACAGGGTAACTGCCACATTTGCACGCATATATCTGACATTCATATGTTAAATTTGTATCTTAATGTGATAGCAGCACAAAATCCAGCTGGGTCCCACCTGTGTCCACCGACACAGGTAGTGTTTTCTACCAGGAAAGCGATTTCACACCAGTAAGAGAGGTGGGCGGCTGTCACGAAGACAATCACACAGAGACGGCGTGCCATTGATGCTTTGGGGTCAATGCAATCACACGGAAAGATTAACATTTTCCACTCAACATTTTGACAGCTGCCTGCAGATAAAAACAAGAACCCAAACCCCAACAGCCCTGTTCATCTCAGCACCTGATCTCAAATCACACTCTTAGGCCTCAATCAAACACAATACGACTAGTTTAGCATGTAATACGAACCCCCACCCACACTAACATTTCAACTTGTCAAAGCAAAAGACAACTTTATTGCTCAGAGGTTCCTTGAATGAGGTCTTTCTTGGGTCTTTTTCTGCATAGTTTCTTTATTTAATTGTATTGCTGTCTAGGAAAAACAGTTGCAATATTAAAAAGATTTCATTTGTGATTTGTATATGGAGTTTATTTTAATCAGTCAGTTATTTTCTGCATGAAAATTGTTATAGAAAGATTTAAGACGAATGTAACAGGCTTGCGTTCGAGATCCAGGGAGATGATGCTGTCCATCAGAAGCACAGCAACAATAGCCGTCTTTAACATTCCACACAAAAACTTGTTTCTGCCGGGATTGACAGATGTCTCAAGACGTGTGGGTGGAACATGACGTTTGATTGGTTGAACACAGCTGTCCATGTCAGCGGATGCCAATCAAGTTCAGCAAAGAAAAAAAAAAATCATGAAAAATTCTGCTGATTATGTTTTGCCATGGGAGAACAACTGCAGCTTTACCTCAGATACACGCTACAAGACATGCAAAAATACAAAGTCAGTCCTGCTGGAACAAAGTCTGAGATTGTCATTTAGATGTTTCCAAAAGTCATCTAAATGAACAGATTTTGTTCAAATCAATATCATTATTGTTTACCAAATCAGCCAGACTACATTAGAATACACTTCTACAAACTATAAGAAACAGCTGAAGACACACTCCTTCTGCAAACACTTAAACTGCTACCATAAATCAAAGAAAAGTCCTAAATTCTTCTATAAAACAAAATTTAGCAGTAGAATAACGTCCCTGAATTGAACTTGAGAGATAACTCAAAAATCCAAGTTAGTTACTAAAACTTCACATTTCAAGTTGACAGTCACTTTGGATAAAGTCTGCTAAAATACTAAAATGTAAAGGTAGTCATTAAAAAGTAGGCAGCTATACTGTGAAAATGTAGAATTAGAATAACTATCCCAGATTTATCTTGTTGAGAACTCAAATATATAAGATGTCACCTACTACAACTTTACATTTCAAGTTGACTAAACTTAATTTAAGGCAGCATGGACACTTACTTTGTTTAAGTTGAAAAAAAAATGAATTGTAGAAGCTACTAACAAAGCTATTTACAGTACATTTATTAATTTAGCAGACGCTGTAATCGAAAGCAACTTACAGTAAAAATTAAGCAATTTGTCATGAACAGTATTCAAATAACACAATGCCAAAATGATTTCCAGTTCTATATAGGAGAAAATAGGTCAAATATCAGGCTTTAGCTTAAATTTGACTAAATTGAATTTTAACAGATTTGTTTTTTTCAGATTCGTTTAGATTCTGTGAATACATCTAATAAAACTAGAAGAGATCACTGATCATTGCCTTGGCCATTTGTAAACTATACATGCGCAATAATGTGATATAAAACAAGCAATGTTGAGTTTCATACTTAGAATTAGACAATTCTTGTTAGACAAAAAGTTTTTTTTTTTACCCCAAACTTAATTAGAAATCCATCTTGATAGCAAAATGGGTTTTACCAACAAAACATTTTTTGAATGTCCAGATCTGCACTTTTTTGTAAAGACTGTGCTGTATAGTGTTGATAAAAACAGATGTTTGCATGCTAAAGTCTGCTGGGATGCTCAACAAGGCTAAAGTTAGCTGGCAAGATCTAACAGTCAGCATGAGAATTATTATTTTAAACATCAACCCCCTTAATCCATCATACAAGCTTTTATGGCTGTGGAAAAGAGGTTTCTGCCAGAGAGAGGTTAGTTCATAGCGTGGCTTCCATTTTGAACATAGAATGATCCAGCGGGCTATAAATTCAGCCTCCCAATGCAAAGCCACCATTCACACTGACTGCTTATGAGATATTCATGCAGAAGTGCTCAAGTGCTTTGAGGCAGGCAATGTTTCAGGATAATGAATATCCAATTGAATTTGCGTCAATTGGAGAGAGAAATTGACAGATGCTGCAGGTTTGGGCTGTTGTAAATACTGAGTGTTTTCCAGAAATTTCTGAAGATATCATCAATATCATAACCTGTTAACTGCCACCTCTCTTTTTGAGCATCAATCTGAACTTAAATGGTTGTAATTCATAAATGTTTTGTAACACAGACCAAGGCTTACAGAGAAGTGAAAGCACTTGGAAAAAAAGTTAGAGAAGTTTAGGTTTACAGTAAAGCAAATGTACTAAACTAAACATAATGTATTTTATACAACATATATTTTACAAAATAATTTGTACTCTAAAATCAAAGCCATGTCTAACCAAGTTGTGTTCCAAATTTGAAGTTGATATCGCAAAAATTGAGAGCTAAAATAATTTTAAGTACCATTTCCATGGTAATGCAATGTCTAATTTCAAAATGGTTTTAACATGATGAATGTTGTGTGCTTAAGCTTTCGAATGATACCTAATTTAGTATGATTACTAAAATACACTTACTCAAATTCTCGATATTGATACCGATACCTTGACTTCGATACCGGTTCCTGAACGATACTTTTTTCGATACCAATTTTATGAAATCCGTTTTAACAAGATTACATATTAACAAAAATGTTATTCTTTTTGTTGACTTTTTTTACAGACTCAAATACTCATATTATAGGTTGTTGCCTCGCACTCATAAAGCTTGAGGCAAAGCACTTGCAAAAGTAGCCGAATGATTATGAATGTGTCTAGAAAAAATAACAAGGAGACATTTTAATTGTTCATTAATAAACAAGTGTTTTCTGAGTCAGTGTTGGCTGCAAAGATGAAGTTGACGTTGCAGACTCGTCATCTCCGCAGTATAATGAACGCGCCGCCTATAGAGAGAAATGCACCTTTCATTTGGATTACATAATCAGAGAATATTTGTTTTTGATTCGAATTGGTTCGTTTAAAAGTAGACATTTCTATATGCCTATTTATCATGTCTGTGAGGCAAGTAGCCAAAGTTTCGGTTCATTTATGTGACGCGCTCCAGTTCTTCTTGCAGTCGAAAACGGAGCAACTTTCTACTCTTAAGTTTATTATCACATCAGTCTCATTCAATGGTGCAAATCAAGTTACAAGCTAAAGTAACTTACTGCTATGGGTATGTTCAAATCCCCAACCCTACATACTGTACGAGCAATACTAATAGCAAGATGCACTAACTAAACTGAGATTTTGGTTTGATTTAAACCGCAGGCATCCAAAGACCCCTTTCAAGCTTTGTTTAATCCTTAATCAGTTATTTTTCTTCCTGGAAACAGTTTGAAATGCAGAGAAAATGTACTGGCCAAACATCAGTCCAACAGCTTATTAGAGCTTCCCTAATCTCTGAGCGGGGCAGCAGAGGGCAGAGCGACAGGCACCACACAGAGATTAAAAACACACAGACGCACGGAGATACACCGCTCACACTAATGCTCATTTCTACGCAGATGTGTGTATCCATGTGGAAATCACATATGGCATTATGGCAGTTTATAATCCTGCATGAGTCAATCTATGATAAGTGATATAACATGTCCACTTGATCCCACATAATAATAATAAAAAATAAATACAAAACACTAACAACATAGGCTAGATGTATTTAGTTACTTCTTTTAGATTACACAACAGGGAAAAATACATATACAATAAAAAATATAATTACGTAATGTACTGTAAAATACATATTATAAAGCAAAATATATAGTAAACTTGAATTTTAGGGACTTAAACAACACTGAAAAAATGAACCTCATTAAGAGATCATGATAATGAACCTCATTGGTTCTTGCAGAAGCTCAAACGTGCTGCGTAACACGAGAATGAATCTCATTGGTTCTTGCAGAAGCTCAAACGTGCTGCGTAACACGAGAATGAACCGCATTGGTTCTCGCACGTCAAGCGAACATGCTTGAGCTTCTGTTTACCACAACTGATGTGTGAGTTGATAAGTAACACTTGCCTGATGTCTTATGCTACCGCTAACCCGGACGTCGAGGTCACTTCCGCGACGTCCGGGTTAGCGATAGCATTAGCCATCAGGCAAGTGTTATTTAAATAAACTCCTGATGTACTTACAAACTTTCCAATGCCTCATTTTATGAGTACAGAACCTATTTGTACTACTGTAGAGGTTTGGTACCATTCTGGGCATTATTAGTGGAGTAATATACGAGATACAGCCCTGGATCCATTAGCGCCTGCACTAAGCCATTCGGCTGATATCTCTAAATAAGCTCTAACTGTAATAATGTTCGACCAAGGGAAAAAAGGCTTCGGGGGGGGGCTGGGGGGGTGTTTGGCTCGAGGTCATGGTGCAAAGGACCCTAGGTTGAAATTACTCCGAACCATCCCTTTAAGCTCTGAAATTTTTTGAAGAATAATGGTAAAGTGCTGTCAAATGTAGTGCCATTAAATTGGACTAAATGTCTCTCTCTGAAAGTATAAAGACTTTTTAAATTTTAAAGGTTTATGAGTGACTCAAGAAGAGTTCATAAACACATTAATGAAACAGCAGGCTAATTCACTTTTTCTCTCTCAGTGGCAGCCAATCAGTGCGTTCTGGGTCAAACTGGGCAGGAAATCAATTAATGACGAACGATCTGAAATAATGATGGAACACTGTGTTGCCGGGTCTGGAGAAATGTCAGCGCATTGTTTTACTGTGTAATTAGACAGTTAATGAGAGCCTTAATGAAAAACATGCTCTCCATCTCCATGGGTAAAAGTATTGAAGAACCAGGAAGGACAGAAAGACTGACAAACCATGGGGTAAATAATTCTGTTTAATAATCAGTAAAATAAAAAAAGTGCCTTGTTGCTACAGATCATCATTTTTGGCCAAATGCGCTGCAATTAGAAGAAGAAGAGTTGTGATGTAGAGGCTGGTTTTAAATGAATTTTCTGATTAGCTTTGTTTGAACTCTAACTAAAACAGAGTTTTTCAAAAAGAGCATTACATTAGCATCTTAATATAATGGCCGTCTCACTGTCTGAGGCCCAGCTAACAGGGAATGTTCCCATAATTTTTACTAACATTCTTTAAAAGATATGTAAACGTTAAGACCAGCTTTCTTAAAATAATGTTTATATAACGTTCTTATAATGTTATTAATAGTTAATATATGTTCTCATAATGTTATCATAAAATGCTCTGAGAAGAACGTTCATGGAACATCCTTACAATGTAATTTGTAATCAATGAATGTTCTCGCAATATAGAGAGAAAACGTTGTGAGAACAACTTTCATAGAAAATCTTTTTACCTGATAAACATTCTCATAATATTGAGAGAAATCATTCTTAGAATATTCTCAGAATGTCTTTATGATGTTATAAACATTTGCTAAATATTTTTGGAATTGGAATTTGGAAATTTTTGAGAGAAAAAATTTATGAAACGTTGCCAAAAATAGTGCTTTTCACAATACACATTGTTTCAAAGCAGCTTTACAGAAAGCTATGATGTTATAATGTTTATAATATATTAAAATCTTCATGCTTTATAGTCGGATTTAGCAGATTCCCAGCTCAGGGAACGTTCTCAAAACTTCTGGCAAGGATCTCTTAAAGTTAGGAACAAAGTTTATTCCAGTAACGTTGATAAAACATTCGATCAAAGTTATCTGGCCTTTAAAAAAGTTCTCAAAACGCTAACACAAAAATGTTTTGAGAACATTGAGAAAACGTTCAGAAATAACTTTCTTTTCTTTTTTTATCACATTTTCAAAATGATAAAATGAAATGTTCCTTTAACGTTCACATAAACCAAGACAAAAATAGTCTTAATACATATAAAAAAAACTGGACGTTTTGAACGTTTAAAAAACATTCAGAAATAACGCTTTCTTAACTTAATGGAAATGTTAGCAAAACACATTTTTGTAGTAGCTATCTAGAAACATACTGTAAGTGACTGATTTAAAGCGCTCTATGGAGGCAGCAAAATGCATAGCACAAAAAAAGTTTAAAAAGTGGAAACTGCTTATTTTAATTAGATAACGGTTTCAAAACTGCTCAGGATTAAATGAAATATTTATAATCATCAACTTTTGTCACTTTGTCTCTGACATGCCTACAGCAAATATATAAGCACAGTCCCTTCTTCTAAAATACACAGGCACAAAATGAAAGGAAATAGAATGTATTAGGGCATCTGAACACAATCCATATCCAGTCTTCCTCTCTTGAGTACCTGCACAAATTGGAAGTAAATGACACAAGCACATCATATAAACAAACACTGTAGGAAATCAGCAGACGCTGATAGGTTGTGGTGACGTGTGCATTAAAAGAAAAACAGAGGAGTAATCTGGATTAAATAGACGAGGACAGTTACTGAGGGATCCAGATGGCACACAGGGAAGGAAAGATGGCAGAATACTTAAGTGTAACTTCAATATATCTTGCTAACAGTCACGATCTTTACCTATTGGGGTAAAAAATATTCACAAAAAGACATTTTATATCTCAGTTCCTTTTCATAGACAGCAGTGAGAGCAAATAGAAACTTTAAGTCTCCTGCTTCAGATAAAAAAAACAACAAAAAAAAAACACTGAAGTAAACGTCACATGACTGTGATATTAATCAAAATATTACCATATAGATAAAAAAAAAAAAAGGGTCATGCATTAACCAGATGGGTAATATGTTAACCAGTGCTATTTACTGTAAATAGTAAAGAAATGATAATAATATTAATATAGTAGTAGTAACTTGGTTAAATGCATAGCATAGCTACTCACAGCTACTAAGTTTAAATTTAAAGCAGTCAAAATATAACACTTACTTTAAAAATATTTAATATTTTATTTGTTTACCTGCATGTTATGTGACCATGAATCAACATCAGAACCATGAACATGAAAATGCATTCTTAAATGACTGAAATTAACATAAAATCTCTGGGTTCTTATAAATATTTTAAAAATGGAATGGCTGACAAAAAAGTTTGGAAATCCCTGATATAGAATAAAATAACTTTTTCTAAAAGTCTGCAGTTTATCTTATTTAATTATATTTCTCAAAAGTACTATTCATGTCCCTGCGTATAAATTTAATTAGCAAAAAAACAAATGAGCAAAAAAGTGCATCTTTGAATAAAAGACCCATTAAGTGAAAGCAAACATAATTTCCTTTGGATTCTGCTACAAACTGAGTTACACAAATGTGGAGCTCATTTGGTAGAGGTTTAGAGTTGTACTGTAAAGTATGAAATACATCATCAATGCGGTTCCAAAACACACTTGGATTTATGCAAATCCATAATAATTAACTGCACTGTGACCAAATACACTTTCGCGTGTCATTTAGCTTGAGGAAAGATGCAGACCAGCACTCAGGGTATAAAGATTTCTGTCCTTATTTTCAGAACAAAAGGTCAGTTAGTCACACTGTCGCCCGCTGTAATTCAATAAAAGCAACCCAATTTCTGAAAGGTCACTTAATCTACATATTATTCCATCAGATAAAAACATCACAGGTTTCTTTGGCAGACTGACCTGGCACACACACACACACACACAACCATCAGCTAGCTATCAGGTTATGGACACAATGGCTCTGTTCCAAAACCTAGTGAGCTGCTTATACACCAAAATAAAAAGGTTATTTATTGGCATCAATAGTTCCATGAATAACCTTTAACATCTTTCCAATGCATATAATAATAAAGGTTTCTTTATAGTGGAAAAAGGTTATTTAGATTTCTAAAATGCTCTTCACACTAAGAAAAAAAAAAGAATTCTTTTAAGAAACGGTGAAAGGTTCTTTGGGGAAGCAAAAAGGGTTCTTCTATTGCACCACTGCGAAAACCCCCTTTTGGAACCTGTGTGGGAAGCATATTAAGGATGTCCTGCTGAATTTAAAGCCATGCATTTATGCATATTATCATTATATTGTAATCATTGCGAGCACAAGTTATAACTGCTGCCCAACACGTTCAATGTATCCATTTAACTGAATACATGATGTTAACTAAGCACTGTAACTAAATGAAACGGGCCATATTCTTTGCCTATCCCTGGAACTATTACCAAAGATGGCCATGTCGTGACGCCGTCCCACGGGAAGCTGAAGCAAGGACGCCCAAGACAAATGGCGGCGTACATTCATCGAAGACTTGCGTTGTGCGCAGTCAACCAACCAATGGACGAAGCCGAAACGGTTTGAATCGAGCCTGCTGGAGATTGCTTAGCACCTAATGCTCTGCACGGGGCAGACAGATCTACAGTAAGGTGATGATACACAGGGCAACTTTTTGGGCAATGTTGCTGGGCAATGTTGCCGTCATCGGGCAACCAGATGAGACACAGGGCCCATGACCGATCTATATTATCCAGATATAATGGGAAAGTGCCCAAGCAACAATCGCTCAGCAAGACTGCCCAGCAACATTGCTCAAAAAGTTGCCCTGTGTATCATCACCTTAAGTCTAAGTAACTACGCACATAACATTTAAATATTACCCCCATTGTAACCGTTCCTACTCGACCCGCTCCTAGTGGGATTGGAACCGATTATGAAACTTTGCCCTTACTAGCCAAAACTATTTGTTCTGGAACAAATAATAGATTCATGAGACCAAAGATTGCCAAATAGAGATAACAAAAATGAATTATATTTCATGTTTAAACACTATGGAGACATCAGAAGAACTGGCCGAGATAAGGCTGTTCTCGGCAAGGTACATGTACGAAAAGAAACACATTTTTAAATAGGTGCTATCTTAATAAATAAACTGTATATTTGAATTTTAAACAACTACATTCTCGCCTAAAAAAACTCTTAAAACTACATTCTCGTGACACAACAACAGTATTTGTAAAATGATGGTGGTTTTCCTCGTACGCCATTACACTCGCTGTGAGAAATGCTTCGAAGCGGAGCGATACAAATGGTGAAAAACACATGGCTGGAAAGATAAGATAATTATGTTTATTGCAATTGTATTGCTTGCTTTTCCATTTCCATTTATCTTATAAAGATCTAGTTTTCTGGAGGAGTTTCTGATTTCCATTGTTCACCTCACAGTCACACCGATAAAATCTCTATTGTAGCTGCATGACAGACCGCTGACTCTGTCAAGGGAAGGACAACTGGCCTGTGGCCTGTAAGGTGACTCCATCTTAATGGAGTTTCTGTGTTTCTGACTCAAGAGTGGAAGGACCAAATCACTCAACCGAGGCTATGAATGCAGATGACAGGTGAGCGTAAAACACTTGGAAAATATCAGTATATGTTGCTTGTGTTGTTCTCCTCACATTTCACCTTCTAGTTGCTATTCAACTTCATCTAATGTGAGTGGTGCTCGTCTGTGCCAAACACGCCACCACAGTGCTGGGGTGATGTGGGTGGTTGCCAAGGTTTTGCTATGCGGTTGTTAAGGTGGTTGTTTACTTGCCCAAGTCAAAAAGCCCACCCCCAAGTCTCTATTCTGGTCCACTCAATGCACGTCCAAGTAGAAAAGAAACAGCACACCTCTCTTCAACTTGCTGCATGATTTCAGGTATCATTCATATCTGTAGAACACATTTTGGGGTATGAATTACATGCCAAAATGTAACATTTAGAAATGTATGGGCGACTGAAATAGAGATGGTGATTGCCTCAGCATGCACCACTAATCACAAATTGTTGAAGATAAATAGCAAATTATGTCGGTCATATTTTCTTCAAGAGAACAAACATACTGTTTCAAAGCATAAAATATTCATAAGTCAACAAGCCAAAGTAAACAATCAAGCTGTGCTGAGACCCTGCATGAAAAGATACAGACCATAAAAAAATAAAAATAACTGTATGAAATGTACTTTTGCTCTTATATTAAATTAAAGTCCACCCTTTGTCCAATGCCTACAAAAAACAAAGTTGAGTCCTCAGTTTACTTTGTATTGCCATAAAGAGCAGTTCTGCTCTGAGCAGACTCTAGTATGCATACTATTGTCTTAAGAACAGACAAGATTAACGTTCACTTCCAATTTAATACTTTAACCATGGCTAATTGCATGAAGGTCTGTTCTGAGCATTTTAAAGATTGGTTTCTCGGTGAAACACAGGCTGTCCAGCACTGATTAATATTCCATTAACAGCTCAATTAAGCCTGATTCATTAGGTGAAGAATAGCAGACCAGCACTAATGCAGAAGTCCAGCAGTGACAGTAAAATGTGGAGGATGTCCTACACAGGTTACAATGTCAAAAAACCCTGCTAAAGACATGTAGTTTCAATTGTCTGTTAAAATCTTTGCTTGCTAAACACTGAATGTTTTTCAGTAGCCTAGATGTTTGGAAAAATAAATAGGAAATGTAATAATGACTTATATTTTGATCTGTTCCTCATCAATATATGGACCCTTTTCACATTTCCAGGGTTCTCAGAAGCAGAAGTCGTCATAGTTGGGTAAACTTCTATAGTGGTGAAGCAATAGCTGGCTAGAAATAGCGAGCTAGTGGCTAGCAATAGCAATCTAGTTTTGAAAGCATAAGATCCCACCCTCCCTTCAGAGAGTCTACAATGCCACGCCTCCTTCAAAACACATGAACGCACACAGCAGAGTCTGCAAAGAGTAATGATAGACGGCTTAACTACCTCATGTCTCAAAGCACAAAACATCACAATAATAATGAACATTAACAACTTAAAGAGCTCTGACATGTACCACCTGACTGCTGCAGATTCATTTCAGCGTTGATAGTGTTGCCACAGAAATGCATAAATTCGAGTCACGAACCGATTCGAGTACAGTATAAAGTCACGGGTTTCCTGTTCAAATGACAGTAGTTATAGTGAAAATCACAGAAGTTATCCTGGACAAAATTTGCCCCTTGGCCTCTGTCCATCATGGCCTCCTAATCATCCCTATATACTGATCGTCTTCATCACTCTGTCTCCTCTCCACCAGTAAGCTGGTGTGTGGTGGGCGTTCTGCCGTTTTGGGCCCTATTTTAACGATCTGAAACGCAAATATCAAACGCGAAACGCAAGTAACTTTGTGGGCAGATCTAGGGCGCTGTTGCTATTATACCGGCGGGAAAAATGACTCTTGCGCCCGACTCAAATCTAAAATGGGTTGGTCTGAAGTTGCTACATTACTCATAGGTGTGGTTTGGGCGTAACGTGAAAAACCAATCAGAGCGACATCTCACATTCCCTTTAAGAGCAGGCGTGCTTGTTCCATGGCGGATTGCTATTATAACAGCGGTTTTGCCAGGCGCACGCCAGGAGCGGTTCACAGCCGAGGAGACCGACGTTCTCGTCAGGGCCGTAAAACACAGAGAAGTGACATTTTCACATCTTCATGGACACCACAATGATTTCCCTCATGCGGTAATATTTTTCCTTGTAATTATGTATGGTTTGCAAAAATGGGAACTGCTGCCTGCGTCTGTGGCAGAATTGTTTTCTGAAACTGCAAAATAGCACCAGGGGACGTTTGCACAGGAACACGCCTCCTCTCTTCTTGACCTCTCGCAAGGTCATTCCCTAATTTACCGACGTGCACCTTTGGAGGGAAAAGTCCGCTGTGCGTCGGGTGCAAAATAGGAATGATACATGCGTCGGTGTACAAAGTCATAGGGCCCTTAATCACAAACACCTTTCACTGTATAAAAGAACAGCAAGGACATTGTGTACAGAATCAAGTCATGCTGGGTTAAAATGGCATGAAGGTTCATAAATGATGACAGAATGTTCATTTTGGGCAACTACTATTCCTTTAAAAATGTTCTGCCACTAACCTCTGACACACACACACACACACACAAATCCAAAGACAAACATCAGCCAGGGTAAATAATTAACAGTTCTCCACAGCCGGTTCGATATCAATCCTGTTAGTTCACTCTGTCAGAAGGGCCAGCCATGCCCGAGCAGCTGATGGATTGGCAAAGCCTGGCACCACGTCGCAGGAGGGCAGAGGTAATAAAGTGTCATGAATGGTTCATTAACCTCAGGAGAGATACTCAGCAGTAAATAAAGTAATCATCTGTGTAAATCTGAGTGTTGACAGGATATGAAGTCTGCTGCAAACTTGATATGAGGGAAGAGTTCACGACTGCGCTGGCGTTTGATCTATAGTGCCAATGCTCCGCTGCAGACGATATGGAGCTTTGAAATTACAAGCAACAGCCTGGACAGCATTTTATTCTGTTTACAGAGAGGAAAAATTCATTTACAACAGCCAAAACAAAATAACATGAAAGTCAATACTTTAGGGGAAAAAAAGATTAGTCTTGTTCTTCTGAAATGAAAAAAAGTTCAAAATACCAAACATAATCAAACGTTCAACACTCAAATTCCCTCCTCTAAAAAAACATTTAATGAACCTAGTTTCACACTAAGTAGTGTGCAAAACTGTTTCTATGGGGTTGCTTGGTGAAACGATCGAGCTTATACCCAATATGATATTCTGGTGCATATGTGGATCAGGTCAGCAATGTAATTCGCTGTAAAACAGCTATGCTACACCATTAATAAAGCTTCAAAAATTTGTTTAGAAATCTATGATGAGGTCACATGAGCATATTTACACCTGATTATCCACATTTACCCATCAATGAAACCAATTTGTGTTCAAAAACTTGCTCCTTCCAGTAACTGTGAAGACAGAAACATAATTCCTAAACACCAGGGAATTTATTTATATTATTATTATTATTATTATTATTATTATTATTCCAGTTGGTATCTAGATGAATTTTTTTGGTGAAGTTTATTCTGTTTTCATAAACTTGCTCCATCCAGTCACTGTGAAGTATGATAGAAATATTTTAAACAAGAAACAATTTTATTATTATTATTATTATTATTATTATTATTAGTGCAGTTGGTATCTATAGGTGAAGTCTTGGAGAAGTTCACCAAATGATGTGCAGAAAAAAATATATGGTAAAACTATTTTCTTTAGCATGTTGGCAAATTTTTACAAAGGTAACGAGCTTTATAACCAAATGCACATGTATGTTTTTCACAATGTAAGATCAGTCTGACATAGAGGGCCAGAGAGAGGAAGTTAATTTTCGAGGGGGTGGTCTTGCACCTGCTCCAACAAAGCAACTCAGTGCGATCATGACAATTACACAGAGCCGGCCCCAGTGGACACACGCAAATCTGCTTTAAAAAAGCACCTGACAGTTCAGACAGAAACAGAGAGAGAGACAGAGAGGTGTACACATGTAGAGAAAAAAATGAAAATGCGGGAGAAAGGGAAATGAGTGGGAGGAGCATCAGTGAGCAGAGGAATGTAATTAGCGTGAATCTGAATAATCACCCCTCTAATTACAAGGCGCTGGTACAAAAAAAGATTCTGAAGCTGTGAAAAGAATCATAAAGGGACATTTGACCAGCAGTGGAAAGAAGTTTTGTAGCTGTTAGTTTTAAAGTCCCCGTGAACCGGAAGTTGCAAACGACTTTTCTCCAGTGCTGTGACGTATTTCCAAGTGAAACGGAATATTGAACAGAGGGCAGGGTTTTACTCTAGTGCTCCTCCTCTCCATCTCTGCTCATAGCAGACTTACGGTTTGAGTCGAGTGGTTAAGCATTTCCAGCCCAAGCTGTCAAACTGACGTCATCAGAAAGGGAACGCCATTCCAGACCGGAAGTAACTTTTCAGATATTGATTAAAGATTACCACGGCAAACTATTTTTTTCTGTGCATTAACTTGCATGGATTAATTGTTTACCACAACACTAGTAACATGTGCTAACAAAGTAAATAGGGTCAATTTTGATTTCATGTCGACTTCAAGGCCATCTTCAAATTGAATTTTAGCATACACATTGAAAACTAACTCTTTCTCTTTCAGGAAAAATGGACAAACAATGCTAATGCCACATCTTACCATCAAAATGTTGTCAAATAAAATGCTCTCTATAGCACTAGAATGTCCAATGACTGCTGTAGCATTAGCAGGGAATCGTGGTGTTGTTCAGGGTCGTAACCGTTATAGACAATAATTACAAATGGCTAAATTGTCCTCACTAATATTCATAATGCACTCCATTATGCACCGCTCTATTTGTTGTTAAGACAACATCAAGTTTCAAAAGTTACATTCTTAGCCACAACGGTCTAACAGCGCTCGTCAATGTCAAATGATTGAGATGGCCAATCAAATCAAAGAAGGCGGGGCTTACTGTTCACAGAAGACGAGTGTTTTAACAGTGAAAGAGTGCATGGTTGGTAAAATGTAAGTAGCTAAATGTAATATTTGACAACTGTTTTACAATAGAAAAATATAATGCAACTAGCAATGCAAACTACTCAACTTTATTAATACATTTTGCCATTTTAAATTAGAAAATATACTATAATTTACGATTCATGTAATTCATAACGGAATGTGACAAGACAAGAAACATTTCGCATTTTTACATTAACAATAAGAGTGAATGTGTGCATATTTTAAAATAAAATAATATTAGCAAATAGTTCAAATTAATTTCTTCATAACAATTTAAAACTTATTTTATTCTCTTAATTCCCTTCTAATCCTATAATTATTTAACTCCTTTAAATAAAATGACCAATTGGTCCCCCCAATGTTCAAGACATGGTTATGGCTTTGGCTTTGTTACACTTTATTTTTTTATTTTTTTTATTTTTTTAGAAAAAAATGTGATTAAAAACACAAAATAACTATTTCTCTTTTAATTAATACTAACTGGGTGCCACTTTCTAAATGAAGCATGCAATATAAGAAAATCATGTGACACAGTTGAATACGGTTTAAAACATTTACTTTTGTATTTCTGTTTCACACGCTTTTATGCAGTGTACATTACAGTATCTTATTAAATCACTTCACAACAGCATTTTAATTACAGATAAATTGCATATCAATATATTTTAAGAGATATCGGCCTGTTTGTGTCAAACACACAGTCAACATTCAAGGCTCACTCTTATCATCAGTGGGGATGTGGAGTGGTTTTTAAGAGCTCATGTGAAGTGTGTGTGATGGCTGGTGTCATTTACATGCAGGTGTTTCAGTACCGAATTAGACCAACGCTCTTCTCTTCACTTTCTGTGAGTGTTTGCAGCCACCACTCCAACATTCTGCACCAATTATTCCTGCATTTATTATCATCCTGTATTTACAGCCTATATTTACTCAAAGGAGCGATCTCCAGGTGCAAGAGCTCTAGACTTCTGCCACTGCAGGTGTCCTAAAACCTTTCAGAAATTTGGAAAGAACTTAGAGCTGCAAAAGTCCAGCTCAATAACTTTTGAGATTAATTGCAAATGCTGTCGAACTTTTCAGTTGTAAAAACTAGTCTGATTAACTTAACAGTTATGTCAATAAATCTTTTTAAGAAAGAGTTTAAAGGGACAGTTCACCGAAAAATGTCAATTCTGTCAATTTATTCATCCTCATGTTGATCCTTGGAACACAAAAGTAGTTTCAGGAAATATTCAAACTTTGAACTCAAACTCTGCCCTTTCCCAGTCAACAAAATCATACAGTGACGAAACACACCATAAAAACACATCATAATAAAATTCTCATGCACGTAGTAGTGCATGTGTGAGAAACAATGGCAATCTCAATCATCTAAACTTTTATTATTTCAACTAATTACAAAGAGTGTATATATATATATATATATATATATATATATATATATATATATATATATATATATATATATATATATGTGTGTGTGAGTGTGTGTGTGCGCGTGTGTGTGTGTGTGTGCGCATTTATTTGATCAAAAATACAGTAATATTGTGAAATATTATAATAATTTATAATAACTTTTTTTATTTTAATATATTTTAAATCGTAATTTATTCCTGTGATGACAAAGCTGAATATTTAGCATCATTACTCCAGTCTTCTGTGTCACATGATCCTTCAGAAATCATTCTAATATCAGGCTCCAGACTATGAGCATAATCTGAAAATTTAAGGGCACACATAGAGCTTTGAAGTGCTGGAAAAAGTTGTGTGAAGCACTTGAAAGTCCTTAAAAAGTGCTTGAATTTCACTCTCAAAAGGTTGTACGAACCCTGAAATGAATAATCTAAAAAACATTCGAATTCGGCCACAATATGGTTACAGTTAGCATTACTACATTAAATCTATGGTGAATGCTGGTGATTTCTGGACTGAAAAGCCTTCTATAACTTGTTCATGCATGGCACATGTTTCTCCAGGTTTCCACGTCAGCTCTGTTTGATCTGATTATGGTTTATAACAGAGAATTCTGCGCCGAATTTGAATGCTTCTGCTGAACACAAAAGAAGATATTTTGAAGAATATGAGTAACCAAACAGTTGATAAGCCCCATCTAAAATAAATAATATGGAAGTCAATGAGTCCCATCAACTGTTTGGTTACCAACATTCATCAAAATATCTTCTTTTGTGTTCAGCAGAAGAGAGAATCTCATACAGGTTTGGAACAACTTGAGGGTGAGTAAATGATGACAGATTATACATTTTTGGGTGAACTATCCCTTTAAGCAGACCATCCCTTTTTATAGTTTATTGCATGGTTATAATTTTCCTTTGTGTAATTTTTAATATTTTCTCCAACAGCCCAAACATACATACAGGCCTATAGAATGGTTCATAAAACAAATTTATAAGGAAAAAAACCTGTAAAAAACAAATTTGCTCCATTGCGGATTCCAAGTAATCAAGGGCTTAGGGCGTTCCATTTAAAGACATTGCACAGCGATGGAAGGGCAAAAAAAATGTTGGACTTAAACGCAGCTCAGTTCTGAGCCCGCGCTGCGGTGTCTGTCTATTAATGGTCTGATCTGATAAACCGTCTATGCTCCACAGGTTTCATTCTGCTTTCGCTTCGTTTACCGTTTACCGGTCATTTAACACAGAAATGGCAGCTCTCATCAGTTAGGTTAGGGTTAACTAACCCCAACTCTTAACCAGTGCAACGCTTAACAAAATGTTGTCGCACCGGCAGAAAAAAAAGGTAGCAAAATGCGACCATTTAATTGCAGTCTGGAGCCCTGAATAATATGCACATTTGCTGCTCAAGAGACATTTCGTATTATCAGTGTCAGTTTGTGAAAACTGATAATTTTTTTCAGGATTTTTTAGAAAGTCAAGAAATCTGTATAGAAATTGTTTGTTACATTATAAATGCATCCTTGCTAAATAAATTAACGAAAAAAAATAATATTACCGACTCCAAACTTTTGAATTGTAGTGTATTGTACATTGAGAATAACTGCTCAGTTCATTTAACATGAAAATTAAGGAAAAATCCTCATGCCTTTTTTTATGTGTGTGTGTGTCCATGCACACGTGTGTTTGTAACTGTCCTGTTGCGTCTGTAATGACAGAGTCCCAGAATGCTCTGTAGCCAATTAGCCTGCCATAATTACCCAGACTCCCATTGAGCTGTCAATCAGAGAGGAGCTGCACAGGAAGTCATCCCTCCCTCTGTTAGCGGAGGAAAGTCTCTGCTGAGCCCCCCCCCCAATTCAACCCACTCTCACACTAATATTAGACCCGACTTAACCATCTCTCTCTGTGTGTGTGTTTCTCTCATTCGGTCTCTTTTACGTTACGTTTCAGCATTGGCTCTCCTGACATCTTTCTTTCTCTGTTATTGTCTCTCCACCTCTTCTCACTCATAATTGCAGAGTGCTCAGCGCAGACCGAAGCACGTTTGTTTCAACAGATGTTTTCTGTGAAGAGCCACATACTGCATACAAACGCTGCACGCTGCATTGTGGTTTGTGTTGCCATGTAATTCTGATAAGTGCACGAGGTAACTCTTACTCCGTCACAAGCTTACTCCACAATCAGGGCTCAGTATTTCTAATGGGATTTATCAGGAATTCTGATAAATCTTTTATACGAGCGGCTGCTGTTGAATCCAGCTCAAACCAACTCAAAGTCAACAGAAAGCCAAAACTGACCTCACTTACTTTCTTAATACACATTTCTCGTCATACCATACACAACTCATTGCTTGTTCTTCCAAAAGCAAAATAACTTTGTAATCTTGCGGGTTTTTCAAACTAGTTTCTATCTGGTCTTTTATGTCTGCTGGTCTACTAACCTGGCTGAATTGATCTAGTTAGTACTGGTACACTCTTAAATATAAAGGTTTCAAAAGGGGGTTTTCGCAGAAATGACATAAAAGAATCATTTGGTGAACAGTTCTTAAAAGAACTATTTTTTCTAAGTGCGATAAATATTTTAAAAATCTAAAGAACCATTTTCCAAATTAACCTTTTGAGGAATGGAAAGTTTCAAAGGATGTTAAAGGTTTTTCATGGAACCATAGATGCCAATTAAGAACCTTTAGAATCTTTAGACCACACTGGAACAGCAACATTCCACTTGACATGTTAAAAAAACAGCCTGACCATTTAAAAGCTATAGAGATTTTACTAGGAAGGAGTTCAACCACCTAAACCAGCTTAGACCAGCAAACCAGCTCCCTTAAGGTAGTTTTAAGCTCTATTCGGACGGGACTAGTTTAACATGGAGAGGTGGGGTAAAGTAATAATTACCAGAGCTTCTCTGTGATTTTAGTCCCGTCCGAATGTCCCATCTCAGTAATCATTACGGACGATGTCAGTAAAGATTACGGCGACTTTTACCTTCAGTAAAAAGGTCTGGAAAAATGACCTCAGGTAATACTAATCCCGTGCGAATAGACCCGCTGTAAACATGTACGTAACTATTTCGTCATTTCCTGTTTAAAAGTAGTTTTCCGCGGTTTTTCAAGTATGGAGACGCTTGAAAAAGCATTCAGTTGCGTTCTAGACGCTGGGACGAGTCTGTGGCAAAACTCAAGTGTTTTCCACACACCATTCAGATCAGAAAGAAGATCGACAGCACTTGTTAGAGGCACGAAACATCTTTTAGCATTAGGTAAGTGCCTATTGCCAACACAATCCAATCTGAAGTTAATTAATACATCGTTCGACCAGACATAATAGGTTATATGTGTTTGCGCACGTGATATCAGGAAGCAGCGTAATACACACATGACGACAGGAGGGTGACGGCGGAGTGTAAATCGAGTTACCCCTCCCCCTAGTTTTACTGAGATATCTTATCCCGTGCGAATTGGCCATTAATATTACAGACGTCCTGTGGTAAAATTACATTACTCCATCTACCCTTGTAAAGCTAATCCCGTCCGAATAGGGCTTTAGTTGAATTTTCCATCAGGGAGACCATGCTTAAGGTTACTGAATCTGGCTTATACATACAAGTAAATGAAGTACAAATATTTGAAAAATCAAATTTATTGCTGAAAGTGTTTGTCGACAGAGGACAGTGATGAGTTCAGACACCTCAGATCTTTACTGTCTTACCTCTGTGATGTTTTCTTGTACTTCCTCCTGAAACAAAACAAACACCATGTTAAAAACCTGCATTTGGCCACTGTTCACAATAATATTTTAATCATTTCTGTAATTATAAACACACATACACACACACACACACAAACACACACAATCTACATTTTGGACCCTGCTGTTTCCCAGTTAACAGGAAACGTTCTAAGAACTTCAGCTAATGTTCTGGCAGTTTCCTCAAATTATGAACAAATGTTCTTCATGTAACGTTAATAGAATGTTCGTTCAATGTCATCTGGTCTGAGAACATTCAAAAGTAACAATGTTTGAAGAATGCTAAAATGGAATGTTACCTTAACGTAAAACATTTAAAAACTGGACGTTTTGAATGTTCAGAGAACATTTTCGGAAATAATGTTTTCATAATGTAGCTTAATGGGAACATATTTAGAACTTAGAACGTATTTTTAAGGCTAAGATCACATTTTAATAGTGGTCTAATGTATTTATAAATGTATAACTGTAACATTCTGTAAAGATGAATATTAATATTCATGAGCAAACCTCGTTATATTATATACTTTTAAGATTACATAAAATGGTCTCCACATGCAAAACACGCCCCTTTCTGGTTTGAACAAATAAAATGGGAAAAATCTGATCTTTTCAGTTTTTGAGACAAGCCATTAAACCTCTTAGCCTCCATTAAGAAGCCAAGCATTTATGACTTAGAATACATGCTGTTTAAAGCGCCACTTCGATGTCCCTAATACGTCCATATACGTGTCTCCAAAAAGGCCATTAACAACACAAGGACGGTGAAGCAATTAGTCAGCGCACAGGAAAAATCTGAGCTGCCCAATCATTACTCATTCCTGCCATGAGCCACTATCACTGGTGCCTGAAATTGCTCCGTAAGAGAAGGAAACTCCTTCTTTTCTTTCTGAAGTCACCAAACACAATTATGAGTAGAGGCTATATGCACACACGAGCACATGCATTATGTCCACGTACTGTATGCGCACACACCCATGACAGCTGTGCATGTTTGAGGCTTTCGGTGAGATTAGATGGTGATGCAGTCAGATTTACCCACTGCAGTAACCTTTAACATCCACATATACAGCTGCTTCTACATGCCCAAAACACTGCAAAACAGCTTTACAGCCTGTGGACTGGCCTGACGTCCTGTGACAGGCAACCATCCAAACCCAGTAAAGGGACTGATGTCATTTTGGCAAAAAGACCACTTGTTTTGCCCTCTGTTAAACAGAACAGCAAAAGTGCTTATTCACAAATAAAATGAATTCAATTTGTGCACATGCATATACAGGTGAAACTCGAAAAATTTGAATTTCGTGCAAAAGTTCATTTATTTCAGTAATTCAACTTAAAAGGTGAAACTAATATATTATATAGACTCATTACATGCAAAGTGAGATATTTCAAGCCTTCGTTTTGTTATAATTTTGATGATTATGGCTTACAGCTTATGAAAACCCCAAATTCAAAATTAGAATATTGTGAAAAGGTTTTCATAAGCTGTAATCAAAATTATAACAAATAAAGGCTTGAAATATCTCACTTTGCATGTAATGAGTCTATATAATATATTAGTTTCACCTCAAGTTGAATTACTGAAATAAATTAACTTTTGCACAATATTCTAATTTTTCGAGTTTCACCTGTACACCAGCTGTGATGTCAATTATGTTATATGTACTTTTATGGTGCTTTTTGATGTTTTTTTGAGCTTGACAGCAACCGGTCAATATGCTGTCATTAAGGAAAAGAACAGCTTTGATATTCAGCAAAATTCTATTTTTCCGGCTTTTGTGTTCCATAGAAAACATGTTTGAATTAACTATTTAAACTGATTGTGTATGATTGTTTAAATTTTCAGGCGAACTATTCCTTATATCTGTAATATGACTCTGAATGTTCAAGTGAAGTATATGACATTTAACAAGTAAAATAAGATGGACGGGACATGATTTTGTCCATAAGGAATTGATTGGATTATGAAAAGTGTCTCTGAATGACAGGTGGTTGGAGGGGAGGAGTTGAAATATAACTACTTGTTTACGTCATCCGAGAAGGAAATTCATTTTAGAGGTGGAAGTTAATATATTTGGATGAAAGATTATGAAGACAGACATTTTCTTCTTTGGATTAACGCAAACTAATCAATAGGGCCAGAAACATGTTTTAAGAAACTAAACAGGGCCAATTTGATTTCATGTTGAAACACACACACACACACACACACACAAAACTCTTCAAACATAACATTAACAGAAGAATGTTACTATTCTACTCCATGAAGGAAGAAAATACGAGAGGAGATAAACAAGCCCTGCCCTCAATCATCTCTTTCTTGCTTTCATTCGCTTTTTCTTTCACCTTCTCTCACTCGTCCTTTCTTCTTCACACATACTGAGGAAATTGCATTTCATTTCCTGAGTTCTGTGACAATAAGAGACTTTTTCTCCAGTCTCCCAATAACAGCCAGAGAGAAAAACTGATTGACATCGAAAGAGATTCGTTTTTCTACAGATGATGGAGCTGTTTAATATTTGAGAAGTATTTGAAACATATTAATAAAAAGTCACCAACTCGAGTCTGAAAGTCTGAAATGACCTTATTGAATAGTGCACAATACAACACTTTTATATGAACAATGACTGTCATTTAAAGAATAATATTTGTGAATATTCATATTTTGCTTATTTAAAAAAATATATATTTTTACATTTTTCTTCTTGTGTAAATCTGTCCAAAATTAAGTCATTTTACACTCCCACAAAATGAGAGAATAAAAAAAAGGAATTAGGACCATTAAGACTTTTTGCATGGTGACATTTTTATGACAATTACAAAATAACCAAAAAACATCCTCATTATTATAATGGGGGGGCATTATATTTTTTTAAATGTTTATTTTTTATTAATCATTATTTTTATTGTTTAAAAGTATTTGCTCATCATGATAGAATTTGTTGTACCGCGTTTAATTTATGCTGATTTAAACAAAAAGTGTGATTTTCGGGAATCAACAACAACAACAAAAACAATGCATGTCTCCTTGAAAAACAGTCCTAAAACAAGCTTTAGGCTTTGTGCAGATTGTAATTTATATTTTTTTTCTTTTGATTTTAGGGTTGAAAGTGACCTTGACATGTTTACATGAGATACAGCCTCTTGGTCAACCTCTTAGATGGACACACATACACACAAAACACAAGAAAACCTGTTGAAAAAACTCATACTCACAGTCCACGCAGTCGGAGCCAGATTTTCTCGATCTGGTCGGGCTGTAAGTACTTGAGCGACGTGCTTTCAAACTCCTCGATCTCTCTGGTGGGAGACTCCATGATGTCAAGACAAGAAGAAAAACTAAATCCCAGAGCCGGAGCAGAGGAGAGCGATTCCCCTCTTCAGATGAGCTGTGGTCGGGACGCTGCAGTCATCCAGCCCTGCTCTTGCCTCCTCCTCCTCCTGTCCCTCGTGCTCCACTCTCGGTCTGAGCACAGGGAGAGTGTGACGGTACTGCAGTACGCTCTCTTCTCTCTCTTCTCTCTCTCTCTCTCTCTCACACATGCTCTCTCTAAAACACAGCGCAGCTCAGATTAACCCAGACTCCTGATTTCATGACATGAGTGTTGGCGGGAGGAGTTGAGCGTCACTAAAGCCTCCAGCGGGGATGACAGTATGATCAATAATGACAAACTGGGTCTCTTCCCACAGGACAAATCACAAATGACATCTCTTTAATATCTCAATTGTTTCTCCTAGACAGCAATGAGATTAAACTGAGGCTTTTGTTTGAATCTTCTGACGGGAAAAAACCTAGCGGTCTTGCATGCGTCTCCAGAGTGTCAGAAGAGGTCTGAATGTGCTCAGATTCGCAAAGATACCAATCAAACGTCAGAAATCTTAATATGGACATTTCTCGAATTCTTCCAAGACTGAATGATCTGAGATATACTGTCTAGAACACATAAATGTACACACTCTTAAGTAAGCAAATGTCTCATTTGCTTCTAGTTTTTCCTTTTTGGAATAACATCTGCTAAATTTGTTTTGAAGAAACATCTTGAGATAAGCTTACTTAAATGCAACAATTTTGACCTTCACACGAGAGCTTTTGGATAATTTGCCTTTAGAGTTTAGTTTATTTGATTGGTGTGAAAGTCGTCGTTCTTGCATTCTAAATACATACATATATATATATAGACGAAATGCAAAACAATGCACGTGTCTGCAGAGGCATTTTTAAAAACTGAATGGTGAACTTGACAGAGTATGCTAAAAATGTATGGTGTGAGATGCTGGTGTAACATGTTGCAATGGTCAAAGAGGTTCATCTAGCATGCTTACTTGAAAACTATTAAAAAACAATTGTACTTGATACTGCTAATACATACACAACAGGCTGCTGTGAGCAAGTAAGGCCTGCTGCAGCTGTACAGATCTACACAGGTGGAGCTGGGGAAGGTGGAGGGTTTCTGAAACAGAGCTGCACTGCTATAGACAATGCTGACCAATTTTGAAGGTTAAGCAGCGAGCTCATTGGCTACTGATACAGCAGGAACCAATCAGCTGTGCTCTTTAGAAAATGATGGGATCGCAAGCAGATTGAGATAAGGACCTATCAGCCTGCGCCATCTAGAGTTTCATTACAGAACTTTGTATTTTTTGTTGTTGTTTTTTTTTTTAAGAAACATGGAGACAAACTTACTTAAATACAACATAATTTAGACTTTCACACTAGAACTTTTGGTTTGTTTGCCATCAGAGTTTGGTTCATTTGGCTGGTGTGAAATTTGTTTTTGCATTAAAAGAACAGGCCAAATGCACAAGAATGGACAGGCATGAACTGTTTTTAACTTGGGAGGACATCTTAAATATGTGGTGCTTATGATGTGAGATGCTGATAAGACACCAAGACATGCTGCAAAAGTCATCGATGTTTGTCTAGCATGTTTACTTAAAAAACAATTAGCAAAACAATTAACAATTGTGCAAATGGATGCAAAAACACACCCCTTGGCTATGAAATAGCAACGCAATAACATTTAGGCATCCTATTATGCTGGAGAGAGAAAAGACAGAGGAGGTGAGGAGGAAAAAGAGAAACAGAAAAGCAGTAAATGACACAAACTGTGACTGGAGAGATGAAGAGGCCAATCAGCCTGCAGCTGTAAAGCGGTGCATCAGTGGAGTGAGATTATATGCACCCCACTGTCAGATACGCATTAACACAAACATTCACACACTCTGAAACACTCTATTCTCACATTCTGTTTCCTAAATGACCCAATGATTGCTCAATTTTTTTCAGGACTCGCAGATGATAAACAGATTCGTCTTGACAAACAAACAAATTCATAAATTCTATAGAATATAGGAGCATTATCAATTCATTTTCTATAGTAGCTGAGCTTTATGGAAGTTTAACATCTCAAATGGCTCTCCAAGAGAGCAGTAAGATAAAATGGAGAACAAATGGAGACTCTCACTTTTTAGATTTTTACATTTTCACAAAAGATCTCAGAGTCTCAAACTGTGCTCAGATATACACTACTGTTCAAAAGTTTGGAGTCAGTCAGTTTTTTTGAAGGAAATTAATAAATATTCAGCAAGGATGCATTAAATTGATCAAAAGTGGCAGCAATGACATGTATAATGTTTCAAAAGATTTCTATTTAAAATAGTTGTTATTTTGAACTTTCTATTCATCAAAAAAAAATCCTGAAAATCTGTCAGTTTCCACAAAGATATTTAGTAGCACAGCTGTTTTCAACATTTATAATAATAAGAAATGTATCTTGAGCAGCAAATGAAGGATCATGTGTGACACTGAAGCCTGTAATGATGCTAAAAATTCATAATAATAAATACAAATAAATGCAGCCTTGGTGAGTATAAGACTCTTTCAAAAGCATTAAAAAAATCTTAATGACCCCAAACTTTTGAACTGTAATGTACAAAAGACACCACAATCTACATTCAAAAGTCCTAGGGCCAGATTTACTTACAGCTCGCTCCAGCGCGAACCCTCTGTTGGTGTTAAAAAACTACTGTCAGGATTTACTAAAGACACGCAGTGAAAAGTTAGCACTGAAAAGGCATGGACAGGGTTATTTTTGCGGCTGACCTTATTGCATATGCATTTGTAGGAGTTTCCCTTTCAGACAAATTTATGGGAGGAGAGTATTTAAATGAATCATGCAAGGTGATTTACTAAGGTTTATGCTAGTCAATTTACTGATGTTTGCGCCATAATTTACCACCCAAAAAAGCCTGTCTTAAACCAGATGCTAATTGGTAGATTGTGTTGGTCATTATGGAAATGATCCGGTTGCGTCTGTGTTCTTTAATTTGAGCGTCGTCAGTAGATCACGCGCTTAACTTTCCACTCCCACCTACGCCTTTTTTTGAATTGCGCTCTGACGATAATTTGCCCTGCAAGTCAAATTTCCAAAATTCATTCAAAAATAACTTTCTTAACTGCTAATGACTTAAAAATGATAATAATGTACTTAGGGTTCATTGCTTGCAGCTACAGTTTGGCTTAAATGTTTATTGCAAAAACATCCAGTGCTCTATACAGTAAATGTTGTTTTTATTATAGCATATTCATCTGAATGAAAACATCAAACTCTAATAGAGTCGTAAAACCACGCTGTGGTTTACTTGCATTGCCTTACACTGCTCTTTTGAAAAAACAATTGATTACGTTTTCCCCTCCTTTTGTTTCTTGGGCTTTTGTATTTTCCATCTGCTTCACACAATGGGGCCATTACATAATGGAGTTTCCTGAACACCTCGAAAATCCAATAGGTCTAAGTCTGAGAGCAGGGCTGACCGGCCCGAGACTAATGCAGAGATCTAATTCCTCACGCTGGAAATGTTTTTTTCTCCAGGGAGACATTCAGGGACAGCTGTGATTGAAAGCCGAGACACAGCAGCAGGTGCGGCAGATTTCCACAAAACAATCTGGTGTGTGTTGGTAATATTCAGAACAAAATCAGTTTCGCAATAATGAGAAGAATAATATAACTGTAATATTTAAGATATAAATCGTAATACAAAAAGTGTATCAGTTTACTAAAAGTAGTAGTTTTACAAATACTATATCAGTTCTCAGAGAGAGTTCTGTGGAAAGTAGGCCTAAAACTATCCGATAACATTTCCATTCATTTCAATGGGACATTTTAAGGTCACTTTGAGAGTTAAATGTCATGCGAGTAATCATCGCAGCCGCAGGATAATGTCATGACAACACTGATTGGCTGATGGGAAACCCTTCACTAGTGACTATCCTGATTTGAGCAGAAAGGGAAAAATAAGCCTATTTCAGACTTTGAAGAGCCCTCCAAATAAGATCTGTCACTGGTAAAGCAGCTATAATATAATGAAATTCTCACATATAGGTTTATATCTTGCAAAAAAAAATCAGAAAATAGATAAAAAATAACTAAAATCTAAGTAACTTCATAAATAAATAAAATAACTGGGTGTGCAGTTCCTTAAAGTAATTACCTTACACATAACCCTGGTGTTTAGGACACAGACACACATTCCTATCATTATGAGGGCATATAATGGTTTTTATACTGAGCTTATGACATTTTCTATCCCCTAACCCTAAACTGTCACGGGTAAAAGCGCAAAACACAGGAAACAACAACTTAACCTTGATGAGGCAGGACCAAGAACTGAACAAAACGGAGTACTTATACCAGAACTAAACAAGGGAACCAATGAGTTCATTAACGAACAACAGGTGAACTAAATGAAACTGACACAGACTATGGTCAAGAAGGAGCCGTGTTTCCATTACCCTTCAAATTGCGCAAATTGAAATTGCGCCCAATGGAAACACGTCAATTTCGCAAAAACTCCCATTTATCGCAAAAAAAGGTTTTACGCTCGCATGAGGTGCTTTTTCAGGCAATTCGAAAAAGGAATATTTCGCAAAACTGCAATGGAAACAGTTTTTGCGCATTTACAGGTCACCTGACGTAATGACGCGGTGTGTTTGGACAGAATACGAGGCAGAGTTCTTTATTAAGTTCATAAAAGACAAAAGAATGACAGGAATACTGGATTCTAAACCTCAAAGAAATGCCACAATCAAGACCTCGAAGCAGAAATGAGTGAGAAAAACCCAGAAACACCTCATATGTGCCGCTCACAGTATAAGGGTCTTTCCTTGCCATTAATGCTTGGATAACACGCCTACGTTTCCTTCCATTAATAATAATAATGTCTAGTGCGGTACGTGGCTGTGATATATATACTGTAAACTTAAACGTCCGTTGCCATGATTTTTGGAATGACTTATCGCGAGAGGAAAAAATTATGTTTTAGTCGCATAACATCGGTTAATGGAAACGCCGTCATTTCACAATAGTTTTTTATCGATATTTAGAAAGAAAAAGAAAGAAAAAAAAAAAAAAAAAAAAAAAAGAAAAAAATCGCAAACATTTTGCGCAAATCTTTAATAGAAACGCGCCTAATGAAACAAAGCATTCTGCTGACATAAACCTGCCCATCAAAGAAAACTTTCAGCATTTTTACATTTTTAATAAAAAATAGTTTAGTAATGTTTATTTATTTAATGATTTGAATCACAAGGACATAGTCATGTCCTCATTACGTAGGGGGTGTGGCCTGAAACCAAAGGGTTGGTAATTCAGCCTGGAATTTTGTCTTGGGTGGAGAGAGAGAAACGCTAATATTTGAGTCGAGCGGCACTACAGATCACCATTAAATAGTAAATATATATATTTAACTTAAACTGTCCTGTCCGTTTATCTCTTTCCCTGACATTCTCTCGGTTTTTGCCTTTAGGTGCTACAGCTCTACCTGTGTCTCCCTCCCTGCCGTTCATTCCTGATGATGATTTCTCTTTCAAAGGCCTTTCAATTACCTGATGCAGGAGATAATGCCAGGCCAAAGTCTCAAAGACACATCACCGCGGGCCTGCTTTCATCTATGGAGAAGCTCCCTGTGCTGCACATGCGAACAGTTCCCTCCATCGACTCTGAGCTCTTCAAAGGTAATGTTTGAAGGCGATTGCTCTTTCTGCTGCCTCAACTCAGTTCTTTTCTTTTAAGTGAGGTTTATAGTGTATGTGTGTGTGTGTGTGTGTGTGTGTGTGTGTCAATGACGTCATCTACTGTGACCTATCGCATCATCACCACCAGACACATGAAACTTGACCAGGGGCATCTCAAAAAAACACTGCCAAATCTAATCAGCTTTTCTCATGAATATTAATTAGCTGATGTCATGTTGCAATGTATTATTACTTAACACCATCTAGGTTTGCAACTCACTTGGTTTTGGAACAGAGCTTCCAATTGAATTATATATTTGGACCAGATTGACAACCCAGATATGAATGCAACAACAACAAAAAAACAAAAAAAAATCCCAAAACTCAGACACTAATGAGCAACATTAGACTGTTTCTTGCCCTCTAAAGGAATGGTCTCTAGATGCTCACCAACAACAAGTGGTTCTTTAAACAGTTTTAAAAGTCTTTGGAGTTTAACAGAATCCAGCAGACATCACAGCCTACAAAGGTAAAAGTCTCTCAAATGTCACAGGTCATTCCCAGCAGCCCTGTTGATAGAGGAAAGGTCTCACAGGAGGACATTAGAAGGTCTCTCTCCAATGCACAACTCGCATGAATTTGAAAACACCAAACCAAGAGAGAAACCACAAACAATCTGTGGACTATCTGCAGCATATTGCACACAAAAAAAATATACAAGAACTTTATCAAAAAAGATATACTGTGGCAGAGCAGGTTATGGATAGCATGAAGGTCTGAGATGCCAAATGAGTCCCAGGTGGGTTTAGAATGAGTCAGAGATCTGAAAAATCCCATTGAGTTCCAGTGAATGATTTAAAGTTTGATATTTTCCAAACAGATTCCTGACATTTCATCAGCACACACACACACACACACACACAGATGAATGGCTCATTTCAGGTTCTGATTTAAAGTGTTTATCTGTCCGACTGAAGAATGGTGACATTATTCTTTCAATCATCTGTCGGCATCTGATCCAGAGGCTTTAATGAGAATTTAACAGAGTTAATATAACAGTAACCAATATTAAGAACATGCCATGTGACACGCTGAACAAATTGAGACATCTCGCCTGTAAATGTTACAAATCGCTTGTGTCACAGTACATGAGTCCGTGAAGCCATATTGTCAAACGAGAATTAAGTGATCACTATTAAGAGCACACATGCTAATGAGGGCCGTCTGAACGAGTGCTTTTAGCATATTCATGCAACTGGTGCCAAAGTCATTCTGAAGTGCTAAATGATGGAAATTTGATTTGCCCATTTAATGACCAAAAATCTAATGGAAAATTTAACAACAGCAGGGCTAAATGGAAGGATTAATGTCCTCCTGGGGGAAAAAAATATATTTGTACCTTTATCAGCTCTAACCAGATTTACCAAAATCTAAATTAAATAAATAAATCCATGGCAAAATAAATGACTAAATAAATAAATGGGTAAATTAATAAATAAATGGATATGAAGATCCAATTACATGAAGAGGAATGTGTGTGTGTGTGTGTGTGTGTGTGTGTGTGTGTGTGTGTGTGTGTGTGTGTGTGTGTGTGTGTGTGTGTGTGTGTGTGTGTGTGTGTGTGTGTGTGTGTGTGTGTGTGTGTTAACGCATAAACACTAACACTGCCTGAGATCAATACGACAATTTTACATTGACTGTAATTTATCAATTATCTCCTGACACGCTGACCTTGGCTAAACAACTGTATTTTAAGTCATAAATCAAGTCAACTAGCACTGGTTTTCAATTATTACTTGGGCTTATTTTGAGCTACTGTACTCTGATAAGATTGTAAGCAAAACTATTTCTTTGAGATACCCAATGCAACGCTCTCAGAATAATACACACAGCTCAGGTTCTCTGATGTGAGCCGTCACTGATCAAAGATGACTGGATATGCTATTGAGGCCTTTCCTCTTGACCTCTTTATGACCTTAGGCATGAAGTGGCAAACTTCATATCCATCAACGGGTTGCTGCCTAAAATCGATACACTGGGATATTAGAGCTGATGAAGAGACCAGATCCGCAGTCCCAATCAGACCACCAGCTGTGTACAATATTACACTCTTAACAAGAATGAATGAATTATTACTATTATTATTTAAAAAAGGAACGAAATCGATGCAAAATCGAAGACAGGCTGACAATGATTTGCTACTTGCTACTTGCCATTTATTAGGGGGAAAGGACATTTTCATTTTTCAAAACATAAAAAAAAAAAAAAAAAAAAAAAGGTGCAAGATGTGTCAGCAATATTTTTGTCTGTTTTACTAAAACAGAAAGATCTTCGAATGCCACTTTCATAACAGAAAGATCTGTGAATGCCACTTTCAAGACCAAAATTGAAATGTCCTACTTCTGACCTCAAGAGAAATTCATTTTCTTATGCAATTTTTTATGTCATGAACACAAAGTGATTGATTTTCCAAATAATGATTTTCGATGAGTTTGGATCGAGATGATTGATTTTTCCTGATTTTTCAAGTAAAATCTCTGACTCTGAGTGTCATTCCAGTCATTATTTTGAAGTAAGGAAAATTTTAGTTGTCTGGAAAACATTCAAGCATATATATGATCTCAATGCTAACACACATGGATTAAAAAGCTTTTCAGCATTTCAGATTGCATGGAAAGAAAACACTTAAAGGGATACCTCACGCTCTTGCTCGTCCATATAATGACAGTGTATTGCAACCAGCATAAAACTTTTTTTAAAAAGCCGCAAAAGAATCTCAAAATGATCCTATCCTATTACTTTAAAATTAACAACAATATTGGTGTATACAAAAGGTCAATGTTTATAATGATTTTATTTATTATTTCTATCCATATTATTCATTTATGATTTGTTCCTTATTAATTGTATCTTTAAATGTATGTATTCCTTAATATAATAACCATCATCATATATTCACGTATACTCATTATTGTTACTCATTTATGTTAATCTTTTACTTCAATTTTTATTTATATAGCATTATCCAAGAGTATGTATATTGTACTCACATGTTCATATACATTAATATCTTAGTTACACTGTAAAATGTAATTAGTTAGACTTACTTAAAGAAAACATGCAAATCAATTGCCTTAAAAAACCAAGAGAAATCGGAATAGTATGGTGTACTGACAAATGCTTAGTATTGTTCACTTACACGAGTGTTCTAGTAACTAAAAAAGAACTGTAGAGCGTACTTGATAATTTACTTTAGATTTACTCTCGATTTAGTATAGCTACTCAGAATTGCTGACTCCCGAGTGCATTGCAGCATCAATAAATTATGCAATTGCTGTTTTACTTTTTTTTTTTTTGCCAATTTTATTTGTATAACAAATTGTTACCATTGTTGTGTTTTGCGTACTGAATGTTGAAGTCTGTGTGTGACTCAAGCATGGTCAATTGCAAGATACTGTCACAAATATAAAGGTATTAAAGCAACTCAATTAAAAGTTTCACAAGGTTTTTTATGACATAAGTGTTAGCAATAAAATTTTAAAAGATCATTATTCGACATGAAAAATAGACTCATTAATGATCTAGTTAGAAGTTAGGTCACCTTTTAAAAGCAACCCATTTATTACTTCCCTTCCTTAGAAACCAAATAACTGTGATTTCTTGTTGCATCGCCTCAACAACAGGAAGAGAATTACAGCATTATAAATGAAGTTCAAAGTGCTCAACCAACGGGAATATTGATCACCATAATGGTGAGTTCAAACAAAAACACACCTTAGGAAAATCAACATCAATTTATGAAGTCAGCTTATGGATATTCTCTTAATTTTTTTCAGTTGTATTGACAAGTTCAGTTGTATTGTATTGACACATTTCAGTTGTATTGTATTGACAATTCAAGATGACTTTGAGAAATGAGTGAATGCAACTAGAGAAAGATAAGTGGAGGAAATTAGTGAAAAGTCTATTAAGAATTCCCCCGCCTCAAAAACTGTTTTTTTGTTTTGTTTTTGTTTGTTTTTGCTTGACAAAATGACACTCAAACCAATCAATTAATCTTAACTTGGGTTTTATGAGTAAACAAGGCATATGTGAATAGTACAGATTTCTATATTTTTATATAATAGGTGAGGGTATTATGACCATCTACTATATATAATATTGTGAAAAGATTCAGGGAATCCAGAGAAATCTCTTTACATGTAGGGCAAAGCAGGAAACCTCTGTTAAATGTGCATGACCTTTGAGCCCTCATGTGACACGGCATGAGAAATCATGCTATCATGCTACTCTGTTAAATACAGCCACATGTGTTCGGGAACATTGGAAAACCGTTGTCACTTAACACAGTCTGCTGTTGCATCAAGGAATGCCACTTGAATCTCTGTTATGCAAATAAAAAGCTATCAGTTCTATGCAGAGAAGCTGCTGAGTTCTCCGGGCCCGAGCTCATCTCAGACAGTCCAAAACACAGTGAGAATATGTGCTGTGGTCCACGTTTCAGCATGTTTTTTGGAAAACTGGATATCGAGTTCTCAGTCCAAAAGAAGAGAGGGACAATCCAGACTTTCATCAGCGACATGTTCAAAAGCACGCATCTGTCATGGTATGGGGGTGCATCAGTGCAAACGGCATGGGGGACTACCATTGACGTGGAGGCGTGCATTGGGATTGCACAGAGACATAAACTGCCATCGGGATGACATGTTTCCTGGGAAATCCATGGTTACTAGAGCAAGACGATGCCAGGCCTCATTCTGCACGTGTAACAGCAGAGGGGTCTAAATCTGTCTCCTACTGAAAATGTGTGGCCCATCATGAAAAGGAGGATCAGACAACTCCGGCCACGGACTGTTGAGCAGCTGTCTTGTATGAGGCAAGATTGGGCAAAAATTCCACTTGCAAAACTTCAACAATTAGTATCCTCAATTCCCAAACAATTAAAACGTGCAAACGTGGTAAACGGAGTGTGTTTATTTGTTTATATTTACAAAATACAATTAAGTTGGTGAATGAAAGCATTGGAAATATTGTCTTTGTACTTTTTTTGTCAGTTAAATAACGGGTTGAAGAGAATGAACAAATCACAGATGATTGATTATACTGCATTTTACAAAATGTCCCAATTTTCTCTGGAAATGGGGTTGTAAAGAGTGTTAGAACAGCTGTTGGATTTTACAATGTACTTGTGTTTTGATATTAGATTCCTTCCAAGTACTGTCTGAGTGATCATTTCTCAGAATTAGTAATTCACAGTCCTAGGTGTTATTTTCCAGAAACAGTGTTTTTATGAAAAGATATGATATTTTAAAATGATTGCTTCGCTGTCTTTGTTCTAAAGGTGTCCAAACCACACCTCGTATATCTATTTTCATCTTTGACATCTGACCGGTCACGCCGACCTTAGCCGTTACACCAACTATAATGGTAATGGATAAGTCTGTTTGACCTTTTCTTATTACACCGAAACATACGTTTAGGAAAAGAAGTTCCCTGCATATTCGCTGCACTTATTTTGCCCTTCACTTCTGCTTCTTCTCTTTTACTTCTCTTTTTATTCTTACTTCTTTTGAGTCCTTCTTTCTTTATACTCTGATCTTCACAATCTTCATCTGTTAGACACTTAGACACTGTTAGACTTTATTATAAACTATTGAATAAGATGTATCTTGTTTTTGTTTAAACCTTTACTTAATCGATTTGATGTCTTTATGATTTTACATTTTTACTTAATCAATTTGTTATTCCTTATTCAAATTAGACTTTTGACATAATCATTGCTTGCCTGCCTGGATCTCACTGCATCAAATATATTTAATTGTATCAATTTAGCATGTTAAATTGACAGCTTTACTTATTATGCAATAAATCACATTTATGCCCGGTCTGTTTTATCGATGTGTGCAGTTCTTTTCTTCCATTTCAGGGTATTGTAATATCGACAGTAGTCAGACAGAGAAATATTCCTTTTATCAATTTAACCTCCGATACCAAATGCAACAGGTTATGCTAACAATGCCGCTAATGAGCATAACTACATTCTGACAACAGGCTCGGGAACAAACGGCATTTATAACAATCATTTTAAGGGCGGCAACTCTCTGTTGCAGTGCGTCATAATGAAATAATCAAATGCCACTCACACTAATGAGTCAATACTTAAAGCAGCATCATTAGAAAAGTTATTTAATACGTTCAAATCAATGAGGGCTATTTCTTATGATTTGACATTTAATTTAAAGTGTTTTGTCAGCAGACATATTGTATTATAAAAACTTTATGGAGCCACGTTATGCTTTTTTGCACTCATGCATGCATTTTTTGCATGTTTAAAGGATAAAATTGCAATTATTTTCAGACCCACATTATCTCATTTCACTCTCTCATGCTAATTCTGTGCCTTCGTTGTTTCCAGATTGATCCTTTCCAAATGCTCCTTAAAAAAACTAAACTAAATTTTGATTCGTCACATGACATGTCAGTCAGTACCTCCACCCCCCTCCCCAACAAGAAGCAATAATCATACCAATCTCAAAAACACACATTTCTTTCACACTCAAAGACATTTTTCTTCTCCAGTGGTGCACTACAAACAGAGCTTTCAGTGACATGCAACATCTGCCTTCATTAATTATCCCAACACAAATCAAATTGCTCATTAGTGTGCTAAGCCTTAACACTCATGCTCTATCTTGGCAAAACCCCAAAATACAACTTTGTGGATTGTCTCAGCAGAGTCAAACAGGCAGAAGGCAAGCGTTTAAAAGTTATATCGATATTTAAACTATTCAGTGATAAGATCAACTAAGATTTTCAATTATCAGTCTCTGACTGCTACAAGAATTAAAAATGGTGTTCAGTGCCATTAGATAGAACTGTTCTCAATGGACACTGTTTGAACAATCTGAAGCATTGACGGTCAAATGAAATAGTCTGACTGCACACTTTGGACCATAGTAGACACGTTGACATGGTTTGATTACTTAGTTGGGTTTGATTCTATCCACCTTATTTTGCAATGTGGAAGTAAGCTACTTTCAGTGAATGTGCGAGACTTTCATTAGCCGCTACAGGTGTCAGGGTCTTATTTTGAGTTTGGTGACAGAATCCTGACACTCATGTTGCTTGTCTTGTCCTTGTGTGAGCGTAAGGCTTTGGGGTTGTTCTCTGGGCTGTGCGCTCATGTTTTGGGTGTGTTTTTGTGAGTACCTGGCTTCCGTATGTTTGTTTCTGTGTGCCATGTGCTCTTTTGTCCGTCTTTAGTTTTAACCCTGTCCTCTTGTTACCTGATTAATGGTTTATTTACCCCACCTGCTCTCCCTTGTTACCCTCCTGATTTCCTTCCCTCTTCAAGGGCCATTTACATGACACCATTTTCAACTAAAATGGAAAACTTTTTATGCCTTTTGCCTGTTCATTTACACGACAACGGCGTTTCGGGGATCTGCAAACTTTTGAAAACAGGTTTCAAAGTGCAAGTTTTTGAAAACGATACCTTTATCGTCTCTGTGTAAACTACAAAAATGCGAATTTGTGAAAACGGTGACTTCATGTGTGTGTGTATTACGTGTTCAGTCTATAGGCGTGTAGTGTTTCTTTATAAAGGCCTCGTTTACATTGCAGGTCTTGAGGCCCAATTCTGATTTGTTGCCTATATCCGATTTTTTCGACCGTCCGTTTACACGTTCTTTCAATTGTGACCCATATCCAATTCATGTGTTTACACTTGCCATACTATCTGAAACATTGTGGGGTTCTTGCACAGATGGACAAACGTGAAATATGCTTGATGCTAGCTTTGCGATATAGCCTACGCGAAGTTTGCCAAACATCACCATGATTTTGAGGCGGAGGAGGACGAAAAGGGCCATCATCATTGCGCATATACTTCAGTTGTTGTTTGCGAGAGAGTTCTCAGGACTGGTGGGAGCATTTTGTGGCGGGCTTTAAAGAGGAGCAGTGGGTCTGAAATTTTAGGATGAACAAGCCAACCTTTGATATGTTGTGTCAACGTTTGTCCACATTCCTCTCCTACGATGACACAACGTTTCATCGGGCCATCCGTCCCTTTGCAGATGCGCGTCAAGATTGCTCTTGTCATTAAACTGCGGAGACGTTGCCTAATGCCTCAGAAAATCCGATCTGCCTGTTTACATGACAGTCGCATTGGCACATATCTGATTTGTATCTGATTTATTTCCACATATGAATGAGGCCTGAAACCGATCTCGAAATATCCAAATGCATGCGTTTTTTTTCCTGTTTACACAGTCATAGAACACATCCGATCTGTGTCACATATGAGCAAAAAAATCGGAATTGGGTTACATTTCACTGACAGTGTAAACGAGGCCAAAGTGACATCGCCAACTACTGGCCTGTATGCATAATACAGTTGTTTTTTGCAGGTCCGTGTGAACAGGGATTGTTTTGATAACGTTGTCATTTGCAGACGAAAAACGCTAAGGAAATTTTTTTCAGTTTTTGGTACATCGTTGCCACGTAAATATACCCTTATTCTTCCTTTGTTCTCTGTCCTGTGCCAGTTCATTGTGGATGTATTCCCGTTAGGTCTAGTCGTGTCCAGCCCTCCCTTGCCCATTTCCGGTCTGTTTTTTCCCAACGGGGTACTTTTGTTTTCTGGTTTTTGTTACAAATAAAAGCCAGACATTTTCTCTGGATCTTTGAGTCCTTGCCTCTTTTCTGAACTATAAATCGTTCTGGAGCCCACCTGAATGCATCTCAGACCTTCTCAAGTGGACTGCAGCCGGTTTCTTGGTGCTTGCAGTTTGCAAATACCCTAAAAGAATTCTTGATATCAGACATAAAAATGTTCAGGGAATTTCAGCTCTGCTTGATCCACTTATGATATGCTCAGCGGAGCTAAGTCTCAAGTGTTCTCAATCCAGTCAACTAATGCTCTGACACAACTCCATCTGTAGAGTAAGCAATGAAAACTAGCAACAGATTCTGCCGGTCAAATTGAAGTTCAACTCATCAGAAATTCAGGTCATTAACTTGACATGACACTCAGCCATGTTTCTTATCTACTATGACTTCAAAATCTTTAAAGGCTAAATCTTTATAGAGATATATTAAACGCCTTACAAGTAGACAATTCCCACTTTTCCTAGTGAACCAGCCATCTAAATGTACCAGCAAAGGCAAATTTAGCTTTTGCCACTGTCGCCTTTGGCTTGCTTAGTTGGGGACACTTAGTATTCAGCAATATTATTGATTTGACTGCATTTACAGTATTGGATGAGAACAAAACCTGAACTGAATTTATATTTGACTATTTTTGCTACATCAACACTGAACTGAATTGATCTGAATAAGGACACTGTCTTCTGTAGAGCTGCTTATACCTGAATTGAACCTGTTTATCACTGTAGAGCTTCTCATTTCTGAGAAGGGATCTCAAAAAGTCTCAAACGGCACTCATATTGCCCAGGATACCAAAGTATGCAATCAAAAGTCAGGGATCTCAATATGAGCTAAAACATTTCTCATCAATTTCTTCCAATGACAAATGCACCTGCTATCTTAATTCATTTTGGGAGAAACTTCTGAGACAAAGTTGATAATCGAGAAAACATTTGCTGTTCCCAGATCGGTCCATCCTGTCAGTGGACATGATCGCATGACCTGTAAAGCAACGGTTGACCACAATAAAAGGAGAGAGATGAACCTGACAGCAGTTTTTTCTGTTGCCTCTGGGACGTCTGTAGCGGGAAGCTCATCCGCCAGAATCTCTTCTATTCTGCGTGGATCGTCTGGAATGTCCCTCTCAACTTTGCCCTTTTCCTTCTTCCCTGTCCCAGCGGTGAGTGTGTTCCACAGTGCACTCTGAGACTTTGAGCCTGGAAACAAGATGAATCGGAGTAAAGACTTTCATAAACTCCCATTTTTAAACTGCTTTCTAAAAGCAACATATTATGTCTTTGCCTGCTACAATATGACAAATATATGATCCTCCGTGCATCAATGATATTGACAATACTATTGGTAATGCAATTGCTATTGGTACATTTAGCCTCCAATTATTTATTTTATTTTATTTTAATTTTATGTTGTCATTTATTTTGTTTTATTACATTATATCACTTTATTATATAAACAGCCTAAATAATTTATATAATTATATAAATAAATCGATTTTTTTTAAAGATTTTTTAAAATCAAACCACTGAATTGAAAATTAAACTGAAATATTTAAAGCCTTTCCCATGCCTTTAGAATTATTATTATTGTTATTATTTTTGCAGTATTCTGATTCAAAATAACAGCAATGGCAACAGAAGACCAAAACATGAATACTGAAAATGTTTTTAAAGCCTCTAGAGATCTTAATGGCCTAGTTGTTGATTCATGGTATATCATATTGTTTTGCTCCCACCAATGCTGTGCACATCGTTACCATCATGATATCATGTATTCATAATGTTGTCATTCAGATTCAATCTGTGTGCCACCTCTGAGATTCTTTGGATCAAGTACAAAGCCCATTAAACTCATCTATTGATGGATGCTGCCACCTAGTGACATGCCCATGTTAAGTGTTATGTCTGTTAAAAGGACATCAGCCATCTGACTCAGACTGGGTAGTAGTAGCAATGACTATTATTGGAGTCAAGACCAAACTGAGACCAAGACTGTATACCAATAAAGGTATTTAAATACTTTTCACCTCATATCATTTAATTTTTCCAAAAAGCATTAAAATCACAAAAAAAAAAAAAAAAAATTACATCACAAAAGTCTCATACAAGTTTCATATGAAACTCCACTGTGTGGGGTCATAAAGACTGGTTGAAATACTGAGGAACTTTTGCAGAGATAATCAATTGTTGACTTGTCTCAAAAGTCTATAAGCTGAGATCCATGCAGAGTGCAGACCAAGGCCACGTTTATGTGGTCTAGAGCAGTGTTTCTCAACCGGTGGGTTGCAAGACAGTTTCGACTGTTTAGTCAAAGAAAAAAGAACAACAACAAAACGTAGTTTGAAATGTTTTTCTGGTGCAAGGCTTTTATTTTGAAAGGCTTGCGTGAGAGTTGTTGACTCTTCAGAGCACCTAAAGAGTGCCTGAGGAAAAAAAAACGCTGTCCTGCTGTCAGATGTTGTCATGCTGTATGTCAGTGTCATTATTCTATTCTAAAAGTTGTTCTAAAGTTATTATTGTAACTTGCTATGAAATACAAAGTCTCTCACCAAAGAAAAACAAAAAGTTTCCTGTCAGACTTTTATACTGTGCTTGTGGTGGGCAAATGCAGAGGCACGCGCTGTGTATAGAGCAATGAAATTACAAGCAAGCAACATCATAGTTCTGTCAGGACCACTATCGTAATAGACGATTGACTATTAGCATACAGTTTGGATTGGTGGTATGGTTCTGTTCTGGGCAAGAACTCCCTGCGCATCCGTGCAGCCTAGCATGGATAAGAGCAGCAATAACCCCCCTTAGGGTAAACAGAACAGAACCAACATGAATGTATTACAGATATAATTAATGTCAATATTTTAATGTACAACATGATTCAGGAATTTATTCTGATTCAAGGGGAATCAGAATGCCAAATCCTGACTGGGCGAGAGGAGGAGCTGGGGATGGAGGAGGGTAATGAGCTCCTGAGAAACGCCATAGCCGCTGATAATACTGAAGGAGCTTACAGTATATGGATGCTGTGATAGGCGTCGTATTCCTAGAGGTAGACGTGGGTCAGCTGATGCGAGCTTGACTAACGTGACCTGCCAGAACTGACGCTACGCTTGATTTACGTTGTCGTAATTATATTATTACCAAAAAGTACCAATAAATTAAGGCTACATCATGTGCTAGCTGGGAAAGATGCAGGTATGATGTTCATTTTATTCATTAGGATTAGTGTCCATGGGTTATTAACAGTTCATGTTAAGTATTGTGTATTTACCATAGTAATTGTAGTTTTCAAAATACCACTTTATTTTCACTTATTTTGATATTTTCTGTTTTAATGACTGTGGTGGATCATACTTACTAACTTTTCACAAAAACTAGTTTGGGACTGCCTTTAGTGTTCCTCACCAGTGTTAGTGATATTTTGTGTGTCAACATTTTTGTGAAATAAATTTGCTTGGTTTTTAAAAGATATATATTATCATCTTCTTCTTTTTTTTTAGGAATTTGGTCAAATTTGGGTCGCCGCTTAATGACCACCATGGTAAAATGTGGGTCCCATGGCCAAACCAGTTGAGAACCACTGGTCTAGAGAGATCCCAAGACCATGACTCCATCTCTGGTAACAAAATGTCCACGCTTTTTGACTAATGAACCTATTTGATTTGATCATGACTTTTTTTCAGTCATTTGTAAGTTTTTTTAGGAATGGAAATTTTAGTGCTGGTTTTAGACCTTTTTTATAGGCCTGGACGTCCCTTTTAACATTTCCTGATATTTCCAGGTTTTCCATGACTGTGAAAATCCTGTTGTAAAGACATGCGGTGAGTGGTAGTGTTTCTGCAGAATTTCTACAGCACTTTGTAAGATAAAAGCATCTGCAATATGAATAAATATAGTTGCAAATGAGTTCCTTCTACTTCATTTCAGCCCATTCCTTTTGAATATGAAACAAGATGTAGAATGTGTACAAAAAAAAAATGTAGGTAGTGCAGAGTTAATTTGTTGCTTTCTTAAAACACATACTTACGAGCAAATCTCGCCAGTGGTCGGCTGTTGGTCTCACCATCCTCATTAGCCACTACAGAGAAAACGAGAGACACATGAATGCAGTGGCATTTTCTATGTGTGTGTGTGTGCATCTCTAAAAAAAAAAAAACATTAAAAGCTTATTTCAAAAGCTTTTTCAGAGGCTAAGTAAAATACATCATTAAAAATATTTTTTTTTGGCTCCTATTTTAATGTGTCTTTTTGCATAATGTGAATATAATGAACCGAGCTGCTGGAAAAGCTTGGAAGGGCTGCTTTAATACGACTTCAGCCGCTGTTATAAGTTTTTCAAATGGGTCTTTGTCAGTGGGGGACTGGCAAGGTGTTGTTGGTGTACTGTGAGTCACTTGCAATAAAAAATATAGCACAAGAACAAAAAAGACAGAGAAAATCAGAACAGTCCCCAAAAAAATTCTTTTGTGTGATGCTTGTATACTGAGAAGCACAATCAGAGAAGCACATTTCTATTGATTATTTTTTCATTTTCATAGTTTGTTGTGGTGTTCTTTGCACGTTACCACGCATTTGTTCTAGGGTGTTCTAGGAGGTTAAATAGAGTCCAGAGAAAAAGTTAAAAAAAAGCCTTTCTCTCATATTTTGGTATATAGATGTGACTCAGGTTTCTCTTGAGGGACTTTTCAGGTGTTTTATCATCCACAAGGCAAAAAATCTTTTTATAGATTTAGAATTTTTTTATGGTACGTTACATTCATCATACTGTACATGGGCTGAACTCTGCATAGGGATGCACCGATATGAAAATTTGGCCAATACCGATAACCGATACTTCTTTGTATTTGAAAACTGATAACCGATATTGGCCGATAAATCTAAATCAAAATTTCTTTAACATTTTTAAGAGCCTGATTCCAAAAACAAAAGTCTCACCATGTAAATCTATGACCCAAGCACACAATTATAATGTTCTTAGTATAATTTATGTAGCCTACAGACTTGCACTGCACTTAACATATTTTTCTTTTTGAAGTGATTTCAATTATATTTCAAGCATATCAAAACCATCACGGTGAACAGTTGTGTGTCTGAAGTGTCTCAGCTGAAGGAAATAATCCATTAGTTATCGGCTTTAATATATCGGCCAAATTTTCTAATCGGGCCGATAACGGTAACATTAAATATGAACATATATCCGCTGATACCGATATGGTGGCCGATATATCGTGCTTCCCTAACTCTGCAGGATGAGTTGGAAGGCAAAGTTTAGGTTTTTTATCATTAACTGAAATTAAAAATCTTTTTCTATAATTGAAATAAAGCTGAAATAAAATATAAAGGCAACACTATACAATAAGGTTTCATTTGTTAAGATTAGTTAACTGCATTAGATAACAAATCAACAATGATCAACATCTACTAATACATTATTAAAATAAGAAAATGTATATGTTAATATTATTTAATGGACCCGAGCTAGCTAACATTAACTAACAATGAACAATTGTATTTTTATGAACTAATACATACTGTAACAAATTGCTCATTGTCACTTAATTTTAGTACGCATTAACTAATGTAACCTTATTGTAAGCGTCACCCTAAATATGAATTAGATAATTCCTAATAATTTAAGACTTATTTAAGACTATTATTAAATAATAAATAAATGAAAACTGGCAACAAAATGTTGCCTTTGCAAATAACTGAAATAAGGTTAAGTACTAAAATTACAAAAAAAGCTGAAATAAATTAAAGCTTAATTGAAATATTTTTAGAAAGCTAATAAAAATTACAAAAAAGCACAAACAAAATGACTAAAACAAACTAAAAGTATTAAAAATTACTATAATAATACATAAATTATTCTAAAATAACACAGACTTGAGGTTAGTGATTTGAATAAATGTCTAACCTCAAGTAAGCAGTTCCAGTAATGCATGCATTGCATTCACATCCTTTTACAGTGCATTACTATGTCAGTGTAAACCTAGTCAGTTCACAGGTAAGTTCAAAGTTCAAGAGATTCTTTACATGTGTTGTAAGAGTTGCTTTTGTGTATTAATGTAAGTTGCATTGCCTGTTACAGTCAGGAAAACAAAAGCAGCCTGGCTGATGCACCGGTCAATGAGATTGGATTTTGAGTATGCACTGCTCGAGCTGAGAAAAATCAGAACATGCATTAGTACAGCACCATTTACACCACAACATCATACAACTCCCATTATATGTCATGACATTCTGTATCGAGACCTTAATAACGCTATGTTTCCCCAGCAGGCAAACCATTAAAAGCCCACAGAGTGACTCTGAGAGCGGAGAGGAAGTGGTCGTGTTGCTTCAGCCAATCATCATTAACGGTTCGTCATCACGCTCCACTGGACCTGATTGACAACATGTCACACAGAATGAGCTTAAAGCACACTGAGCAATTGATTGCTGGGCTGTGTAACCATGACGACAAGCAGATGTTTGAAAATGCCACAGAGTGTTGTGATGAAATGTGGATATGAGATTCCCTGCTGCGTTCTTGTGCGATGCTCAACTCGTTGGCTAGTTTATCTACAGTATTAAAAGTGCGCTAGTTAAATAAACAGTTTTGCAAGTCTGGAGCTTTTTTTTTTTAAATGTCCTATATAAATGCATCAGGACAGAGACTAAAAAAAATAACATCTCACACCTCTGATATTTCCATCATAACACCTTTCCTGTAACCACTGTCCTCCCATGTGGGTGTGTGTTTCTCCGAAACAAACGGCTGATACACAGGACAGTGTGTCTGAGCAGGGAAAAATGTAGTCAAATGTTTATCATCTCAAAATAGAGGATCATCTCAAGGGGATCAGGACCAAGTTGCGAAGCGTTTATTTTGTCATCATGAAGTCCATGGACATATAATATTAATTTAGCCTGAAATAGTGTTATTATGTGAGAAGAAAGACATGAAACTAGCGCAGCTATGCTGGAAGGCAGTTGTGTGGATCGACGGGCAAAAATATGATTTAGTGATTATCATACCAAAATATCGGACCAATCAGAAGCGAGTATTCTAATAAGCTGTGTAATAGAGTGCAACAGTTGCGTTCCGGAAGTAAAATCTGACTGAAGGTGACTTTTAACAATAACTGATAAACCTTTATAGACAGACCTGTTGTGACCACCAAGGTTGTTAATCGATTGTAAATGCTGTTGTTTATATTCTGTTTGTGTTAATTCAACTTATTTTTTAAATGACTGTGTTTAATTGCGGAATTCTTGGTGAAAACAATGACGCTGTACTGAAAATTCCACCAATCAGAGAGCTGCAGCGAGCAAAGAGCGGCAAACCAGATCTTTAGCTCGGCCCCCTCCCACAAACCACTGCAAATTATGTAATCGAGTTGTCTACCCATGCTCATAAAACATTTAAATATTTGTAAATATTTATGCATATTTTGCAATAAAATCAAACAACAATTTCTCCATCCTTTTTAATTCGATTATGTCATTCATAATGCTTCATGGGATTCACGTCGTAGCTTGTAGCTGATTGGCTTGGTTCATGGCTTAGCACTTTAACGAATACTTTTTAAAAATCCCTATGGGAGAAATGAATGGGAAAAATACTTTGTTAAAGCGTTATAAGCCATTCACGACGTGAATCATAATATTGAAGATAATTAGACATAATATGAAGCAAAAAAGTATATGAAAATCGGACGAAAAAGCAAAGGTACAGGACTGTGTACATAACAGCTTTAGTGAGGGAAAGAACTACAATCCCATGAAGCATAATTGAAAACAATGGAGATACTACTTCTCATTTACAAATTTTGATTGTATATATAAAAACAATTTATTTTAATTGTATTCATAATAAAATAAAATTTTTGAGATCGACTCTTAGAGAACGACTCGGGGAGTGGGCGGAGCTAAAGAGCTATTTTGGCACATGTTGCTTTTTTTCGACTCTGATTGGTGGAATTTTCTGTACAGCATCATGGGTAATGTAGTTTTTCACCAGGAATTCCATTATTTCAGATTATTTTAAAAATAAGCTGAAATAATGCGGGCTGATGGCTTCAGCAGAAGCAAAGATTAACAACTTCGCAGCTCTGAAAGGCTGTATTTTAAAGCTTTCGGACGCAGATGATGGACCCCTATTTTCCTTGTATACTAATATCTGTTAGATTGCTCTTTAATATCTCAGTTGTTTCTCAGACAGAAATGAGATTAAATGAAGAACAAATTGAGACTCCTGCTGATTTTCAGATTTTCACTGTAACTCCAGTAATGATCACGTCTCTTCTAGGAAGATCGCAGCAACGTTTTAAACTGTCAGAGTCCGCTGTATTGAATTAAAGCTGAAATAAATAAATAAATAAATAAATTGAAAATTGAAAAACTGGCAACAAAAAGCAAGTAACTGAAATAAGTTGAAGCACTAAAATTACTAAAACTAAAACAAAAAAACAAATTGGTTGAATAGAAATAATAATACAGTGAGGTATAAAAAAATGACAAAACTACTAAAACTTACTGAACTGAAAATACAAAATAATAATTATATGCATACTTAAAGTATGCAAATTAGGCATATAATACGCTAATATAAACTGTGCACCGAACAAAAAGTCAAAGATCTTGATATGAACTCAAATATTTACCATCAAATTATTCCATGTTCAAATTACAAGTTACACACAATTCACAAGGGAATGCGTTTCTTTTCTCACTCTGCAGTCTTACTGTAAATCAACAATTTGTATTTGCATTTCTCCAAAGGAACTGCAGAAGACACACACCGGATTAAATGAGAGCTCACTAAATTTCATATGCCATTAAAGAACACTATAAGGTTGGTGAATGTGTTTGATTGTGTATTGTGTGTGTGTGTGTGTGTGTGTGTGTGTGTGTGTGTGTGTGTGTGTGTGTGTGTGTGTGTGTGTGTGTGTGTGTGTGTGTTTGCATGGTCAGGTGCATTTTACTCTGGTTGCTATGGAGTTGTGCTCACCTGAATGGGTCTTTTCAGAAATCAGACACTCTCACATGATCACATCCTGAAATCAACAGATCTGTGACTGTAACGTCTAAATCAAGAGCGATTCCTGGAGCACCAACACAAATGACCGTACTGATGGATTTCAGAAAGTAAAGAAGGGATTGTCCTTAAGCAAATTTCCATCAAATCCTTATTCTGGCATCCTATGTCTGGTTTTATTGCACAGTTTCTTACCAATGGTGAAGCTGAATCCATCGATGCTGAAAGTGGCACTTCTGCCTTTGGTGAAGCCCTTTTTCCGGGAGTCCGTTTCTGACATGTTCTCTGTATTTTGTGAGTTCTCTCTTGTTGAGTAAATCCCAAAGTTGAGCGTGAGTCGTTTGGTTATTTTGTCTCTCAGATCTCTCTATCCTGACCTGCTCTCACAGTACTCTCATCTCTTTTTTTTGGCTCATTGTCGTCCTCTGTCGCTCTCATTATTTTCTCTCTGGCTGAATGTGAGTCTCCTCTCAGAGCACTTAGTGTACCAATGCATATTAAAACACACTCTGCCCCTCTCATCCGCACTACAACTCTGTGTCTGTTCGATGTTCTGCGATGCACATTTGAAGGGGAAAAAACGCAGCTTCCTTTTCCTTGCGTACGTGCGCGTGCGATTTTATCATCTAAACGGAATCAAACCTATTTGGAAGTGCTGGAGATTTGTTGAACACACTCCCAGAAATGTGTCTAGCTGGGCCAAGGCCGTGAGGTTTATGTTATCTATTTTGGTGAAGCATGAATCATTCAATTCTATTCAAAGACATGATATAAAACTATTGAGACGAGCAGACAGGTGGAGGCCGAGCTGAAATAATAGCTGGAGTTTTGGAGCTTTGATCTTTTTGTCTCTGTGTAATCACAGTGGGATGGGTGAACTCAAACCCCCGAGGATTCGGTGACGGTTTAATACGTTACTGTCTCACGTCTGAGGGAATGATTAGAGAGCAGAAGACAAGCAGAAAGCTCCTTCACCAGCTCCAAGTCACAGACTAATTAAATAATGGAAAAAAAAAGAAAAGAAGTACAAACCTGTTACTTGGTTAACGGTATGTTATCTTAAATGGTAAGAATTATATAAGGTATATAAAAATACTTACAGTATTTTGCACTAAATGTAAATGGACTTTAATTAAATAAAATATTATTTAAAAAAATGGCAAATAAAAACTGAAATTGTGTAATTTTAAAAAGTGTGTGTGTGTGTGTAGTCTTATTAATAATTATGTTTAATATTAAAATTATGGTGATGTTTTTTATATTTATCTAAATATAAATTACATTTATATATCATTTACCAGTAATTAAATAATACAATATTATATAATAAATTGATATTGTATAATTAATTATATATAGGTGTGTGTGTGTGTGTGTGTGTGTGTGTGTGTGTGTGTGTGTATATATATATATATATATATATATATATATATATATATATATATATATATATATATATATATATACACACATACATACATACATACATACATACACACACATATATATCACATTTCAAAATACATAAATACATAAAATGTATAGCAATCAAACATATTTTTTAAATATATTAATACTTTTATTCAGCAAGGATGCATTAAACTGATCAAAAGTGACAGTAAAAACTTTTACAATGTTATAAAAATCGAAACTATTTTCAAATAAATGCTGTTCTTTTGAACTTCATTCATCCAAGAATCATGAAAAAGTGTCACATTTTCCACAAAAATATGAAGTAGCACAACTGTTTTCAACATCGGCAATAATCATAAATGTTTCATATGTCATGTGACACTGAAGACTGGAGTAATGATGCTGAAAATTCAGCTTTGATCACAGGAATAAATTACATTTTAACATATTTTAAAAACACGTGTGGGACTCCTGAGGCAGCTGATGGGTACCGACGGGCCAAGCGGACTGCAGCCCGGGTGGTTGTGGAGGCAAAAACTCGGGCCTGGGAGGAGTTCGGTGAGGCCATGGAGAAGGACTATCGGTCGGCCTCGAAGAGATTCTGGCAAACCGTCCGGCGCCTCAGGAGGGGGAAGCAGTGCCCTACCAACGCTGTTTACAGTGGAGGTGGGCAGCTGTTGACCTCGACTGGGGATATCACCGGACGGTGGAAGGAATACTTCGAGGATCTCCTCAATCCCGCCGTCACGTCTTCCATTGAGGAAGCAGAGGCTGAGGGCTCGGAGGCGGACTCGTCCATCACCCAAGCTGAAGTCACCGAGGTAGTCAAGAAACTCCTCGGTGGCAAGGCACCGGGGGTGGATGAGATCCGCCCTGAGTACCTCAAGTCTCTGGATGTTGTGGGGCTGTCTTGGCTGACACGCCTCTGCAGCATCGGCAGACCGGGGTGGTGGTCCCTCTTTTCAAGAAGGGGGACCGGAGGGTGTGCTCCAACTATAGGGGGAATCACACTTCTCAGCCTCCCTGGGAAAGTCTATGCCAGGGTACTGGAGAGGAGAATCCGGCCGATAGTAGAACCTCGGATTCAGGAGGAACAGTGCGGTTTTCGTCCCGGTCGTGGAACACTGGACCAGCTCTATACCCTCTACAGGGTGCTGGAGGGCTCATGGGAGTTTGCCCAACCAATCCACATGTGCTTTGTGGATTTGGAGAAGGCATTCGACTGTGTCCCTCGCGGCACCTTGTGGAGGGTGCTCCGGGAGTATGGGGTCCGGGGCCCTTTGCTAAGGGCTATCCGGTCCCTGTACGAACGGAGCAGGAGCTTGGTTCGCATTGCCGGCAGTAAGTCAGACTTGTTCCCGGTGCATGTTGGACTCCGGCAGGGCTGCCCTTTGTCGCCGGTTCTGTTCATAATTTTTATGGACAGAATTTCTAGGCGCAGCCAGGGGCCGGAGGGGGTCAGGTTTGGGGACCACACGATTTCATCTCTGCTCTTTGCGGATGATGTTGTCGTGTTGGCCTCATCAAACCAGGACCTCCAGCATGCACTGAGACGGTTTGCAGCCGAGTGTGAAGCGGCTGGGATCAGAATCAGCACCTCCAAATCCGAGGCCATGGTCCTCAGTCGGAAAAGGGTGGTTTGCCCGCTTCAGGTTGGTGGAGAACTCCTGCCTCAAGTGGAGGAGTTCAAGTATCTTGGGGTCTTGTTCACGAGTGAGGGAAGGATGGAACGGGAGATTGACAGGTGGATCGGTGCAGCTTCTGCAGTAATGCGGTCCCTGTACCGGTCTGTCGTGGTGAAGAAGGAGCTGAGCCGCAAGGCGAAGCTCTCGATTTACCGGTCAATCTACGTTCCTACTCTCACCTATGGTCATGAGCTGTGGGTCATGACCGAAAGGACAAGATCCCGGATACAAGCGGCCGAAATGAGCTTTCTCCGCAGGGTGGCTGGGCGATCCCTTAGAGATAGGGTGAGAAGCTCGGTCACTCGGGAGGAGCTCAGAGTAGAGCCGCTGATCCTCCACATCGAGAGGGGTCAGTTGAGGTGGCTCGGGCATCTTTTCCGGATGCCTCCTGGACGCCTTCCCGGGAAGGTGTTCTGGGCATGTCCCACCGGGAGGAGACCCCGGGGAAGACCTGTGGAAGACTATGTCTCCCGGCTGGCCTGGGAATGCCTCGGTGTCCCCCCGGAAGAGCTGGAGGAAGTGTCTAGGGAGAGGGAAGTCTGGGCATCCCTGCTTAGACTGCTGCCCCCGCGACCCGGTCCCGGATAAGCGGTAGAAGATGGATGGTTGGATGCATATTTTAAAACAGTTTATTTTAAATTGTAAAAAATTTTTATTGGATAATATTTTTGATTAAATAAATGCAGCCTTGGTGAGCATAAGAGACTACTTTCAAAAGTTAACATTTTGAATGGTAATGTATACACAATGTAGAATAGAATAGAATAGAATAGAATAGAATAGAATAGAATAGAATAGAATAGAATAGAATAGAATAGAATACTGCTGGTGGAATATATATTTCCTTGACTTTACAGTAGATCATTTTAGGGTTCAGTCAGTGTCTCACTCAAGACTATCTGCAACTTCTATAGGATCAAACTAGCAACTTGCAGTTACCATTGAATCCTCTGAGCATTAACCAGTATGCAACACCACCCATCAAATAAGTAAATAAATAAAAACAGTGGAGATTATAAATGTGATTCTACTATTTCGTGCATTAGAGAGTCACACATTTGAGAAACTGTCCATCCTCAGGCAAAATAAGATATTATTCATAGCTTTATTGAATGAATATGAAGATGTTTCAGTGTGCTGCTAATATTCTCTGTTTAGAAACCGAGATTCTTCTAGTGTCAAGCAAACCTCGTCAGGTCTTTCCTCAAAGAGCTTAATGAGCTTTCAGACAGTCATTACAGAAGTACTGTGGTTGTTTGTGTGCTTGTGCGTGAGGTCATCTGCTCGTGTATATGATGTCTCTATTGTGAATGCTGGTCACTAGGCAACCAACCAAGGCTTTTTTCCCACTGCAATAAAGAGATCCTGAGGTTAATGTAATGCAACAAAATGGACAAAAGCTGGAGCTCATGTTCATTGTCACACGTCTCTGATGGAACATATAGAATCAGTAACTGTTCATTTACAGCATATTCAGTTTTCTGTATGAAAAATATTTATCTGTGCATTTTAAGATTTTAACAATGAAAACTACCATGACTTTTTTTTTTAAATCACAAGGTTTATAATGTGCAGTATGAAAGATAAATATTCCTTTTGAAATATGCTAGAAACAATGATTAGAAAAAATAAATGATCTAAAAAATAGCAGAGGAGCGGATGGAAAACTCGAGTTAGATAAGAGAGCTCAGTTGTTTTAATGGTCTGGAAGAGTTTACTGCACATTTCAAAATATAAAGATTGTTGCCATTTTTTTTAAAGAAAATTGCTCTTCAAGAGAAAGTGCTCTTAAAAAGTTAATTTTTTTGACATAAGCTATTGCTATCTAAGTTTGATTATATAAAAGTAGTCAAGTCAAGTTATTTATATGAGGCTTTATACAATACATATTGCTTCAAAGCAGATGTACAGTGATAAACAGGAAAAAGATGAAATGATGCAAACAGTTATTTCATCTATAAAGCAGCTCTAAAAGAAAATAGTGTCATTGTTCAGCTGAAGTCAGTTCAGTGTTGATTCAGCTCTGTTGTAAAGATCAATTATTAAATTAATTCATTTAATCTATAAAGCAGTTCTGTTGAAAACAGTGATGTCATCGTCCGGCTCAGTTCAGTTCTCATACAATAGCAATCAATAATATTCTTAAATATTAAGTGTAAAAAGTAACCTGAATCTGAATCTAATATCTAACATCAGCTGATACATATCCAGCAAACGATTTGTCCAATAACTCTGCAGCATACCTCATTAAGCTTATGGTTATCAGCATTTATGTTATTTAAACCTTTTTAATGAATTTCTTTCAGTGTCGTGTGGCCAAATTCTTTGCTAAATAAAAAGTAAAACAGTAAAAATAAAAGGTTATTCCACTGTTCTTTAGCTTAGAGGCTCTCAATGGTTTTGCTTAAAGATTTTGATCACTTCTAACGTGTTGGATGGATGGATATCCCTCATCTGACCACAAGAGGGCGACACAACACCCTTAAGGATGATTGAGGATCGTCAGAGTCTACAAATATTGACGCTCCAGCGCCTCTCCGCTTCTTCCTGATTATGATACATAAATGTGAACATCAGTCTGAACAACAGTGCGATCTGTTCCCGCGCCTGTTGCCGTGGCGACGTACAGCGCGTGCTCTCTGTGATTCCCTCATGCTGAGGTCGATGCTGTCACAGACTGAGCGGAAATGCGCTGTTAATTAAAACCATCAAATGTTCTTTAACAGATAGATAGATACTAGCTTTAAACCGCGAACCGGATTTGTTTGCATCCTGAATAGTTTTCAGTTCAGGAAAATCCTTTAGTAGCTATATATAATTGAATATAATGTATGATAATGCAATGGGGGAATATTTGAGGGGCCTGATAATGCCAAATGTATTATGCTACCAGTAAAAAGTGGCCTACATTATTTATTATACATACATTATTATAGTGGCTTGACATATCTAGTCAGTCTAAAATAATTCTGTATTTTCAGCTTTAGAATCATTAATATTTTTATTCTGCTGTCTCCATTGTCCTGTGCATTGAGTTTCCAGCACCAAGTCCAAGACTGATCATTTACACCACAATGTAATATCAAATTTAGCATTTTAATCAATAGTACATTTTTTGTTAACCTTTTATCTTATGTCTTGGAGTATCGCAATAATATCGTATCATGAGTTCAGTATCGTGATATGTATCGGTATCGTTACACCCCTAAAAAACACTGATCTAAAACAGTGCATCTAAGCACGTGTGTGCCACAGGATGACTTAAAGGGGTCATAGACTGGATTTTTTATTTTTTATTTTATAATGTTTCCTGGGGTGCCCTTATAATGTTAGTATGATTTTAACATCAACAATTGTCATAATTTATAAATAAAACGCATTTTTCCAAGCCTGATTTTAGCCTCTGATTTGAATGCTCTGTTTTAAGGGGCGTGTCTGCTGTGAGACTTAAGTGTAAACGCCCACTGCTGTGATTGGCTGCTGTGAGACTTCAGTGTAAACGCCCACTGCTGTGATTGGCTGCTGTGAGACTTAAGTGTAAACGCCCACTGCTGTGATTGGCTGCTGTGAGACTTCAGTGTAAACGCCCACTGCTGTGATTGGCTGACATGTTTGCATATGAAATAGCTGGTATAACATGTGGAACTCTCTCTAAAACTTTTACTACGTTTTTACTATTACAGCTATCGAGATTAAGGAATCGTGAAAAGTATTGATCATAATGATCTATTCCCATCACATGAAAGGTTGCAGTGATGAGCATTGAGCAGATGACAGACAGTCTGTATGAAATTACACCTCTGGCTTTCACCAAATAACAATGCAAACACAATGTAAATACAGTAAAAGCTTCGTTGTACTGTATATTGTAACAGTGTCATGATTTTGTGATGATTGATTTCAAGGAGTTTTGGCAAGTGTCCAGCAGCTTGGGCAATTGGAACGAGAGCGTTCTTTGATCGCTTTCTTTATATAATTTAATCACAGTTTAAATAAGATTATTTTCATCCTACTAAGAGAAACGACGTGGAGTTGATTGTTTAGTCACTGGCTTGATTTACTGATGCATAAACAGTACTGAACGATATTGTGAGAGATAATCTGTCTGAACTTGAAGAATTACATCAGAAATCACTGATCACAGATCAGGCATTAGAATAAACATGACTACTTACATGTTTGTGGCGTAGCTGGAACATCCATATTGTAAAAGTCTGTTTGCAAAGCCTCCACCGAAATTTACCAAATAATCCACAGTGAAATACACCGAATACAAACAAATAATGCACTGCTGAGAAATTCACATTGTTGGGGGAAAAACCCATTATCCTAGCATTAGGATCGTTTGGAAGGTAATGGTATTGATCCTGTATAGATCTTTTCTCGTTCTCATGTCACTGTTCACTGTTAACGCTCCAGTGGGCGGGGCCAAAGCTGAAGTGTGACGTCACAAGTCTCCACTTTTTAGATCCTGTCGTTTGCTGGCCTTGGTTTCAATAAAAGCAGGTTTTGGAATAACAAGAAAGTTTTGAAACTTACAGGGTATTTTTAACAGGGAACTCTTAACTGTCAAAGGAAGAAGGAACATTTGAATTCTCATTCTATGACCCCTTTAAAGCTACAATATGTTTGTTTTTTTTGGTCGCTAGGGGTCGCTAACCTCTTACAATAACAAAGGCGTAGGTTGATGACGCATAAGCGGAATTATGGAACTTGTCGTCATGCCGAAGGATCTAATAATGTTTATGGATGAGTGAATACACTGATGTTTTTAACATGACTGTGGTATGAAGCAGGTCGTGATTGCTAATGAGAGACAGATATCAGCGCCACACGCGAGTCCCGCGGATATAAAGGAATAAGGTAATTTCATTCTACCAAACTACCAGCAAGTGCAGAATTACAGAATTACTCACACAGTTCAGTTTATTAGACGAATGAAACTTGTGAGGTAACGCAGCGCTGTTTCACTTCGTCTACACATTATCACACTAAACAGCATTTGTGTGTGTTGAAAGTTATGTTATTCTGTGTTAGTTTGTTGGCTGTATGAGACTAGCAGTAAGCTAGATCAACATTAGAATAACATACTGATCATATGACAACATTTCATCATGTTGAGCTAAATAACATTGATTCGTTTTATGTACATTTGCTCACCTCTACATTTGCGCATCTCTGTCAAGTCGAAGTTAGTCGTGGAGCTCTTGGCATCTCGAAAACGCCACACTGATATTGATCCTCGTTTTCGTTCTCCTTTTGTCCCAAAGTCCGCTTGCCATGATCCATAATGTTTGAACGAAACAACAACAGCGTGAGCATGCCGCTAGACATAACGCAGTTGTCCATGTCTGTCGCCATGGTTACTATAGCAGTACGAGCGGAAACCATAGACAGTAAAAGAAATGGACACAGCGACCCCATAGACTTCAACAGAGAGAAGTGAAGCAAATTAGAAGCACTCACTTCCTGATGGCTGAGCGTACTGCGCAGACTCAAACTGAGCTTGACGACGTGGATGTGACGTGAGCAGCCTGTCTGACAGTTGTAAGTCTTCTAGTAGCTGTGCCAAGAGAAATCTGAATCATTCCCTTCCGAATCTTGCAGAGACGGAGAGCGCGAGTAGGAGCTGTCCATGAGCTAGGAGCAGGAGCAACTTTATGACTCTCTATGGGCTTCTCCCTTGACTTTATCGGACTTTATGCCTCCACGTTCCCCCGATTGACTGCGAGCTTCTCTTCCTGTTTCTACGGTAATTTCCAGAGAGTCGCGTGGTTATAACGCAATTGTTAGCCTATTTTTACAAAAACTGCTTCTATGGAGCCATAACATAAGATACAAGGTAATGGAGCCTTTTATACATTGTCGTGTTTCTTTAGAAATAAACAATGGACAAATAGAGTCTTTAAACGCCTCAGATGTGAAGTTATTCGCTGTCAAAGTGACGCCAAAATGAATGAGTCAATGGAATGCTAACAGCAGGTGATGGCTTGTTAGCCAATGGCGGCCCCCAGGGATGGTACGCTATCCGGGTGCTGGATTACCCCCCTGGCGGAAACCAGGGATAACGCTGATATCACGTCAATTTTACAGGCGACAAGTGAACATGCACAAGCCATTATTTAAAATTGGAATTTCTCTGAAATTAAAAATCTTTGGGAACTTTTGGGATATTGTAAGTACACAACTACAGGAAATACATCACACTGTGCAAGTGATTTTTGGATATTTTATTACAAAAATCTTACATACTGTAGCATTAATTTTGTAGACATTTATTGTAGACATTTCTTAGTTTAATTCATGCTCTCAACAACTGTCATTGTTATTTATGAACCAGTCGTGGTCTTGGGAAACAAGGATATGTGAGGGAATTTGAAAAGTGTGTTTTCTAGACCTACAAAAGTCATGGAAATTAATAAAATCTTAAACAGTCATGGAATTTTTATAAAGAAATATAGTTTTTTTTTTTAGTTATGTCAATCTGTAAATATTCTATCCAGTAGAAATTGCTATTTGTGTGTTAAAAATATTTCTATAAAAATTCCGTAATTCATTAATCAAGAATGCCTATAAAAAACATTAACATTCATTAGTAATAAAAAGTGTAAACCCTGAATAACAATTAGTTATTGAAACTTCTACAGAATTATGAAATTTCATCATTTTTTTATATCATTTTTGTATTGATTTACATCATTATAATAACTATTTAATTTAAAAAATATTTATATGTATTGCCACTCCCAGATTTTGTAAATAAAAAAAAAGTTTGAAAATAAGCAGCTTTGTCATTATAGCAGATGTAGTAGAAATATCTTCAAGGGCTTTCCAATATTGTCTTGAGAACCACTGACCTAAGTTGTCTCCATACTTCTGCAAGTCACAATCTGTGTATTTCTGCTCCATCTGTTCAGACAAATCACTCATTATTTAAATAACAAAGCCCTAATTATTCATAGCAGGTGCCGGTCTCATCCTCAGACATGCAGACGCGACTCAGTTTGACACGCTACATAATGCAGCTATCGTACAAATTGGACTCTGGACACCTTAAAACACTCCTTACAACAAACTGCACATCTAACTGAACTCTTATATCTACCATATAACACAGAGCCGATTGTGTTTTGATCTAAACGTAACATTCGGTCACTGTGCTGGTTGGTGTCTCCCCTGTGGCTCTCTAGAGATGCAACGCTGTAGAGGGAGAACAACCAACAGCAGGAGACTTTACTGTCACTGGTTTATGGTAACCATGAAACATAGAGCTACTGGAGATATTTTAGTCACCCTCGAGGGTCGTCTCCTCTATTACAGGTCAGGTGAAAAGGGGACAGAGAAGTGGCATATTGGAAAAGGAATCCTTTAAAACTTGGTGATTTTAAAGACATTATTTTCTTTATGTATCATACCCATTTTCATATATTGTTATGATGATGTCTTCACCTTTGCATATACACTACCATTCAGTTCAGGGTCAGTACGTTTTTTTTTTTTTAAAGGGGTCATGACAAGGATTTTTTTTTTTTTTTTATATGTTCCTTAAGGTTCACTTATAATGATAATAAAGTTGCTTGCACAATGTGAAAAAAATTATTTTCAACCCTCATTCTGAGTCTCTGTCTGAAATGATCCGTTTTTAAGGGGCGGCTCCTTTAAGGCTTGTCAGTAAACGGCCACTATTATGATTGGCTAACGTCATTGCATAGGAAACACTCGCATGCAAGTGTTTTGAAAACACTATCTATATAAAACCATAATTTACAGACAAAGCATTATGAAATCAGTTACTTACGGTTTGTAATGCAGTTGCTGTCAGATCTCATCTAACAAAATTGTATTTGCGAACTCTCCATTACACTGTACCTCGTTTACAAATCAAAATGCTCCGAACAAACATATAATCCTCGGACGCGGTCCGGAACGCCATTAAAATAAACCATCCACTTGTTCCTGACACTGTTATCCTTCTAAAGTCTGCACAGAAATGAGCAAATAAGCCGTTTAAACCGGACGTGTCAAAGCAAACATTCTTTAACTCTTTCTTTTATATGTCCTGTTATCGGCAGACTCGAGCACGTGGAGTTTGTCAGAATCTGAACGTACATCTGTAAACTGTATGCACTAGACAGCGTCAGTGATTAATGGTTTCTATTTGTCGTGACGCTCGCATCCAGTGAAGGCAAATGTCAGCCGTTAAGCGACTGAACACCAGTGGGAGGAGCCTATGATGCGATGATGTATAATTAGTAATAATCAATGTCTTGCTCTGGTGGCAGGTGCAAATGTGTTCGCCTGTGTGACATCACAAATCCCACAATATTCAAACACGGCATTTTTGGAGCTTGATTAAAGAAGTGCTTTGTTTATATCAAGGAGGACGTTTTAAGCTCTGAAACTTGCAGGAATGTTTCAATAGTGAAAAAAAGATCTCTTGTATGTCAAAAGATCTAGGCAAATTTGATGTCTCATGTCATGACCCATTAATACTTTCATTCAGCAAAGATGTGTTATATTGATCAAAAGTGACAGTAAAGACAGTTATAATTACAAGATTTCTATTTTAAATAAATGTTGTACTTTAAACTTTTGAACTTTTTATTCTATACATAAATAATACTGTTTTCAACATAGATAATAATCATGTGGCTGATGAAAATTTGGCTTTGCCATCACCAGGAATAAATTTAAAATAAAAAGTTATTTTAAATTGTAATAATATTTCACAATATGTTTTACTGTATTTTTGATCAAATATATTATTTTTATCAAAAAACAATTAAATTATTTCCGACCCCAAACATTTGCATGGTAGTGTTTCTAATAAATCTATTAAATAAAAATGTATCTGGCATTTTCAATAGTAGACAGCAATTATAAAAATAAACCTTGAATGGTCATGTCCATTTTAGATTTGTGTAAAAATCCGTCTCTGAAAAACCCTTGTGCTTTATAAAGCATCAGGAGGCAGTGTTATTCTAACATCAAAGAGTTCAAACATAAAAAACACGGATCTGCACCCTTCAAAAGAACTGTAGCGGCGCATCATTGATCATCCCATTATGGAGCGTTTTTCTCATCTGTTCCACAGAAGTGCCTGAACTCTCTAATGTGCAGATAAATGGATGCTATCACCCGTGTTTTGACCCAAAATGAGCAGACACCTGTTTCCCACCCATCTCATAAAGGCATGTGCTGAAATTCCACAATTACCTAATAGAGGCGGATGAAAACAGTGGCTCCCAAAAGAGTATGTGGACACTTCAGTTCAGCTACACTTACAAATATATATCAAAACATAACTATTATTAATAAATAATAGTTTTATAATTTTATAATAAATTAAAAAAAATTATTTCTTACAAACATGACTCGGGAAGTACAACACATTTTCATAGGATTAGATTACCCCATTTGGTCGGACCAAAACATCCCTTTCATAAAAGGTCAAAGTTGTTCCTCTTTTCTAAGTTGTTTTGTTAGTATGCTAAATACATAAATGTAAATGTCAAAAAGACCTAGTGTCTGAACTTGTGTACTGTCAGAGTATGTACTGCAGTTGAAGAACTTACTTCTCGTCTGTTAGTAAAGTACATTCTGCAAGTATGCACTTGTGTAGTATGAATACAATCAATACAAATTATACTATGTTGAACTTGTGTCAGCCACGTTACGTTTCTATGTAGACATGCTAATTATATAGCCTAACATGATCGTCTGAAATCGCATACTGTACATTTGGTTTGAAACTTACTTCACTGCCATTAAAAAAAGCATGTTCTACATAGTATTTTTTTGTACAATTAGTACAATTTTAGTACAATTAGTACAATAGTAAAATTTTTGGCCCTGTCCTAATTGGAACACTGAGCCCTCACAATCTTCCTCAGAGTCCACACTTTCGTGACGTAATACCGCTTTGACTATTGGGTTGAAGTCTGCTGCGGGCTCGGCAAAAGTGCGCATCGCGGGTGCGTATCGGCTAAGGGTGCTCCGATTGATCGGTGCCGGTCGTTATTGGCCGATAATAGCTTTATGTAGTTTGGTCGGTGGTCTCTCTCTATAAAAGTCGATAAGAAGAGCCGATTAGATGACGCGAAACTCCTGAGACAATTTTTCGCTGCGAAAGTGATAGGCTGTTCTCTTCATTTTTTTTATACTTAAAATACATTGTTGTTGAGAATAGCTAAATAACCCCAGTGGGTCTGTGTGAAGCCTTCTATGTATCATGTAGTATCATTTATTTCGGTGATCCGTATCAGCCAATACTGCTTCCAGTGATCGAAAATCGGTGATCAGCCTCAAATACCCTGATCGGAGCACCCTTAATATCGGGCACAAAGGGTGTGTTCGCGAGCACCCTTCTGAAACCTAAAATGGTAAATGGGACACCCTACGGTCTTGTGAACTTAATGGATATACTCACACGGCAGCCAATGTAAGTCCACAAGACCTGCAAGCACAAAAAGTGTGCCATTGAGTCCAGGGCATTGAATGTACTACATCCGCCATGTTGTCACCATCATATGATATACGACATCATTGCGTCACTTGACTGCCATTCACAACTTCTCTCCCGTAGCCTCATGGGACAGGAAAGTGTCCATCAGATGCGCACTTCAGAATCTCACCAGAAACAGTAGGTCATTTGGTTACTTTTCATCTACTATGTATGAACACTATGAATTTGGACATACTCCTCAGCTCAAATACTGATTTTTGCCCACTGTATTGTATAGAAGTATGCATATTTGGACGCAGGGAGTGACTTTTATTATGACCTTTTTTTTTTAGCAGAGGAAGGGTTTTTAACATTAATATTTTAAAACAAATTTTTCAATTCTTCTATTTTTTTTTATATATTTTTTAAAGAATTTCAACCTTTAAAAGCCTATATACAGTAGCCTACACACCAATCTCCGAAAAAGCTACACCAGCTCCTTGCTATATTTGACTTTAAGCCCCACAAAAATATAAAAATTAATATAAATTGAAAACATTTTCAGTGTAAGTATACTGAAGTCATTTTGGTATGATATGTATTCTGAATATTTTAAATAGCATCACCGCTTTTTTTTTTTTTTTTTTTTATCAAGATTTTCAGACTTTAAAATATTTTTAGTTACACCACCTAGCCATAAATTTTAATATATATATACAAAAATATTCAGAAATTAGAAACATACTTAATAAAGTAGAACTAGAACACTATAGACATTTTGAACTGTATTCTGAATAACTTAATGGACAAAAAAAAAAAAATGTCCTGGAAACATGCCACTTTATTTTGGTTTTGATATTTTGATATTTAGTGTAGGCTAATGAACTTTAGCTATTGTTAAGAGCTATAACTCCAAATACAAGCCTACTTTTGAGGCTACTGTAAACAAAACAAAAATAATCCACTCCCTAGACCGTCCTCCATAAGAAAATGAAACATGACAGAAACTTAAACTGACCTGTTGCAGATGCAGGAAACTGTGGCGTGTTTGCTCTGGATGTGCAGTTTGTTTTCTGCACCAGCGGTTCTTTGCTCGTCTGCTTTGCGATCACACCAGACCCGGTCCGCGGCTTCCCGTCCGGCTCTTTCTGCGGCTCCGAACCCACTTTGACCAACGTGTTGCGCGACTTGGTGAAAACTGAGGTCACTGAGCCCATCTCTGCCGAACAACCTTCAGCTGACTGAACGCCTGCTTGGGAAAGACAGTTACACACTCCATGACTTTGATTCAGACACTGTCATTGCTGTCTCGTCCTCATAGAACTATGGTACAAAGCAAACTGTGTCCTCTGAGCGTGGATAATGAACCACCCTCTCAGTCTATTTGCGAGTCATTTTGTCAAACAGAGGCGATGGAACCAGCGGAAATCTCCTGTGCGCTTTCCCGAGAGAATGCGCGCGGTCGTCACACGTATAAAGTTAGTTTGGCAAACACGAGTCTCTGGGGTCACGAGCGTTGAAAACAAGCATCTTTAATTACCCTGTCAAGTGTATTACATTAATGAAATCCGACACTGTCGAGTTACGAATATGCAATTACACTCACAATTAAAGTGATAAGAAATAATATTTATAAAGGGGAAATTGACATTAGTAAGCAATATTTCTCATTAGCTCAATTTGTTCATTTGTTCTCCCCGTGTGTTCACTTTAATTCATTGTTTTTACTAAAAAGTATTTCTGATCAACATAATCCAGTAGGCTAATAAAGGTTAAAATAGAATTATACAAAATTCTGTCATAATTTCATGTCATAGCAATAATGTTTTTATTTTCTTTCTCATCCCTGATGCAAAATCCAGCTTGGTAGTCGGTTTAGTCCAAGCTGGTTATTTACTGGTCAGTTTGCTGGTTGACCAACATGTTCCAAACCAAGAGCAATTTGTTTGTAACTTGCATTAAAAATAAACATTTAAAGGCAGGGTGTGTGATTAGTTCCAGAAACATTTTTTGTCTCTTCACATCCTGATAGCAATCAATAAGTTAGCCTAAGTGGTCTAAATGTAGGCTATTTATATGTATATATCATCTGTGGAAGGCTTAGGACCATAAAATGTTCGTCCAATCGTTGCATTCGGACCGACTGCCTGTCAACATGTATTTTCATTCCTCTGTGCACCAGCTCACACGACATCACACGTCATCAGCGTGTTTCATGGTCAGTCACCAAGCACCGCAACCACAAATAAATGTCTCCTTTTACAGTTCCACCTGGACCAAAATAATGAGCTTATGCTGCGTTCACACCATAACTACTGTCATTTGAAAGAGATGGAAACCTGTGACGTTATACTCGGAGTGGTTCGAGACTCGAATTTATGCGTTTCAATGGCAACGCTATCAACGCCGAAGTGAATCTGCAGCAGTCAGGTGATTATAGAGTGGTGCAGGTGTGACGTCACTTTGTAGGCCAATCGGCAGTTAGCATCACACTGGTTCCCTCTACAAAACCCAATAGGATTTTCCCATAGGTTTTCAGATTATCGCAAAAAACAAGCTCTGTGATCAACACAGGTTTATGATACTTACATGTTTTGTCCATCAAGATAATTTTCACAGATGAACACAACTGTTATGAGTCTTGAAACCTAAATGCAGTCGCCAGAAGTAAAAAGCTAAAGGTAGGCTATAAAAGAACTACACCACGGTCCCACGACTTAAATGTCACCATCACTAACCTTTAGACAACTCTTTCAGTTTTTACCTGTCACGGAGCAAACCCGTGATCATGAATGGACTGTATGTAGGTACACCATATCAAACACACAAACATGTGCAGCATTAACGCAGTCTATTTACTGACACTGATATCCTGGATATTCAGACTGCAGTGTTGTGAATGTGCAATGTTTGTGCAATACTTGAATGTATTGTGTATAATGTGTTTTAGATATTTGAGGGTACAATGTGTATTTGTTTGTTATGTGTAGTGGATATGTACAACGTGTTTGGGTATCATTAGCCGCTAACATTGTTCATTCATCTTTATAGAAAACCACAACACAAATATGTTTGATTTGAAAACTTTATTGAAAATTGTGTAACACATTATTACATATCTAACTTACCTGCTTGGAAAACACCTGTGACCAAACCTGTATTAGTTTAAAAGCAGAGTATTTAAACATGGTGGACATGCTGCCTGATTGGGAGAAACCATGTTGGGTAACTGGGGGGGGGGGGGGGGGGGGGGGTTCCAAATGTTCCTGTAAAGCAAGGTTTATAATTGTTAATTCATTGTTTTGCATCATAGTTGCATGTTCTTGTTACTGTGTAATTTAATTATGGATGTTGTTTAATATGCATTAGGTGGTTGGAAGTACATATGTTAGAAAGTAAAACTTACCTGTAGAATGGTACATTCCAGGGTGTGGCCTAGACTATAAATGGCTGCCAGAAAGCATGGTGCAGGAGGGTCAGGTTGGTTGTGTGAAGTGGAAGCAAATCCATAGAAACTTGTTCCAGAAAGTTTGTTAACCAAACGATACAACTGCTGTTGTGGCTTCCTTCCCACAAAAACTTGTAAATATTTATGTTATTTTTGTAGTTTTTCTTTTTCTTTGTTTTTTTTTGTTTTTGCCGTTGGATTTGCACTGTCTTCACAATAAATTCACCTTAATTGGGATTTCCTGTCGCATTGGTCTTATTATGCCTCTGATCGCGAGGGCGATCGCTAACATTACCTAAAAACATTTTCCCAGTAAGTTTGAATTAGAATAGTTTATAGGAGCACAATTATAAAAGCGAACTGAGCTTAGTTCGTCCTTGTAACGAAGTTTGTTGTTATGGGAAGAAAGAGGCGGGAACCGGCGAACATTCAACAGAATTTAATAAAATAAATAAACAAATACAAATCAAAAGTAAAGATGGCAGACCCTCACGGTCGACTGCCGCCACACATAATAAAACAAAACATCAAATAAAATAGTCCAGGCCTGGTCCTCTCTTGTCCTTCACTGTCGTCGCTCCTCCTTTTATGCCTTCGCTCCTCTCGCACCATTCTCTCACGGCCCTCGGCCTCGTCCTCCTCGCCACAGTCCTGATGACGTTTAATGTCCCCGGCAGCCTCTGTAGTCCCATTCAGCCGCTTGTTAGCAACCGCCTTTTTCAAGACACATTATAGCTTTAAAAAATCATGAGTGGGGTAATATTGATGTATTTTATGTCGTAGAATAAAGCGTGAAAGTGTCTTGAGCTTGTGTTCACCACAGACCTCTTTTCAGCCATTTAACAAAAACCCCATTCAAAAAACCCACTGACTTCGGGGCGAAGTGCAAAAATGCTAACTCGTTTCCGCGTTTTAGCCCTATAAAGTGATGTCACACCTGCACCACTCTATTGTTAGGTGTGTTTCACGCAGACCGATCGGCGTATGACATCAAAGTACCGTGAGAGCGATTCTAAAGCATACAGAGCCGTCGGCTCTCTAATCACTCTCACGGTTCTTTGATGGCATGCGCCGATTGGTCTGCGCAGCAAGTGGAACACACCTATTGTAAAGTGCTTTCAGACATGAGGTAATTTAACGCAGTCTCTCGTGATGCTATTGTTTGCTCCCTACTGTACGTGTTCATGTGCTTTGGAGACGCTCTGAAGGGAGGGTGGGATCTTATGCTTTAAAAACTAGCTTGCTATTGCTAGCTTCTCCGAAAATTGCTTACCCTACCTTTAAGGTATGAATATGTGTAAGTGTAAAATGTAAAATTCTCTATGTTAACCATAGATCCTTATTTATTCATAAATCGAATTCATAAATTTCATCGCACAAACCAATCGCATGGCTTTGGAAAAATAGGCTAGTGCACGAGTTGTATGTCCCTGTTTCTTGTCCCTTTGAGCTTGACAGCCCTCTGGTCACAGTCATCTGTCCTTTTTAGAAGCATGGAAATTCTTCAAAATTTCCTTTTTTGTGTTCCATGTAAGAAAGAAAATAATTTTGTGAATAATGGTTTCTAGGTGAGCTATTCCTTTAAAAAAAAAATGTGTTCAGATATGACACCACACATGGGAGTGAACAGGAACTTGAACACTCATGTCCAGGGAGTACTCCAAGTCTCCATCACTGGAACAAACATACAGGAACACACATCCTATCCCACATGAACCACTAAAAGAGAACATTGATGCTCCTTGGTGAGAGAAACACCCTGTTTTGAAAAGGTATATCAAAATCTGAGACTTGAGAATGCAACTTTGACTTGTATTTTCTGTTCTTACAAATGTCCACACGATGGCAGTGACGGGCTTCAAATCAAGAACCAGTTCAGGAAAAATCACGATATTTTGTTAGTAAGGCTGTCTTTTACTTTCAAAATTTTTATTTCCATGGAAGAAAAATCAGACAAAGAATGAGGCTCTTTAAGAATACAAACTCTTCCTTGATTATTTTTATTGAAGCATTTTCCATAGGCAACATTATGGGGAAGATAAAAGCAGGTTTAGACAATGAAATGATTCACAGTAGGCTACACTGAAGGTCATGTGTTCTCACACTGAGCAGAACTACAGGTCCTCGACAGGCTCAAATACTTGAAAGGTTTATTTTTGGCAGATAAAAAGGCACTTTGAAGCAGGTTATTGTGGGTTGTTCACATTAGATGAAGTTAGTAGGGATACAAAAAATTTGCTACAGTTGGTGGATGATAATGGTAAGAGATTTCTCTCCATCACTCCAGGTCATCGTGGTTCTGAGTGGACTCATTGATCACCTTAATAGAAGAGAAGAGCAAAAGTGTCCATGAGAGAAAGAACTGAAATCACTGACTTGAAATTAGATTGATTAGAACTGATTTCAGGTTTATTTTAAGTACAGAAATGCTATATTGTAAATTAGAGAGATTATTAGAGATTAATGTGAATTACAAAACATAAATAAAATAATGAATGATGCAAAAACAATTCAAAAACTTAATCTGGTAATATGCTTAATTTACTGAATAATAAATACAAATATTTAACATATTTAAATAAATACATAGAAGCTTATTTTAGGACAATTAACATTTAAATTGTTTAATTTAATTATTTAATTGTGATCAAGACATGTTTTTGTGAGACACACCTAAGCATTTTGCTGATTTTCACAATTTCAATAAAGTGCTTTAAAACGTTTTTACTTCTTTATAAGCATAAGGGGCCGTTCACACGGAGCACGTTTTGTTTTTCCGATTCCACTGCGCTACTTTTCCATTATTTTTCTAAGTAAACACGCACTAGATTGACATGTTTGACCGTGTTTGACGTGTTTGCACTCGCATCTTGTGCCCTTTGAAGTGTCTCGCGAATGACAGCGTTTTAAAAATGCGACACTCAAGTTAAAACAAGTTTTCCCCATTTTCCAAGCAAAAACGCGTTCTGTCAGAACCAGCCCTAAGAGTATGTAAAAATGCTGTGACAAGTTAAGCACATACCTGGCCATCTCTGGTCTCAATGGTCTTAATAAGAACTTTCTTAGTAAATGTATTTTCAGTAATTGACTTGGACTCGGGCATCATATCTGTGAAAATACAATTTTCAATTAAACTGCACAAGGACATTTTTTTTCATAGTGTTATTTATTGGTGACTTGATGTCTTACCTCTCAGACTGAAGGAGGAGAAGTTTGGAAGAGGGGGAGCAATTCTACATCCAAGAGAATAAAATGTAGAATGAATTTATAAAACATTATAACGTGTTGTTTCAACCCAAAATAAACCGTATTCATAAAACAATAGTATCTGTTTAAAGAAGTCATGCAGTAATGCACTAAAAGAGGTGGGAAGCGTTCACCTGCTCTCCTCCCCCTCGAGAAGTTTCCTGTAGGTGGCGATCTCAATGTCCAGGGCCATCTTGACATTGAGCAAATCCTGATACTCGTGCAGGTGTCTTCCCATCTCGTCCTTCATGCTTCGCAAGTCCTCCTCCAGCCGAGCGATATTATCCTGGGAGCTAGATGACTCCATTCCAAAGTTCTCCTCCATCTCCCTCATCTGACGCTCCAGAGATTCATTCTGCATTATTTACATTAAGAAAAGATTTAGGGATTGTGGATATAGTGTTATGGTAGTCATGGAATATCAGGTTTTTCTACACCAAGGTTCAGTGCTGTAATCAGATTACTTTTTTAAAGGATGGAGTAAAGTAATGGATTACTTTATAAATGTACACATAATATTTGAGTAACTTTTTTTTTTTTTTTAAGCAATACACATTACTTTCCAGTGTCCTACTGTATTAAAATTCTCTCTCTTCTCCATATTGCATTCACATGCACACTCATGCGTGCACGGGAAAAGACAAAACATACAAAAGTAACAAAACACATAACTTTCAATAAAAACGGTTGCGTACAGTAATATAACCCATAATATAAAGAGATCTTTTGAATGTCATACATTGCTCTAGCGGTCAGGAAATATTGTAGGTGGTCAGAATATAATAATATTATAAATTAATTTTTAAAAGAAAATGAAGGTTATTGTTACAGTATAGGCTATATTGTTGAATGCATTACTGTGTTAAAACACTTGCAAAAATGAACTTCCCAGTAAAAAAAAAACAAAACAAAAAAACACCTGCGTGAGAAAAAGTAATGCAATGCATAACTTTTCATAAAAGTAACTAAGTAACGTAATTAGTTACTTTTTTTAGAGAGTAGCGCAATATACTTTTAAAAGTAACTTTCCCTGTGGGTAACTTGGATAACTTAACACTGCCAGGGTTTCCCAAACAAACAGGGTTTGTGAGGGAACTGTAGGGGATTTATTTGTGTGTTCATGAAAGCTTAAGCCTAAATCGAATGTAACATTAAAATAAACAAATGGCTCTGCACAATTATTCAAAATTAAATGGAAAAAGCAATATATCATCAAATTGCGATTATCAAATCAAAGGCTGCAATTTAAAGAAGTATATAGCCTGTTGCACTGCTGTCACATTTTGTCTGAGTTTGTGGTTTGTTTGAGTTGTATTCTGTGTTAGCATTAGCTTCCATGGTTCTTCATTGTTTGATTAATGCGCTGCACCTGTTTCTCATTTCTTTGTTTGGTTTGCATTAGTATGTATTGAGCCTGTTTTCTGTTAGTCTTTGTTCCATTTGTATCGCATTTTGCTGGTTGTTCTGTTTGTGTTTTTTTATATTTGAGAATAATGAGCATCTTTGTTTTAATTTTTTCCCCTGCTGCAACCACGCCGTGACATACAGATTATAATACATACAGCTTTATAAAACCATATTTTCAGAGCAGTTTGGTTCAAATTAATTGCTGCTTCTCACAAACTCTGCAAGTGCTGTGAGTTTAACATGCATTTGGGAACACTGTTGCCTTTGGCTTGCTCAGTTGGGGATATTTGGGGATATTTAATTTAATTAATCAATCAACAATACTATTGATCAGCATTACCAAACATGGACGTTTTCCACTAGAAACAAACATTGATGTAATATTTTAATTTAATACTGTGAAGCTGCTTTGATACAATCTGTATTGTGAAAAGCGCTATATAAATAAACTTGACTTGACTTGACAATATGCACTAGGTTCGCTTTATATTCACATTTGCGTAATTTTTTATTTTTTGTGTACTGATGTTTACAGCATTTCACAAATATAACGGCAAAATAACAGCAAGAAGGTTTGACATGTTAAAAGCTCAAAGGTTTGAACTTTTGAAAGTGAAGATTTTAAGAGCTAAATATTTGTTGTAACTTTTAGTGTTAACTGGTTTTTGTAAAGACTGCATGCATTCTCAGCATTTCCACAAGGTTCTATAGCAGACATTGGTGTAAACTGTCTTTTTCTACAGTCAGTTTTTTCTTTAAAGTTGACTACTGTCATGGCAAAGCATCAGATTGAGGGGAAAAGTTAGTAAAACTGTCACTCATGCTTTAGCTAGCTGAGTGAATAATAAAACAGCTGAGTGAATAATATAACGATAAAACGACAGCATTTGAAGAAAACTCTATGGCCCCCTTGAGTACTGAGGATTGTTACAGTCATCACGTTTCTAGCCAAAGGATATGTCTAAATATGTAAACTACTTACTGTTCCCTTGAGGGCGTCCACCTCGCAGGTGAGCGCCTGCACCTGACGGCGGTATTCACTGGCCTCCTGCTTGGCCAATCGCAGAGCTTCATTATTCCTGTTAGCCGCTTCTGTCAGGTCAGCAAACTGACAGTGAGTGAAGACACGTGTTAGTAAAGGTAGGCAGAGTTTGGAAACTGAAGTAAAACTTAAATGCGAGTATAAAAGGAAGAATCCATAAAAAAATATTTGAGTAAATGAGGACTTTTTTTTCATTCCTTAAAAGCAGAAGCAGCTCATCTGACAGTTATGACTTGCAGAAAAAAATGTGAAGCAAGATAAAGAAGAGGCTAAGATGTTGATGATAAACAGAGGAAATCCGTGTTAATGGTGAAACGGCTCATGTTAAATACCTTGGATTTGTACCAGCCCTCTGACTCCTGGATGTTTTTGGTTGCCAGGTTCTCATACTGCAATCTGACGTCTCTCAGAGCAGCTGTCAGATCAGGTTTAGCTATGTCCATGTCCACCTGCATCTGCTGGCCCTGGATCTGTGTCTGCAGCTCAACCAGCTCCTACAGAGAGAGAGAGAGAGCGAGAGAGCGATAAGCCATTACAGACTGTAGTGCATTCTGAAAAGCATCTGTCAAACATTATTTTCTTGTGTTGTGATCATATAAACAGCCAAATTTTGACATTTTGAGTAGCTTTTGCTTGTGCAAAACGTGTCGCCGTGATGCTAGGGTGTTGTGCACGGTTGCCAGGGTGTTGCTATGCAGTTGAAACTGCACACATACTGTAGATGGTTTTAGTCATTTGGTACTTCTCATTCAAACAGTCATTTTATTATTTAATTGTATAGATAATGCTTTAATGGATTTACATTTGTATGACAAGTATGATGACTTGGAATTAATAGATTAAAACAACGTTTTAGTACACAAAGGTCTCTAAGACAAAAAATGCCATCCTTAGATTTGAATGTGACTTAATGTAAATCCCTGGACTTTTAGAAAAATGTATTATAATATAATTCTATATAATATAGGAAAGTTGACTTTAATGTGCTACACTTAAAAAAAAGAATCATAAAATAATAATCAATTCCTAACTGCCTGATCACTAAGTTTATAATATAATATAATGCAATTTAATATAATACATTTGTTAAGAATAATTAATAATTGTATTATAATCATTTTATTTAATTTAAGTTTAATGAAAGCAATTTAGACATACAGAAAATTGTGAAAATTACATGAACACCTATTTTACACAATGTTTATTAAAAGTTCATAAACACTTATTAAAAAAAAGATCAGATTAGATTCAATGGCAACATTTACATGCTCCCCTATAACATGACCAAGACAGCACTGCAATTAAGTTGGAGCTCATATAAATAGAATTGATTTTTCTTATACGGTAATTAGAGTACAATCACAGTAAAATATGTGCACAATATTGGGGAAAAAATATGTGTAAAATATTGGTTGATTATTCAGTCTATCACTAGTTGAGAGAGTGGTGGTGGTAAGAAGAAGATGCATTGATCTGCCATATAATTCCTTTTACTGTGAGTTAAAGCAGAAGTTTGCCAGTGTATCTCACCTCATCATGGAGCTTTTTCAGGAAGGCGAGTTCGTCCTGGAGAGACTCCACCTTCCTCTCCAGATCCACTCGAGCAAGAGCAGCGTTATCCACGTCCTGCACGACATTAACAACATTATATGACACAGCAGCACTACTGTATAGAGCACAGATGCACAGCAAGCTCACAGTGAAGAGGTCTTTGTGTTTTAATGAGAATCTGGGCCGGGCACAATGCCCTGCAGTCTGTGTGGCACCATTTGGATGTCAGCTGACGGGACTACCCGTAAACAGGGCTTTAACACTCACACTGTTTTTATGCTTGACACGTGCTCTCTCTCGCACACACACACACACACACACACACACACACACACACACACACATCCAGACATTCCTGCCCTTGGCAGCCAGTTCAGACACAACAGTTTGCTTTGTCAGGGTCTGCTGGTCTGCTGGAAGAGCAATCGGCAGAGAAGGAGATTTCCCAGCGCTAATGCCAAAGACAAAGACATTCAGCTCTGAGCCTGACATGCCACACAGAGCCATTCCTCAAACACACACACACACCAGAATCTCTATCACAGTTCCCAAACTAAACCCACACTTGTTTGTTTCTGTGATTAAATGGAGAAAATGAGTTGCAAGCAGCACAAACACCACCCCGTGTAATGATTTTAGGGAATTTAGCTTAAAGATTATGAGTAGATTCACCATTCTTTATAACTTTATCCCCAGGTTTCACAGACAAGGAAACCTGGGACTATAGTCCCAGACTAAATGCATGTTTGAGCTGTTTAAACTGAAAGAAACTTGCACCGACAAATCTTAAAATATCATTGTTTTGTCTCAAGATGCACACCAGTCATGTTTTTTTTTTTCTAAGACACAATTATGAAAGCTATTTGAATGCCCTAATAAAACTAAAGCCAAATCCTGTCTTAATCTAAGCCCTGTCTGTGAAACCAGGCTATGAAGTTTGTTTTCTTACACATTGTTCCTTGAGCCTCTTATGCTCACCATGCAAGGCTGCATTTATTTGATCAAAATACAGTAAAAACACTGATATTTTGAAATATAATTCCAAAACATCTGATTTCTGTTTTAATATGTTTTCAAATGTAATTTATTCCTCTGATGCAAAGCTGAATGTTCAGCATCATTACTCCAGTCTTCAGTGTCACATGATCCTTCAGACATCACTCTGATATGCTGATTTGGTACTCAAGAAACTTTTCTTATTATTACCAATATTGAAATCAGTTGTGCTGCTGAATATTTTTGTGGAGATTTTGTGGGATTCTTTGATGAATAGAAAGTTCAAAAGAACAGCATTTATTTGAAATCGAAATCCGTAAATGCCTTTGTCACTTTTGATCAATACAATGCATCCTTGCCGAATAAATGTATTAATTTCTTTCAAAAATAAATAAATACAAATCTTAATGACCCCAAACTTTTGAATGGTATTGTAGATTATCGTGTGAGATCAGTCATCCACCCAGAAGTTACACAATTTTATCAATTCATCTCATACTATGTTGCTCAATTTTTTACATCAACATAATGAAAACTAGTATTGCCACTCTTAAAGCTGCATTATGCAGCTTTGCCGACTTCTTCGCTGTTTTCTCGCTTTTTGCTCGCGGGTTTCTCTATAGAGCTCCCCCTACAGCTTCGGAATAGATATTTGACAACACTGTCGTTAAAACTTGTTGGCTCGTCCCATCTTCTCCCGCTGGTCATGTGTATTTGTTTTAAACCCGGCGAACGCACGGAGCCATGTCCACTGAGGCATGTATAATACACAGAAGGCTAGCATATAAATGTTTAGATAGTATATGTGTGCAGTGCCGTAAAGCAGTTTGTTACATCGCGAGACCTGATATCACGCGATACTTCCTGATGCTGCGGGTGGTTTTTGCGGGTGGCAAGGGTGGTTTTTCGTCTCACAGGCGCTCGAGGGGTGCGAGAAGACCACCATTCAACCCGAAAACAGTCATATAACCATTCCAATGACTCCGAAGCTGTTCGGTTTAGATAAAAAAGTTACTTAGTTCACCTTTAAATGTTGCAACAAGTAACAGCAGTAGTGATAACATCTTCAGCTATATGCATCAGCAAAGGCCTCATGAAATATTTTCTTGCACAATTTCTTTTCTTTTTTTGGTCTATCTAACAGAATCTTGTAATTCTTATAGAAAAAATACTGCAGGACCTTTTAAAGTTAGACATGGAGTTTTTTGGATTTTAGTATGAATAGTATGTTAGCCTTACTGTTATCTATAAGCTGGTGTGCTCAAAAACAATTACAGAATTCACATTTAAAAGATAAGCATTCAAAACTTATAGTTTCTCACTTCTGCCAATATGGAGCAATGATTTTGATGACATCTTTCTGCACTTCAGCTTCTCATCAGATTTTCAGTCCAATCAAATGCTCTCTAGAATCTGAAGCTCCGCCCCCTATATTAGAAATAGACGCTGAGGCTATGGCTAAAATCTGTCACTTGTTCACACATTTACTATTTTCTACATGGTGAATGGCACATAGTGCACTATATAGGGGATAGGGAACGATTCAGACAATGTAAGTATGCTTTTCATTGGGGCGAATGAAGTCTGCTTTCACGTTAGTGTCAGGCGAACCGCCACAGCGAGACACGATAGCACAGAGCAGATCATATGCGCGAGTCGGCGTATACCAGAAAATGCATCGGATCCTTTGAATTCTGCACAGAATGCTAAAGTGATATGGAGGAGATTAGGAGAAGCTCAACAGCTCTGGTTGAGCTGAGATATAAAAAAAACCCTATTGGCTATTTTAAAAAAGGGGAGGAGCTGTTCGATATGTCAGGATATTGTGAGGGTTCTCATCTGTCTGTTCTTTCTTTCTTGTCTTGGTTCAATGATTCCTTGTTTGTTTTGTGCTTGAGCACATGGCTCTGGCTCTGTTTGTGTTGGCCACCTCTGTTACCATGTCCCCTTGTTTAAGCCCCAGTTAAGTCTTCATTGTTCTGAGTGTGCTCACCTGTTCCTCATGTTCTCTGCTCCCTATTTATGATGTTCTCTTTCCCTCATGTTTTGCCAGTTCATTGTAATTGAGTGTGTTGTGCTACCTGTGTTACTTATTGCCTCATTTGCTTTCATGCCCATTGTTCCAGTTGTGGATTTCGTCGTATGTTGTTCCTGTCTACGTTTCCTGTTGTGTGGGTCAAGTCAAGTTGGTCTTTGTGCTTCGTTCCTTGCCTTCTGTTGGATTGTGTTCACCTTTTGTTCCATCATCTCTTGTCCTGCCTGCTGTGTGTCTCAATAAACTGTTTAAAACTCATTCTACGCTTGATTCCTCTCTCACTGTTCCGTGACAGAACTACATCAACACAGTGAATAATGCTGCGCGTTTCAAGGCACTTCAGTGGGCCTTTAAAGACTGCCATTTGAAATAATATAAGTAGCAATAGTTATACGTTTCTCAAAACCTTTAGTTTTAAACACAATCGTGTTTTACCTGTCTGAAACTTCTCATGGTGTTCTCTGCATCTTCTCGCTGAAGAATCTCATCCTGCAGTCTGTAAATGACACATCAATAAGAAAACACCTTGGTTTATTTTAAAATATTCACCCATTCAAAATATTTTTACAAATTAGTTTCACTAGATGATTTATTGAATTATTACACAGCTCTCAGGAATATTTGTTTCTTATTGGTCAATCACAAAATTTAGCTTCTCAATAGACTCTGAATGTTCTCATAAGAAAATATACTCTGGCTCAAAAAACACACGGCTCACTTGAGGTGATTTTCATTGCATTAGACCACAAAATAATATAAAAATTGGCAAATTATGCTAGAGAGATGCTTTGACAACCGCAGTTTCCAAATAGGTTTTTGTCTTCATTCTGCACAGGACACAACAAGGCTAAAGCAAAAAGTACAATTGATTTTATATTTTCCAAAACACTATAAAGCAAACACCCCCACAGCACTTTCCTGAACACTGCTTTGTCACTGTGCACTGCACAATATCTCACAAGGTCACTCACTGTGTGCAATTACAGCAATTATTAAACATTTTTAATTCATTTAAGGTTGATTTGTTGCACAGTATTGTACACATACTAAAAAGAATAAAAAAGAAGGGGTTGCTTATAGTACACAAACCGCTTTACATATATGCCAAATGTAATTTTGTTATTTTTAATGAGAATTGTGTTACCCAAAAAGCATCTTGCTCTCTATCAATGATATTTTGCATATAATCAGGGTAAAAGTCCTAGAATGGGATGTTTTTAATCAAAACAGCCTTCTGTTATTAGCAGATAACATATGGTTAATAATGTGAGATTAAATACATAAAGTATATTTGTGTAATTTAACATTTAACTATTGCACTTCACTATTTTTATTCATTTTGAGGAATACTGAATCTGTTTTTGTGCAAGTGAGATCAATAGACACAATGCTCACATTTAGTCTAGAACTACAATAGCCTACGCCTCTGCACTTCTGATTTCTCTCAACATGGGGACAAGCGAGGTGTCAGTCAATAAATGAGAAAATAAAGTAACTTGTGCTACTTATTTGAAAAAGTAACTCAGATATTTAGTAGTAAATGTAAAAGTAAACTTGTAACACGTTACTTGTAATGCGTTACCCCAAATGCCAGTGGTTCCTTGGTAGGCCTATTATTGGTATTCTGTATGACCTAATGCAATGCCATTCACATATTAACGTGCCCAAACATGTGAATGTTTGTCATACTTCTCTCTGAGACGCTCTATGTCTTCTGCCAGGTTGTCTCGCGTGACTTCCACGCGTGCTTTCTCCGTGATGATTTGGTCCACCTGTCGCCTCAGGTCGCGCATCTCCTCCTCATACAGATCCGCGATGCTGGACGATCTCTGACCCCTCAGCTGCTCCAGCTCCGCGCTCAGGATCTTGTTCTGCTGCTCCAGGAAACGCACCTTCTCGATGTAACTGGCGAAGCGGTCGTTCAGCGACTGCATCTGCGCCTTTTCACTGAGCCGATTCGCCTTGAATTCCGTGTTTAAGGCGTCCGAGAGACTAAAGTCCACAGTCTCCGAGGTCAGTCGTGGCATCCCCAGATTCCCCACGCTACTTCGGACTTTGGAGGTCTTCGACGCGTAAATGACCGGAGCCGAGGAGACGCCGAAGGACACCCGCGAGCGCACGGAACTGGAGGTCTGACGGCTGGAGAACGCGCTGCTCCGGTTCACATCTCCAAATCGCTTTCTGTAGGAAGAGGTTGACATCGTGAACTTTAATATCTGTGGTAGTTCAGAGAACCGCTTCTCTCTTCAGGAACTGTCCCAAACGAGGGGCGACAGTGAGGAAGCATTATTTATAGCCAACTCATTATGCAAATCACACAACGGTGCTGGAGGATTTGAGTGACACAATCAGAACCCTATTGAGTTCCTTCAGACTTACAGAGCGTTTAAAAAGTTATTTTAAGCTACTCTTCTCCGCCCACTGAGGAAATTAACTAATAGAAATAAAGGCCACCAGATACAGCTTATACTTTTTACAGTGGCATTTTATTATAGATTTGAATCTATCAAATTTATTTCGCCAAAACCTAACATGTAGGCTATGTTTTTATTTTGTATTTTTATTTTAATGATTTAAAAAACTATATATTTGTATTATTTATTATTCTATTGTTATTAATGGAATAATAAATTATATATTTTTTCTTTATTATAAAATTTTATTTTTGTTTATCCATTTATTTTGTTTTCGATGTAACTGGATTTAGTTCATTGGAATGAATGCATTCATTTAAAGGGATAGTTCACCCCAAAATGAAAATTCTGTCATCATTTACTCAGTCACATTGTTCCAAACCCGTAAGACTTTCGTTCATCTTCGGATCAGAATGAAGATCTTATGAAATCTGAGAGCTTTCTGTCCCTCCACTGGCAGCTACACAACTTTTAATGCTTCAAAAAGTTTATAGAGTTCGTAAAACGAATCCATATGAATTGAACTATTTAGTCCACATTTCAATTCATATGGATTAATTTTACGATCTCTTTATGAACTTTTTGAAGCGTTAAAGTGGTAGTTGTGTTGCTGCCATTGGAGGGACAGAAAGATTTCATTAAAAAAGATCTTCATTTGTGTTCCGAAGATCAACGAAAGTCTTACGGGTTTGGAACAACGTGACGGGGAGTAAATGATGACAGAATTTTCATTTTTGGGTGAACTTTCTCTTTCTCCTTATAGCCTATAACCTTTTGGTTTGTTTTTATGAGTCAAGACTCGGTTCTAGGACAAGGTTCTAGCACCCCATTGAACCTTTTTTATGAAGAGTTAGCCACTGTGCATATGCCTTAATCTTGTTGTCAAGTCACGAGATGATCTTTCCCAGAATCCTCTGGATGATGATGATTCACAAACACAGAAGTATGCACATAGAACATGTTTTCAAACAAAGCTGTGGTTTTGTTAGGTAATCTACTAACTAATTTACTTACCCTGTTTTACCATAGACACATACTCAGAACCGGGCACATTAGTTCCTTGTTGAACTTCATCTTATTGTTATCCAGTGCATGGATGGATCCAGTCATGGTTAATCACCAGTAGGCTGTGTGTAAGCTCTTTAGTCACAGTTAGCCAAGTCAAAGTCCGGACTTGAATCCTATTGAATAAATTTGGGATTTAGTGGATTCAAAGATAGATCGCACAAAAGTTTAATCAAAAGCAAGTCTTTGGGAACAACAAGAAACTTTCTGGAAGACAATAACAACAGTGACTGTGGAAAAATGCTGTAGGCCTAAAAACAATGCAAGCAAGAATGTAAGCTGTTATCAAAGGACGCCATACAAAATATTAGTTTTTGGTTATTATGTGTGAATAAAGACTATTTAGTTGTTTCAGTTTGTTATTTGCCTTATAAGTGACAATCAAATGTTTAGTTTTAAACTAAGTTTTTTACAGATTTCAAAAAAAAAAAAAAATGTTGTTGTTTTTTTATTTTAGTTTTGTCATGTCTAAACTATCCAAGCTCCACTTGAAGGTCTCTGTGATAAACAGGGTCCATTCGTATTATACACTAAACTTGTGAAAGCTTAAAAGTTGTTTCACAAATTCTGTAAAACACACATATCATACATATTTTGGTGAGTCATTTCCTGCTATTTGAAGAAATATTTCAACCTGTAAAGTGAGGCTGCAGTAGAAGACGAGATCACAGCAGTTGTTTACTTCATCCTAGACTAATCATCCAGTTAAGAGACAAATAGACCCTTGAGTTGCACAAACATCATTCTTGAGCTTTTTTTGGAAGCTGAAATAGGTCTAGCTTCAGTTGAAGAGTTAATTCAATTTTGCTTTATACAGGGAACATGCTTGTCTTCTCTGGCCAGTTTTCTTACACTTCCATATTAAATTACTTTTATATATTAGTAAGATATTCAGTCTGTAGGCGAGACAGATGCTTTACAGCAAGTGACAAGTTACAGTTTTATTTATTTATGTATATATATATATATATATATATATATATATATATATATATATATATATATATATATATATTTATGAGCCCTTGGTTCTTAACCTCAGGCCTATACTTGGTTGAAAAGCTTGTTTGTTTTATCTCCCATGATTTTGAGCCACTGATCATCATGTCCTGTTGCTATGGAAACTCAGGTAAACATGTCTCAAGTAAACAGTTTTCCCTGTAAAAGCACAATACAAGGAGCTATACAGTATATATATATATATATATATATATATATATATATATATATATATCAGTAGCCTAATATTATTATTGATATTTGTTAATAGTAGGCCTACTATTGATTAGTATTACAAAATATTTTTTTTTAGAATCTGTTTGAAGAAGAATGAAAAGCTTTGGTTAATGGTGTAGCTAACAGGCAATGTATTCACAATCCCATCCAAGTAACTGTATAGATATATTTTACATTTACAAACTTTCCATGTTCAGACCATATTCTTTACGCTGTTCTCATGTCCTCTTGGCTCTCCCAGTTTGGGGTTGTGTCAAAAAGAGTTGGCCTAAAGATTCTCATACATAGCCTATGCAATATTAGTCGTTCATCGATTTGTAGAGATCAAAACAATGTAAAACTAAACACAAACACAACGCAGCAGCAGCGCGAGATATCTCGGGAGAATGATCAAGCAGAAACAGATACGGTGTGGGACTATTACATTCTCAACTTTATTAAGGAATATGGGTCATAAACACGCGATCAGGGAATAACATCCAGGATATCCTGGGCATCCAAACATAGTATTCAGAGGTCAAACCTCACCAAGAAATGTATAGTAACAAGTAGGTGAGCAAATGTATGTGCTCCAGTGCGCGTCATGCATTAGAGTGTATCAATGTGTCCAAGGTCTAATTCTTATTTTGACTAGGTGTGTCCACGATGTACACATAGCATAATGGAAAGAAGAAGTTACACAAGGGAAGGGCCTTACACAAGAACAGTCAAAAGTGAAGCCTATAGACATGTCCCTGTGGGCTGCATGCAAAAACAAACACAAACAAATTCCGGGCAACATATAGTCCAATTCAAAAACAAATGACTCTTTTGAGCCGAGCCTTTGTTGTGAATCAGCAACATAGCCTAAGGATACAGTGCAACCAGTGTAGTCCGATTAATGATTTATGGACTCTTATGGACCGACTCAGCGAATCAAAAACACACCAGCATAGTCCAAATCACGAACAAATAACTCTTATGGACCGATGCAGTGAATCAAAAACACACTAGTGTAGTCCAAATCATGAACAAATGACTCTTATGGACCAACGCAGTGAATCAAAAACACACCAGTGTAGTCCAAATCATGAACAAATGACTCTTATGGACCAACTCAGTAAATAAAAACACACCAGTGTTGTCTGAATCATGAACAAATGACTCTTATGGGCCGACTCAGTGAATCTAAAACACACCAGTGTAGTCCTATTAAAAAACAAATGACTCTTATGGACCAACTCAGTGAATCAAAAACACAGTATAGTTTGATTCATGAACAAAGCACAGGTAGCTTACGTCTGTAAGATGTCTGCTAAAGATCTGGAGATCTGGAAAACATCTGCTGTGTAAATACATCTGATAAACATCTTAGACAGAGCAGTTTTACATTTTAAACCATAAACATCTTACAGACTTCTTCTAGATGTCTATATGACATCTGACAGGAGATGTCTCAGAGATGTATTGCAGATGAGCAAACACTCAAAACATCTTGCAGATATAAATGCAGACATCAAATAGACGTCTCTGAGATGTTCTTGTCCTATCAGGACTGACTCAGTGAATCAAAAACACAGCAGTGTAGTCTGACTCACAAACAAATGACTGAATCTTTCGTAAAGGCACATGAGGAACTGGTTTGAAACTTTCATTTTGAATTAAAATGCATCAATAGAGAGAAGAGCAGAGGAAACTAGGCTACTGGACATCCCAAAAAATACTTTTTATTTATAAAATTCAAAATCATTTTTGTTAAAATTTCTCACAAAGTGAAATGATCACACATCTTTTTCTCAGGCAGAGAACGACTTGACTGAGCATGCTGTGCCGATAAAGTGTCGTCACTGGTTTATTTAGTGTAACGTAAAATGTGTTAATATTTGTAAACATTTTACTGTCTTTTTTTCCCATTATATTTTAATACTGAATTTGTAGATATGAAAAAAGAATTCAGCAAAATTTCTGTTAAACAGGCTATTTTAGTAATGCTGATGTTTATTAGTAAAGGAACATGATTGATAGGACTGGTACTGCATATTTCCAGGGAACAAAGAGGTTATAAAACTGGGTAAGAAACATGTTTCATGAGTTTGTCAGGGAGCTGAGAGAGGTGTTAGTCCAGTAAAAACTTCTTACAGTGTTCTCATACGCTCCATGTAGAGAATGAGTTTGGCATACTTTACTCTCAAAAGGAATAATGAGGCTGAGAGGTCTTTGTTCAGGTCACCATGGCGACCCAGGAGGACGATGGAAGGCTTCCAGGACCACAGAGGGCTAAACCAGGGTTGACTATAAAAGAGCAGGAGATTTGTGTCTGCATGTGTGTGTACACGTTTATTGTAAAACTTACAACACCAGAAATCACTCCATACTGTCCGCCTCTATCCTTCGTGTTTTTGCTCACATTTGCACCTTTTGTCTTGCTGCCCGTCGTCCTTTTTGTTTAGCACTGTGTTTGTGTAAATCTGTTGCCAAGCAGAGGGTGAATATTTTAAAGCTCAGTTCACAGTTGAATAAAAGGTCTAAAAATCACAAGACCTAATTCCGAAATATTATAGTCCCGTAAAAAGTTCCATGGTGTTTTTACAGGACATTTAACATTATAATACTAAATGTGTTAACTTTGGAGTACTTGGGAGTATATGTAAATGTATCTAATATGCACAGTACTTACATGACGATTATGGAAATACGTCACATAGATTTGAACAATAACAATCTGTACCTTAATCTAACAAATGACATGGACAAAACATAAAATAAATAGAAAATTTGGCTTGTAATGTACAAAAGTTTTAGAATGTCATTTCAGCCGGATTTTTGGCTAAATGTATCCTTATATTCTTTGACCCTGTTATGGCTAGATGTATCCTTATATTCTTTGACCCTGATTTGCATGATAATTGAATATCTGTCAGTGACAGCTGTGATTTATGCTTTCACAATGCCAGGAGCAGATGGTTTTCTGTAATCATAACCCGAGTTGCTCAAAGCTGAACATGATTAAAAGTGGTTCTTGCTTGTACAAAACTCGTCAATGATACTGGAGTTAGTCATGATTCCATAATTTACTTTATAATATTAGATATTCATGCCTCATGTCTCTATGATTTTGGTTGACCTGTATATAGCCAGGACTGAAAAGTAATAATAGCCTAGCACTCTTTAATTAGAGGTGTGATTTATCCATTTGAAAGTCACTCTTTCATTAGATTTGTTTCTTCATCCTCAGCTGTTCTTACTGTGTGTGTCAGTAAGGGTGAGTGTGTGGATTGTAGCTCATTTTGATGGTTTGATCACTCCTGAATTGTGCAATGACTTCTTAAATTAAACAAATTAGTTCACTCAAATTAACTTTTTAGAGTTTTTAGAACTTCCTTTTTCTTTTGACTTTACAAAACTGCATGACACATTTTAAGCAATCTGAATTACTTTATTGTTTTGAGTTTTGTGAACTAGTTTTTTTTTTAATTCAGACAAACTTAAATTTAACTGGAACTGGGCTGGGATTTATATTTCCCAGCTTGCTTTGCCTTGGCATTCAAAAGGGAGAGTAAATGCTAAAATTATTATATAATGTTATTTGTGTGAGATTAATGTAACGTGGGAGATTGTTGTTGTACTCATTTAGCATTTGTTATGCTATGCACTGAAAAACCCAACAAGTTAGCTCAACTCAAACCGATTGAGGAAACTGATTGCGGCAAACCATTTAAGTTTAAAAATAAATACATATGAGTATTGTGAACTTATATATATTGAGTCATCAATACAATACTATCAAAGCATTGTGCTACCAAATAACAAGTTCGCATTCGCTGAATTAGCTAGTTAAGCTATAGCCAAGTTTCCTCTACTAATAATAATTTAAGTTGAGATTCCATGATAATTTACAGTTAAATGAATGAGTTAGCTTACTCAAATATTTCAGGAGCAATTAAAATGTATGAGTACAAAATAAAAATCTGCCAGTTCTGCTTTCTTAAACTGAGTTTCTCACTTTACAGATTTGATGAAACTGATTACCTATTGAGTTTTGCCAACTTATTCAGGTTTACAGCGTTGGCATCTGTGGTTCTATGAAGAATCTTAAACATCCATGGAACTTTCCATTGCACTAAAGGTTCTTTACAGTGGAAACGGGTTCATTAGATCATTAAAATGTTCTTTACACAAAGAAAAACAATGGCTCTTTTAAGAGCTCTTTTGGTTCGTCTATGGCATAATTGCAACAAACCTCCTTTTTGAATCCTTCATTATCATGCTGAAAATGGAAGGTCAGGAGCATTGCATTATGGGAAACAGTGAACAGTAAGTCAACCATTCATTCATCAATACAGAATGTGTTTCAACATAGCAAACATATATTGTGCATAAATAGAAGGAGTATATGCTGGAGAGAGAGGCTTAAAATGAGAGAAGGCAGCATGAATGTTTCTTGTTTGAATTTTAAGATGCACAAGGCAAGGAATGTCATATGTTAAACAAGACAATTAAGCAAAAACAGATATTTATTTATTTTACACTGAACAGAGTTTGAATTCTTGCAGATAAGCTGTATGACAGCATCTGATTAACCCTGGACACAAACATCTGTCTGTTTTGGGGTCAGTATATAGTCCGAGATCACTCAATTTATAGAGAGGTCATTTCATTAGAGGTTTACACCGGCTGGAAGTGTCTTCGGCTGTGGATGTGAAATGCTGACATACACTGCAGGGCTGAATGGGGTTATCCAAGCAGAATTCACTGGCTTTAGCGTACTAGCAGCTTGCATGCCAAAACATGGATCATCTAGCTTTCCTGTTTTGCAATCCATTTCAGATGTGGTCTAACATCTTAAACCTGCATGCCTTCAATGTATATTACAGTAAATTAGATTAGCTTGAATTGTTTTCCATGCATTTACAGCTCAAATGACAGAGTGGAATGTGGAAAACTTTTTAGCTTGACTCCAGAAGGCTTTTACGTCTGTTGTTTGTTTTATGATCATATTTCATTGAATCTGTGCAGCCCTTCTGTTTTGTTTAATAGCAAAACATTGTTTTTACATTAAAAAACAATGGCCATGATTTGTATGCACCTGATGCAAAAAATATAGGGCTTGCTGCAAGTTTTTACTAGATGGTGTTTTGTCGCCTCTTAGTGGTTACTCTTTTATTTCTGTTGACTAAAGCATGTAGTTTGTCAGAGAGCAAATGTTGGCGTGTTATTTCTCATTAAACAATCAGGTCTTTAGATTGGTGTCAGATCTGAATGGTGACTCTTATTGCAGGTGCTTATCAAATTGCCTTGTTTTGGAAGCTGCTGCCTTCTGAAGACAGTTTAAAGGGAAAGGCTGAACTGTAGCGCTTCACCAGACACCGTTTGTTTCATCATTATCCACTTGGAAACAGTCTTATTCTTGATTACCAAAGGCCTCCGCTAATTGCCCCAGGGCATCTTCAGTGAAATCATGTAGATTTCACATTTATATTCTCAGTTTAGTTCACTTTATAAAAGGATTAAACTTTTTTAGATATTATGTTTTCTAATAGAGCATTTTTTTTATTCCCATTTGATTTTTTTAATCAGTTTCATTTGATGAATGCCTTTTCTTAAATGGAAAAAGGAAAATTCTGTCATTAATTACTCACCCTCATCTCGTTCCAAATCCGTAATGCTTTCGTTCATCTCTTGGAACACAAAGTTCATAAAGAGATCATAAATCTAATCCATATGATTCAGCAGTTTGACCAGATTTTCTGAAGGGACGTGATTGCTTTATATGCTGAACAGATTGAATTTAGGCTTTTATTCACACACATTAGTTGTGGTACACAGAAGCTCAAGTATGCGAGAACCAATGAGGTTCATTCTCGTGTTACGCATCACGTTTGAGCTTCAGCGAGAACCAATGAGGTTCATTCTCGTGTTACGCATCACGTTTGAGCTTCAGCAAGAACCAATGAGGTTCATTCTCGTGTTACGCATCACGTTTGAGCTTCAGCAAGAACCAATGAGGTTCATACTCATGTTACGCAGCACGTTTGAGCTTCAGCAAGAACCAATGAGGTTCATTCTTGTGTTACGCAGCACGTTTGAGCTTCAGCAAGAACCAATGAGGTTAATTCTCGTGTTACGCATCACGTTTGAGCTTCAGCAAGAACCAATGAGGTTCATTCTCGTGTTACGCATCACGTTTGAGCTTCAGCAAGAACCAATGAGGTTCATACTCATGTTACGCAGCACGTTTGAGCTTCAGCAAGAACCAATGAGGTTCATTCTCGTGTTACGCAGCACGTTTGAGCTTCAGCAAGAACCAATGAGGTTCATTCTCGTGTTACGCATCACGTATGAGCTTCAGCAAGAACCAATGAGGTTCATTCTCGTGTTACGCATGACGTATGAGCTTCGGCAAGAACCAGTGAGGTTCATTCTCGTGTTACGGATCACATGGGATACATGGAAGTATCTTGATACATGAGAGTATCTTGCCCCCACAAGTGCAAATGAGGAAAAAAAAAAGTTTAATTGAGATTATCAGTGTACGTTTAAAACAGTCTATTTCTCACAGTAAGCTATATGGCTTCAGAAGACTTGGAGTGGAGTGCACAAGGCATGTGCACTATGCGTGACCCCTTTCCCCCATTCACAGCATGAATACTCTTCAAAACCTCTTGTTTTGTGTTAAAACATTCATGTTTGGAACCACATGACGGCAAGTAACATAAACGCAGACATAATTTTTATTTTTGCATACTTGCCCTTTAAGAACTTCCCACCCCTCTGTTCATATATTTCAGCGGCTCATTAAGCATTACTGTGCAGGTGGAGTGTACCACTTTCACCCGCAGAGGGGGGAACGTGAGACCTCATTAACTTCAGCACCTGGACAGCGACCGTCCCGGAAACCCTCTTCTGGTGTAACAATGCGAGCATTCAGTGGAACGATATTCCTCCAAGAGATGCTTTGACAAACAATGCGATTTCCGAGACCTTTTTTTGCTGGGAGATACGGAAAGCTGGCTGTATTGCGCACGTATATCTCGCAGAAACAGCGCCAGTCCTGAGGCTTCCCTTCCGTGCAGGGAGGGTGCGAGTGAAGGAAGGACAAAACGTCGCGGTTCTCTTTGTTTACATCGGAAAAAAGTGAGAATGCGACGGATTGTCGGACTGGAGGTGCCGCTGATATTGTGGATATGGAGTGTTTATGTGAAGCTCAGCGCAGGAGCCCGTGAGTACATGAATGTGTGCGTGTGTGTGTGTGTATATGTGTGTGTTCAATGATCTTATTATGCGTCAGCATGTGACTCTTCATCTATTCAACATCAACACTTTATTATGTTGCACTTTTAAATGAGCTGATTGAAATAGAATAAAATGATATAATTTAAACCATGCAAACAGGTTTATTAATTAAAAAAAGACATCAGAAGTTGATTTATAGGCTTCACGCCATATGGTCGTATGAGATTTCATGCATTAATGCTCTTCTGGTTGCATGATGGGAGTATCTTTGGAAAATCAACGTTTTGCTGTTCTGTTGCCCTTTCTGTGTGGGTGTTTCATAAGCTTTGTTTATGATTATGAAATATGATGCTCACTTGGTGTAGTATGTGGCTCTCAAAAAGTTTTTTGACTCAAAAAATAGATAAGAGCGTGTGTATATTTCTAAATACATCGTGATTACATCACTGTAAAAAAATGCAAAGTTGAACCATAAGGAATTATTTAAATCTAATTAATCTGACCCTTTAAATTACATTTCTTGTTTAATGTCTGTGTTTACGGTGGTTCAGGCATATTAAATAATTGCTGATTTTATTAGTTCAGATTTATGTTAAATAAAATCCCTGGTGTAGTCAAGTATTGATGCTGTAGTCGTTTTCCTCTGGCTATTATAGATCAGTGGCATATACTAATGGAGAATACAGGTCAAAGCTGTCTGAAGAAATGGTTCTGCAGCAATAACATGTAGCCTCATTTTACGCTTGGGGTAACACATTAATAAATAATACTTAAAAGAGATATGTGGACATGTTGGCGCCCTTTAATATAGTATATACACAAAACAAAGAAATAAAAAGGGGCGATTGAGGGGATTATAAATGTTGGATAACTAAAACTCAAAACTGCATCACAGAAACCTGAGATGCACCAGGAGAAAATGTGGAGCAGCACGTGTCGTGTGCCTCCTACGGTGGATTAGTTTACTGTTAGTTCATCCATCTCAGATTAGAATGTAAAATGTAAATTCATTAAATACATTCAGATTATACCAGATTTGGCATTGTAAGGCTCTGAAAGAAATTGGTTTAGTATTTCATTTGAAACAATTTTCACTCACAAAATACGATAACACATTAAACATGAGAAGTAGAAAGACTGAAATAGTATTACGGAGTATTAACATACTTCAATAATCTGTTTTATTTACAATTTTATTTTACAGTGTAGTAAATAAAGTGTACTGGAATAACCTCCAGTTATCAATCAAATCAGCATCTCCATTGGTCAGAAAAATCTTATTTAACCACCATGGCAACATTTTAATGAGAAATGATAATGATCACACACTTATAGGCTACTTATAGAAGCCAAATGTAACACTTTTGAATCCATTAAACTAAAGACTCAGCATGAGTCAAGACATTTAGACATCAAACAATGCATTAAAAGTTTTTGATGCAAAAATGAATATTTTTAGCTTTTCCCCATACTTGTGGCTCTAATATAGTAATTGTTATTCTTGGTGGCAAGTTGTAAAAAGTCTATCTGTGAAAATATGTTATTGGGAAAATTCAACTTTAATTCAAATTTATCCTTATTCTGACTGTGCCTATAAAACATTTATGAAATAGCCTAATTCTGCTCTGCAATACAGACAGAGATGAATACGATCTGATTCAGCTCTCCTATTGGTTGTTGCAGTGCCTCTAGATCAGTAGCGCTGTGTATTGTGATGCTAATGAGAAAGCTCATTTAGATTCGGGCACCTGCCATGTTGATTTGTGGTAGCTCGTGCCGCCCCGTCATCTCACCCCTCCCCCATTCTCCAGGCACCTCCCTTTGTCCACCGGAGATGGACACGAGTGAACAAAAGCCTCCGCGTGTCCCAAGCACACACTTCCAAAGCACTTCACGCCCCGTTTCTGTATCGTCACACCTCCAGGGTTTGGTTAGGTTGCCGGTTAGTTTGGTTTGCTGGTCGTTCATAAACAAGGTGCACATTTAGTCGAAGGTTCATCATGGGAGAGCAGTTTCAAAGACAGCAGAAGTGTTTAAAACAACAGAAACTATAGATAGGTGGATTGTATTTACAGATATCATGTATGAGACCCTCTCAGAAAACCTTCTGCATTTTTACATTTTCAAAAAACATAAATTAGTGTGATTTATAAGCTGTTTTCCTCATGGAACCCAAAAAATGTCTCGGTATTTACTGGTATTACTATCCTTGTCGGGACATTCACCACAACATTGGTGTTTAGGCACACTCACACACACACACACACATACACACGCATGTAGTAATTGCAATTTTAAAATATTTATACATTGTGGTAGCATTTTTACTGCCTTAATACAGTAAAGATTTTGGAAATTACATTAATAGAATCTAGCAAGCGATTAAAAACAAAACAAAATTGAAACTCATTACAGAAATGAGAATTTGGGGCAAAGTGTGCTTACTTGTCATAAAAATAATGTTTTTTACCTTTAACGGTCCTGTTAATTTACTTTATACAAAATATTTTTTTTTCTTCTTAATTTTGGGAGGACATGTGATGTGGGCAAGATTTTTGTGAGATTCCCCCCATTACACCTCTAGGTATAAAGCCTTCATTTACTCCCCCTATCTGATTATCACCCACAGTCCCAACATGCTCCATGAATCTGAATCACAGATTCACCCTGGAAGACGTGAACGACACAAAGCCTTCCGGCAGGCCCTCCTCCCCATCCGGGCTTCGAGAGCTCATGTTTTCAATCAAATCCCAATTTATAGGCAATCCCCCATGAACAGATGTGGTTTGGAGAGCAAGAGGAGGCTAACAAAGGCCAATTGCGATGACCTGTCAACTCATTAATTCAAGATGTGGCTGTTGACTGTAGCTTCATAATTGACATCTTACACCACAAAGGTAATTAAACATGTTGACTCAGAACAGATGCTGGCTCACATGAGCTGGATTCAGCCATGAGTGTAACAGCTTTTAGTGTCTTAATACTCACTCTATGTAGTTTCGATGGGATTATCAATCCAATGACTCAAATTGTTAATACTGCACTGGTAAAAATGTCTTGTTTCATGACCATAAATCCCAAACAAAATCCCCATAAGACTGAGAGGCTTTTAATACTTTTATTCTTTTATTTAGAAAAAGATTTTTGTTATGGTGTGTGCAAGCAGGCAGATGAAGACAGAGAAGATTAAGGTTCCAACACAAAGATACTTATATTATAATCCAAACAGGTAGCAGAATAACACACACATATGCAAAAACGTGACCAGACAATTAAAGGGGTGGTAATACCCCTTTTTGCAAGATGTAAAATAAATCTCATCAAATCTCTCAATAAATCATTTTTATAGCATGTTAAAATTGTCCCTTTTTAAGGGTGAGCAAAAACGCGTCATTTTGTGTGTGTCCCTTTAAATGCAAATGAGCTGCTGCTCCCGGCACAGAGGGCGGAGCTTCGAGAGATCATGTGTTAGCAGCTTGCAGACATGCACTAAAATGTCAGAAACTGTTCTGTCTTTTATGTTCCAACCGGCGGTGTTGGACAATGATGGAGAGACTCAAGAAGAAGTGACAACATGTAGAATGCAACAGGACGTTTCTGAATGGTTAGTAGTTGACGTGGCGTTAACTATCTTCAAGTCATTGATTAATCAGACACAGCTGAAACAAACAAATTAATAATGGCGGTAACCTAGCAGACCAACGAGTGGCAGGAATATGAACAAGGAAGACACTTGACCAAAGTGAAGTCTATGAAAACAGAAACTGAGCATAACGTTGACAACTTTTTGTATATGTGTGATATTTTTCACTTAAATAGCGTAACCGCTCAGATTTAACTCCAGACCCAAAAACCAAAACATTTTTGTCATCTTAGTGATGTTTCTGAAGTAAACTTATCCTGTTTTCAGATATTTTAACTGGAAAATAAAACAAAAATGCTCATTGAGAATATGATTTTTGCAGTGCATAAAATGACATACTTTTAAATCATAAATGTAGAATCTGTAGGTTAGATTTAACATACTCAACCAACTTCGTTTCAAGTTCCTTCACAAGATTCTGCAGTGTTCTAGCACATCCACAGACTGCCTGGGACATGGCAAGGTAACAGACTGCAACAGAGGAACAACTAGTTTGGCAAGGTTTGCAAAAGTTTCTGCAAGACTATGGCAGAGTTAACCATGAAATATTAAATATATTTTAATAATACAATCATTTTGCATTCTTCCGCTAGTTCTGTCTTACTCTTATGGGTGTATAGTTACTGAAAACGTGTGCCGCGTGGTTTTAAAAGCAGGCGTGAATTATGCATTTTACAATTTGCTGATAAAAAACGTCTTCTTTTCCCACTTTCCTGCATTTTTTGAGACGATGAGCAGTAAGTGAGTATCAGGAAGTTATATTTGAGTATCTGTTATTATTTTCATGGAAAGACAGAAGCACAGTGGAGGTTGGATGTTTATAATATCACGTCGTACGTTCTCAAGTATCTTTTAATTAAACACCATGACGTCAAACCTCTCCATATTTGATCTGAGAGCTGCAGTCGATAGCATTCATATGCATGAATAACATCTCGCTTAAGTTGCAATTTCCATGTATTCGACTCGTAATGCCTTTTACTCTGGTGGCTTTTCATTGTTGTGGCTAATACTTGAATTGATATGTCAGTATTCATCAGTATTCATCAAAATTTTTTATCTCCTTTTGACATTGATTTGTTCCTCCCATTTAATAATTTAATTTTCTCTTTATTCTGTATGCTTCTGTTACTGCAGGTATGATTGAAATAAGATATTGTTTTTAAGATGATCAGTATGGAATTATATGACTGTGCATGAGCCAGACAGTGCCTGTATTTCTAATTACTAATGTGGTAGGAGGTGTTTGCTAGCAGGGACTGTTTGTTCAGGTTTGGTCAACTCAACTGTTACATCCATGTTTGAAGGCATTGCTGCGGTCATATTGTGTTCTCAGATGGTTTGACAGATTATTAGATAGATTGATGAATGGGAACCTCACTAATATATACACCAATAGGAAAATACACCAGTAATTTCATTAAGGTGACCTAAACTCACCATTGTGGCTGCTATAGGGCATTGCTATCCGGTTGCTAGGGTGTTCTTGGTGGATGCTACACCACATGCAAATTAACCTGTAGGTACATAAAGTTTAGAAGATGGTTGTGTCTGAGTGAGAAAAAATTAATGTAGTTTGAAAGATGTAGTCATTGAATGTCTTCTGTGCCAAAGCAATGATAAATGATCCTCAGTTTAGCGCACATAGGGCCAGATTTACTAAACGGCAAATTAGCGTGACAGCCTAAATTCCATTATCTATCTATCTATCTATCTATCTATCTATCTATCTATCTATCTATCTACTATCTATCTATCTATCTATCTATCTATCTATCTATCTATCTATCTATCTATCTATCTATCTATCTATCTATCTACTATCTATCTATCTATCTATTTATCTATCTATCTATCTATCTATCTATCTATCTATCTATCTATCTATCTATCTATCTATCTATCTATCTATCTATCTATCTATCTATCTATCTATCTGTCTATCTATCTGTCTGTCGATCAATCCATTCTCTTATCTGTCCATCTGTATCTATCTATCTTTCTGCCTGCCCGTTCTTCTGTTCGTTGTAGGTTTGCCAAATTATCATCAAAGTTGAACTTTTCAATGTTTTTCTAGTTTCTTTCGGTTGCACAAAATTCTGGCCTCACACATTTTTCCACTGATTTCCTCAGTATTCTCTGTACAGTATTTTGACTGAGCTCAGACCGTGTTGCAGGCTGCTGTATTATTATGGTGTCATCGATTTCAGATTCACCTGCTCCTAAAGCATGTCATTCTGGCCGCCTCTTTCCAGTCTAACTGGGTGGTTCTTTGCCAGATTTATGCCGATAGTCAAAAGTGTGGCTTTGTGAGACTCGTTCTTTGGCCATTGACTGTACATTGCTGGCTCAGTGATCCATACAAATGCTGATAAAGAACCCAAATATTTGACAACTGAGGAATCGGTCCAAATACAAACTGCCTTACTATTTCAGTGAGACCAATATGTCTTTATGTTTTTCTTGTCTTATTCACTCTCTGTTTATCTATCTTTCCATTACCTAAGATCGCTGCATTAGTATTGGAGAACACGCATTATGCTCCATAACCTGGCGAGCTGCCTTGTCTCTCTATAATGGAACCTGTGCCAAACTGGAACGGGAAAAGTGAATCTGTGGTATCAGTTTCAATCTCTCATGTGGTTCACTTCAATCTCGTCTAGTGCTGCGACTCATAGAAGCAGCAGGTCTCTGCTTGCACTGTAAAATGCAAGTTTATACTTACACTACTGTTCAAACGTTTGGGGTAAAGTGCCCCTATTATTCTATTTATATCCTAATTTTTGTTAATCCTAATTTCTAGTCTCCTACAGTAGGTTTACATGCATCCAAGGCCAAAAAACACTTTATTTTTTTCACAATACACATTGCACATCCCCTCATTTCTCACAGAGTCTGAAAATGGTTCATTCAAAGATTCAGTCTCTCTAAATATGGCGTTATATGTGTGCCTCAATCCTGAGCGAGTAATTGTAAGTTTTGAGCACAGAGAACTATGTTTTGCAAGCACATTACATTATATTTTGAACAGAAATTAACAATCGCAAAAAAAAAAAAAAATGGATTAAAACACATTTTGGTAAGTATTTTTTATTTATTATTAACTTAAAAGTGCCTTATTAGTTTTGTGTATTATAATGCTGTTGTGTTGTTTAACTTACAATATTATATCTCCTATTGTGACTAAAGTTAGTTTGACTTATCCTTTTCAAGCATTCTAACGCTAGCACAGCCGCAGACAATGTCATCAGAACAGCAACACCTAAATGTCACACCAGTTTAGTCACAATAGGAGATATAATATTGTAAGTTAAACAACACAACAGCATTATAAATTATAAGATGAATCTCTGGAGGAGTGTCATAATATTCCTCTGTCACATATAGCTGTCAATCACCTCACACAATGACCTCACTCTTAAAACTGTCATTTTCCGAACAATTAAACAAAATTTGCCCTCCAACTATAGGCTAATGTCTGTAATGTCTGTGATCTAAAGAAAACCACCATTATAATAATTATTTTAATTATTATTTTTGTGTATTAAAATTTATAATACACAAAACTAACAAGGCACTTTTAAGTTAATAATAATAATTTTAAAAAAACTTACCAAAATGTGTTTTAATCCATTAGTCTCGCTGTAGTCAGTTATTTTTTTCGATTTTTTTTTTTTTTTTCAGTAAGCTTCCGGGATGCTGTGTAGATAGTCAGATATCATATAATAAAGGATTATATATGGATATATGGATATATATGGATATCTATGGATAGTTCTACAAGACGGGCTTTGGTTCTACTAGCGATTTGATTGGAGACCAACAGCCAATCACAATTGACCTTTAATTTTCCGATTGGTTGATTTTGTGGCACACTTGTAACGCTGTTGCAAGTTGAGCGAGCGTGTGTGTCAAGAGTTGAGCGCGCACAGAATTAAGAGGTTGAGAGAGAGAGAGAGGGACTTGACAGGAGCGCAGAGAATAAGTTTGTGAGAGAGCACCTGAGTAAACTGCGTGAGAGGGGTTATTATTGCACGTTAATATGGATAATAGCAAACAAGCAAATACATTTATTGAGCACGGAATCGTTTTTTCTTTGCTCAAACAAATTTTTTTTTTGTGATTGTTATTTTCTGTTCAAAATATAATGTATTGTGCTTGCAAAATATAGTTCTCTGTGCTATCTAAACCCCTCCTTTCCGAGAGCCTTCTCTTCTCTGATTGGTCAAATGGCCCAGTGTGTTGAGATTGGTCTATTTTTTACAGCACACATTGGAAACAAAATATCCCTGAATTTCTGCTCCTTTTCTCTCTCTCTCTCTCTCTCTCTCTCTTTTTTTTTTCTTTTAAAGTGGAAATTAAATTTGGTGGTAATCAGCTTCTAGGTAGGCAGCTCACTAGGTTTTGGAACAGGGTCACTAACCCTAGAAAAAGTCAATTTCATGGCTATGAACATCATGGACTGATTTCATTACCCAGCATTCTTAGCATTTTCACGTCTTCCCCAAACACACATAAAAAATATGTAAGAGTCTTCACACTGCACAAACTGAAGATGAGTGTGTAGCGCTACTTAGAACAGGAGCCTGAAAATATCATTATCTTTTTTTAGAGGACACAAGAGTTATTTTTGACACAACCTCGACTCAGCAGACTCAAAGTCAATTTAAACCTGTTGTTTTAGAGCTGTGTGTAATGAGCTGGGGAGGCAGAATAAGGACAGATCTCAGAGAGTGGAACAGACTGCTGGGAAAGGGTTTTCTGTGGTGGATCATAGAGGGGTGAGTGCTACTTTTTAAAAGTAGATTGTTCAAGATACTGTTCGAGTCATTTTTCAGCAACTCTGGTGATCCTAGTGGTGCAGAAATACAAATAAAAATAGACATAAATGGGTCAATAGTGGACATACAGTAAAAGTATAGAGCTATAAAATGAATGTGGAGCAGTTCAGATCATTTTGATCATCAATGTTTGAGTTCATATTGAGATCTCTGACATTTGATTGTAGACTTTTGGTATTATGGCAGATCTGAGCACAGACCTTGTTGAGATTACTAGGATGCCCTATGAAATCCATTTTATTTTTTCCCAAATTCAACATTATAATTTTTCTGGATTCTGTTTTAAATGTTTTATTGAATAAAATGTTAACAATTTAATAATTAATAAAATAGAGACACTTAGAACATGCAGACTTCATATTTCAATAGCAGTCCTGTTGAGGTTTCTTGTGGTTTCTAACAGTCTAGCCCATGTCATGATTTGATTTAGTATGCTGTGCTATTTTTGATTTATTCATCTGAATTTTGCCAAATTATGTGCCAATCTACAAAATTCCATTTTTATGACTGGATGGTAAACGCCTTCGAACTGCCATTGGTCCGTGGTGATTATGTAATAGCGGGTGTGGTTCTGAGGCTCCGCCCTCTTTGACGTGGAAATCTTCTCCGGTTCATTTCCTCTGTTCAGTCCGTCGAGGTCAGAATGTATAAACACTAGAGAGCTCCTTTATAGTAGAAATTGAAGTGTAATTCTAATAGAAAGCAACACTGACACACTTTTTTTTCATGTTTATTACTGTAAAGCTGTTTGGTTTCAAGAAATCTATTGTATAAAGTGCTATATGTGACCCTGGACCATTGATGTTTGATGGGTCAATTTTTTGAAATTGAGATTTATACACCGTCTGAAAGCTGAATAAAAAAGCTTTCAATTGATGTGTGGTTTGTTAGGATATGACAATGATACAACTATTTAAAAATCTGGAATCTGAGGGTGCAAAAAAATCAAAACATTGAGAAAATCGCCTTTAAAGTTGTCCATTTATGTTCGCGATTGTGCTGCATTTACTCACAAAAACAAATGTCTTATATATTTATGGTAGGAAATTTACAAAATATCTTAATGGAACATGATCTTTACTCAATATCCTAATGATTTTTTGCATAAAAGAAAAATCGATCATTTTGACCCATACAATGTATTGTTGGCTATTGCCACAAATATACCCGTGCGACTTGTGACTGGTTTTGTGATCCAGGGTCACATATAAATAAAGTGATTTACTTGACTGGAGTGCAGATTTGCAGAGCTCATGCAAACATCCAAATTGCAATGATCAGATGCTTTCTTAACTGCTGTTTTCTCAGTGCCATCATTTTTGTATGTTTGTGTGTTTATTTTGTAATTTTGAGGAAAGCGCGCATATTTACATATTCATTTAAACGTCGCTCTCAGCAGTGTGGGCGGCATTGGGATGTCTGCTCACAGTATACCGCTGCGAACGTATTTCGAACTTCTTACCCCTAAATGAAGTATTGGCCAACTGTGCTTAAAAAAAAAAAAAAAAAAATGGATTTATTGATATATTTATTATATATACACACACACACACTAGCAGTCAAAAGTTTGGAATAAATACGTTTTTTAAGTGTTTTTGACGGTTTTGTTCACCAAGGCTGTATTATTTATTTGATGAAAAATACAGTAAAAACAGCATTGTGAAATATTATTAAAATGTAATATTTCACAGTGCTGTTTTTACTATATTTTTCATAATAACTGCTTTATTATTTTTCAATAACTGCTTTCTATTTGAATATATTTTAAAATATAATTTATTCCAGTGATGGAAAAGCTATTCTCCATAGTTCTCAAAAATGTTCTCACTGGCTGTATTTTAGTAATTTCTCATTTGCCTGCTGTAGGGCTGATATCAGTCATCTGAGTTATTAAACAGCAGCTGAGGCTGAAGAGAGAGATCAGCATCGAATCCATGAGATTCACAGGCTCTCTGGGTAAATGAAAGGTTTATCCCAGGAGAAGATCACGATCAATATATGAGTGCTCTGGTGTTCGATCAAAGAATATCCTCTGAGCAATCGCCCTCTCGCTCTAATTCTAGACTCAAAGGAATTCATGATCATTGCACTGAAGTGTTTAGGTGGACGTGGACGGGTGTGTGAGTTTGGAGCCAATAGCCTCGTGCTCTGAAATGAGGCATGGTCTCGCTTCTGCCGACACACCTTCACACATCACGTATGTGATCCTGCACCACAAAACCAGTCACATGGGTCAATTTTTTTAAATTGACATACAACGTCTGAAAGCTGAATGAAAAAGATTTCAATTGATGTATGGTTTGTTAGGATATGACAATATTTGGCCAAAATCTGGAATCTGAGGGTGCAAAAAAATCTAAACATTGAGAAAATCGCCTTTAAAGTTGTCCATTTATGTTCGCGATTGTGCTGCATTCACTCACAAAAATAAATGTTTTATATATGTATGGTAGGAAATTTACAAAATATTGTCATGGAACATGATCTTCACTCAATATCCTAATGAAAAAAAATCGATAATTTTGACCCATACAATGTATTTTTGGCTATTGCCACAAATATACCCGTGCGACATGTGACTGGTTTTGTGATCCAGGGTCACATATATGACACTGTTGTCTACTTGATAACCAGTACATTAGCTCTTAAAACAAACATTATTAGTGGCTAAATTATGTTTTTGAGATGGAAATGACTCCATAACCTTTCTGCTCTGGGTGTTTATCGACATGAGCACCAGGTACAATGTGTTTCATGCTGATCAAATTAGTAAGCACATTTCCGTGTGATGGGAAATATTTGCCCATATTTGGGGACTCGACCTCATCACATCTGGCTGAAGGTCAACACTGCAAATGTGCTTGCTGACATTTACATGATCTCTGAAGGGTTCTGTTTCAGTAGATGTAGAACATGTTCGAGAAAATCTATCCATGTCATCACAGCATCGGCACATCCTCTCTCAGCGGGAAAGAATCCCTCATCTCTGTATGTGAAACCAATCTGCTGCATGATGACTCATTGAAATGTTCTGTTCATGCAGCTTTCTCCATGTAGACATCCATCTGTGTATTTAACTGATTTAAAGTCACTTATAAAACTAGTTAACATATATGCATTGCTGGTTGAATATTGTGAACATTTATCACAGTTCACCCAATAAGTTATATGGTTGGATTTCTTTTTTCGGTGGAACATGAAAAAAGATATTTTGAAAAGTCAATGGTGTCCAATGTACTTTGGACCCCTAAGTTCTTCAAAACATCTTATGTGTTCTGATGAAGAAAGAATTGCTGTAAAACTGCAACTGCAAAAAGTTTCAGCGCAAAATACACCACATATCATTTATTATAGCCCTTGGGTGTGAGCAAAAACACGCTGTTTTTGTGTGTGTCCCTTTAAATATAAATGAGCTGCTGCTCCCCGCCCCCTTTCCAGAAGAGGGCGGAGGCTTTACAGCTTGTGCTTTGGATACTCCAGCAACAACAAAACTGGAGAATCTCACGCAGCCAAAATGTCAGAAATTGTCAGTAGCGGTGTTCAGCCTTACATGTTCGAACACAGATGGAGAAACTCAGGAAGAAGCTACAGCTTTAAGAATGCAACTGGACATTTCTGAATGGTTAGTGGATAAATTGATGTAGTTGTTGTGGAATTAAGTTGATTCAACTCATCGACTAGCATTTTTGTGCAAATCCAGCCTTGCACTGACCCCCGTTTGTGAAGCAGTCCGGCATAAAATTATTTATGTGAATATATAACACTTTAACGACTTTCTTCGGCACATTTCCTCCATAAATGAAATTCAACTACGGTGTCCTCAGTGGCTCAGATGCCAAGAGTCTATTGAGACTCTTATGTTGTTGGTACATCCAAAAACAGAACATTTGTAATGCTTTTTGGTGCATTCATTGTAAATCTTCAGCTGCTACAGTGAGTAAACAGCAATAGCGAACTGTTACGGCTCACTCAGGGTGTGATCTATGCTAATTAGGGCAGATCGTCACCAGTCACTGCTCGCTTGGAGCGACTGTGTGTGATTTATTGGTATTATTTTTACCATTATAGGCTGGTTGTTTACACACACTGCGGACACACATCTGTGTTCAAACACAAAAGTGAATTTTGTATAAGTTTAAGTAAAACATTTTTTAAATTTTGCACTTTTATTTAAATTTTTTCTTTATTTCTATTTAGCTTTCATTTATTTTTACTTTGCTATTTTAGTCACTTTTGTACTTCAATAGGCATAAGGCAACATTTCTAATTGTCATTTTCTAAGTTTACCTTTTCATGTAATATTTATATTTTATTTTATTTCAGCTTGATTTTTTTTTTTTTGCATCCATCGCCATTACTTCTCCACTGATGGGCATAAATATGGTGGATGATCTAAAAAAAAATGCATGTGACCTATAAATTGATTAATTGAATGCATTTGAAAAGAAGTTTGAAATGTATCTGGTAAAGTTTTAAGATGTCTTTTTAATGCACTGTTTTTTGTATTAACACTGCTAATCGTGAGACATAATTAGAGTGGAGAGAGAAGAGTACTCAGACTCTGGCCTTGAATCTCTCCTCCTCTGGCCAGATAAATTGGGTTACGAGGAGCCTATTTAAACTGCAGACTGACCGCACACACAGCGGCCAGAAACATGAAGGACCTTTCAGTGAGACACATGCTCCACTTCTGAAAGCTTTATGCACTTTGTGGAAACCTTGACTTTCCAACAAACCCTGAATTTGCTAAGCTGAAAGATACTTTCGGATGGTGTTTTCATGTATAATTCACTAGGATAGAAATCACTACAAGGTTAATTCTGTTAATTCTTTATTCTCTAAATGTGAAAAAGAGGCATTTGCAATGTTTCAGAACACCACATATCAAAGCTGCATTAAATGTCAGATTGTACCAAAGAGGAGATTGCAACATAATGTAAATCTGTGCATACTGCGACTCGATATTAAAGGATTATTCTATCACAAGCATCTGTGGCAAACATATGAATGACTGCATTTTGTGTGTGTGTGTGTGTGTGTGTGTGATGTACTATCTGTTTAGAAATATTTCTAACTTATGTTTTTCCGTGTTTTATTCAGAGAGGTGTGATGAGGTGTTGGCTTCACCCCTTCCCTACAGCGCCTTCACCAGCTCCTCTGTGTTGGCAGCTGATTTTGGCGCTGGCTATGCAAAACTCAACAGGAGAGTAGGTGAGGAAGAGCTCTACGGCTGTGTTCAGAAGGGAATACTAGCGTACTGCATATTATAAACACTAATACTCAAAAGTTTGGGGTCTGTAAGATTTTTTAAATGTTTTTGAAAGAAGTCTCATGCACAACAAAGCTGCATCTATTTGAAACAACTGTTTTCTATGTGAATATATTTTAAAATGTAATTTATTCCTGTGCTCAAAGCTGATTTTCAGCATCATTACTCCAGTCTTCAGTGTCACATGATCCTTCAGAAATCACTCTAATATACTAATTTGGTGCTCAAGAAACATTTCTTATTATAATCAGTGTTATTCTTAAAACTTAAAACTTATTGTTTTTTTTTATTATCAGGATTCTTTGATGAATAGAAAGATCAATATATCAGCATAGAAATCTTTATAAATGTCTTTACTGTCACCTTTGATTAAATTTAATGTCCTTGCTGAATAAAAGTATTAATTTCTTTCAAAAAATAAAAAAATAAATCTTACCGACAAACTTCTGAATGGTAGTGTGCATTGTATACGGCCTACTTAAAAAAAATTGTATGTGAAATTGTATACTTCATGCAGTGATAAATACTTCAAACAATGTAGTATGCTACATTGTCAGTATTTGACAGTGAAGTAGTTGTCCATTTATAATGAAAATGAAATACAGTTAATTTGCATGCAAGATGTTGGCATAAATTTGCATTTTGATTCAATTTTGTATAAATGTGTCTTAACTCTAGTTTTGGCAGTATAAATAATGAGTCACAATGTTAAAAACCACGGCTGTAATCACTTCCAGGTTCATTCATCACACTGGAAATGTAAGGCCTAGTCATTTGCATTGCATTGTGGGATACACATCCTGTATAGTAGTAGCAGTAGTTCATCTGCTCATGTCCGCCGTGTCTCTCTCCTCATTGGTTGATGTTCAGACAGAGATGTGCTGCAGATTAAGTATAAAGGATAGCCTGGTTAAAACCAGACCATTCTCAGTAGTAACTGAGTTATGGTCTGGCAAAGCTTCATTAATAACTCATTTCCAAAGGGGCGTCACCAACGGACGTCGCTCAAATGCCTCTGGGCGCAATTGGATAGACCTAAAACCAATCAGAGCGATCTTCATCGTGTAAAGCCCGCCTCAACGTTTCTGATTGGTGCCGCGATTTCGACAGATTAGAAATGGGCTTGAATGAGTTCTTTGCCAGACTACTTGCAGAGCAAATCTAAATTTGCCGGAAGTTGTCTGGGTTTTCCCAGGCTATATAAAGGATACTTTAGGATTTGCTTAGATTGCATAATCGAGAAAACTTCTCTGTAGGTCATAATGAACTTTAATGCACATCCTGGCTACCGTTAAGGAAGTATAGTGTTGATGGAGCATTATGGAGCTGCGGTGTGGACTATCACATCGTAATTCAAGCTTGGCAGCATGTGCTGTTTTCTCACATCAGATTTGACTTGTACTTTGTCTTTCATAGGCAATGGAGGATGGTCACCGTTAGACTCCGACAGGTACCAGTGGCTACAGGTGGACCTCAGGGCCAGGAAACAGATCACTGCCATAGCAACACAGGGCAGATACAGCAGCTCTGATTGGACGAAACACTACAGGCTCTTCTACAGTGACACAGGAAGCAACTGGAAGCCGTATCGGCAGGACAGCAACATATGGGTGAGTTTACAGGGAAAACTGTGATTTATAGCTCAGGGAGTACATGTTGTTTTTGGGTTACCAAATCTGAGAATAACAGATGCTGCTGTGTTGTTCAAAACTCACATGACCCACAAAAGTTTAGAAAAAGTTTTGTTTTCATTTGTCACGTCTTCTTTGTTCAGATTTTCCGCCACTCGTTAGTTTCTATGGTTACAGTTATCATTAGTTCATATGTGTCAGCTGTGTGATTAATTATCCTCGTTTGTGTTCCTACTTAAGTTGCTCCTTCATCTGCACTTCTGGTCCGTTATTGTCTTTGCACAAGCACTGTCTCGCATGTTGGCTGTCTATTTAGGTCTATTTAAGTAAACCCTGTGTTATACTATTTTCATCTTCGTCTTCGTCTTCATTGGAACTTAAGTGTAACACTTATATATTTTGGACTGTAACCCCTTATTAAACGTTTTAAAATGAGAAAGTGCAAGACTTCTGAGCAATAAAAAATAGACACATATGAGACAATTGTTGACATAAAAGAGTTAGTTCATCCACAAATAAAGACTAACCCATAATTTACTCACCCTCAAGCCATCCTAGGTTTATATGACTTTCTTCTTTCAGCCAAACACAATCAGAGTTATATTAAAAAATATCCTGGCTCTTCCAAGCTTTATAATGGGAGTGAACGGAGCCTGAGATTTTGAAGCCCAAAAAAGCATATCAATCCATCATAAAAGTAATCCATACGGCTCCAGGGGGTTAATAAAGGCCTTCTGAAGCAAAGCCATGCATTTTTATAAGAAAAAATATCCATATTTATTAGGCTACTTTATAAACTATAATCACTGGCTTCTGGTAACGGCCGTAAGCTGGTCAAGTTCCAGCATCAGAGTGACCTCTGACCCGACTGATGAAAGCCTTGCATTGTCTGCGTCGAGGCAAAAAACCTGCACTTGAACATGAGACAACTGTCTATTTCTGCAGATATATTCATCTAGATTCCTCATTCAAAAAGGGAAACTGACGCTGCAGATACACAAACTGTAAACAAAGCAGAGCGTGCTTACCGTTTTGAATATCAATCCTGCTGATCACGTTCTTTATTCCACTCCGCTCATGTTAATATTACAATATTCGCCCAGGAACACTCAGGTAAGATGACGTAACATTAGAACAGCCTTCTATATGTAACGTTTTGACTTCTTGCTCGCTGGTTTGCTATTATTCTCATGCTCTGACTCATTCACTAAGCTGAACAGCCAATCAGAGTTCTCTCTCTCACCGACGACCCAACGCCGATTCTACAAGCTGAATCAGCCTAAAAAACCCAGACGGGTTAGGCCAACGCTCAAAAACGGCCAGACGTCGTGGCCGATCGTCGGCTTGGTGTGTCCCAAGATGCCTCTCGCGGTTCAAACAAATAGGGCTGGGTGACAAACTCAAGCTCCTCCCACATTTCTCTTAAAAAATTCTTATTTTAGACCTCTAATTCGTGACCAGTGTTTTGTTTTGCTCTATCCTCTGCACTTCTGCATTCGTCAGTACATCCTGCGTCGGGTCAGAGGTCACATAGTAATGCTGAAATACTCAATAACAGTGCTTATGAAAATAAATTAAGATGCAAAAGCCAGTTCTCCTGGAAACATGTGCCGAGATCCTGTCGTAGTAATGTGTGTACAGAGAACGAGCAGTAATGGTGTGTCTCACTCACAGAAGGAGGTTCTCTCAATGATTTTATATAAAGTGTTGACTTTTTTTCTGCCTCAGACCTTTTCAGGTAACTGGAACTCAGAACGGGCTGTGCGGCATGAACTTCAGCACCCTTTCGTGGCTCGATACGTGCGTTTCATCCCGCTGGACTGGAGTGAAGAGGGGAGAATTGGTCTGAGAGTGGAGCTCTATGGCTGCGCTTACTGTGAGTGATGTCAAAGTGGTCATTTTATTTATCATTTTTTAACCTCATTGTGCAATTCTTACTTTATGCATTGCTTGCTTACTTTGTTGTTGGGACAAATATAGTTGCATCATTCTTCATGCATCAATTGCAGGCTCTTTATCATATTGTGGCTGGTCTTCTTGGGCTGTGGGCGGAGTGTTGAGTTCTCAAAGTCAGATTATATATAATACACGCTGAATGTTTATTTCAAGATCAAGGAATATTATGCATAATGATTCATGATATGGCCTCTTTAAAAGCTAATTTGTTCAGTTTCACCAATGTTGCATCATCAACTTGGTTTGATGTGAGACAGCATAGATATGAGAAAACACTTCATATGTTTGTTTGAGACTGGTCCATATTTCTGCGTTCAGGGGCGGACATGATCAGCTTTGACGGCCAGGGAGTGATTTCCTATCGATTCAGACAGAAAAAGATGAAGATCTTGAAGGATGTGATATCACTGAAGTTTAAGACCACTAAAGGAGACGGCATTCTGCTTCACGGAGAGGGACAACAGGGCGATTATATCACTCTAGAGCTACGCCGAGCAGAACTGCTCCTGCAGATCAACCTGGGTAATGTATTTAACTCAAGAGGGACAGTGGTACAATACCATTCAAAAGTTAGGGGTTATTAAGTTTTTTTTGTTTTTTTTTATCAATATTTTGAATTCAGCAAGGGTTCATTAAATAGATTAAAAGTGAAAATAAAGGCATTTACCATGTTACAAAAGATTTGTATTTCAAATCAATTTTGAAATTTCTCTTCATCAAAGAATTCTGAAACAGTTTCCACAAAATTATTAAGCAGCACAACTGATCAACACTGATAATAGAGAGAAATGTTTCCTGAGCAGCAAATCAGCATATTAGAATGATTTTTGAAGAAATAAATTACATTTTAAAATATTAAAATAGAAAACTTATTTTAAATTTAACAATATTACAGTTTTTACTGTATTTTTGATCAAATAAATGCAGTCTTGAAAAGACTTCTTTCAAAAACTTTAACAAACTTTTGAACTTTCGGTTTTATTTTATGATTGACAGCATGCAAATCCTACTGTTTTAAGTTTTTTTTTTAAAAGAATTGTCTCCTTAGCCATTTTGTATGGATCCCGGTTTGACCCATCGGACTCATTAGTCAAATGGGTCAAAAATGAGTTAATAATTAGTAAATAATAAGTCAATAAGTCAATAATTAGTTAATAACTAATGATATTCACAACGGAAGTGAATCAGTCAATCAAAACCCACTTTAGCTGGACAATAACTTTATTCTAGAGCTGTTATAAAGCCTAAACAATCTGTTACGGTAATTTTCTGTTATCACTGTAAAGCTGCTTTGAAACAATCCATATTGTTAAAAGCGCTTTATAAATGAAGGTGACTTGACTTGATTCGTTTCATTAATTACGTTTGATGTTTTTGTCTATTTCAGGCAGTAATCAGTACGGCTCCATTCAGGGTCACACATCAGTGTCCAGCGGCAGCCTGTTGGATGACGACCACTGGCACTCGGTTCTGATCGAACGCTACAGACGCAGCGTCAACTTCACAGTCGACCAGCACACACAGAGCTTCCGCACCAATGGAGAGTTTGACCACCTGGACCTGGACTACGAAGTACATGACAGATTTCAAATAAATCTGTTTTGTTATGTTATGTGTTCAAATAAATATATACTTATACATGTTATGTTTTGGGTTAGGATTATTTTTACATTTTCAACTTTCTTTAGTGTATAATATTGCTGTTTGAGCAATATTGAGCAAGAAAAAGCTCTGCAAACTTGTTGTAACTTCATTGTAGCCCTGATTTTCTTCCGGGAATGAACACGTCACATAATTCCTTATTTATATAATTCCCGCCAAAAGCACATGCTAAAAAAAGGGGTGAGGCCTCGTTGAGTTAGTTATTAGTGTGTTAAAACTGTCAGTTTTGGTAAGGGGCGTGACATTTCCCAAACACACTCGAAGTGCTTGATCACAACACACTGGTCCAGCCGACCAATCAGAGCACATTGTGCTTTTCAGAAGGAGGGGCTTCATAGAGACAGGAACTAAACAAAGCGTTACTGACAGACTGGGAAGAGAGGTGCTGCAACAATGTCGAAAATACGAAAAATAATGTTTTTTGAACATTCAAGCATGAAAACCTATTCTAGTAGAGCCCAAAAACAAAATAGACTCTGATTAAAGATTACAAGGGCACATGAATTTTAAATAAATAATGATGTGCACTTTTATAATAAATACTACAGTATTCCATAACAAATAAGAATTGTCCATTTTGATTTCATGGGGACTTTAAGTCAGAATTTCTGAACTGAAAACATGCAATGTCAAGATTTTGCGGTAAGCTATGCCTTTAAGATCACATGAAAGCCATTAAAACAATTATATATTTGCATATTATGTAATAATCTCTCATGTTCCATTTACACCTCTCCCCCGCTCTGTTTAATCATCTTACCCCATTGCTACCGGGAACTGGGTCTTTAGCACACATATTATTTCGTTCACTGTGTGGCATTTACTCAAACAGATGAGATTAGATAAGATTAATGTTTTGCTGTCTGTATTTTAGATGGTAAATGTTTCCCTCACTTTCACTGCACTTCAATGTCTATTCCCAGATTACATTTGGAGGGATGCCAGTGTCTGCCAAGCCCAGCTCAGGGGCCAGAGAAAACTACATCGGCTGCATGGAGGCCATTCATTACAACGGGGACAACATCACTAACCTCGCACGCAGGAGAAAAGTAGACACCTCCAGCTTTGTACGTGCCAAATTTACATGTCTATTTTTATCAAATGAACACTGCAGAGCTCTCCAATGTCTCGCGGAGATAATTCAGTGGCTGTTTAGAGGAATTGCTGTTATTGGGTATTACGTTACTCTAAAACAGCAGTCCTCAACCTATTTTACTTCCCCATTGTCAAAATTATTTTTTTATTTACAGAAACCAGGACTGTCAATATATTAATTAATTTATTAATAAATACATTAAATTAAATTATTGGTCACACATTAGTTTAGGGTCCAATTCTCACTATCAACTAACTATTAACTATGACTTTTGGCTCAATAAATTCCTAATCACTGCTTATTAATAGTTAGTAAGATAGTTGTTAAGTTTAGGTATTTGGTTGGAATAAGGGATGGAGAATATGTTCATGCAAAATAAGGCATTAATGTGTGCTTTATAAGTACTAATAAACAGCCAATATCCTAGTAATATGCATGCTAATAAGCAAATTGTTCATAGTGAGAATTGGACCCTAAACTAAACTGTTACCAAATTCTTTAATAATTCAATAATTATATAAAAAATATATTTGAATTATATTAAAATTAAAACAATTTTGTAATTTCAGAAGATTCAAAAACTGAATATTTTTCAGGGTTCAATAATGCATTTATATGACAACATTCATGGAACCTTTCCGTTGCACAAAAGGTTCTTTATAGTGAAAACAAATGTTTTAAAAATAAAAAAATATTCAAATGTCCTTAATACTAAGGGAAAATGGTTCTTTTAAGAACTATTCACTGAAAGGTTCTTAATTTTTAGCTGTTTTGTTTTATATGTTTAAATCATTTTATACCCAAGCCCCTGAGAACCACTGCTCTAAAAGTTTTAATCACTTCTGGTTACAATTTACAAGAAATAAGAAACGACCCATTTGCTTTCTTAATACAGATTTTAGGCATTCTGTTGTTTTTTCGATGATTGTTCTAATTCGATTCTTTGTATTGTTTACAGTAATCTCAGCTCCCAAAGGTTTGCGGATTTTATATCTCACATGAAATATCCAATAGATACAGTTCCTCTCCCTGCACTAACCTCAGTCATAAACAGAGATCTCCTTCCCTTTCCCACAATGCTCTGTGTGTGAGGACAGACGTGAAGTGAGAAGTGCTGTCACTGTGTGTGTTCTGTGATTATTCACAATGACTACATAATGACTGCCGGTTATTGTCCACAGTCCCTTTCTGTGCTGGAAAATCTAGGCCGTGCCAGTTTAAGATGATTGAGTGGAGTTTTGAAACATGGTAGCTGCTTTTCCCAGTCCAAGGTAGTCTGCCAATCTTAAAGGGTAACTCTCGCCAAAATTAAACCTAGGCTCTTTTTGTTAATCTACCCGAGTCAAACTTTTGTGTAAAAGCATAATTAGAATGAAAACGCCACTTTTAAGATTGACCGTATTTTCGTTTTAGGTCAAAATGCCTTTTGAAGGGGAGTGCATGGGGCACTTCTATGTTAGCATCAAAATCGCTATTTTTAAAACACTAAGAAGGCTCGACACAACATAAAACTTTGCTCGAAGTATCACCAGGGGCTCTACACATGAACTTGAGCATTGACTACATTGTTTGTGTACACAAAGTTTACTAAAAAGAAAGGTTTTGTACGACTCACTTTATCAGTTAGTGTTTCCAAAAGTAGTCGATCTTTTGGTGCTATCATAGAAGTGTCCCATGCACTCCCATTCAAAAGACCCATTTAGGTCAATTTTGACCTAAAACGAAAATACGGTCAATCTTAAAAGTGGCATTTCCATTCTAATTATGCTTTTACACAAAAGTTTGGCTTGGGTAGATTAACAAAAAGAGCCTAGGTTCAATTTTGGTGAGAGTTATGCTTTAAACAGCTTGACTTGACCAACCAGATCCACTGGCTGGTATTTCCACCATGTAGACCAGTGTGGACTAGCTAGAAACATCACAAAACCAGCTACCACCTTAAACAGGTTTTAGCTGGATTTTCCAGTATGGTCCTGATGTGAACTATCCAGGTTTCCTGAATAAACCTCCCTCTTACTATGACCAAATTAATCTGTCCTCTGAAATTCTGCTGTAAAGTTTGTGATCATTCCTGCAGTGCTGTGTGTTAAACCCCTTAATTTCCACTGTCATTAGAAATGTTCATTTTTATGTGTGCTGTTCCCATTCCAGCATAACCTGACGTTCTCTTGCACGGAATCACGCACGTTCCCTGCCTTCTTTAACTCCACCAGCTCCTTGCAGCTTCCGGGTCGGACTGACGCAGACACAGTGTCGGTCAGACTTCAGTTTCGGACATGGAATCCCAGCGGTCTGCTGTTCTTTACTCCACTCATGCCTGGAGGGGTGGAGGTCAGCCTGGTGGAGGGTAAAGTTACTGTTCACATGTACGTCGCGCTGGGCAAGAATACACGTGTGGACATATCCTCAGGTAACATTACAACTGAAAACGCACACTGAGAGCTCTCTCAATCTCTAGACTTTCTTTAGTTTCAGCTTCCACTGGTATTTTATTTCCTTGGCATCCCTATAGCAACCATCCATAACACCGTAGCAACATATAACAACGCATTTAAAACACTAAGAACACCTCAACATCCCTGTAGCAACACCTTAGAAGCCATTTAGAACATCTTAGCATCCACATAGCAACACCTTGGCAACCACCCAGAGAAACCTAGAAATTGCATAGCATAGCAACCATAGCAACACACTTAAACGCTCAGAACCTCTAGCATTCCAGTAGCAACACCATATCAGCTATTTAAAACACCTTAGCATCTGCATAGCAACACCTTGGCAACCACCCAGAACACCCTAGAAACTGCATAGTAGCATGATAGCAACCATTCAAAACACTAAAGCAACACTCTAAAACACTCAGAACCTCTTGTATATCTGTAGCAACACCATAGCAGCCTTTAAAACATCTTAGCATCTGCATAGCAACACCTTGGCAACCACCCAGAACAATCAGAACTTCTTAGTATCCCTGTAGCAACACCCTAGCAGCCATTTAAAACACGTTACTTATCACATATCAACATCTTACCAACCTATCAGTGTATTGACCAGTGAAACATGGACAAAAAAACACACATATACACAAAAAACTAAAGTACGACTTTGAAGAGTCTGACTTTTGCTCATGGAGGTAATTTGGCTGTGCAGGTTCTGGTCTTAATGATGGACAATGGCACAACGTTCACTTCCTGGCACTGGAGAGCATTGCCATGTTGACCATTAATGGAGACGAGATGTCCACAGTGAGAGCTGCCCTCCCCATTCAGATCAGGACTGGTGGAGATTATTTTTTCGGAGGTAATCGTAGGAAACACCTCGCTTTCTTGTACGTCAAATGTTATAATAATGTATTGTCAGCATCTTATTGGGCACACTTGATCTGCTTTGCATGACTGCACGTCTGAGATTACAGGTTTTAATTTCCTTGTTTGCCATGTGCAGGATACTTCCCGCGGACTGACCTTTCTCCATCACAGCGCTCCTTTCAGGGCTGCATGCAGCTCATACATGTCGACGAACAGTTGGTCGACTTGCAATCTGTGGAGCAAGGCATACTGGGTAGCTTTGAGAACGTCAGTCTGGATATGTGTGCCATCATAGACAGGTAATTGATTTTCAGTATAGACATGCACTGATGGAGAGACCCGATGTAAATTTGCATAACCACTCAAACTATTTTACAGATTTATGCATATTCTGCTTTGTAAAAGTCAAAATGCACTCTCATTACAGCTTTGCTTTTCAAATGGTAATGACACATCCCTTTTGCGATAAAGTCAATCCCCCCGTACCCATCCATATTCATTCATGGACCCGCTGCACTGCACTCTCAGAGATGACTCTGCAAACAAATGTAGAACAGATGTTTGCCTTTGATCGCAATGTTCTGATCAAAGCCGATGCTGTATTTTGATTGTGTTTTTTTTTGTTCAGTCTCTCCAAAAAGACGTTTCTCGAGCCGTACCACTGATTGCTTTATTAGAGTCATGAGGAATTTCAGAGCTGTGAAGCCTCTTTGAGAAAGTTATGTAAGCCACATCTAATTCACTTCAGCAGGAGTTCCTCAAAGCTCTGTCACGTGTCCTGCCCCCAGTTGATCAGGTCGAATGTTAACATGCAGGATCAGGATCTTTAGCAGACAGGACTTAAGGACTGTAAAAATGAGGCTTTATAGAGCTACAAAGAACTTTATAGTATCTTTAATCTCTCTCTCTCGCTGTCTCTTTCTCTCCAGGTGTGTGCCAAACCACTGTGAACATGGAGGAAAGTGCTCTCAAACTGGAAACACGTTTAAATGTGCATGTGAAGGCACTGGATACTCTGGTGCCACCTGCCACAACTGTAAGCCATCTCAAATCATATTGCCCACTTTTATTTGAGTTTATTTTGACACTTGTTTATTACAAACTGCTGCTATGTTGTACAACAGAACCAAATACTCAAACAATGCTATAAAATGTTATAAAAGCAGTGTCTGGTGGCAAAGGAGACCATTTTGAGCTCCACAAAGAACTTCTCTAGTTCTTTAGAAAACCATCAGTGTACTGGTGTCCTAAAGAACACATAAACTAATAAACTGATCTGAAGAACCTGTAATGAATCATCATAATGATCTTTTATAATCTCCAAAGAACTATATATCAACTCCTTTATTGAACCTTACAGTGCATGCAAAGAACCTTTAGAGAATAGACATTTTTGCTTTGGAATTATCCATTTTATCAATTATCCAGTTGCCAGTATATTTATTTTATTTTGTATTTATTTAGCTGACTGGTTCTAGTAGTAGTAGTAGTAGTTTATTTCTTCGGTCATTATGAACATTTAAATCTTAGGTCACATGTAATTCAAAGATCCTGTACATAATAAAAAAGAAAAGAAAAGAAAAAAACAAGGAAAGAAAAAAACAAAATGTGTACATTAGAAAGATAAATACAAAATGTGTACATTAGGAATTTAAATGCTAAATAATACCTGACCGAAGGGGTTTAGGCTGAAGTCAAGAATTATTTTGCCTAACCCCTTTTACAACTGAGACACTATGTCCAAAGATGACACAATTATACAATTTCTCTAACGTAAGCACAGAACTTAAACTTCAACAATCAAAATTATATTATGCATCCTCTTTCAACTACTTTTCTAATGTTCTTCATTCAAGTGTTCTATACTTTTCCATAATGTTTAACTTATACATTTTCTTAAATGCATTAACAGTTTTAGAGCCCTTAAGTTGAATAAGAAGACCGTTCCATAGATCTACTCCTTTAACTGATAAACACCTCCTCTTAGTATTACTCTTCGCCATGGGTTTTTGTAACAGATCAGTTCCTCTGAGGCTGTATCTAGATTCTCTGGTTTGAAACATCTCTTGTAAACAGTGAGGAAGCATGAAATTGTGAGCCTTGTACATCACAACTGCTGTGTAAACATCAACAAGATCATGAAATTTTAATATATTTAATCTAATAAAAAGTGGATTTGTTGGAGCAAGGTATTCTGCATAGCTAATCACTCTAATTGCTTTCTTCTGCAATAAGAAAATGGGTTGTATATTAGTTTTATAAGTGTTCCCCCATATTTCCACACAATAGCTAAGGTATGGAAGGATGAGGGAATTGTACAGTATATATAATGCGTTTTGATTCACAGAGGTTTTTATTTTACACAGTATAGCAATAAGTTTAGAAATTTTAGTCTTTAGTATATTTATATGCGCTTTCCAATTTAACTTATCATCAATATTGATTCCCAAAAACTTTATTACATACACCCTTTCAATTTCTACCTCCCCAATTTTGAGTCGACATAGTTTGTTTACTACCTTGTTTCCAAATACAATATATTTAGTTTTATGCAGATTTATGGAAAGTTTATTTACTTCAAACCATTTTTTGAGTATCTTAAGTTCGGTTTCTACTGAATTCAAAAGCAGCTCAAGATCTTTTCCCGAACCATACAAACTGGTATCATCAGCAAATAGGATACATTGCAATTTGTTGAGGACTTCACTAATTTCATTATTGTACATAATAAATAGTTTAGGTCCCAGAACGGAGCCCTGAAGAACACCGTGGGTTATTTTTGCCTCCATTGAACTGATACTATTAATATGTACATACTGATTTCGGTCACTTAGATAACTTTCTAGCCAAGCTAGGTTCTCAGAAATTAAGCATTGTAGATTTTTTTTGCAGTGGTGGCTGTTTTGATGCTTACGCTGTGTGTTTCTGCAGCTGTGTACGAGCAGTCATGTGAGGAGTACAAACACTTGGGCCGAAGCTCAGACACATACTGGATCGATCCAGACGGCAGCGGACCCCTTCAGCCATTCAGAGTCACCTGCAATATGATGGGTTAGAACCGCCAAACACATATGAAATTCACTGATGTAAACAAGCTAACGGGTGGCTAGACTAGCATTTCAGTTTGTCTGTTAACTGGATTCGACTCTCCCAGACAAACAGCATCTAAAAGGGTCATGTGATAAACAATAATCAAAAATCCTGTCTGTCTCAGAAGATCTTATCACAGGTGAACAACACTAAATACAGGGGTAAGCATAGTCTAAATTGTGTTGAAAAAAAAAAATTGATATAGTATATTGATATTGATATATATAAACATTAAACGTGTGTATAAAATAAATGAAAAAATAAATACATTTAAATATATATATATATATATTTAAATACATACATATAGTATATACACACACACACGTATTATAATGTATAATAATGTAATAAGTAAGGAATAATTGACGGCGGGCTGTTGAATTGTTAGAAAATAATGACTCAAAGAGTTATGGTTACTCCAAAGCAGAGTTGCGATTACAGCTTGGGGTTTCTAATAATTCAACGGCCCGTCGTCAATTATTCCACTTATGGTTACCACACCTTAAGACATTGTTCAGATGATGTATTTCAAGATATTTGTCAGGGTGTTTCCCTTAAAATGCTCTTGTGTGTAGGACTAATTTCTTACGCATCTTATCCCACGCCTCCATTGCTAATTTCAAAACGTCATTTTAGAGCTAGTAACATGGCTAATGCAGTTATTAATGCAGGTATTAGAGAGAGAGAGAAATTAAGCATGTGTGAATTATCCGAGTCTGTGTATCTCTCAACAGTGTTCGGCAGCAGCGTCTCTACTAATAGCGAAATTGTAAGTTTATCTGCTTCAAGAACAGCAGCGTTATTACCTCGCTAGTGAGAAATGTCATGTAGCTTTTAAGTTGCTAAACTATTTTACTGATAAAATCATCAGAGCAGCGCTGACAACACATTTCTGTGCAAGTGTGTGTCCGTACTGTATGTGTGTGTGTTTGAACGTGAGAAAGAGAGTATGTGCTTTCCGTACATAATAAAATGTAATTTTGTGGGGGAAAACACAGAAATAATTTGTCGTTTTTATCCTATTGTTTACTATATTTATTTGCTGGTCAGTGTCAATGTGGGTTTTGGTTTTTCTGCTCTTGTAGGCTGTAAAGACCTTTGAAATTACTGAAATCATTTGGCGAAATGATATGGAACTGTAATGTGGTCAAGACCTGCCTGGAACTACTTTAGCCGAGCGTTTCCATGAAAGTAATTCCACACCTTAGAACGTTGGTCAACCAATCAGATTCAAGCATTCAACAGCCCCATAATATAATGTATTATATATACACTTTATATATGTACATTTTATATAAATATATATATGTATATACAGTAAATTTATATAAAAATATATACGTTTATATCAAAAAGTGTATATATAATACTTTTAAATACAAATATATTTAAATACATTTAAAACAAAACAGAATATCAGCAGGATCACGTGGAGCACGCACATCTTAAGTTCAGTTAAAATATTCATATCATGTGTTAATTATATTCATTGTCATAACAGTGAATAAATGAACACATAATCACCCACATTTACACATCATGTGACCATTGGTACCAAAAATGACTAAATTATGACTGAATTACTAAATGACTAAATTATGACTGTTTTTGGTACAAGAAGCCTTAACTAACATTATAAAATATGTTACTCACTTAACAATAAATACATCCATTTATTTCTAACAAAAAAAACAAAAAACAATACTTGAATACTCACTGAGTGGTACACCTGTGTATGTGTGTATTTCAGAAGACAAGGTGTGGACAACCATTGTGAATGACCTTCCAGCTCAGAGTTCTGTGGCAGCGGGTTCAGGACCCGAAGACAAGACTGTGCTCACGCTCAATTACAGCATGTCTGTTGAACAGGTGACGCTTAAAACAGTGTGAATTGAACAATTAATGCTGTTATATCTGAACAACAGGTGCTCACCCTCAGACCTGCTCATGTTTTTCTGGTTCAGATGAACGCCGTGACCAGCAGCGCTGAGCTCTGTGAGCAGAATGTGGCGTACATGTGCTACAGATCACACCTGCTCAACACGCCAGGTAAATGGATGTAGTACTACTAACAACTCCAAGAGGAAAGTTGAATTGCTCAAAGTTTGAGGCATTCATTTTCCCTGTGTTTTAGACGGTTCTCCGTCCACGTGGTGGGTCGGCAGGGGGAACGAGAAGCACCTCTACTGGGGCGGCTCAGGACCTGGCGTGCAGAAATGTGCCTGTGGCATTGAACGCAACTGCACAGATCCCAGATACTACTGCAACTGTGATGCGGATCTGAGACAATGGTGAGATCTTAGTCTGTTCTTGTTTTGGTTAAAGGGGTGGTTGATTATGATTTCACTTTTTTAACTTTAGTTATTGTTGCTGTTTGATCATAAACAACATCTGCAAAGTTACAACGTTCAAAGTTCAAAGCAAAGGGAGATATTTGCTTTTAAAGAAATCGCTTTTTAAGGACTACAACAAACGACTGGTAGGGACTATACGACATTCCACCCGGGTTAGTGATGTCACTAACCCTTTAATTTACATAAACCCGCCCCCGGGAACAGGATTTATAGATTATCAAGACAGAATATGCTAATCAATGACTAGAAGATAACTACACATAAGCTAAATAAATTCATCTACTAACCATTCAGAAATGTCCAGTTGCTTCTACATGTTATCACTTCTTCTTGAGTCTCTCCATCATTATCTGAATCCGGTTTGAACATAAAAGGCTAAAAGTTTTAGACATTTTCAGTGCATGTCTGTGTGAGCGCAAGCTGTTGAAGCTCCGCCCCCTGTACCAGGAGCAGCAGCTCATTTGCATTTAAAGGAACAGACACAAAACGGTGCGTTTTTGCTCACTCTCAAAAATGATTACAATTTTAACAGCCTATATAAAAATATCTGTGGGGTATTTTGAGCTAAAACTTCACATACACACTCTGGGGACATCAAAGACTTATTTTACATCTTGTGAAAAGGGGATTATACCACCCCTTTAAGGAAACTTGTAGGACTTACACAATTAGATGGCATTCAGAAGACATAAAGAAAAGCCAGCTGTATACAAACCTGGTGGCCTCTTACTGTTAAATTGAATGGTTTGATCATCCAGAGTTTGTTTGGAATTGCATACTACCATTTGTAATAGTATAAAGTTTGCAATACAGTATTTTTGCAATATGCAACATTGCACACTGTGGTTCAAAAGTTAAAAGATGTTTTAAATGTTTTCTCTTATGCTCATCAAGGCTGCATTTATTTGATAAAAAAATATATATATTGTGAGATATTATTACAATTTAAAATATAAACATTTTTTATATATTGCTAAATGCTATTTATTCCTGTGATCAAAGCTGAATTTTCAGCATCATTACTCCAGTCTTCAGTGTCACATGATCCTTCAGAAATCATTATAATATGATGATTTGCTGCTCAAGAAACATTTCTTATTATTATTAAAAACAGTTGTGCTGCTTAAGTTGTATCTGGAAACCGTGATGCATTTTTTCATGATTCTTTGCTGAATAGAAAGTTCAAAAGAACAGCATTTATTTGAAATAGAAATCTTTTATAACAATATAAACGTCTTTACTTTCACTTTTGATCAATTGAATGCATCCTTGCTGAATAAACATATTCTTTCAAACATATTTCTTTCAAAAACAAATCTAACTGAACTCAAACTTTTGAACTGTAGTGTATATTGTGCACAGTGTGCAAATTTTCCATATGCATGATAAATACTGCATCTCCAATGCAATCCGCTCAACTTCACCTTTCATAAACAGCAACTGTTTTTAATATCTCCTCCTTGAATCAGTGAATTAAAAGGAAATTTGGGCACAAAAATGCAAAATATCCATATTTATGTGTCGAATAAAAGAATGCCATTGGCTGAATTAAACTAAAGTTAACTAAGTCATTATAAAGTAATATTTTTTTAATGCAGTACTTTATACTATGCAGTAAGCAGTACACTACAAAATCCCAGATTGAACATATCCCATGTCTGCTGCATTGTACAATGCTATGTTGCCCCCTTGTGGTCCATAATTCTTCCTCTACCTGTGTTTGTTCCTCCAGGAAAGAGGATGCTGGAGTGTTAATGTACAAGGACCATCTGCCCGTCAGTCAGGTAGTGGTTGGCGATATACACCGCTCTGGATCCGAAGCCAAACTCACTGTCGGGCCACTCCGCTGCCAAGGAGATCGTAAGTGCAGTCATGCTCTCAAATGTAGTAACTACAACATGCAACATAGTTTAGCCAAGTAGGACGTGTTCTTGGATCGACATCTGTTCTTGGTCCGATCACAGAAACAAACACAGGCCTATCCACAAAACTAATTATAAAGTACCTTTAAAATTGATCCAAATATGTTAACTGCACATTGCGCTTTTTAGAGGCAGGTGCTTCATCGAGACAGGAACTAAACAGAGTGTTACTAACAGACTGTGAAGAGTGGAAGGTGGAGGGTTTCTGAAAGCGCACTGCACTGCTAAGGCAAATGCTACCCATATTTGAAGGTTGACCAAGCAAGCTCATTGGCTACTGATACAGCAGGAACCAATCAGCTGTGCCCTATAGACAGAGAATTATGTGATTGCAAGCAGGCTGAGTTAAGGACCTATCAGCCTGTGCCATTTAGAGTGTCGTGACAGAACTTTGTATATGTTTTTTGAACATTCAAGCATGAAAATCTTTTCTAGTAAACCCCAGAAACAAAACCAAGACATCTACTGAGTTGTCGGTGTGTTTCTTTTATAGGTCACTACTGGAACGCAGCGTCATTCAACACGCCTGCATCTTATCTTCATTTTCCCACCTTCAAAGCCGAGACCAGCGCAGACATTTCCTTCTATTTTAAGACTTCAGCCTCACATGGTGTCTTTCTGGAAAACCTGGGAAATCCAGATTTCATTCGGTTGGAACTCAAATGTAAGCTCACATGTAGAGGACCACATATTTTAAGCACCTCGTCTTGAGTAGGGTTGTTGTAAATCACTGTTATCTTCCCTTCAGAGAAAGTGAGATTATTACTATTATAGCATTTATTCATATTTTGAATTAGCTTTTATTTTTATATTTTCAGTTTCCATTTTAATTTGATTTTGAGTTTTAGTCATTTTGTTGAGCTTTTTTTCATTTTTATTAGTTTTTTATTTCTATTTTGCTGTAAAAAAAAAAAAAAAATCTGTTTTATTTTAGTAATTTTTATTTTATTTCAGCTTTATTTCAATTACCAAAAAACATTTTGAATAGTTTTAGCTTAGTTAACGAGAACAACACTGTTTTCCACAGCTGCTACAGTGGTGTCGTTCTCATTCGATGTGGGCAACGGGCCTGTGGAGTTAATTGTACGCTCATCTACACCCCTCAATGATGACCAGTGGCACAGGGTGGAGGCGGAGCGGAATATTAAGGAGGCTGTTCTGCGATTGGACAAGCTGCACAGGGAGGCGCGGTCAGCCCCGCATCAGGGCCACACACGCCTGCAGCTCTTCAGTCAGCTGTTTGTAGGTAAGATCTCCAGTGGATGATCCTAATTACAATGATGAGAATATTTTATAAGTTGTGAAACATAACGCAAACTTTTGTACACACAAGTAGAATTTTGTACTTGAAATTGTACAATAAAAAGTGTAAAAAAATAAATCTTAAAGTTTTCTGGGGAAATAGAAATAAACATTTAGAAACTGATACTCAAGAAACTACTAAAACATGAAAATAAAAAACACTGATATGATGATAATAATAATAAGTCAGTTCAGTTTTAGTTGCAAGCATTAAAAAAAAAAAATATATATATATATATATATATATATATATACATACATACATACACACACACACACACACACACACACACACACACATATATATAATATATATATATATATATATATATATATATATATATATGTATGTGTGTGTATATGTATGTATGTGTATATATATGTATATATATATATATATATATTAATGAATTTTAAAGAGATGTTTTTGTTCTCTTAATAGCGTATAATGCCTTAAGCATGAAATTCATAAAAAAATTACTCCAGAAATAAATTAATTATAAAACAGTGTTACAATATTTTTTGTTTGTTTGTTTATTTGTTTCTTTTTATTAATATGGCTTATATCTCATTATATCTGTGTTGTCGTTACACTTTAGGAGCCTCAGGGGGGCAGAGAGGTATTCTGGGTTGCATTCGTTCCCTAAAGGTCAACGGGGTGACACTTGACCTTGAGGGGAGGGCAAAGGTCACACCGGGGGTGAAGCCTGGATGCTCGGGTCACTGCAGCAGCTATAGAATGCATTGCCAGAATGGAGGGAAATGTATTGAGAAATACAACGGATACTCGTGCGACTGCAGTCTGACCGCCTTCGACGGGCCTTTCTGCAATGATGGTATGGGCCATTATTTTAGTAGATAGATAATTCAGCATTGTTTTGGCTGTAACATAATGAGCGACTAAATATTTAAACCCACAAATCTCGTCTTTAAGGAGTACATTAGACATCAAAGCTAACAGACATGGACTACAAGTTAGGCCCAGTTTTGCTTTGTTCTAATTGTCGCCTGCCTCCATTCTAGATGTTGGTGGGTACTTTGAGAGTGGGACGCTGGTGCGGTACGACCTCATGTCAGAGAGCAGCTCTTCTCCTGCAGTTAAAGAAGGCGAGTCTGGAGTCCTAAGCACTGTGGGTAATCTGACCCGTGAGGAGCTGAGCTTTAGTTTCAGTACGTCCCACACGCCCGCCGTCCTCATCTACATTAGCTCCAAGACGCAGGACTACCTGGCCGTGGTGCTGCGGCAAAATGGTGAGACTGTTCACATGTTTAGAGCTCATTTTTAACCTTGGGTTTTCATCCTTCTATACCACACTTTTAAAGGGTAACTAAACCCCTGGTCAGAGCCTGACTCCACCCTCTGGCAATATTTGAAAAATGCTGGAAAAGTAGGCAGAGCCCAGTGGAGAGGGGGTGTGCATCTGAGACGCGTCTCTCTGTAGGCAAGGGCGTGGTTAGCTGGTGCCCTCTGACGTCAGAGGGTACCACAACTTTCAATAAGAAAATTCAACTGCAGTAGCCACCGTTCAACCTGAAGAGGGCAGCACTCAGACGTTTTTACACCATATATTGTAGAATTAAAACACTTTAAACACAAATGTCAAAAAAATTACTTGAATCAATGAACAGCATTAATAAAGCCCCAGTCTTACAGATCATTAACTAAAAAAAGTTGTTTTAGGGTTTAGTTACCCTTTAACCCTGGAAAAAATAACATTTCACACTTGTAATTAGGCAAGGTTAGCACTAGTTTTGCGGTGTTAAAGGATTAGTTCACTTCAGAATTACAATTTCCTCGTTGTATATAAACAGTCATTTCAGCGATTGAGGGGACAACTGTCAAATGCCGATGGAAAACGCATCGAGTGAAGAAGAGTTTTATTCTTACTTTTGTAGTCTGAAAAGTTCATTCAGAAAAAAACTTAGTCTGCAACAAATAATATGAGGATGCACAATGCTCTTATCCAATCCATGTCACTGCTCCACAAATATGCAAAAAAGGAAGTTAACCCAGGGTTTAGGTATGTCTAGTTTGAAACATCATCTTATGAATACACAGGATTAATGGAACAAAAATGAAAAATGTTACCTTGGTAATAAAATAAGTTGTTTGTTTATTTTAATAATTATTTTTAGTTAACGATAAAAACCCTGCTTAGAAGCACTTAACATTGATGAAACATTGATTGTGCTTTTTCCCTCAGGTACTCTACAGATCCGCTATAACCTGGGGGGATTGAGGGAGCCGTTCTCGATCAGCCTGAATCATCGTAACATGGCTAACGGTCAGCCTCACAACGTCAACATCACCCGACAGGACAGGCTCGTTCAACTGCAGGTACTGTATCGCTCTCAGTGGAGACACTAGATGAAGATCAATCTGCTGTGTTATTAGATAATAATGACTGTTACAATTCACTGGATTAATGAGTCTTGATATGTGTTGAAGGTGGACCATTATCCCACAGTAGACTACACTCTTCCTGAAGCCTCAGATACAGAATTTAACCTTGTGAAGACAATTTTCCTTGGAAAGGTTTTTGGTAAGCATTATTTTCATAGGGTTATTTGTGTTTTTTAAGTGTGAATTTGAAATGTGTGCGTAAGAGTGACTTTTAAGCTCAGGTGAGAATTGATGAACGAGAATTTAAAAACTCAAGCAGAATTCAATGTTATTACAAAGCTGGGAAGAGCCAGGATATTATTTAATATAACTCCGATTGTGTTTGGCTGAACGCAGAAAGTCATACTCCTAGAATGGCTTGAGGGTGAGGATTGAGGATTATGGGATCATTTTCATTTTTGGGTGAACTATTCCTTTAAAATGCATTTATTGCAAGCATTAATTGTCTCTGTTTTAAAGAAAATAAGTTTTAATTGAATTGGCCTCAACCCACTATGTTAAATTTGAAGGACAACTCTGCAACTCAAACAAATTCAGCAAAGATTCTGGTATTCTGGGAAACAAAGTCTTCAACACTGGTCCATAAAATGAAATTAAATATATTAAACATGATTAAATACAGTGATATACTCTAGAAATGGTGAGAGCTCTACTTTTTCTGTCTATATTGACACGTTAATTCATTCATTAATGTAGGATTTTATATTTTTGATTATTTTGATTTCAAAATAACATGGCTGAAGTCTCATAGCGTAAATCAATGTCATAACTCACAGAGATATGAATGCATGTCTCAGTCTTCTGCTATTCCTTTGACTGGACTCTGTCTGTGAGTCCTGACATTATCATGTGAAGCTCCGGGTTTTGCTCTTGATCTAAATCCAATCTCCAGGTTTTCCTGCAGACCTTTTTTAACAGAAATGAGCTGGAAGTCTCTGAGCTGCATTACACACACACACAGAGAGAGAGCAGCTGAGTGTGATGGGTCTACATCTACAGCTCAGGAATATTGTTTAAAAGCTATTTGACGCTTTCAGATTAAACAGAAGGAAATCTAGGATTTGCTAGTCAAGTTTACGCATAGGCAGATTGAGAAAGAGACAAACAGAAAGAAGAAATCAAGCGTTTAGCTTAATGTCGCAAGATCTGCTACATGCTGGGAACAAGACGTACGCAGTTCAACATCTGCGATCGCAAACAGGTACCATGCTGATACGATGCGTTATATTTGAGATATTAGCATATGTTTTTTTTCTGCATTGTAATAACATTGTGTTTTCTCTGCATTGAGATGAAGACTCAATGAAGGTGGGATGGTTTTTTTCAGTAGCTGGAGGTTGGGTTGTGATGTGTAGTAATACAGTATATTGGAAGAAAAGCGGAGGATAATAAAGAACAGAACAGTCCTTTTCTCTCTTCACATATATATATATATGCATCAACTTGATCACATTTATGTAAAAAAAAAAAAAAAAAAAAAACCTTGGTTTCTGGTGTTTTATTGTTTCAGTCTTGTCTAGTTTTGTAGATATAAATAAAAGTGGTTACACTTTATTTTAAGGTGTCATTGTTACAGTGTAATGATACATTTAAGTACTGAGCAATACTAATTAACTACATGTACTTACTATAGGGTTAGGGTAGGATTAGGATTTGGTTGAGGGTTAGTTGCATGTAATAATGCATAATTTACTATTATTACTATGGTAAGTACATGTAACATGTAACAAGGACACTGTAAAATAAAGTGTTATCAAAAAAGCTATAAGCCATGATATATTGCATTAGTTATTTTACAATGATTTAATGGGACTTTTAATGGGACATTGTTAACCTTGCATTGCTTTTATGAAACATTGACAGCAGCAATTTGATTATTGCTGCAAATTTGACACAATATTCGGACAATCCTGCTCAAACATAAGTAAGATTACTTTTATTCAGCAAGGATACAATAGATTGATCAGAAGTGACAGTATAGATATTTATATTGTTACAAAAGCTTTCTATTTCAAATAAATGTTGTTCTTTTGACCTTTCTATTCATCCTAAAGAAAATGTATCACAGTTTCCACAAAAACATTAAGCAGCACAACATGGATAATAATCAGAAATGTTTCTTGAGCAGCCAGTCAGCATTTTAGTATGATTTCTGAAGGATCATGTGACACTGAAGGCTGGAGTAATATTTCCAAAAACCTGGGTTAGGGTTAGGGTTAGGGTTAGGGGTTATTGCTCATCCAATAACGTGTTTTTGACACCCATCCTATAACCTTTATTATTGCTTTAACACTCACACAGAAATGTTTCATCCAGCTGCTGTTGGCTTTGTCTTTCAGAAACGGGTCAGATTGATCCGGTGTTGATAGAGCGCTATAACACCCCAGGGTTCGTGGGCTGTCTCTCCAGAGTGCAGTTCAACCGCATCGCCCCGCTGAAGGCCGCCCTGAGGACCGTCCTGCCCTCCACAGCCTCCATACAGGGAGTCCTGGTGGAGTCCAACTGCGGGGCGTCTCCTCTCACAGTGCCGCCCATGTCGTCAGCCTTTGACCCCTGGCACCCAAATTCAGGTAACCAAAGGATGGTTAAAAAAAATTTTTTTTGACATTACAATGAAACATTGTATTGGCAGGGGAGTTATTGAGGAAAGAAGTTCCACAGCATGTTTTACTCTTGAGGAGGAAAATAATTTCTATATAATTCTGTAGAATGATTCTCTGTTATGGAGAGATCTTTCCTGGTTGCCTGGAAGAAATCTGTGATCTCTTCCCTGTGGAGAGGATTACTGCATTAAAGTTGTGTGTGTGTGGGTGTGTGTTGGTGTGTGTGTCTCTGTCTCTCCATTGAATTTGCTGCCAGTGATATTAAAACCTGAAATCACTCACACTGTCTCTTATGTTGACAAGCATCGTAGGATTTGTGATTTAATTTTATGTGTAAGGTTAGGGAATAGGAAGTATCATTAGCTCAGTATAAAAATAATAAAGTGTCCTCCATGATAGAAAAACAAATGTGTTTGCCTGAGGATGTTTTTGGATGCATGAAATTGAGTTTGAAAAAAAACCATTTAGTCTTTAGTTGTATTTTTCATCTTGAGTTCATAGTTCTGATATTTTGTGTATAATGGGACGTACATCCCAAATGTATTAGCTATAGTTAGTTATATTATTAGTTTCTTTGTTTTTATTATTAGTACCCCTGGTTAAAATGAAAAAATAATAAATTATTAATAAATTAAATATTATATTATAAATTAATAAATAATAATTATTATTATTACATTAAAATAATATATACTAAAACATAATTTAATTTAATCAGTTTATGACTGTAATTGTAATATATATATATATATATAATATTAAAATAATATAATAAATATTAGTAAAATAGTTATTATTTAATTATTTAAATATAAGATAACTACATGTTTTTTTTAATCCTAATTTTATTTTAATTATGCAAATATTTTGTATTCAATTCGCACTATTTTATTTTATTTATTTACCATTTTATACCTCATTATGCACAGCTAAACCTCAAGTGCATGGCAATATGAATTCACAGTTTTTGTCATTACAATAAATAAACTGAGATTGCAATGGTGAGAGAGGCGAGGAGCAATCTTGTATTTTTAAAGTAATAATTACTTTTAGATCGTTGTGTACGCTTGCACTCACGGCATTGAGTATAGCTTGAGCTTTCATGGATATTTGTGGAACATGTAGTTCGGAGCCTGTGGAGACGGCAGATGAAAAGAGCAGACGGTTCATCTCAGATCCGCTCTCCTGCCAACACCAGGGAGAGAGAACACTGAAAGATTCACTCATCTGCCCACCAGATTAACACACTGACCGTCTGTACTTTATGTATGCCAACAAATTATTTGAAGGGGATTGTAAATGTTTAGAGTCAGAAAACTGCTCCCTTTTCACGAAAGTTTTTGTCTTTCTTTCAAGCCGGTGCGCAGTCTCCATTCAACGAGGAGCAAGTTAGCCGTGATGGTGTCAACAGAGACTCTGCAATAATTGGAGGTAAAATAATTTACACGCTTTTAATATGCTTACATTTAAGTGTGCACAACAATACAGAGCACTTGTGATGTGTGTTATCAGCACTAAACCAGCTAACAGGAATGTTCTCAGAACTTTCCTAACATTCTGCCGAGGTTCTTTCAAAGTTATGATTATGAACACACATTCTTCCATGAGTGTTTGTTGAACGTTATCTGGTCTTTAATCATGTTCTCAAAACATTAGCTCAAAAACATGATCTACACCTTTCATTTAAGTTTTTTTTTAAATGTTCGTCTAACATTTTTAAATGTTTAGAATGTTCAGATAACTTTCAAAAGTAACAATCCCAGAATGTTTGCAAAATGGAATGTTCCATTAATGTTCGCATAATTAAGAAAAAAAACGCTTATAGAATATTTAAAACACTGGACATTGTGAACGTTCAGAGAACATTCAATAATAATGTTTTCATAACTCAATAGAAACATTTGCAAAACATTTTTAGAACATATTTGTGTTAGCGAGAAACCTGTCTGTAAAACATGTTTTTGGTCTGTCTATAATTGTTAATCTCATGAGAATTTTGTTTTTATCAGGCTAAACTTTGAAAGACTTTAAAAAGATTTACTAACAGCTCGCTCCAGCGCAAACCCTCTTTTGACGTTAAAAAACCACTGTCAGGATTTACTAAAGACACGCAGTGAAAAATGAGCGCCATGGACAGGGTTATTTTTGCGGCTGACCTTATTGCATATGCATTTGTAGGAGTTTCCCTTTCCGACACAAAATTTATGGGAGGAGAATATTTAAATGAATCATGCAAGTGATTTACTAAGGTGATTTGCTAGTCAATTTACTGGTATTTGCACCATAATTTACCACCCAAAAAAGCCCGTCTTAAACCAGATGCTAATTGGTGGATTGTGTTGGTCATTATGGAAATGATCCGGCTGCGTCTGTGTCCTTTAATTTGCGAGTCGTCAGTAGATCACGCGCTTAACTTTCCACTCCCATCGGCACTTTTTTGGGATTGCGCTCTCATGCTAATTTGTCCTGTTTAGTAAATCTGGCCCTTATTTTGTAAGACGGTCACAGAAAAACAAGAGTAGAGTACTTTTTACAGTTTTATACAATAGTATATACAAAATGTAGTATTTTTTTAAAAGTCGGATATTGTAAAATGTTTGTATTTATTGTATTGTTTGTTGGATAGTAATAGCCTGTGAAGATGATACAACCCATCAACCAACAAAGTATATGTGACTTAGGCTTTCATAGGCTTTGACATCTTATCATTGCTGTAGAATATTTCTAAATTGATTTTGACAACAATTTATCATAACAATCATGGTTTTAATATCATTCTCTCTCACGTAGGCATCATCGCAGTGGTGATTTTCACCATCCTCTGCACGCTTGTGTTTCTGGTGCGTCACATGTTCCGTCACAAGGGCTCCTACCACACAAACGAGGCCAAGGGGGCGGAGTCTGCCGACTGCGCCGACGCCGCCATCATCGTCAATGACCCCGCCTTCACAGAGACCATCGACGAGAGCAAGAAGGAGTGGTTCATTTAGCCTCGTTCTCTGACATGGATACCCTGAGGGATGCGTAAAGGGCAAGAGTTTTTTTCAGTAGCCGATGTGAAATGGACACTTGGCAAGTCTGTGCACTGACTGGCATGTCTGTTCTGTAATTATTTTGTATGTGAGCAAGTACAGCACAAGGACTTCTGTAAGATCAAATTCATCCCATGCACACATGACAGGAATATTAAAAAACAACAACAACTGCTGCATTTTTCTCATTGCAATACTGGTCTTTTAACAAATGCATTTGATGTGTGTTCAGCAAACACGAACGCACCAGATACTCCAATGGCACAAAACGGAATGTGTACAGAATGCACAATTATGTTTCCAATAATGACATTTGATTGTATTTAACATTTTGTTTTCAGCATCTTCAGGACAATACTATATTGTAGCATGGTCATCAGCCAATGGCATTTCTCAATCATTCATCAAAGTTAATGCAGCACTTTTGTATCTCATTGTAAATGTTCTTTATTGTTATCAGAATTCAGTGTTATTTATCTGTTTCTCCATAAGTGCTTGTTCAACCTCTGGAAAACATGACAGGCAGTTTAGAGGGTTTTTATAAGGAGAATGCTCTTTAAAACATGAAAACTCTAGAAAGAGGTTTTAGTTCAGATGTGTTCAGTAGTAAAAGATTATGAATGGTTAATTTGCTCCAATGTCTTTTAATGTGCCTCAAAGGTTCAAGGTTTCTTCTGGCCAAGCATGGATTTTGAGACAGATTTGATGGCACTTACATGTTAATATAGGAGAAAGATTACTTTGTGTGTGTGTGTGTGTGTGTTTGCAGTTTAATGCACTGCTTATTTGAAATCAGCCGCAGCAGCACAAATTTATGTACAAACCATTTTTTAATATCGTCTTCGTTGTGCTTGGTTAAGTCATTTTTATTTCTTAACTATGCCTAAATTGGGCAATGGAGCATTTCTGTATTTCTGGCAATTTATTAACATGGTGTCATAAGAGTTTGCCCTCTCTGCTCATGTGAATCCACTAACAAGAGTATTATTCAACCATCAGATAGATTACAAAACCTGGTTTGTAATAAAGCACTACAATAATGTTGCTTTCTGTATGTTTTGAGTTGTTTCGTTAATTAATGTGTTTGAAATGGTCTCCATGCATCACCACATTGTTTGGACTTTTAAATGAACACAATTGCATATTTATTAAGGTTTGTCTGTGGCGTCACGTCAGAACTACATTGTTATTTTATTATAACGTAATGCAATCATTTGTTCTGTTGTTCTTTTTTTGAAAATGCTCATAAGATGATGCTCTTGAGATGTTGAGGGTTGTAAAGAAACTGACCCTCCAATAATGAACACATTGCAAATCTCAATAAACTACTGGATTGTTTTTGCAACAAAAAAAACATGCTTTTATTTTATTTTTATTTATTTTTAGCAAATGAGTGACAGTACAGTTTATTATATAGTCCTTTCATCAGGAATTGATTGTGTTGTTGATTATTATCATTATAGTCCATGTTAATCTGAAAAGGGACAAATACTTTACTTTTTATAATTGTATTTCTTTCCATCTAAAGTCTGCCTATAATGTTAGTCAAGATCTCTTGCACCAATTTGCTTTGTTTCAGTAAATGCTCTACTGTAGAAAAAGAAAAAGTTGCTGCCTTACATTTTTAAGTACAATCAACTTGGATGTTTAAGTCATTTCAACTTAAATTACATTAAACTGAATTTTTAACTGATTGTTGAATCGTGTATAACTTTGCTTAACTTATTTTGATGCGTTAAAGCAATGTCAAAACATATGTTGTCATAACTATGCAATTTTACAGTGTGGGTGGAAGTTTTGATTTCACAACATTTGAGTCTGTCTACATCAAACTCTTTGTTTGGATCCTTTCAACAATGTACTGTGGTGGTATGGTAAACGTATGGTATCAGATAGTATATTACAATGATATTTTGATAGATGTATAATATCATAATTACCATACAGGCTATCATATGATACCATTCATAATGCATGGCACATTCTAGTGTGAAAAAGCAGCCAGTGAAAATTAAAAGTTATTTTCAAATGAAAGTTTGGATGACAAAAGGCGATGTATATTTTTAATAATGCTCTGATCTAATACATGTTTTGAGTAAATTGTGAGATTTAACTACTTCTGAAATAGAGAACGTTTGAACCCATGTGTGCGGTCAAAGTCCATAATAATCAGTTATTTTATTCATATAATTATTATTGCATAATTGGTATGACACGGGGGAAAAAAAAAACCTTGCGCGGAACCTTCGACCACAGCCGCTGTTTCCGAGCGGCGCGCACGCTGACGGAGTGTGTCTCTGTTTCCGGAGGGACAGTGTTTCCGTGAGCACGCGCTGACGGAGTTTTTTTCTGTGTTCGTTGTTTCGGCGTTGTTCTTTTTATTTTCTGAGTAAAAATAAAGATCGCCACATACGCGTCTGAGATATAAAAGGGGATATTATTAATCGGGATCCGGAGTGGTGTTGGAGACTCATGTGTACGTTTGTCGTTCTTTCTGGATGATGGTAAGAGCGCGAGATTAGCCGTTAGCTTTAGCTTTAATCCTGAACACAAACACACACAGTTGTAGGCGATGACTAATATATTGATATCATAATTCCTACTGCATTGTGTGCTTATGTTCTCCTGACTTGTATTAACGGATCTCTACGTGTTTACAGAGTATCTGTGCTGTGTTTTGAGGTGAGGCCTCATCAGTCAGATTGTGTTTGCCTGAAGCACACACATTAAGCAACTTTTAATTATGTGATATTTTTGGATGGAAGGAGTGATCGGTATACGGAAACATCAGCATTGCTTTAAAGCTCGAGCACCGCGGTAATTGGAAACAAATGAATCGCCCTCATTAGCTTTTCTCGATGCTCTACGAGTGACCCGACAGATCTAGATCGCTCACAGTGAAATGCTGCTAGTTCTGGACATGTCGCTCACTCTCAGTGTAGACAGGGGCTCAAAAACATCACGAGGTGAGGCTCTAGAAAATGAGGGAGTTGTTATAGTTCAGCAGAGATGTGGAGAGATCAGAAATCAGAGTTTAGCAGTGTTTAGAAGAGTTCAGAGATGGAAAAACAGGACAGAACATAGATGTTTTTCTGCTTTTTTTTTTTGACAGTTTCATGAACAGGTAATAATTGCAACTATTTATATATACATACACACACACGCACTATCATTTATTATAGACGCTATAGATCAAATAATTAAAAAAAATCATGAATAAGTTAATTGCAAAATTAGATTTAGCTATACTTTTTATTGCGAAATTAACTATTTAAAATTGTTCATATATATATATATACACACACACACATATATACACAGTCAAACCAAAAATTATTCATCATGACTGTACATACAATATGATACACATACTACTGATATAATATCTAAAATGATTATTATATATATGAATTATTATTATTCTATCTAATAGATTAATATATACATATTTTTTGATGTAATAATATATCATTAATAAAACAATAATTATCTATAGTATATAACGTTATCTATTATATCTGTAATATATGAAATAATAAAACTAATATTATTTTTTCATGAAAGGGTAACAATTGAAAATGTAGTTTTAACTACCCCTTTTGCCTCAAAATTAACTTTAAAATTGTTTGTGTGTATATATATATATATGAATTATAATTTTTCTATTATATATAGATGAAATAATAAAAATGTACTATATATTAGTATTTATATATAATAGGTAAAATATTATCCATAATATGTATTACGTTTGTGCTACAAAAACAATTAGAGTGGCTGTATAATGTAATCACCGTTCAGCTGTTCTGGTGTTGTTTTGTAATGAAGTTATTGAAGATCATTGTGAGTCCAGATGTTCTGCTGTCCCACAGGTGTGGTGTTCTGCCTGAGTGAATCACTGTAAGTCATGATCTGATGGCAGAACGCTGGTAATTTGCTTGGTTACAGCACCGGCTGCACCTCAGAGCTCCTAGCAGAATTTTTTCTGTTCCTTGAGTTGTTGCCATGGATACAAGAAGGGAACCCCAGGATATAATGAACAGTAAATTCCATACAAGGAATGTTTGTCCCAGGAAAAACTGCTGCTGTGTCTATTTGAGATCTATCAGCAGATTCTTCAGCTGCTGGCCGGTTTCTGTTAGTTTTCTCAGATTTCTGGACACAAGCTACACCCAGGACGGACTCGCTTGCCGAAATGTATTTAATCGTATCTAATTGTATCTCTCTTCCTTGTTCCTCGCAGGTTTCTTTCCTGTCTGTCGCTGTTCCCTGAGGGTCCGACCCTCTTCATCCTCTCTCACCGCTTGACCCTATGGAGGAGTAGCTCTTGAGTGACAGGCACAAGAACCAATCAAACATCAGGAGGAGCGTCAGACTCACAGCGGCAGGGCCGAGAGGAAGAGAGGATGTCGTCTAACCGGACACAGACCCCTCACGGTCTGAAGCAGATCGGGCTGGACCAGATCTGGGATGATCTGCGGGCGGGAATACAGCAGGTGTACACCCGCCAGAGCATGGCCAAGTCACGCTACATGGAGCTCTACACGTATCCTCAGTTGCAATTTAATGTCATTTCTAGCTTGGTTCAAAAACTCGTCCAGTGTCTGTTGTGGCCTTAACCCCATGTCTTTCAGTCACGTGTATAATTATTGCACTAGTGTGCATCAGTCGAATCAGGCCCGCGGTGCTGGTGCCCCCCCATCCAAACCTTCCAAGAAGACCCCGACACCCGGAGGAGCTCAGTTCGTGGGGCTGGAACTCTACAAGAGATTGAAGGAATTTCTGAAGAATTACCTTACCAACTTACTAAAGGTACATCACAGGAATAGATGCGTTGTGTTTTGTTTGGGTCAGATAAACTACCATTCAAAATACTGGGGTTTGTCAGATTTTTTTAATAGCAAGGCTGCATTTATTTGATTAAAATACAGTGAAATATTATAAAATAATGGCTTTCTATTTGAAACTCAATTTTTCATTGGGACTTCATACCAGTGACTTAAAATTGAAACCGATTTACCAAAAAAATTCAGATATGTTAAGTGACCCTGAACAAAATGTCTTTTAGGATCCATTGTTTCACCCAGTGAAACAAATTCACAGCATTTAACCCAAAGAATTCAGATTCAGAACTACAGTTGTTTATGACCAAAGTAAGTCTAAATGATTATGATTATTATTATTTATTTAATGGAATTTGACAAAAAAAAAAGCTTACAAATCCACTAAGACACTCTAAAAAATATTGTTTAAGTACCATAAACAATTTGTCCTAACAAAATCTAAGTAGATGCTTTGTGAATTACCTATAGACCAGTTACAACAATAGCCAAGGTAAAGAATCCTCATTCAAAAACACTGGATTCATTTAGGGTGTTTTCACTCTAGGTTTGACTGACATCAGAGTTCAGTTTGTTCGGATGATGTGAACGCCTGTGAACCATACCCGAGTCCGCATAAAAATGGTGGTCTGGGGTACGGTTCATGTGAACTCCAGTACAGTTCACTGCTGATATGAACACAATTGTCCTAAATCAAAGTCGAAGTGACCTGCTGTTGATGACGTATGTTTCGATAAAACTGTGTGTTTGTGTGCGTCTCACTCACTTTCCTGACAAGCGTGACTGACGCACTGCAAGCAGAGAGAATGTACAAGTCATTTCACAAATGGACTCCAGCAATCTTTAGAGCATTTGCAGTACATTCGTGGAAGATAGACGCAAGTGCCATTATGTGCTGATGCTTTGAAAACAAAACTAAAGGTTAAAAAACAAAACAAAATATAATAATTTTGAGCAAGCGGCAACCTTCCGGTCTCTCTCTTGAATCTGACACGGAAGTGACTTAAACTGCAGTTCATCGACTGGCCACTAGAGACAGGCTCCAAAACAGAGTCAATCCCATAAACTCACCATGTTAATATGCCCAACTCCACAGCAGAAAAACATGTTTACAGCCTGGTACAAAAAGTGCTTTTGGTCTATGTCGCTCATTTTGCCCTTCATGACAACTGTGAGGGGGTGAATTATTTATTTTTTCTGCATAATTAAGGGCGTGGCCACTTGAGTGACAGGTGGATTGCTGCTGATGTCACTACTAGCCGTTTGCTGTCTGTTAGCGACAGGTCACCTCAGCTAATCCCGCCTCTTTGCTCATTTTCGGTTATCCGGGAGTGACGTGTGGTGACACTGCCAAGATGGCGACGGCTGGCTCCGCCCACTTTGGGCATCAAAAATGCTCTTCAGAAACCTACGGGTGACGTCACGGAAACTACATCCATATTTTTTTACAGTCTATGGTTTTGAGCAATGCTATTCATTTTGTGCTTTGATAACGCAAATGCACTGCGGTTCGGACCCGAATAATATAATGTGAACACACTCCAGCGAGGGGGGGGGGGGGGAGCAGTCGAACTCTGGTTTGGACCAGGCAATTGAATCAAGTGTGAAAGCGGGGAACCGCGGGACCTGATCCGATTCCTTGCGGTGCAACATTAAATTTCCCAATGAAAGACGGTAGTGATCGGTAACTCTGGTGTACTTTGGACGGGAGCGGGCGGTCTGACAATAGCCACAAGTATCCGCACTTGAACTTGAAGTGATCACAACTTTCTGCAGTGGTGCTTGAAGTGATTGAAGTGCTTGAAGTGCTTGAAGTAACACAGTTCCCAGTTTCCTGTCCTGACTGAGCATCCCGCCCACGAGTGCACCTTCAGAGAGAACATTCAGCCTTTGTGGTCGGATTTAGGTGGAGAGATGTAAGCTACTGAAACCGTTGTCAGTCAGTGAAATTCTGTACTTGCATGGTTATTTAAAAAAATAATTTCAAGTTTATAATTTTGAGTGACACATGTCATATTTAATGTTTAACTGTGTTGGCAGTATCATAAGACAAAAATAACAAAATAAAAATCTTATATAGCCAACAACATTATATTTGTTATCCCCAATCACTCTCTCTTTCTTCAGGGGAAATTTAAATGTGAGATTAGCGGGATTGGTTAGGTCGGGTAGACCTCTACCCTTAAACTCCCGGTGAATCTGTATATGTTTGACTGTCTCCCTCAGGATGGAGAGGATCTGATGGACGAGAGCGTTCTGAAGTTCTACACGCAGCAGTGGGAGGATTACAGGTTCTCCAGTAAAGTGCTCAATGGGATCTGTGCTTATCTCAACCGCCACTGGGTGCGCCGGGAGTGTGACGAGGGCCGGAAAGGGATCTATGAAATCTACTCTGTGAGTGTTTCTTGCTTTTCTTCTGCAATGCAGCAACATTTCAATCCATCTGATGTCATGATATGTATGTCTTGTGAATGTTCTGTGTGTCTGTGTGTGGGTGTTTTTCCAGCTCGCTCTGGTGACGTGGAGGGAATGTTTGTTTCGGCCTCTGAATAAGCAGGTACGGTTGGAAACGGGAAACGTCTTATATTAGGAAAAGTGCTTAACACTAATAAGTGTATTTTTTGGCACCTTTGTTCTTAGGTCACCAATGCAGTATTGAAGCTGATAGAGAAGGAGAGGAACGGAGAAACCATCAACACGAGACTCATCAGTGGAGTGGTCCAGTCCTATGGTGCGGCATCGTTTACATCAGGGCTGCAACTAATGATTATTTTGATAATCGATTAATCTGTAGATTATTTTTAATTAATCGAATGAAAAATCTTTTAAAAGTATTATACATCAGGGGTGTAACGATATTCACGATTCAATACAAATCGTGATACTGAACTCCCGATACGATACTACCGTGATATTATTTTATTACTTTATTATTATTTAATTATTATCAGGGTCCACAAATATTCCCCCGTTGCATTATTATACATTATATTCAACATTATATATAGTAGTTTAATGTAGCAATGTCACTGAAACTCAGTAAACTTTCAGTGTAGGCATTAGTTAAATCTCTAGACAAGCCACACACTCTCCCGGTGCTCCGCCTCTCCCGCTATTAATGCACTATACAAATAAGAATAAACCATCTAAAACGCTTTGAATAATCATACTTCTAAAACTAAATGTGATATGGTGATTTAAATGATTTTTGTGCTTTCACTTTTTTGGAGTGTCGTTCCAGCACATGCGCTTCAGATGATCAATTCAATCAATCACAGTTCTAATCGCAAGAAAGCGTTTAAAAATGTCTGTCCTCAAACTGTAAATGGTTCATTCATCCAAAAATATAAATTCTGCATTTACTCACTTTCTTGTCGTTTTTGCGCGTCACACAAGCATTTGAACATCCGTGTTTACTAACTACAGTATGCTTATACAGGATGTTAACTTGTACAAGGAATGAAAACACATTCACTCATCTGAACAGGAATTATATTACATTAATGGGCTATTCCAACAATAGTGCCTTTACTGTTACTGCTCTCATAAATATGATTACTTGTGTTACACGTAGAATTTTAAGACTACACAATTTCTAACAAAAATTAAGCAAAAAGTGTATTTAAGTCAGAATTTTTACGCTCCTATTCTACTGAGCTCCTTCTGTTTTACACGTGTGCACCCACCGGCGCTCGTCTGTGAAGGTTAACGACTCTTGTTGTCAGAATATGCAAAAATGAATACTCGCCATACTCTCTAAGTTAAGCACTGAGGAAAATGTGTGTCAAAAGCATTAAACTGCACACGCATCTGTCAGAGCACGAGAGGGCAAGACGCGATAAGCGCTCAGGCTTTTGTTTGAAGCGCTCATAAATATAAAGCATTCTTATGTTTCGGACAACTTGCATCGTGTGCCTTTCCCGCAGAAGTTCACTCTGTGTTCTCTGCTATTTTACATATGCGTTTTGTCCATACAAATGGGTTATTCACTACTGTAAAGCGGCGTAACTGGCTGATGGTTCACGAGCACGGCGCGCAGACGTGACTAATCGAATCAAATTCGTTGTTGATTATTTTCATTATAAATAATCAATTTAATCGATTAGTAGTTGCAGCCCTAGTTAACATCATGATGGATTTCATTGCTTGCTTGTTTAAGTCTGTGATAAAGATGTTTAGTGTTGCTCAGTTGATGATCTTTCTGTCTCTCGCAGTGGAGTTGGGTCTCAATGAGGACGACGCCTTCGCTAAAGGACCGACTCTGTCTGTCTACAAGGAATACTTTGAGACTCAGTTCCTGGCCGACACCGAACGGTTTTACACGAGGGAAAGCACTGAGTTCCTGCAACAAAATCCTGTTACTGAGTACATGAAGAAGGTGAGGCACAAATAGCTTGACTTTAAAAAAAAAAATGTTTTACTCTGGTTGTGCACTTAAATGTGTTGTTGGTGTCCAAGTATATGCAGTATATTTTTGTTGTTTGTTATACTTTGGCTGTATTGTGAAGCTGAAGTGTTGTATGTGTTGTAGGCCGAGGCTCGTTTGCTGGAGGAGCAGAGGAGGGTGCAGGTCTACCTCCACGAAAGCACACAGGATGAGCTGGCCAGGAAGTGTGAGCAGGTTCTCATCGAGAAACACCTGGAGATCTTCCACACAGAGTTCCAGAACCTTCTGGACGCAGACAAAAATGAAGGTGTGAACCACAGTGAAAACAGTGAATGTACACGAGTTCTTCAGATTGAAAATCTGAACCATAATTTATTCTTTCTCTCTCTGTAGATCTGGGCCGCATGTACAATCTTGTGTCACGGATCACAGATGGATTGGGTGAATTGAAGAAACTTTTGGAAACGCACATTTATAATCAAGGCTTGGCAGCCATCGAGAAATGTGGGGAGGCTGCTCTCAATGTGAGTCTGTATGAAGCTTTGTTTGCAATATACATTACACCGTCTGAAGCTGAGATCATCATGCTTCGGACATACAAGTATCTCAAACATATTTTATTAAAGTGTTCTGGTTTAATTCTTTAAGGAAATTATATATTTTTCAGCAAACACTTTAGAAGAACTTACAATACAATACAACAATACAATACAATGTGTATTTATAAAGCACAATTTAAAAACAAATTTATTGTTTCTAACAATAAAACACAAGCTTTAAAATAGATGAAACTTTTAATAGTCAAGCCTGAGTACTTTTTTTTTAAAAGTTTTTTTTATTTAAAAATTGTGCTTTTATAGCATTTTAATTTGTTACTCAGCTTGAAAATAGCCGAGGAAGCTGGCATAGCGTTAACCTCAACCAACTAACCATCATGCTTTAGACCTGATCTTAAAACTAATGTGATCTTCTTTTTTTTACATTTTATTAAAGGACCCCAAAATGTACGTCCAGACCATTTTGGACGTCCACAAGAAGTACAATGCCTTGGTGATGTCAGCATTCAACAATGATGCTGGTTTTGTGGCTGCTCTTGACAAGGTATGACCATCCTTTTAGTTCTCTAGTCAAGATTGAATTAGATAATTAATAGTTTAATCTGATTGGGTAAAGTTATTGCATGTCTATAGGCTGGTGTCTTGTTTCTTGTTCTCTCACAGACTGCTTTTTAGATCCATTTTCTAGAGGCTCCGATATACTCACAGTGAAGTTTTTTTTGGACCTTTTTTTCGCGGTATACTGTTACTAAACGTCCCGACACCATACTTTCCTCTCAATAACAAAATAAACAACATAAATGACAGCAGTGAGAAAACAGCAGTTAAAGGTGCAGTAAGCGAAACACTGTTGATATTTGAGATCAACTCAAACGAACACACCCCTCCCTTCATTGCTCTGCCCCCAAACTGCATGAACACACAATGCAAGAGTGGATGTCTCCTTATGATAACTGCAGCAAAGCAAAATAATGCTTCGCGAAATGACAAGGAAGAAAAAAAAAAAACACCAGCTCCAGACAAACAATGATACTCAGAATTGTCCTGTTTACTATAGCTAACATTACAACAACAGCATATCTTGGATCTGTGAAACATAGTAAAACCAATGTTTTGAAACAGCGTCTGTTTTCAGGCTTTCTTGCTTCGGTCTCTCCAGCGCTGGAAAGCTTTTCTAATATTAACGCTGGTCCTGAAGCTCTTGCCTGATCATAACCCTCCTTTTTCTAGTTATATTCCTCTGACCTTTTCTTTTTTGTAATGCCTCTCAGCCATCTCTCTTTCTACAGTCTTTCTTCAAATCTCCCTCTTGTTCACTCTCCTCTCTCCTCCCCCATCATGAGTGGACACGCCCCTCACTGCTGATTGGCTACAAGTGTGTTGTGCTGCTCGGTCTGATCCACTTTCAACAGCATTTCTCAGAAGTTTGCTTTGGCAAGCTATTTCAGACTCCAAACAAAGTAGTTTTGGCCTGATTTAGTTCGAAATTACATCACACCTGTTTGTTGTTCGAGTTCGCTTGAAGTAAATGGCTTTAAATGGGTGAATCTCATGAAACTAACACATCAATGAAGCCTATCTTTAAGACTATATTTTGCTAATAGCTTTTGGATATTGAAAGCATTCAGGCATGTATTTTCTCTGTGTTCAGGCTTGTGGGCGCTTCATAAATAATAATGCTGTGACCAAGATGGTTCAGTCCTCCAGCAAGTCTCCTGAACTACTGGCCAGATACTGCGACTCTCTGCTCAAGAAGAGGTGTGTGTTCAGCTGTCTTTGTCTGTTCATACACTGTAAATGTTTTCAGATCCCTGTGCTGGATCTAATCGAACCTCTGTCTGATATTGCAGCTCCAAAAACCCAGAGGAGGCAGAACTCGAAGACACTCTGAATCAAGTGGTCCGTTTTATGTTCTCAGATGATTTATGATTGCCAAAACAATTTGCACAGCACTTTTATGAGCAACATTTTTACATAATGTCTTTGTTTTGTCTGTATTGATCTTTTTCCTCATTTGTAGATGGTGGTGTTCAAGTACATTGAGGACAAGGACGTGTTCCAGAAGTTCTATGCGAAGATGCTGGCCAAGCGTCTGGTCCATCAGAACAGCGCCAGCGATGATGCAGAAGCCAGCATGATCTCCAAACTAAAGGTGCAAGAGTTTCCTCCACAGCTTATGAAAACAGAAACATCTGTTAAAATCATCCATAAAGCTTAAATGTCCTAAAATCAGCACCAGATGCAATATTATGTTTTGTACTTTGATTTATAGCTTCTCTAGTTTTTCTTCAGTTGCAGAAATGCAGAAGTTGGAATCATTTCTGTGAATGATTCATTGAAACTGTCTGTTTAAATTTATCCTTTTATTGTCTGATTTAACAATTCATGGTCATGTGTCATCAGAATTGTTCATGTAAGACCATGTGCTGCATTTACATGATTTAAATTTAGTATACTTTTTTTTCTTTTTTTTGTAGTCTATGTATTGTTATATTGGTAAAAACTGAAAATGATTAAATATCATTCTTGTGTTTATTTAGTGAAAATTTGTATGAAAAACAAGTTTTTGTTATTTTAACTAAATTTTTTTATTATTGTATTTTACCAATTTTATTGCGCAGTGTTTGGCCAAAGAAACACTATTGTTATTGTACTATTATTTATATACTATCATAGTTTTTATTCATATTTTTTTAAATATTAGCTTTTATTTTTATATTATCATTTTTATTTCAGTTTAAGTTTTAGTAGGTTTTTGTTCTTTTGTCATTTATATTCATTATTTAGAATAGTTCTATTTAGCTTTAATTTATTTTTATGTTTTAGAAATGTAGTACTTAATTTAATTTGTTTGTTTTTTAAGTTTTTCATCTAATATGCTTTATTTTATTTAAGCATTGTTTCGATTAACAAAAACATTCTGTAATAGTTTTAGTTAACAATACCAAGCCCTAGTGGTGTCATTGTGCTTTTGAATGTTCTTGTAGTTTCAGTTCACTGCATATGCCATCGTGTCTAACACAGTTTGGTTTGTCGTGTTTAGCAAGCGTGTGGCTTTGAATACACATCGAAACTCCAGCGCATGTTCCAGGACATTGGAGTCAGCAAAGACCTCAACGAACAGTTCAAGAAGCACCTCACAAACTCCGAGCCTTTAGACTGTAAGGATGAGCTTCTCTCTGCTCTGCTGCCGTATCAAATATGGTCATTTGTGCTCATGAATGTTGTGTTGTTTTCTAGTGGACTTCAGCATCCAGGTGTTGAGCTCGGGTTCATGGCCTTTTCAGCAGTCCTGCACTTTCGCTCTGCCGTCTGAGGTAATAATGTAAATGTGTTTGTGTGTAAATCACTTGTTTTTGGTCTTTTCAAGGTTCTTCTAAATCAATTATCTGTCTCTTCTGATGCAGTTGGAGAGGAGCTACCAAAGGTTCACAGCCTTCTATGCCAGCAGACACAGTGGCCGCAAGCTCACCTGGCTTTACCACCTGTCCAAAGGAGAACTGGTCACCAACTGCTTCAAAAACCGCTACACCTTACAGGTACGACACGATATGCCACTTGAATGCCCCAACCACTACCATCCTTGGTGCATTTCCTTAAAAAACAAGATTTCAACTGTAGTGTAAATTTGCTAAGTTACACTAACGTAACCGAGTTGTGTTTCTGCATTTTTGTGTAATAGTGGAATTGGTTCATCTATGGGATTAAAAGAATTGTATTTGAATAATGCAATTATTTAGATATTTTATTTAAATAGGGCATGAATATTCATCAGACCGTTTGTGTGTCCATGCAGGCATCTACGTTCCAGATGGCCATTCTACTGCAGTATAACACAGAAGACATTTATACAGTCCAGCAGCTGACAGACAGCACACAGATCAAAATAGTAAGGAAACAAAAGAGGACTTGGTACAATACGCCTATGTCAGAATTTTAATTTGGTGCACTAACAGCTTTTTTCTTTTTTTTTTTTTTTTTTTTTAGGACATATTGGTGCAGGTTTTGCAAATATTATTGAAATCCAAGTTGCTGGTAAGCAATTTTTGGACTTGATTCAAAAAAGCAATTGGATGCTTGCTAAGTCACCATGAAATCACAGTTGTTTTTTAATTAACGGCCTCTTTTAAATCAATTGTCATTGGACTTTCTGATGGAAGAAAATTTTCTTTTCTTTTTTTTTTTTTAAAAGCTTCATTTTACGTATGTAAAATGGGTTGTGAATGCCATTTCATGATGACTTCAGCACAGGCTAATATGTATTATAGTAGCATATTTGCAGTTGTTTTCAGTTATATAATCATCAGTGTCTATGCAGGTTTTAGAGGACGAGAACGCGAATGTGGATGAAATGGAATTCAAACCCGACACCCTCATAAAACTCTTCCTGGGCTATAAAAAGTAGGTCTCCTCAGCTCATCTCATCTTGCAAACAACAGCTACGAATCTATAATTAGTGTTTTACATTTTGTGTTTTTAAAATCATGCAGGGTAAAAGCTAAATGCGTTTGTGAATATTGATGGCTGATGCATTTCCTTCCCAGTAAAAAGCTGCGAGTGAACATTAATGTGCCAATGAAGACAGAGCAGAAACAGGAACAGGAAACAACCCATAAAAACATTGAGGAGGACAGGAAACTCTTGATTCAGGTATCCTTGACCGCACTGCTTATATACACCACCCTTCAAAAGTTTGGGGTTGGTCAGGCCTGTAGATCAGATCTTGCCCTGCCAAAACATTCACTGGCCCTGTCTAAAGAAAGAAATGAAGTTATTGCTTTCATAGTTTTTGACTGATGTAACCTTACAATACAATACCAATGACATTTCACAATACTCTATTTCAATTTACAATTGCAGCAAAAACAAATACTAGCCTAACTAATATAAAGTTTTAAACATTACAGACAAGTAAACAGTCAATAATAAAATAAGAACGAATAAACAAATTACAAGCAATTGAATAAACAGTACATTTAAGTTTACAGTGCTTGTGAAAACTATTACTGTATGAAGAAATATAGGTACAGTAATACTGTAATCTACAGAAGTGACTTAATTAAGAGCAGTGAGTGATTCTCATTTTTCTTTTGTTGTTTGATTAACATTATTAACATGATCTATCACAGCGTGTGAGTACCGCATTGAGTTTTCTTTGCACATTAATGGCTTAAAATAATTTGAATGTTTAAACTAATAAGACTTATTTTCATTAGGAAGCAGCACTGACCTGATCGTTCAGATAGATAGTTATAGTTTTAGGGAAGCTGAGACAACAGACAGGAATGCTGAAGCCCCTTTAAAAAGGGTCTAGAACCGTCCCTGGTTTAGGTTAACTTAATGGCAAATTTAACACTGCAAAGGTGGCACAGAAGCGCTACAGAAGTGGTAATTAGGTGTCTTTACACTGTTTAATGCTGCTCAGAGGTGGCATAAATGACTTTACACAGCAATTTTAACTGCATATTGTTATGCTAGGGTTTTAGGTGGCATAAGTTAGTCTGGCTTTTATGCTGCATTGCATCTTGATCAATTGATTGAATTAATTATTTTCAGTTCATTATTTTTTTTTATGAGTTTCATAAGTTTATTTATATAGGGACAGTACAAAGAAAATATGATTCCAGTCAAAAATGGAAAATATGTTTGCATTGCATTGTGGGATACAGCATCACACGTTTTGACAATTGTAGTAGGTCTTTTAGAAGGTTTTCGGGGTATTCCAAAAGTGTATTGCAAAAATAGTTCAAGTATTATAGTGAGGTGTGTTGGGAATTGCATGCTAAGTTAAAATGTGTTCCTCTTGTGCAGGCGGCCATAGTGAGAATCATGAAGATGAGGAAGGTTCTGAAGCATCAACAACTCCTGGCGGAGGTTCTGAACCAGCTCTCATCACGGTTTAAACCCAGAGTCCCCGTCATCAAGGTCAGTCATTCCTCTTTTACAAATCTAGTCTGGTTAAAGGAACACGCCGACTTTTTGGGACTTTAGCTTATTCACCGTATCGCCCAGAGTTAGATAAGTCCATACCCTTCTCATCTCTGTGCACGCCGTAACTCTGTCTGACGCACCCACCGCTAGCCTAGCTTAGCACAAAGACTGGAGGTAAACGGCTCCAGCTAGCACACTGCTCCCAATAAGTGACAAAATAACGCCAACATTTTCCTATTTACATGTAGTGATTTGTGTAGTCACAGCGTGTACAAATAACAAGGTCACATGAGACAGCCATCTTCTAACCGTATACATACTGGGAACTATATTCTCAGAAGACGAAGCACTGCTACTTCTGCGGAGTGATTTACTCCAACTCGAACTCTCTGCTCCTCACCACGGGGCTTCTCAAGTGCTGTGAGCAAATCACTGGCTGTGTCTCATGTGACCTTGGTATTTGTACACGCTGTGACTATACAAATCACAACATGTAAATTGGAAAATATTTGCGTTATTTTGTCACTTATTGGGAGCAGTATGCTAGCTGGAGCCATTTACCTCCAGTCTTTGTGCTAAGCTAGGCTAGCGGTGGGTGCGTCAGACAGAGTTACGGCACGCATGGAGATGAAAAGGGTATGTATGGACTTATCTAACTCTGGGGGATACGGCGAATAAGCTAAAGTCCCCAAAAAAATTATCAGCACAGAATAGCGCTCATACTTAACTTTGGCTCGTCTTATCTTTTGCAGAAGTGCATTGACATTCTCATAGAGAAGGAATATCTGGAGCGGGTGGACGGAGAGAAGGACACCTACAGCTACTTGGCCTAAACATTTCTTCACTCCTCCATGTCTTTACTGTCTGTCTCTCTCTCTCTCTCTCTCTCTCTCTCTCTCTCACTTTTTTTAAGTTGTCTCTCGGGAAATAAATATCATTCCTCTTGATGTTCGGCCTGTGTTGATGGGAATGTGAGAGTTTAAAAAGGAAAAGGACTAACAGAAGAGGAGTGTGTGTGTACGTCAGTGAATGTTAATGTGCGAGAGATAGACTTTACTGTTGCCCTGCATATGGACAGAATGCATTCAAAATGTACATACAAACAGAGACCTTGAGCTTTAATCTCGCAAAATAAAACATTGCAGGTTTTAAAAACCCAATCAGAAATAAACCCTACACATTAAGCATGCTATTGCCTATCAACGTTTAAATGAAGAAGAAAATGAACAAAGATACATTGAAATCTTAACAAATAGGGGCTTCAGAAATGTTTTAAGAGAAGAAAGGAAATCATTTAGGAAAAAGGTGCAATTTTAGCTGCACATCCCAAGAAGGAACAAGTTGGACAGGTTTGTAGACGTGTACTCTGCATTGTTACCTGCTACCTGAAAAACCATTTGTATAGTGTGGTTCACTTTTTTAAATGTGTGTTAAATAAAAGAATTAAAAGTTTCTGTATGTATTTCTGATGTTGTGGAATCACTACGTGAAATGGTTTGATTATTCATAAACTATTATGCACGTTTCATTTTTATCTTTCCACGAACAAAACACATCCTGGAACTAAAATTGGTCATTCTTCAACGTCAATCTGAATATACAGGTGTCTATTAATATTTTGTGAGGGTTGTCATTTTTAATTGCTGTGTGTGTACACAATTTAAAATTGTGATTAGTTTATAGCAATTAGCTCATATATAATGCATTTACAAACATTAAAAAAAAAGTAACTGCCAGAGAATGTAAAATTATGAGCCAATGATGTTTTTTATTTAATATAATATTTAATTTGAATATAATATATAACCTAAATATAAAAATAACCTAAACATATGGCATTAATGTATGATTATAATATGATGTAGAGAAGTTGGGATGCAGTAAATTTGGTGGTGTATTAGCTACATTGATTTCATGTTAGATAATAGTTTGTCGTACATAAGTTATAATTAAAAAAAATTAAAGTTATAAAATTATTTTTTAAAAATTGGAATGGGACAGCAAAATAGCGATACGTGAGTCAGAACTTTTCAATGAATTGGCTGATCCTGTTCATAAAACCTGTTTGAATGATTCAATCAACTAATTTGCTTCGACTCGCTCGTTTGGCAAAGAATAGTCTTTCTAAGGGGTGCAAAAGGATCTCAGAAGTAGAGAAATGGGTTGAATGCACTATCCGCTATGAATGTCCAGGTATGTAGGCCTATGGCACGTTGTTTAGTCGACGTCATGGCGCAGCATGTATATGTTTGGGCGGTTCATTATTACCTTGTACAGGTGTGTGTGAGCTGAGTGTGTGTGATGGAGCCTGGATCTGAAGCTGCGTCCGCGGGCGTGCAAGTGCGCGATGAGCTCTCCGAGAAGTGTCAGAAGTTATTTCTGGAGTTTTTGGAAGAGTGAGTGCCGTTGGTTGCAGTACTTTTGAGCCAAATAAGCTTAACTTGTAAAACGTGTGATTGATCAGATTTCAGGATAAAACTGGCGACGCTTTGTATCTGTCCGACGCGCAAGAGTTGATCAGGCCGGAGAGAAACACACTGACCGTGAGCTTCAGTAACATCGAGCACTACAACCAGCAGCTCGCCACCACCATTCAAGAGGAATATTACAGGTGAACAGATACAACAGCTGGCTTCTTAAGAGTAATATATTTAAATAGGCCAGTACTTAAGAGTCTATGATTGGATGGATCATTATTGCAGTGAGTGATTCAACAGTTCTTCTAACCTTTGATGGAGTGTGTAGCTTTTCATTTCTTAAACAACCAGGAAGACACATCATGGCCATATTCCAGGATGACAATATCAAGATTCATCAGGATCAAACTGTGAAAGAATGGTTGTGAGGAGCTTGAAGAATCATTTCCACACATTAATTGATGTACCTCTGAGTCCAGCTCTTAAATTCATTGAAAGTCTTTGGGATGTGCTGGAGGAGACTTTACAGAGTGCTGGACTCTTGCATTGACAAAACAAGATCTGGACCAAAAATGTATGCACCTCTTGATGGTAATAAATGTTGTGATTATTATTTCCATCAAAAGATGCATCAATATTTTGTTAAGATCTTGTGTACATTCATTTGAAAGTTTGCTTGTTATTTGCGCTTAGTATTCAAATTTATTTATTATCCCCAAAACACTTAATATGCAAATTCACATTCATTAAAAAAGGCCTATGCAAAACTTTCATGCAAAAAAAAGCTATTAAACTATTTCAACAACTATGCAAAAAAGTAATGTGTACCCTTTTACAGTGATGTCAGATATTGCCATCTATAAGGAGCCTAGAACTTGATAAAATTATGGTAGTACAATGCTACGTTTTGAGTGTTTTATGCGCAAAGGTTTTTATTAAACAAACTGCCATATCCATTCTTAATTTCATATTTGGAAATCCTTCGTTTGGCTGGGAATACAAATGTTTGCCCATGTTCATTTAAATCAAATGTATAGAAACATTTCAGTATTATTGGAAAATTATCATTCTGTGATTTAATAAGTCATCGGTTTGCTGCAGTCATATTAAGCTCATATTATCTGTCCGAATGTTTTTTTTCAGGGTTTACCCGTTTCTCTGCAGAGCAGTTCGCCACTTTGCCAGAGATCATGGAAATATTCCACCATCCAAAGAGTTTTATGTGGCTTTCTCAGACTTTCCATCTAAGCAGAAGTAAGTATTTATTGTCTAAAACTTTTTGTAGGATTTGACCTTTAAATAAAGCCCTCCTACCACTGTAAAGAGCTCATATATCAAGCTTATAGTTCCATATATTTCTTTAATTTGCACCCTCTTTTTGACCCTTAAGATGTATCTGTCTGAAGATGTCTGTGTGTAAATTGCCTGACCTCTTTGCTCTGTGCTTCCCAGGATCCGCGAGATGTCCACCGCCCGCATCGGCACTCTGTTACGCTTCAGCGGTCAGGTGGTGCGAACCCACCCCGTGCATCCAGAGCTGGTCAGCGGCACCTTTCTGTGTCTGGACTGTCAGTCTGTCATCAAAGATGTGGAGCAGCAGTTCAAATACACACAGCCGACCATCTGCAAGAACCCTGTGTGTGCCAACCGCCAGCGCTTCATGCTCGACACCAACAAGTCACGCTTTGTTGACTTTCAGAAAGTAAGACTATACAGTTTTGACTTCTTTTCCCTACAGTTTGCAATTGCAGCAGCTACCAAGCTTTCATTAAACTCCCCCCAAAAAACATGGAATCTTTTGACTAATTATAAAGCTTAAGTAGCCAATTTCTTTGAATGAGATATTGCTCTTAAAGCATAACCAGCAGGATGCCATGTTTCATAAGTCTCCTAATTTTACATTTTGCTTAAGTGATGTTGCTGAGGTTTTTTCTTTTACAGGGCACAAAGCATATTTAAAATGTACATGCATGCATGAAGTGTCAAACGTATATCCTAGTGAAATGACTTCTCGAACAAGGAAAAAATGTAGGGTGACTTATTTTGTCCATGATGAATTATTGGAAGGTTGTGGTTTTCTATTGGTGGATCTGATGTGAGTGACAGTTTGTCCCACCCTCACGCAGTAAATGCGTCATCAGACAAGAGAAGATATGTTGCTGCAAGGGGAAGGGAAGTTGTTTTGATTAAAAATTAGGGGAAACATGATATAAACAAAAAGTGCACAGATAAATCATTTATAATAAATACTCCGGTTCCATTAAAAAAAAACAAGTGTCCATTTTGATTTCATGTTGACTAATTAGTTTAAATATTCTGTTAATCAACTTTTAGAAAATCTAACATTTTCCGACCACCGAGTTGCTGATCACAAAAATGTTAAGTCGATATCACTTCATGCAAGTTTAAATTGCTATATACACATTTGTGCATGTGAAAATTCGAAATAATTGTATTAAACGGTGTTAAAGTTCAGTTTAGTTTGACCATATTTTCACGTCCTCATTAGCCTTTTCACCTGTAATTTTATGTGTAATTCCTGTAAATATTGAATGGTACGTTATTATCTTCACTGATTATTTGTGGTGGGCCGGTGTGAGTTGTATGGGTAGCTGATCCTGAACCTGCTTGACTCAGGTGCGGATCCAGGAGACGCAGGCAGAGCTGCCGAGAGGCTCTATTCCCCGCAGTGTGGAGGTGATCCTGAGGGCCGAGGCCGTGGAAACGGCACAAGCAGGAGATCGCTGTGACTTCACCGGCACTCTGATAGTTGTGCCTGATGTGTCCGCCATGGCACTCGCTGGTTCTCTTCTATTATTCCCTTAATACAATAGAGGCTTTATAAGAGTAAAATCTAAAATTGATGGATCAGTCTTTACTGTATGAAGAAGAAAAGGGAAGCCATTTGCCCACATATGCATTATGATATCATTCAGTCATTTTGGAATATTTCTTCTCATCTTTCTAGGCACGCGGGCAGAAACCAGCAGCAGGGTGACGGGGAAGGAGGGCTTTGAGGCTGATGGGCTTCAGGGGCTCAAGGCTTTGGGTGTCAGAGAACTCTCCTACAGACTGGCCTTCCTGGCTAACTATGTGGCCCCAACTAACCCACGGGTAAGAGCTGTTTATCACAACACAAATTGTAGCAGATATGCATTGCTTTGTATACGCCGATGAGCCAAAACATTATGACCACCTGCCTAATTTGATGCTGCCAGACCAGCGCTCCTCTACAAGAACCCTGAAGGTTGGCAGCAGATTCTTCAAGTCCTGTGGCACATGTCAAATGGCTGGACCATTCATAAGGGTTTCCCAGCAGAACATTGCCCAGAGCATCACACTGGACTGTGTGTGGTGACGCATTCCATAACCATCATCAAAGTTTTGTGTGACTTGTGCCACAGTAGACCTTCTGTTGGCTCGGTCCAGACGGGCATTCGTTGCCTTTGTGCATCGATGAGCTTTGGGCGCCCGACACCCTGTCACCAGTTTGTTCCTCCTCAGACCACTGTTGGTAAATTCTCACCACTGCTGACTGGGAACAGGCCATAAGCAATGCCATAACAATTTGGCCCTTGTCAGAATTCCTCCAATCTTTATTCCTGCCCATTTCTCCTGCGTCCAACACCGTGATTACAAGAACTAATTGTTTGCTTACTTTCAAATCTACCCAGACCTTAATATGTGGCCTTGTTAGGAAATAATCAGTGATAAATTCCAAGTTAAGTTTAAATACAAAAAATATTTTTTTCCTTTCAAAATCAAGGGCATCTAGTGAATTAAGAAAAATTAAATCAAGAAAAATATTAGAAATTCCATTTACAGAAACAGTGACGTTTAATTAGCCTGACGTGTTTCAGTGTCTATTTTGTTGCACACAACATGGATAAGCTACAACAGGTAAAGATGACAGAAGTAGCAATATGTTCAATTTGGCACAAATATCAAAAGGCGGCTTGTTGCTGCAGAAGAACTTTTCTTGAACTGGTATAATTTTTCTCCTGATAATACGACACCCAATTATCCAAAATGATGTGCTCGGACTTTTTCATTTTTTTAGTTTTCAGCTAAAAGAAAACTACACATTTATTCTTATATATGTTACTTTGGCATCCCTATTAATGTTTTTTTTTTTTAACCTTCACACTACTGTATATCACTTGACAGTTTTGTGATATATATATATATATATATATATATATATATATATATATATATATATATATATATATATATATATATATATATATATATATATATATATAGATATATATAGATATATATAGATATAGATTTCCTGTTTGTTATTGCAATGTTTTTAGTTTGGAGGGAAGGAGCTTCGTCAGGAGGATCAGACAGCTGAGAGCGTGAAGAACCAGATGACTGTGCAGGAATGGGAGAAAGTGTTTGAGATGAGCCAAGACAAGAATCTCTATCACAACCTCTGCACGAGTCTCTTCCCCACCATTCACGGTGCTTGCCCGTCATTTCTCAATGATCAGTGTTGTTCATTGGTTCTAGGATATTGTATTCACCTTTTTTTGCAACACAGAAGGTATTTTCTGTGAATGAGTGAGACTTCTGATTCATTAGCCACTATAGGTAAAGAATAAGAATTAAGAATAAGTGCAATAAATGGTAAAACTAGTTGCACTACAAACCAATGTGTTTGATTAGGATATAAATTAAAATATGATATAACAGACTGTTTTTGTACAGCTAAAATAACAAAGTGGATGATGGTTACAAATGGCCATGCCTACACTTATGTTAAAAATGAGGTGAATAGGAAAGATATTAAGAGTTTGAGGCACTTAGTATCAAGTAAACAAGACTTCCTTGATCACTTCCACAAGTCTTTCTGTTTTGAACTGCCATCTGCTAGACAGCTTGCTTAATAATAATCAGTTTTGGTTTTTCAGGTAATGATGAAATTAAACGTGGGATTCTGCTGATGTTGTTTGGTGGTGTTGCAAAGACGACCATGGAGGGGACGTCTTTACGTGGCGACATCAACGTGTGTATAGTTGGAGACCCGAGTACATCTAAGAGCCAGTTCCTCAAGTAAATATTACGTGTGAAATTCTTTTTCTGACCATTTAAACCTAAAATGCAGCTCATTGGAGTGTCTAATGGCTGGATGGGGATGTATTTGTGGTTTTTCTCTCAGGCATGTGGAGGATTTTGCCCCCAGAGCGGTGTACACCAGTGGTAAAGCCAGCAGTGCCGCGGGTCTGACTGCCGCTGTGGTCAAAGACGAGGAGTCGCACGAGTTTGTCATTGAAGCGGGAGCCCTCATGTTGGCTGATAATGTATATTTCCTTTGAACTTTTCCAGAAGTATTCCTGTAAATCTGTCAGTATGTGGCTTTCGTATTAGCTTTCTTGTTCCAGTGTTGACATATTTTTGTCGGCCAATCCAGAAGTTAGCATCACCCTGGTTCACTCGACAGAAACCCAATGGGATTTTTCCATTGTCTTTTGGATTATTGCTGAATATAAGCTCTGTGACCAACAAAAGCTTTAGGATTCTTACATGTTTTGTTCATCATGACAATCCTCACAAATTTAGCCTACATTCAATCACCAGAAGTAAAAAGCTAAACGTAGGCTATAAATAAACACTAGTCACATGACTTCAACGCCACCACCATTAAGCTTCTTTCATAAACTCTTTCAGTCTTAATTTAAAAAACATGTTCCCTGAAAGTTTGAGTTACAATAGTTTGCAAGAGTGTAGTTATAAACGCTGTTAAAGCGACTAGTGAGTAGATGAGTTTATCTGTTCAAATGATGACATTTAATGTTCCCAACAACCTCTGTAGTCGCATTTTGCCACTTGTTAACAACCTTCTTTTTCAAGACAAGTAAATCTTTCACAAGAGTGCGTTACTGATGTACAGTAGTCAACATTTGAAGTGGATCAAAACCTTTCATCAAAGTTAAACATGAATTTTGAACAATACCCGTTCTTGTCTTAGGACAACTTTGAACTTTTTTTGATCCACTTCAAATGTTCACTACTGTATTTTATGTCATAGAATAAAATGTGAAAATATCTTGAGCTTGTTCACCACAGACCTTATTTCAGGCATTTAACCGAAAACCCATTGGCTTCTGGATGATTGAACCTGAAGTTATAAAATGCTGACTCGTTTCTAGTTTTTGCCTTCAGAAATGCATCATCCCTGCAGCACTCTATAGCAATCATCTGACAACCTCCCAGAAAGAACTTGCAATCATATTTGTCTTATGTAATACTATTTCATTTCTTGTTCATAGGGGGTTTGTTGTATCGATGAATTTGATAAGATGGACCTTAAGGACCAGGTGGCCATCCATGAAGCCATGGAGCAGCAGACCATCTCCATCACAAAGGCGGGCGTTAAGGTGTGTGTCCCTCTGTCGGGAATGTCTTTTGTTTAAAAGCATTGTCTGTTTAATCCGTAATCCACCATATCTAACCATTTCTGTGTGTTCAAGGCCACTCTGAATGCTCGCACCTCCATCCTGGCTGCTGCCAACCCCATAGACGGCAGATATAACCGTGCCAAGTCTCTGAAACAGAATGTCAACATGTCTGCACCCATCATGTCCAGATTTGATCTTTTCTTCATACTGGTGGATGAATGCAATGAGGTCAGACCAGATATCATTACTTCTATTAGATGTACACTACGGTTCACACACACACTGACCCCAAACTTTTGAACAGTAGTGTGTATATACTCAATATTGTTCTCAACAGAAGTATAAATCACAATATTGCCATTTACATTATAGATGTCTTTACTCTTTTGATCAACTTAATGCATCCTTGTGGAATAAAAGTATTAATTAAATGCATTAATTTGATCAAAAGAGACTTTTATAATGTTGCAAAATAATTTTTCAAATTAATGCTGTTCCTTAACTTTCTATTCATCAAAGCATCCTGAAAAAACTGTCATGGTTTTGACAAAAATATGAAGCAGCACAAGTTTCAACATTGATAATAATAACTGTTTCTTGCGCAGCAAATCATCATATTAGAATGATTTCTGAAGGATCATGTGACACTGAAGACTGGAGTAATGATGCTGAAAATTCAGCTTTGCATCACTGGAATTTTAAAATGTTTAAAGTTATTTTAAATTGTTTCTCTATATTGTTATATTTATTTTAGATCAAATTAATGCAGCTTTGTTGAGTATAGGAGACTTCTTTCAAAAACATTTTTAGCAATCTTATTGGCCCCAAACTTTTGAACAGAAGTGTACATGTGTAAAGTACTTAAAACATGACACATGCTGTATTTTATTTGTATTTTTTCTACCAGGTTACAGACTACGCCATCGCCCGTCGGATTGTAGATCTTCATGCCAGGAACATTGAGTCAGTAGAAAGAGTTTACAGTACTGATGAAATCCAGAGATACATACTGTTCGCCCGCCAGTTTCAACCAAAGGAAAGACAATATTCGTTATTCAAGTTGCCATTCACTGAAATCTAGTCCTTTGTTGTAGATCTCAAATTATTGAGACAATCTGAAGAAAGTCTTACAGGTTTGGAATTAATTGGAATTACAAGTAAGAAGATAAATTCACCTCATAACTCTGCATCTGTAGATAACATCAGAGGCTCAGGAATTCGTGGTGGACCAGTACAAGCGTCTGCGGCAGCGGGATGGAGGAGGAACCACCAAATCAGCCTGGCGGATCACTGTGAGGCAGCTGGAGAGCATGCTGCGTCTCTCTGAGGCCATGACCAGACTCTACTGCTCAGACGAGGTCTGTCAGGTTTTAGACCGTATCATAGTGCTGAGACTGCTCCCATTAGAGTTACAAATGATTTTAATTATCCAATCGTGGTTGCATCTCTCTATTAGTGTTACTGGACCTGAGCACTGCATTTTGATTCTTTTGAATAGGCTTGAAATTTACGTTGACATTAGTTAAATCGCACTGGCATGGTTCAAATCGTACTTATCTGACCGTCATCAGTTAGTAGCAGTAAGCAAAGAGGTATTGTATCAATCAGTAAGGAGTACCACAAGGCTCAGTACTAGGACCTTTGCTTTTCGCCCTGTATATTACATTTACATTTATGCATTTGGCAGACGCTTTTATCCAAAGTGACTTGCATTGCATTTCAAGGTACACATTTACATTCTTATCAGTTCTTGCTTTCCCTCGGAATCGAACCCATGACCTTGGCGTTGCAAGCGCCAACGCTCTACTCTTTGAGCTACAGAAAAGTTTTCAATCTAATTCAATATAAAATATTGGATGACTTCTAATTTCCTCCTAATAAATTGTGAAGAAAAAAAAAGTTCTTATTTATTTGACCAAAAACCTCCACACGTAGTAACCTAGAATACTCTCTAACACTTGATAGCTATTCTGTCAAGCTTTCGTCGTCAGTTAGAAACCTGGTTGTGCTCTTTGATCGCAATCTTTCTTTAAAAGCCACATTTCTAGCATTTTTAAAAACCGTGGATGATGAGATCACGCTTTTCTCCAAAGCTGCTTTATAGATGAAATTAATTCATTCCATAATTAATGAAATTTACACCGTTATTGAACTGAACTGAATCAACACTAAACACTTTACAGCAGAATTGAATTTTGTTTGCATCATTGAATTTATTTTCCTGTTTATCACTGTAAAGTAGCTCTGAAACAATCTGTATTTTTATAAAGTGCTATATAAATAAATGTGAGGACTTGTCAATGCTCTTCCCATAATCTGCTTCTACATACACCGATGTGCATCAGACACAGCTTAGGTAGAGTTTGAAATGTGTCCTTTTCCTTTGGAAAGGTCCAGCCCAAACATGTGAAAGAAGCGTTTAGACTCCTGAACAAGTCCATCATTCGTGTTGACTCGCCCGACATCAATTTTGACCAGGAGCAGGATGACAATGTGAATGGTGAGATGGATCTTTTATACTGTTCAATTGCTTTTGTGAAATAGGCTTGTCAAATATCTCAATATAATGAATCTGTACCTTAACAGTAAAAAATAAGCTGTTTGTTTGCAAATGCCACTTGCTGTTTAAAGTGTCTAAATACTTTTTGTTACTCTTATTTTGTTACAAATGTATCACTTCCAATACCATTTACCAATCATTACCAGTCATTTCATTATTTCCAGAAATGAATCAGTAAAATCAAACATCAGAGGTCATGCGGTGTAGAAGGAACTTCTAAAAGGAAATGACTGATTTCAGTTGTACTTCCACAGATCAGAATGACCTGTTTGGTAAAGAGACAGAAGGTCAAAATGGAGGCGAAGTGAACGGTCATCCAGTGGAGGCCATGGATACTGATGAGCCGGAAAAGCAGGAGAAGCCGGCGGGAACCAAACCTGCTATCAGAATGTCATTTGCAGAGTACAAGAGAGTCTCCAACCTGCTGGTGCTGCACATGCAAAAGATGGAACAATGCAAGTCCCGGTTTTTCCATTACAATAATATCTCAGACAGTGTTTGTTTCATTTGTTTTTTTTGTTTGTTTTTCATCTCTGAAACTTTTGCTTTTTATTCTCCCATTGAGGTTTTATGTGCAGCAGTCAGTGATTATTAAACTATTTCTTTAATGTCATTACTTTTCATATATTATTATACATTTAACAGGCTAGCGGTGTCATTCTTTGTTATGTAAACTATGCATTACTGTGCAATAATTAAAAAGTGACCGAACAACCAACTTTCTCATTTAGAACTAATTTTGGTTTAATTTTGATCTCAAAGCATTCCAGGAAACCAGATTGTGAAGATGTATAGAAAGTTATAAAGAGCATAAACTGAAGGATGAAATAAGCAAGTCTAGTCTGTTATATATCTGAATGTGTCATGTGTTTTTAGTGGATGAGGAGTCCTCTCTGAAGAAAAGTGAACTCATTAACTGGTACCTGAAGGAAATGGAGAGTGAAATTGATTCAGAAGCTGAACTCGTCGCTAAGAAGAACCTCATTGAAAGAGTGCTGTACAGACTCATCCATTATGTTAGTATGCATTATCACTCTTTATGACTGTTTTATTCGTCTTCAGCTTGACAAGGCATTGTTTAGTTGAACTGAAGCAGTGTAAAGTGCCTCTCTTTCTTCTTAAGGATCATATCATCATAGAGCTGACTAAAACAGGGCTGAAAAAGGTCAGTGAGGATGGAGAAGAGCCTGTCATGGAGGAGGATCCGTTTTTGGTGGTGAATCCCAACTATATACTGGAAGACTAGTCAAGCTGGCTTTACCAACCTTGATCATTTTTAGTGCTTCTATAATCTCAAATAATTACTAATGCAATATTTGATTAAGTGAATCAGAAAAATAAATGGATATATATTTGCATTTATGTGCCATTTGTTTATTGAACACTAGGTGGCGGGATATCTTCAGTGGATCTCAGTGTCTTTTTTGACATTACACAAAATGCAAAAGTAATCCAACAATAGTCAGAGGTATCAAGACATCAAACAAATGGAAAATTACAGAAAGCTTTAAAGTTAGCCTTTTTTCGCACATCAAAAGACAAATGTACAATATTTTGGGAGGGAAGAGAAAATTAATCATTGAATGTTTCACTCTTACCTAAATGTGACAAGTGCTGAAGCATATTCATTGTAGTAAAACATGCAGTGTTTAATTTGAGTTGAAATCTCATTTATCATTTCTGAGGTTTTATCTCATTTAAAGGAATAATCTAGCATATTCTTTGGTGATCTGTAAACCCTTTGGAAAGGTTGTTAGTCCTGCAAAAACAAAGCTTAAGGTTTGTTCTGACATGCTAAGTGGAACTTATCAATTTTACTTGTTTATATTATTTATATAGAAACGATTTAACATCATGGAGATAGGGAATATCTTGAAAAACTCAACTAAAATGAAGTTAATTTGCTAACCTATTTTTTCGGTTCACTGACAGATATTTTATTGGTTCTCTTTATTAAAATCATTCAAATAATATTACATCTAAATTCAAGAATGCAGAATGCAGAATCCTTAAATGTGCACTCAGACACTCAAACGTACTTAATACTTTCCATGCATTTTAAAATTATATTATAAAGTTATACATAAACGATGCACACACACGACACGAGGGTCGTAGCCTAAATAATTTTTAGTTGTATACATTTTTAATTAAGTCATTTATAAAAATATTCCTTATATTTTGTTCTTATTAAAAACCCTTTTAAGTCTCTCACACTTTTCGACACTTTTAATATAATATTATACATTTAATTAGATTAAATGCGTTTCTCTCTCCACAGTGATGTCTTTGCTGTGCAGATTCACTGGTTCAGTTTAGCAGAACGAGTTTAGTTTGTTCGCGTCGCTCACAGTGTTGACGCTGTGCGTGCGTAAATGCTCGCGTGAGGATGCGCGGCGCGCGCGGAGATCCTCCACCTGAATGACGCGCCGCAAGAGAGCGGGTATAAAACATCAACGCTCGCGTGATGTCGCCGTCATGTCAAGAGTTTATTCCACTTATTGACATTCAGGATGATTTGTCTTCGTTTCAAATAGTCTAACGTTACATCATCTCAATCTTCGGCTGTATGTGGATTTTGGTGAGTTTCACTTATGTTCGCTATTTGGTATATGACTTGTCAATCTATATTTTCGGTGAGGTCAGTTGATATTGTAAAATGTTCATATCCGCTTTTATTGCGTCTCTATAATTGTTTTTACACTCCCACGCCACGCCTCCTTATTCTGTTCCTTTCTGCTTTTTTTCCACATGTTTAAAGATGTTTGCCAGAAACTAAAAAGGCTCGTTTTCAGTGTTGACATCTTTGGACAAGTGAACAATGATTCCTCCCGGAGACTGTCTGTATGCTGGAAGGAAAAGGAGAAAACCTGTTCAGAAACAGTTGAGTATTTATCGGTTTACTGGAATTGTTTTATTGACAAACCATCAATAATAAAAACAACGAAAGTAAAATGCGTCACTAATGATAATAAATATTTAAATTAATAATATTAGTAGTAGTAGTAGCCTAATTGTTTTATTTAATGTCGTTTCTTGGCTCTTTCTTGACATTTTTTTAATTTGTTATTGACAAACCGTCAATACAAATCAAAACAAGAAAAAGCTGTCACTGATTATGTGTATATTAATTGTTATTATCATTAGTAGTAGTAGTAGTAGTAGGCTAGTAGTGGTAGTAGTGGTTATAATAAAATTATTATTTAATGTTTCATGTTCAGATAGCACTTTACAATAAGGTTTTATTAGTTAACTTTACTTGTATAGTTAACATGAAGAATACTTCTACAGCAATTATTAATCTTAATGTTAATTTCAACATTTACTAATAGGCTACATTATGGAAATCAGATGTTGTATTTGTTAACATTAGTTAATGCACTGTGATCAAACAATGAACTGCTGTATTTTTATAAACTAACATTAACAAAGATTATTAAATACTGTAACAAATGTATTACTCATTAGTTTGTTAGTAAAAACAATTGAGACCTTATTGTAGAGGGTTACACATGTTTTCAAGGCTCTTTATTATTGACAGCATCAAAACAAATAACAAAAACAATGATAGAAAGTCGATATTAATAATAAATATGTTATTATTATTGTTAATAAGCGTTATTATTATTGTTAATAAGCATTATTATTAATTTAAATACATAAATAAATACATCAGTGTATCATGCTGTTTGTAAATGTGGTGGTGGAATTTGATGCCACCCAGGTTTGTAATGTGACATTATTAAATGATAGTTTGTGTCATCAGGAAACCAGAGAAAGCAGGTCAAAAATCGAATCCGTCCAAGCGTCACCGTGACCGTCTGAACGCAGAGCTGGACCGGTTGGCGAGTCTGCTGCCCTTCAGTGCAGAGGTCATCTCCAAACTGGACAAACTCTCAGTGCTGAGACTCAGCGTCAGCTTCCTGAGAGTGAAGAGCTTCTTTCAAGGTAAGAAGGAACGTTTCCTTCAGAGTTTGCCTGCTAAAAACATCATCATCATACTTGCATCATACATTGGCCCCCAACAATTATTAGAATGCTTTAAGATAAATGATACTTAGTTGGTATTGGTTAACTGACCTGATTTGACCCAAACATCTTCATCTTTGTGTTTCACTTAAGCTGCTGAAATTTGATTTGTGGTAACACTTTATTTTAAGGTGCCTTTGTTACACTGTAATTATACGTTTAAGTACTGAGTAACATTAAGTAACTACATGTACTGAGGGTTAGGATTAGGGTTTGATTTGGTGTAATTATGCATGATGTAATTATGCATGATTTCTAGTTATTAATATAATTTTGTATTATTAATTTTGTGTTTTAATGTTTTTGGATAATAGTAGTATGTTCTTCCCATGTTTTTTTTGTTTTTTTTAAGCTCATATTCTTAGTTTGCATGTTAAATTATTTACAAAACAAAAGTACAACTTTAGGAATTAGTTCACCTTAAATACAGATTTTAATTGTAGTTTGTGGCGATGCTGACCAAACATGCTGGTGAGAAATGCTGTTAAAAATGGTGTTTGTGATGGGATTTATTTCAGGAGGTGTTAATAAGGACAGGTCCATGTGTCGCTGTGTGTATGAGCGCTCAGTGTCATGTAGAGATTGCCCTCTTGCACTCACATGCTGTTTGTTGTGACCGTGTTTTATTGCCCGAGTGTCCAAACGGATCAGTGTTGAGCGGCTGTGTGGAGAGCTGGCAGTATTTGGGCTTTGCATCTCTCAAATGTATTTGAGCTTATAAAGTAATGGAGAGGAATAAAAAAAAGTGATCGGTTACACTTTATTTTAAGGTGTCATTGTTACAGTGTAATTATACATTTAAGTACTGAGTAATATTAATTAACTACATGTACTTACTATAGGGTTAGGGTAGGATTAGGATTTGGTTGAGGGTTAGTTGCATGTAATTATGCATAATTTACTGTTATTACTATGGTAAGTACATGTAACATATGTAACAAAGACACTGTAAAATAAAGTGTTACCAAGTGATCTTTATCAACTAAAAAGGTAGGAAAGATGTGGGTCCAGCATCATATGCATGGTTCGAATTACGTGGGAGCCAGTGGGAGCTGAGCTCCCATAGAGAGAGGATGAGCTCCTATGAAAGCAGTAAAATCATACACCTGTGGGGGTCTCTAAAAATCATCAGCACCATTATTTTAAATTACAAATAAAGCACTTTTTCCTTCAGACTACTGTAGCATGACTTAAAAGATAGGACAAGATGCCAAACACATGGATCTCGCGGGATCTCGGATCGTCATCACACTACGGTACATCCTTATGCTTAAATCAAGTGATAAAAGTGCCGCTGCGATCATTGGCGCGGATACTGTGTTTGTTTGTGGCTCGCGCACAGTCTTCACTCGGGCGCGCTTCAATCCGTTGTGGAGACTCTCTATTCGTTCCAGTAAAATTACAAAACAAAATGCACACAAACGTGTCTCTGCCTGATATAGAACCACTTATAAACATAATCGGATTTGATGAAAAAAAAAAAACTTATAGGAGTGCGGATTCGAACCTAGAACCTCTGACGCGTTTGACAAATGTTCTACTACTGAACCCTTAAAACGACAAACCAAATGTACTATTTAAATTGAATTGTGTTACCAACGCTTTTTTATTAAATTTGTATTATATTTACAAATTTTTATATTTTTATATTACATTATTAAGCTACCGCGCCTGCTCATAGGCTACTTTTTTCTTCTTTTTTTAAAGAGACCCCCACAAAGATGAAATCATAATTCGAACCCTGATCATATGCAATGTTTGGGAAGCTTTTTAGTTTGCAAATAGAGTCAGGTTATTTATATAGTTTTATACAATATTGTTTCGAAGTTGCATCACATTGATAAACAGGAAAATAAGTGTTGGTGTTGTAAAATTAATCAGTTATGAAGAATTCGGCTTCAGCTCTACAGAAGACAATAGTGTCATTATTCAGGTCAAGTCAGGTCAGTGTTGATTCATTTCAGTTCAGTGTTCATTTTGCAAGGCTGGTGGCATTATCCAACTCGGTTCAATTCAAATTAGTCCTAATCCGATTAGAACAATGTCAGTGCCGTTAAATCGATAACATTACTGAATATTAATTGTCTTGTAAACTAACTAGTCTTTTCATATTTAGTTTCTCCAATGTTACATCACTTGTTTGTTCTCAATAAGTGGAATCTGCATTTAAATGGATATATTTATTATAGGAGCTTTTGCACATGGTTTGTGTATTTGGGATTTTGGATAGATTTCACAGACCTACAGTCATTTATAATGCACGATCCGACCCTGAAAAACATGAACCATCACGGATCTCGGTTTGTGTCAACCTTGATCTTTCAGTTCAAATAAGATTGATGTGTGTATTATGTTCAAACATTGGCATTTTAACAAATTCATCTTCTCAAGGCGATTTGCATTTTTTGGTCTGCTCTCGTTTTCCGTCACCTTCATTCAAGCCATAAATTATAGCCAAGGCCTTGACAGTGTAGAAATATGTCAGAAATTCCAGCCAGATTGGAAATTAAAATGTGAACCGGAATGTCATCAAAAAGGGTTTCATGGAAAAGTTATGGAAAAAACTGTCAAGTTGAAGAATTTGCTTTGCAAAACTAAAGGTAGAAAGGATTTATTTAATGTACAGTAATTCAATATTTTGCTAATGATATGAATCCACTAACAAACCTCTTATTTATCCGACACTTTCCTGTTCTTTATTGAGTTGGGTGTTGACTTTAGGAAAGAAAAATCTCTCTTTTTTTCCCCATGCATGTTCTCCAAGACTGCAACGAGATTCAAGTCAGAGATTTCAACATGAGCTCAAATATTTCTCATCAAATTCTTCCAAGACCAAAGAATCAGAGCTGCTACTTTCATAGCTCTACAATATATTCTTATTCTTAAGTAAATTCTTGAAAATTCTACAAAATATCTACTTTTCCATGGAAGAAAGAAATGAAATGCACATTTGGAAATGGTCAGTTCTGGGTGAATTATTCCTTTAATGTTGTACGTGAATTGAAGTTTCTCCTAATTCGTCTCCTCTCAGCCTCTGTGTTCTCGCGAGGAACCGTGCAGATTAGTTGTGCATGACCGAGGCTGTGTCTGGTCCAGACACATTGTGTTTTCTTTCTCCACCACAAGCCTTAAAGCACAGCAGGAAAATCTTGGTTGATCCAACACCATTTTTAGAGGCTTGTTCCATACAATTATAATCCAATCATGATTGTCACACTGCCAGGTGAATTCAAACACATTTCCAGGCCTCTCAGGATGTGGAGGGCATAAACGGATCCCACAAACTTTCAGGATGAATTAATGTATTGCAAATGCTCATTAAGTGCTTGCTAATATGACCATTATTGCTCAAACTTAGGATTTGTGATTTAAACAAATGTATTAAACTTCAGTGTATAACTTGTCTTGCATCATTTTGATTAAAACATGAGCATAGGATCTTGTTCCTGTTTTATATTCTCTCAAAGTGAAGTCACTAAGAGTGACACCTTAAGGGAAGTGTTTAATGATAGCAAAGATTGGCCAAATGCAATGTGTCTGTTTCCAGTTCCAGCAGCTTCTTGTTACTGCCAACTCTGCATTAGACACACATGTGCTCAGAACCGGCGCTCAGAGGCTGCTAATAGGATTGAGAACTGCACACACTAATGCCTATGATAATGAGACTAATGATGATCATCGTCATTATGAGCTTGATGGTTACAAAAATGTGCATGATTTTTTTTATAATGTAAATATATAAGATGCAGCTAATTCATAAACCTCTTAACAAACATCCTCCATTCAAAATTGTTTTAATTTTAATTTCAGCCATAGATGTGCTGTGTGTATGGAGCTGTTTTTTTAAAATAAACTTTATACTTGCAAAACCTGTAATGATGATTTTGAGGTGGGTTTATATATATATATATAAATTGTGTGTGTGTATATATATATATATATATATATATATATATATATATATATATATATATATATATATATATATATATATATAAAATTCCAGCAGCTTCTTGTTACTGCCAACACTGCATTAGACACAAATGTGCTCAAAACCAGCGCACAGAGGCTCTATAATATAATATAATATAATATAATATAATATAATATAAAATTAAAATGAATACACGTTTGTGGTAGTTTTCTTTTTTTTGCTAGCTCTACAATATTCTGTCAAAGAAATTCTCATTTTCATGTTAATCAAACCGGTATGTCTCCCTTTCTTTAGGAGATTTTTTTTTTTTTTTAAAGAAAAGAATAAATAACAATAATAATTTTTCCTATCCATATAAGAAGTAAATTCTTGAAAATTTCTCAACATTATTCTTCAAAATATCTACTTTTCTATTGAAGAAAGAAATGAAATGCACATTTGGAAATTGTCAATTCTGGGTGAATAGTTCACACAATTTAAACTTGTTATTGCAAAACTAATGATGCATTTTTTGAGGTGGGTTTGAAACATGAATTTACATTTTTGGTTGAATTATTTCTTAAAAAGGTTTATATATAATAAATTAAAATGAATACACGTTTGTAGTTTTTTTTGTGTGTGTGCATTTTTTTTACATATTCATTTATTGGACTTTTCTTTCATAAATTCATATGACCATCAATAGCTGTTTTACACTGCTTGGACGACGACAGGCTGTATTATGTGGGGGGGTTTTTCCCCGCCAGAAAACAAGATGCATGCTGAGTGTCATGAATAAGACAGTGTTTATTGACGTGGCATTTAATTTGAGTCTAAAACCTCAGCTTAAATATTTAAAGCAATTGTAAGCTCTGTATTGTTTCAAGAAATGTTAATCTACTTTGAATGTTAGTTGCAGTGCGTGAATAACAACTTAAACTGCACATGAGGGAGTAATTGAGATTCACAGAGAGAGAACGAGAGTGTGTGGGATGTTGAAGTGAAGGGGGTTATGGGTAATGAATGCTCCACTGGCTCCTAGGGAGTGTTTGCGTGACTGCAGCCTGGCAAAGTCCCCGTCCCGAGAAAAGCACTAAGAGGGGGAAGATGCAGATCAGCTTTGATCCTTCTGTTTAGTTCATTCACAATCCACTTTTAGTGGCCACATATGACCGTTTGATAACCACGGGATTGAATGTTTTTTACATTTTCAGTTTTTCCTGTAATACACCAAGCCATGTTCTAACATCTACAGCTTTGTCAATGAATAAACACTGTTTATTCTTGCATCTTTTTTTTGTTTTGTTTTTTGAGTTAATTAAATAAATATTGTGTAAAATGTGTACACATTTTTGTACTTATTTGTAAATGTCTCATCACCACCATCATTTCAAATGATATAATGTAGTAATCATAATCAAAATTTTATCATTATATAATGATGTAAGCATAATTTGACTGCATGTTTTTGGGATGATTTATAAAATAAGTTTTGGTTTCCAAGTGTTCAATCCAAAAGGACATTTTTTTTGCTTGCATTTTGCCCTTCCATATAACTTATGAGAGCTTTCAATAGTTTCATTTAATTTATTAATTTATATTTTATAAATATAAAATATAATTTTATAAATATATTTTATATTTATATTTTCTGTGTTCTTTGGCTTAAAAAATGGATATGCATTATAAATATAGAGCTATAAAACTGATATGTACACAATCGGTCAAAAGTTTGGTTGGTACAATCACTTTGAATGAAATCTCTTATTATCACTAAGGCTGCATTTATTTGATTAAAAAAATACAGTAAAAACATTAATATTGTAAAATATTATTACACTTTAAAATAATTGTTTTCTATTTGAATATATTTTAAAATGTAATTTATTCCTGTGATGCAAAGCTGAATTTTCAGCATCATTACTCCAGTCTTGAAATGGACCTTCAGAAATCATTCTAATATGATGACTTGATGCTCAAGAAACATTTCTTATTATCAATGTTGAAAACAGTTGTGCTGCTCAATATTTTATTAATATTATTAAACTTTTATTAAAGGTAAATAAATATTTTGAAGCTTTAAAAATGTCTGTCACTTTTGATCAATTTAATGCATCCTTGATAAATGAGGATTTCTTTAAAAAATGTCTTACTTTTGAATGGTAATGTTTAAGCTAGATCAAAAACTTATTCCATCTTGGAAGAATTTAATGGGAAAAGTTTTTGAGATATTTTAGATTTTAGTATCTTGGCAAATCTGAGCACAGTTTGAGACATTGTTAGTGATATTCAGAACCCTTTAGAGAAGCGCAATCATTTGTAATTTTCTTTTTTCCATATTTTTAAATCAATATATTATGCTGAATTTGTCATGAGTTGAACACAGGGATGACAGCATCAGGTCTGATTGGTCTTCCTGAGGGAATGATGTTGCTCTGGTGCCCTTCCATACAGAGCGTCCAGTATTATGTTCACATTTTTCCAGAGAATTCACAGTTGTGCGTTTGGCAGACACCAGACCCTCCTTGGCAAATTCGTATAGCGTGCAGATCAGGAAAATTCCATCTCGCGACTCTGTCCTGGAAACATTCCTCTGTTTGTTTTCATCATGTGAGAGTGTGTGCTAGAAGCTGATAAATGATCCAAGCGTCCTGCATCATGCATGTGCGTGAGTCTCCAAACATCTGTTTTAGCATGGGATTGAGGATCCCCCCCCATGAGAATTCCCTGATCTTATACCTTGAATCAATCTTTTATCTTTATTTATGTTGTGTTGTATGTGCATCCATTGAGAATTTTGTTTAATTCCCTCATAATTGCTAGTATTATGTATTCTGTCACCCTCATTCAAACAGCTCTTTGTTTGCACCAAAGTGCAGCATAAAAAAGAAGAGTTGAGATATTTGTTGTCAACATCAAAACCTCTCAGTAAGAACATTAATGGGGTCCCTGTTTGTTGGGAACCAGAAGGCAGTTCCTCTGCACACGATGTCGTGCGAACGGCTTGTAAAAATGACCCAGATACGTCATAGAGAAGTTTGCCATTAAGCTTGTTCTGTTGCATTACAACTGCACAACATGAGACATGAGTCCTTTTGCAAATTCTTTTATTTTCTTCTTGCACACGTTTAGCCCCCTCTTTCCCTTTAACTGTTTTTCACTCCTGTTATGCAGCTTGGACACAGACTATCAGAGATGTTTAAAAACATTTACTAAATAAATGACATTTTTCACTTCCCTGTGCTTTGTTTTATTCATTATATATGCCATTTAGGGATTGGCATTCCTGGAAAAGATTTACAATCTATATGCAATGCTCAATAAAACAGAATTTATAATAACCGTCATGTAAAACCAGACTGTTTTGTGAATAATGTTGCCGTGTGCCAGCAGTCTAAAGCATGATCTCATGCGAAGACTGTTTCCAAACACGGGTTCTCTCACGCAACAACCATTAGTTCACAAAAGGCACAAGTTGACCTCTCTTTGGTAAGGTTAACCCACGTTCAGTTGGAGAGCCATTGTTGTCAGTGCTAGTGATGTGAAATAATCTCCCATTGGAATGCATGTGCCTCTGCAGTGGTCTGTTATGTTTGTGTCATGTGACCAATTGACCGGAAAACAATTTAAATGAATTCTTAAGTGAATAGAAAGACAGACAGATAGATAGATGCACACAACTGTTCAAATGTTTGCGGTCAGTAAGCTGTTTTTGGAAAGCTATTAATACTTTCATTCAGCAAGGAAGGATGCATTAAATTATTCAAAAGTGACAGTAATGACAATCATAATGTTACAGAAGATAGAAAAGTTATTTTAAATTGTAGTAATATTTGACAATGTAAATGTTTTTACTGTAATTTTTTGTTCAAAGAAATGTTGCTTTTGTGAGCATTAGAGATTAAAAAAAAACATTTAAAAAATCTTACCCAAAATGATGGATGGATGGATGGATGGATGGATGGATAGAGTGGATGGACAGACAGACAGACAGATAGATAGATAGATAGATAGATAGATAGATAGATAGATAGATAGATAGATAGATAGATAGATAGATAGATAGATAGATGGATGGATGGATGGATGGATGGATGGATGGATGGATGGACGGACGGATGGATAGACAGACTGTCATTCAGTCAGTCTCTTAAGCCCAATTCGCACAGGATAAGTATTACTGGTGACCTCGAGTCATTTGTAATGATTGCGGAGGTTGTCTGTGATCTTTTTCCCGTGCGAATCGGCCATGTCTGTAATTTGTAAAGTAAAAATTCCCCCACAAATGACCTACCATATTTCGCTGTTTGATAGTATTTTGGGTGCTGAGTCATATCGCTATACACCATGATACCATACAACTATACAATTTGCAGAAAGAGAAAGCTGAAACCATGATTAGATGGAGATGAATGACATGTATAACAGCATGCAATAGGAACATTCTTCTGTTTATGATATATCATACAGCTAGACCTATAATAACGACAAGACATTTCCAAGCAATAGCCTATTGACATCATATCTGGGAGATAAGTCAGTAAATTCATGTAAAGTCACAGGCTTCGCTTATCCCGTGTGAATGCGCCATACGAAATTCAGATGTGGGGTGAGTCATTTCTAAATCACACGAGGTCCCCAGATAATACTAATCCCGTGCGAATAGGGCTTCAGTTTGTTCAGTTTTCATTCATTTTTAAATTGAGCGCTGGCCCTTTAAGAGCCTGTATAGCAGGGTTTGCGTGACTGTAGTACACCAGAGCCTGACCTCAGAGGAACTCCAGAGAAAATTATCTAATTATCTGTCCATCAGAGCTCTGGAAACCAGCAATGCACAAATGAGTCAAGACCCTACTTTCATTACATAGACATAAAAGTTAAAACATTAATCAAAAAAAATATGACATGATAGTGAATAAATGATGACAGAATTATCTTTTTTTTTTCTTATGTGAACTATCCCTTTAAGTGTGCTGTGCTTAAACTTCATGAGAGTTTTTTTTTTTTTTTTTTTTTTTGAGACATTGAGCAAGTAGCAATTTAAAAGTAAGAGGGGAAAAAGGTTATAGAGTGAGTCCATTCTTTACTGCGTAATAGCTAGCACACAAACACATCTGCTCGTAAATCTAACCTCAATTGTCAAGAGCAGATCTGTTTTTTATTTCCTTCCCCTCATCAAAACATCCCAGCAGTGAAATGGGCTGCTTTTAAAAGCCATTTCTGCCATTTTGTGAAAAGTTGCTCATCCACCTGCAGATTTTAGCTTGTTTGGCAGCAGACGTGAAGTGAATGAATGGAGAACGAGTCTTTGGGGAGAGATGCTGGAGATTTCCCTCATGTTAGTGAGCACAGGTTTTTGTGGAGTGTTTGAATGATAAAATATTTAGATTTGGCATAGGCAGACATAAATGGGGTGGACTCTGAACATTACAGCCCCTCCCTATTTGACTTGCGCTGTTTTTCTTACCACAGACCTGCATAAAATGATTAGCAGGGAGCATTTCACGACACCAATTTTAGTATCTTGAATATTTTGCATATCCTTGTTCTTAAAGGGTTAGTTCACCCAAAAATTAAAATCATACCATAATTTACTCCCCTGGCCTCAAGCCATCCTTGGTATATATGACTTTCTTCTTTTAGCCAAACACAATCTGAGTTATATTAATATCCATGGATATCCATTATATCCATTGATGGATGTGCTTTTTTAGGCTTCAAAATGATCCATGTTACTATTCAGTCCCATTATAAAGCTTGGAAGAGCCAGGATATTTTTTTTTAATATAGCTAGTGTTTGGCTGAAAGAAGAAAGTCATTTACACCTAGAATGGCTTGAGGGTGAGTAAATTATGGGATCATTTTAATTTTTGGGTGAACTATCCCTTTTAAGTACCCCTATTATTTTTCATATATCATCTTTCATGTAGTGTATAATATAACTGTATGTTAAGTTAAAAGATCTGCAAAGTTTAAAATATCATCATGCATGACAAATGGAGTTATTTTAAAAGACGCTGTTTTCATTTCTGCGAAAGCAATTGCACTTTCAAAGGATGCGGACAGATGGTCTTATTATTGGGAGATACGAGGGTCCGTGGCTTCACCATTGGAGAAAGCATAACGGCTAACTTCAATCCACGTGTGCTTTGATAACCAATCACATTACAGCCGTGACGCCATTGAATTTCATTCAGAGTTGTGCGACAGTCAATCACTGTTTGTGGATACCATAAAAATGAATGAGAAGTGCCTAGACTAAATCATACCTGTCACACAATTGTCCCTGACTTCACTTATAAAATAGCATTTTTTTGGGTGTAAACTAAAAATAATGTTTAAAGGGGTGGTATAATGCCCTTTTCACAAGATGTAAAATAAGTATTTGATGTCCCCAGTGTGTGTATGTGAAGTTTTAGCTCAAAATACCCCACAGATATTTTTATATAGCATGTTAAAATTGTCACTTTTTGAGGGTGAACAAAAACGCAATGTTTTTGTGTCTGTTCCTTTAAATGCAAATGAGCTGCTGCTCCTGGCACAGGGGGCGGAGCTACAACAACTTGTGTCCTTTTACCTCACACAGACATGCACTGAAAATTTCAAAAACTTTTAGCCTTTTATGTTCAAACCAGATTCAGACAAAGATGGAGAGACTCGAGAAGAAGTGACAACATGTAGAATGCAATAGGACATTTCTGAATGGTTAGTTAATGAATTTATGTAACTTATGTGTAGTTACCTTCTAGTCCAGGGTTCACCAATCTCGGTCCTGGAGGGCCGCTGTCCTGCAGAGTTTAGCTCCAACCCCAATTATACACACCTGAACCAGCTAATCAAGGTCTCACTAGGCATACTAGAAACTTTCAAACAGGTGTGTTGGAGCTAAACTCTACAGGACAGCGGCCCTCCAGGACCGAGATTGGTGAACCCTGTTCTAGTCATTGATTTACATATTCTGTCATGATAATCTATAAATCGTGTTCCGGGGGTGGGGTTTATGCAAATTTTAGGGTTAGTAATGTCACTAACCCAGGAGGAATGTCGTGTAGTCTCTACCAGCCGTTTGTTGAAGTCCATAAAAAGCTATTTCTTTTTTTCTTCTTTTTAAGAAAATATCTCCCTTTTCTTTGAACTTTAAGCGTTGTAACTTTGCAGATGTTGTTTACGCTCAAACAGCAACATTACACACTAACTAAAGTTAGAAAAGTGAAATCATATTCAACCACCCCTTTAAGAGCAAATATGTTGAAGATTAGCCGATGGGCTGTCGATTAATTAAATAAGCCGTTTTCCCACAAAAGCAGCTTATTCAGTGTAGTGAAGCCTCTCCTCCATTGACATCCATTAAAAAACGGCCTCTGGTCTCCTTCCCTGCGGATCACATTTACGTTTTTTTGGCTAACCTTGCAGGCTTGCCTTCAAGTGGCTTTGATGAAGACTCGAATTGATACGGTGAAACTAACACCATTGTTACTGTTCTTATCACTGTTTATACAAGTCCTGAGGAAGATCTGAAATTCAGGTATGGTGATGGGCATTTATTTCCCTGAAAAATGCTGTAAGCGGTAGACCAATCACAACAGTCTGGGTCATCTGACCAATGAGAGCACAGTAGGCATAAGAAAGGAAGGGTTAAGACAATTTGAGAAATTAGATGATGCTGCAATGAATATTATATGAAAATGAAAGTGTTTTTTAACCTTGGATGCATGTAAATCTATTGTAAGAGTTTATGCAAAATTATGAACCTTTAAAATAGCACAGTGGTTCAGTGGGTGGCAGTGTCGCCTCCCAGCAAGAAGATCCCCGGTTCTCGTTTCCTTCAGGTGCTCCGGTTTCCTTCAGTTTCAAACATCATCTCCAAGAAAAGGACAGTCTCTTGTGAATGGCAAGACATGGCCCAAAGAAACACCAAGAGTCGAATATGACTGAAATGGTTAATAAATGAATGATGATATTTGAGTTGTGTAAACATCACATCTTAGACTGTTTGTGGTTATCTTCTTTGCTTTGATGTTCTTATGTTTGGCATGAAGTGCCCACAAAAATAACTAAAGAAAAAAAATAATTCTGAATTATTTCAAGATTTTGTTTTTTTTCTTGCTCATTTTTGGTTAGCACAGCTAACAAAGAGCACTTGGGTTGTCACAAGAAAGGCTTTCTTTTCACTGCTTTGGAATCAGTCTCAACCAGTTGTGAAATTGGGAAAGCGCATCCAATATGGATTGCTTAATGAAAAAGAATGATCAGTGGGATTTGTTCTTGTGAAGCAGTGATTGTCTTGGTTTTCTTTATTTGTGAGACAAAATGGGTTTCCTATAAACAATCTTTGTTTAAACAATAATAAAAAAAAGAAATCACTGTAAAATGTTTAATGAATGTTTTTATTAGCATGATTTGATATCAGAAATGTTTATGCAGAAATTCTGGTCATAATATATTTTCCTGTGACATGTCCATGGTTCTCTGTCTCATGTGCTCTTGTTCCTCACAGCGGTCCAAGAAAAAGAAGATCTCAGCAGTGATGCCTCGATCCCAGAGCACCGGAAAGAGATTCTGCCCCGTGTTGTAGAGAGTGATCTTCTCCTACAGGTGTGTTATAGTTCTACTCTAAACATCCTTCATTACACTTCAGGAATTGTTTATTGTCAAAGAAATTGTTTATTGTTGTTTATTGTCTTGTCTTCCGAAGTCTAAAAATCAGAGTTTAAGTGAAAGGTTTAATCATGTCACTAACATTGTGCAAAAATATTGACAAGCATTCCATATTTACACATTTCCCACAATAATCAGTTTTTTTGTGTGTGTGTCTTGTAGTCTCTCTCTGGATTTGCACTGGTCGTGAGCTCAGATGGTGTTATTTTTTATGCATCTACCACTATCGTTGACTACCTGGGATTTCATCAGGTAATAAACCATCAAATGAAAACCTATACTCTAGAAGTACATGCATAGGAATAATGGAATGGTTATGATCTAAAATAGCATGTAACTTGTTCAGATGCTCACGTTTATTTATTTATTTTATATATGTATATATATATATAATCCTTTTACTTTTTATTTTATATATTTTTTTTTATTAATATATTATATAATGTATTCTTTTGATTAAATATGTTAGATGTAATGCCTTTTCATTCAATGTTTACCGCTCTTATATTTTTAAAAGATTTTATTAATTTATTATTTAAGAGGGAGGGTAAAAAGAATGTGTATTTAGCTTTCATGCGTGACAATCCAAAAAAATAATATTGAAATCCAGTGTTATCCATTTTAACTTTTAAAAACAGTTCTCAAATAAAATTCCTGTATCATCAGAGAAATCTAAACAAAAATCATGTGTGGCTACGCAAGAAATAACCACAACATCTGTGTTATAGGCCTTCTCCACCAGAATGTGTAAAAATAGTTAAGTTTTTTCAGTCCTTGGCTAATTTAAGACTTTCTCATCGCCTTCAAAGAGTCAGGCTTCTTCAGCAAACAAACCTTCTCTTCCAAGGAGGAAACTTGTTTGGATCCTTGTTGAAACTGTGATAGTTTGTCATGAGATGGTTAGTCATCAAAGTTTGCAGAAAGCCTTGCATTCCCACACTGGAAAGTAAAGGGAAGGTTGAATATTTTAGACAGAGTTTATTGTTTATGAACAGAGGGTATGGCCTGGTATTTTAAGGCTTTTGTTTTTCTTCAGTGTAGAGACACGTCTGTCCGCATGCAAGCTGCCCTGGTGTCACGCAACAAACACATGGGGCTGTGAAAAGGGATTCGTGGCTTCAAGCATACATTATACATGAGAAAGCAGTTTGAAGGTTCTGAGTGCTAATTTAATTAGCAGAGAATAACAGTTTGAGGCCCCCATCACCCCCCCCCCCCCCCCCCCCCATCACCCCAAAAAAGAAAATAATGTATGCAATTACTTTAGTATCTGTTATATTAATCATCGTTAACTCTTTATTTCACTCTTAATAGTCTATTTATAAACACATTCTATCTACCACTATCCACACATTACAATCACGAAACCAAAATCAACATTCAATCTTCATCATTCTCTCAGCCCCTCAGCGAGCACCATGAGGGCAAAGAAAATTGAGAGAACAGGGATTAGATAAGTGTTTTAATACAATATGAATATGAATAGGCTACATCAAGAGGAAATGTTTAACACGCTCTGATTTTGACGTTTAGAACTTGGCTTTTTTATCCTATAATAAGAAGTTTATCCTCATCCAGCGATCTCATAACGTCGTGTTTTAAGTGCGTACAGTCTAAATAAAAATAAATAAATATATAAAATTAAACAAAGGAAAAAATCATTTTCTTAACGAGTGAGTCTTCAGTCATTCAGTCAAACGATTCCTTCAAAATGTGGCCTCATTCAGTTGCTCTGAGTCGCACAATGGCTCTACTGTGGATTTGTTACCTAACATTCACTTCTTGTTTATTGAACTGTTGTATAAAATCAATAGGCTATCAATAGGGTATGGGGTTATTAATTTTGGTGGCATTTTTGCCCCGAGTCCCCGTTTTTGAGCACGGACAGAGACCCCTTCTGTTCAAGTGAAACGGGTGAAACATAGCAAAGACCGCTACTGGCTACATGACCTAGGTTGAACTCAAACACAGGTTGAGCACAACAGCTCTTAATATGTCCGCTCTTAGTGATGCACTACTCTCTGTGCCACAGCTCTGGCATCTGACTGCTTATTAATAGTAACCGAAGCAAATGCACAAGAATAATTGCATGAATTATGAATACATTCAACTGTCTGCCAGGAACCTCAGGATCTAAAATGCTTATGAATGTTTTACCAGCAGTTGAAGTGACTCCACAAGGAAATTTTGATGAGTAATGTTTCTAATGTGGTTTAGCATAAAACTGAATTAGACCATATAAACTTGTGGTGTTGACTGAGAGACATTTGGTCACTGCATTGTGTGTGGCTCACACAACTGCGCGCAGGTCAGTGCAGCAGCCGATAACACAAAACACACCGATGTGGGAGCTAAAACGCTTAAGAAATGAACATTCTCTGGTTTTGTGTCGGTGTGTGTGATCTTGTCTGGCAGACAGACGTGATGCATCAGAAGGTCTTCGATTATGTCCATGTGGCGGAGCGACAGGAGTTTGAGAGGCAGCTCCACTGGGCGATGAACCCTGGCCAGCAAGACACTGGTGTGTGTGTAATTACCATTAACCCTATATAATACATGTGCAATATTCCAAGTCTTCTAAAATAATATGCATATTTTTTTATAACACTTTTATATTGCTTTTGCATCTATTTTGAAGCTTATAAGCTCCAGCTGTCTCATAATTGCATGAAAAGGAGTGACTACAGTATATTTCACTTCATACATCTGTCATTACACACCCGAGTCATGTGTTTCTGAACTATGTGTTGTGTGAATGTGTGTTCTAGTAGATGAGGATGTTGTGATGGGTCATCTGTATAGCGCTGAGGAGCCTGACGGTGTTCCTCCTGAACTGTCTCCGTTCCTCACGCGGTGTTTCGTCTCTCGAGTGCGATGCCTGCTGGACAGCACCTCCGGCTTCCTGGTCAGTCATGAAATCACGACAGTTTTTTCTTGTTCAAGAAGCCGGTTCACATTTGGAAATACGTTACAATAGGGAAGAAAAGAGTATCGCAACTTCTGTTTCATGCCGAATTAGGGGCCTCAGACCTTCCCACATGTTCATGTTGCCAGTACTCTATCCACTGAGTCTGTCTCGCTCTGATTTGCTCTCGTCTCCTGTAGAACCTGCAGTTTCAGGGCAGCCTGAAGTTCCTGCAGGGTCAGAGGAGGAAGACGGTCTCAGGGTCTTTGCTGCCGCCCCAGCTTGCTCTGTTTTGTGTGGCCGTTCCTCTAGTACTGCCCTTCATCACGGAGCTAAAGATGAAGAGTATGATGATGAAGGGCAAACACAAACGCTCTGGCAACAGGTACACATTCACATTCTTGTCTATGCATTGCAGTTTTGCATATAATTATGAATATGGAAAAGAAAAACGGATGTTGTGTTTTATTCTTACTTTTTATTATTTTTCTAGCTAAATTAGTCAGTTTTCCCCAATAATTCAATTTAAATTGCATTCAATTGTTTTTAAATGCAGAAAAATTATTTGAATACAATTAAAATCATCATAAAACTGCATTAATAACTCATTTGAATTAAAACTGAGGTAAATTAAAATTGAATTAAAATTGAGGTAAAACATGGTAAATAAAACTTATGTATTTTATCCACATGAAAGTATTACATTTTGATGAAAGATTTTGAGAACAATAATTTTTGTAATTAATTGTGCACGGTAAGAAAGTAAATAGGGTCAATTTCGTGCCAGGGTAGTTTATAAAAGCAAAGGTCACAGATGGTACTTTTGATATATATACTACCATAGAGTTTGGGGGTCAAATGAATGCTTTTATTCAGCTAATATATGAAAGGTGACAGTAAAGACATTTATAATGTTACAAAAGATTTTTATTTTTATTCATCAATGAATCCTGAAAAAAAGTATCACGGTATCAACTGTTTTTAACATTGATAATAATAAGAAATTGTTCTTGGGCAGCAAATCAGCATATTATTATGATTTCTGAAGGATCATGTGACACTGAAGACTGGAGTAATGATGCTGAAAATTCAGCTTTGATCACAGGAATAAATTACACCAGAATAAAATATATTCATATAGAAAACCCTTCTTTTAAATTGGTTTACTGTATTAAATGCAGCCTTAGTGAGCAGTAGAGACTTCTTTCAAAAACATTAAAAAATCGTACCGACCCAAAACTTTTGGATGGTAGTGTACAACGGTACTGATTACCATATTGATGTACTATGGTTTTTACACAGTACTCAATCATAGTAGTATCCAAAAACACGGCTACTTTGTAAAGGACACACAGATGTACTCAAGAAATTGTCTTTTAATCAGTTTAACTTCTACCTTCTTCAGTGATAAAAGGCAACGAGTTTCCTGCGGCTCATTTGACAGTGAAGACGTGCTACGTGTCAACTGGACGAACACATCGGGTCTTGATGGTTCATGGTCAGCCCTGGCCAACACAAGGTACAGAGGAGAGGGCTGCAAAACCCAAGATGAGCCGCTCAACTTCTGTGTTTCCACTCTGGGCGTCTCTAGGTTGCAGGGTGTCGATGCCTCGTGGGACGCCCGCTGTCCTGTTGCCTTGCGCACGGACTCCAGTGAAAACTACCTGGTACCTGGAAGCTTCTATAAACACGGCCATTCTGGAAAATTACGAAATGGTTGCAACACAGAATTGCAGAAGGTGCAAGGTTATTGCATCGAGGGGAAGGTGGAGAGAATGTGCATGATGCAGAATGAATGTTTTAATATGCTTCCTGAAGCGGCAATTAAGACCGAACAAGATTCCGACTCTGAAAACGTGTGTAACGCATACGGGATGCTCTGGCGCCCTGAATATGCACAGGTGAAAACGGAGGCTGAATATCATGACTGCTGTACTCCATATCAAAATGGCAAAGCTGCCATCAATGCTCCCATCAATGCACACAAGTATCTGTGTGCGGGAGTCAGCAGACCTCTTAAGTGTGTCCTGAACAAAGACCTGAATCACTCTTACCAGCCGACCGGCAGTCAGGACACATGTGTGTTCGCAAATGCCTCCACAGATCATAAAAGCTACATGCAGCATGATATCCGGCTGACTTACGAGTTCAGGAGTCGCAACCTGCTGAACACGATTAAACGAGAGCCTGACGACTCTCCACCTTGGTGTCGGGATGTTAGTCAAGGGCATGTGCAACAAAATATTACTTCAACTTCCACTGTGAATGCTATTCTACACAAAGCAAACCCTTACGTTTACATGCAGTGAACTCTGTGACCATGTCAACACATCTTCTTTCTACTCTTCTTATCCACAAATTTGTGCTTTTAATTCAGCCTGAATTGCTTAACCTACAAAATTTCAGTCTTTGGTACGTTAGAAATTTAAGATTAAAATGTGAAAATCTCCCATTGGCTTACATTGAAAGAATGTTTTGAATTTAAAATCTACACCCAAGAGTGATTGTCATGTTTGCATGCCGAATTGTGATTTCTCACCAGAAATCAAGATGTCATGACAACAGTAAAGCAGCTCTATAGCAGCATTTTATTTATTCCTAAACCTAAACCTAAACCTATTCTTTTTCTGCCTTGCAAGCACTGGTATTTCCCTCCGGACATACAAAACTAGTTAGAAAGTTATTCTATATAAAGCCAGACTGTTAAACCAAATACAATACTCAGGTTGTCTTCTGAATCGGATAGGTTTTTGAGATGTTTTGTATTTTGTCCCTTTACTTGGATTTACATGTATGTCATATTCATGAGGTAAAAAAGTGGACAGACAAATAAAGATCATTTCCCTAGTGAAAATATATTTTATTGCATTTTAGATTTTTTTTTAATGTTTTTTTTTTTTTTTTAGTGCATAAACATCCATTTACTTTTACTTCATGGAATTATTAATTCATATTGATATTTTTTTGTGTGTAAAAAGTAGTCTACTAAGGAAACTTTTGTTTTTATGCTACATGCAAGGAGCTTTATGTTTTTTACAGCATGTGTTGTCATTATCATACTGAATTTATGATTAATATGTTAAAAAAAAAATTGTTACGCAATTTATTCTGAATTAACCATATTGAGTATGTAGATTTTGGGATGTAGATTAACCTACCGGTATATCTACCCCAGAGGAAATTCACTTTATCTGCTATCAGACTGTATTTAAAACTTATATTGATCAAAGCATTGTATTGTAGTGTGTCTCCACAGTTTAAACACTTTATTTGTACACGTAATGCTTGTTAATCTTTTAATAGCAATGTATCTGTTGTGTTTTCTGTTTGGATTTCTCTCAGATTTTAGTTTGATTTTCTACAGCTCCTAATCTAAACAATGAATGTACTAATGGTAAATGTAGAACTTTCAAATATAAATTGGACCCATTGAAGATAGCAGAAAAAGGCACAACACACAAAAGAAAATGATGAACTCGTCTGCTCATCATGTTGACCCTCGTGATCTGAGTGTTGTTTGCGTAAAGCTGCGCACAGTTGATGCTCTCGCACAGGCGCAGTCGTGAGTCGTCATCTGACTGACTGATGAGAGTTGGGCGACTCCAGGAAGACGCAGCTGTTATGACAGTAAATTAACAAAATAAACATACATGAAAATAAAATATCAATGAACAGATTATAACATCTCACAGCACGTACAACGAACACCACGTCCGGGTAAGTACATTCACATGACCTCGGGAATTTAACGATATATACATGAAAAAGCGCAGACTTCTGAATGCTAATGTAGTTAGCCAGGTAGCATCTGTCACTGTTGGCCTTTCTGCACAGAAATTCAGCGCGATGAATGTGATTATTACAATAAATTAAATAGGTTACAGTTTTATTGTATCTTTTCCCTAAACCATACATATTTCGAGCAGGTGTTCGTAACGATCTTTATCTGTTTGTGTTAGCTTGGTTACTGCCAGCTGCAAACATATACAAATACAGATACACAAATGCACAATATGAATATATGAAAATATATATCAACGATATACAAGAATGCAAAAACACATTAAAAGACTTAAGTACACACCACGTGTACAAAGCACAATAAGTAAATTTAACCACTGATTTATTTCAGTGAATCAGGATTATTATAGTTTACTAAAACCATAAAACAACATTTTTGTTACTTAAAATAAAATAAAACATTTTTAATTTATCGTTTTCAGTTAGTTCACCATGATGTACTAAAATAACTAAAACTGAAATAAAAAAAAAATATATATATACAGTGAGGAAAATAAGTATTTGAACACCCTGCTATTTTGCAAGTTCTCCCACTTAGAAATCATGGAGGGGTCTGAAATTGTCATCATAGGTGCATGTCCACTGTGAGAGACATAATCTAAAAAAAAAAAATCCAGAAATCACAATGTATGATTTTTTAACTATTTATTTGTATGATACAGCTGCAAATAAGTATTTGAACACCTGAGAAAATCAATGTTAATATTTGGTACAGTAGCCTTTGTTTGCAATTACAGAGGTCAAACGTTTCCTGTAGTTTTTCACCAGGTTTGCACACACTGCAGGAGGGATTTTGTCCCACTCCTCCACACAGATCTTCTCTAGATCAGTCAGGTTTCTGGGCTGTCGCTGAGAAACACGGAGTTTGAGCTCCCTCCAAAGATTCTCTATTGGGTTTAGGTCTGGAGACTGGCTAGGCCACGCCAGAACCTTGATATGCTTCTTACAGAGCCACTCCTTGGTTATCCTGGCTGTGTGCTTCGGGTCATTGTCATGTTGGAAGACCCAGCCTCGACCCATCTTCAATGCTCTAACTGAGGGAAGGAGGTTGTTCCCCAAAATCTCGCAATACATGGTCCCGGTCATCCTCTCCTTAATACAGTGCAGTCGCCCTGTCCCATGTGCAGAAAAACACCCCCAAAGCATGATGCTACCACCCCCATGCTTCACAGTAGGGATGGTGTTCTTGGGATGGTACTCATCATTCTTCTTCCTCCAAACACGTTTAGTGGAATTATGACCAAAAAGTTCTATTTTGGTCTCATCAGACCACATGACTTTCTCCCATGACTCCTCTGGATCATCCAAATGGTCATTGGCAAACTTAAGACGGGCCTTGACATGTGCTGGTTTAAGCAGGGGAACCTTCCGTGCCATGCATGATTTCAAACCATGACGTCTTAGTGTATTACCAACAGTAACCTTGGAAACGGTGGTCCCAGCTCTTTTCAGGTCATTGACCAGCTCCTCCCGTGTAGTTCTGGGCTGATTTCTCACCTTTCTTAGGATCATTGAGACCCCACGAGGTGAGATCTTGCATGGAGCCCCAGTCCGAGGGAGATTGACAGTCATGTTTAGCTTCTTCCATTTTCTAATGATTGCTCCAACAGTGGACCTTTTTTCACCAAGCTGCTTGGCAATTTCCCCGTAGCCCTTTCCAGCCTTGTGGAGGTGTACAATTTTGTCTCTAGTGTCTTTGGACAGCTCTTTGGTCTTGGCCATGTTAGTAGTTGGATTCTTACTGATTGTATGGGGTGGACAGGTGTCTTTATGCAGCTAACGACCTCAAACAGGTGCATCTAATTTAGGATAATAAATGGAGTGGAGGTGGACATTTTAAAGGCAGACTAACAGGTCTTTGAGGGTCAGAATTCTAGCTGATAGACAGGTGTTCAAATACTTATTTGCAGCTGTATCATACAAATAAATAGTTAAAAAATCATATATTGTGATTTCTGGATTTTTTTTTTTTTAGATTATGTCTCTCACAGTGGACATGCACCTACGATGACAATTTCAGACCCCTCCATGATTTCCAAGTGGGAGAACTTGCAAAATAGCAGGGTGTTCAAATACTTATTTTCCTCACTGTATATATAGGCCTATATTATATGATATATACATATAAAAAGATATAAACATCAGAATATTACTAAAACTTCAACTTAAATTAAAATGAAGGAAATATGGAAATAAAAACTATTTTGTAAAACTAAAAATAGTAATAAAAACTATGATAGGATCGCAGTGATACTAAAATAACACTGCAGTGCATTTAACCCATAACCATTGTAGTACCTTTACTGCTATTTGTGCCATTTACTGCTCTTTCAATAATTTTGAGTACATTTAAACCTTGTTGTTGGGGTTGGGTCATTCAGTACCTTTGGTCCTGCGGTTTGGGTCATTTTCAGCACTCTTAACCCTTGCTGTTTTTGTCAACCCTTCCGGATCAGTTACTATGGAGGAGACGAACAGAGAGGCCGTTGCCACAGCGGTGCAGAGGGTTGCTGGGATGCTTCAGCGCTCGGACCAGCTGGACAAAGTGGAGCAGTACAGACGGAGAGAGGCGCGCAAGAAAGCGTCCGTGGAAGCAAGATTAAAGGTGACGCCATTTCCATTTAACCCTATGCTGATCTATCACGATTGCTTTTACCAGTTCATTAAACCAAACCATGCTCTTCATCAGGCTGCCATTCAGTCTCAGTTGGATGGGGTACGAACAGGCCTCACGCAGCTCCATAATGCTCTGTGTGATGTGAAAGACATCCAGAACTCTCTGGCCGATGTCAGTAAAGACTGGAGGCAGAGCATCAACACCATAGAGAACCTGAAGGATGTGAAAGACGCCGTGGTTCAGCACAGTCAGCTGGCTTCAGCCGTGGAGAACCTCAAAAACATTTTCTCAGGTGAGGACGTGTGCTTGCACAGTTAATGTACAGGATCAAAATAACATCAGTAGTTGGGTTCCACTAGTTGGTCAGTCATTTAGCCGAGGTTAAAAATAGGATCTGTTCTTTAGTTAATTGCAGATTAACAGTTTGTTTTTCCCTATTTTGTCATTTATTTATTTATTTACTTAATTAGAATAATAATAATGTTATTATTTTTCTGAGATGGTCTTTTTTTAAGTTTATTTTCTCCAACATTTGAATTTATTTCTGCTATTTATGAATTTATTTTTAATATTTATTAGCTGTTTTTTGTTTGATTGCACATTCACATGTTGTTTTTCTGTTTTTAATATATAAATTAATATGAATGTATTTTCATTTATTTTATTTAAAAATTAAAATGATTTATTTTAATATATAAAATAAAATTGATTAGCTGTTTATCAGATGATTGCACATTTACAGGTTGTTTTTCAGTTAATTGCAGATTAACAATTTGTTTTTCCCAATTTGTAGTAATTTAGCATATTTATTTTTTACTTAATAATATTGTTATTATTTTTCTAAGATGGTGTCTATCTTTTTCTGTAGACAACATGTTAAGTTTATTTTTATTTATTTATTTGTTTGTTTGTTTGTTTATTAACAGTTGTTTTCTGATTTTGGTATATAAATAAATATGCATTTATTTTAATTTATTTTATTTTATTTTTTAAATAAAATGATTATTTATTTTAATATATATGATTAAAACTATTAGCTATTTATCAGGTGATTTTCCCCAACAGTATTTTCGTCAGTTGTTCTACTTATGCATTTATTTAATTAGTTAGTTAGTTAATTGAAAAAATATATATTTATTAGCTATTTTTAAGTTGATGGCACATTTACATGTTGTTTTTCTTCATTTTCTTCCTTTATTTTTCTTTCCTTATTTTTTAATAAATCAAATAAAAAATATTTTAATTTTATTTATTTATTTAGTTAGATAAAACATTTCTTTTTACTATTTATTAGCCATTTTCAGGTGATTACACATTTATAGGTTGTTTTTCAATGCAATACAATATTTGAGTGATTTTTACTACTTGATTATGTAGCCTATTTATTTATTTACTTATTTCTTTAAATAAATATTTATACATACATTTTATAAAAATGTATTTTAGGTTATTTTATATTTAATTTTTTAATACATCTTTATTTTAGAATTGATGCTAGACGCTATGTTGGTATAATTTTCATTTGTTGACACACTGCACCCATATTTTCTCTTTCTCTACAGTGCCTGAGATTGTACAAGAGACCCAGAATCTGATCGAACAGGGCGAGCTTCTTCAAGCTCACCGCAAGCTGATGGACCTGGAGTGCTCCCGCGACGACCTCATGTACGAGCAGTACCGCATGGACAGCAAGAACGTCCATGACATGAACCTCATTCGTGGCTACTTCGGCCAGGTGCAGGGCCTGTCGGAGGAACTGTCCAAACAACTCTGGATGGTCCTCCAACGTGCCATGGTCACTGTCCGCCGCGACCCCACCATGCTGGTGTCTGTGGTTCGAATCATCGAGCGCGAAGAGAAGATCGACCGCAGGATGCTGGATCGTAAGAAGCAGACGGGGTTCATCCCGCCTGGGAGGCCCAAATGCTGGAAAAAACGCATGAATGAAGTCCTAGAGGGCACCGTGAGCGGTCGCATCGAGAGCACGCAGTCAGAAACACGCGAGTCTGACAAAATGTGGCTGGTGAGGTTGCTGGAGATCATGAGGAAGTACGTACTGGACGACCTGATCATAGTGAAGAACATGATGGTGCAGTGCTTCCCTCCTCACTACAACACCTTCCAGGTGTTCTTCGACCTCTATCATAAGTCGGTGTCGGCGCGGGTGCAGGAGCTCGCCGCAGAGGATCTAGAAGCCAATGAGATCGTGTCTCTTCTCACATGGGTCCTCAACACGTATAAAAGGTAAGATACATGTGGACTGCGTTTATCATAGTACTTGAGTGCTCTGGAGTGACAGTAATGATTGTGAAAACTGAATAATTATTAGGGGTGTCAAAATTGATCGTTTCTACGATGCATCGCGATGCAGACGAGGACGATTCGGTATCGGTTCAGTAATAGACCATAACCGATTATAATGTACTGACGCTTTTCTGACGTCATTTGTGGCGTACGTGCTTTGTTGTCGCGGTAGTATACAATGGCATAGGGAGGAGAGACCATAGACAGTATATAAACGAGAGACGCGAGTGCGAGAAAATTAAAAATGCTCCAACTACTTTAAAGCCGACATCTGGGCACATTTCGGCTTTTATGAACAACCTGGTAAACACGACCTGCAGAAGACACGCACTGCGTGCGGTCATGTCACGCACAAATATAATATGCAGGAGGTAATACCACTAACTTGATAAACCACGTTAGCCATTTCACCCCGAGCTGTTAACGCCTGGCAGAGTCTGACTGCTTTAGAGTAAAAGCGGATGAGCTCCAACGTCACCCGAATCCGCAGCCAAAAATAAATCATCCACCCACCCCAATCATTTTCTCTGATTTAAGTAACCGCACCCGATGGTCAAATTACAATTATTCTGTGTTGTTACGCGTGATTATAAATGGATGATCGTCACCTTCAACAGAGGATTCGGCGACGGTTGATGCGCGCATCTTTTGGTAACATAATACACTGATTAATAGCGCTGCTTTTAAATGAACATTTCTTTAAAACAAAATTTATTTGACAGATTTTCCTTTTCTTAATGGCATAAACAAGCTTTACTCCCTTGAAACTTGAACTGGAATGTCACTGTTTCTGTCACTGCGACTTCCTGAACAGGCGAGCACGCGTGCACACATCACTTTTGAAGTAAAATTTAAAATTGAGGATGCGGTGCATCGCGATGCATCATGATATCGAATTGAACTGAATCGATGACATGATAATCGTAATCGAACCGAACCGTGAGACCAGTGTCGGTTCACACCCCTAATAATTATGATATTTTAATGGCACAATGGGTGCTAACTTGCAGTACAGTTACTTTTTAGCCGATTTTTAACACGCTTTGTATTGTTACAGTGTCAGTAGTATATGTAAATGTACAATGTTTACTCTTTCTCAGTGTTACTAGGACCGAGAAATTCCTGTTTATTAGTCAGCTAAAGTCCGCTCCAGGGCTTTCGTGAAAACTACAGATTGTACTTTTCGCATTTTTGAATCCCCGCCCACAGACAGTCGGATCGACAGAGGGTTATTAACAGAACAGTTGAGTAGGTTTATCACTGAAAATGTAATTGTCCTATGTCTACTCTTTAAACAGCTCTCTGTTTGGTCTAAAACACTGTGTTTGTGGTCATCCAGTTTGAAATGTTAACTACAAACATGGAGGATTTTCGTTCTCTCTGTATTTATGATGCTTTGCAGCCTTTAGCCTCTGTCTACAACACACTGGATCCTTCACTGGAAAAACCGAAAGTTACTCACTAAACGTTTAGCCTACTCTTTGAATTCTTGCACCCGGGAACAATACAAGTCAACACCATTGTGACTAAAAGTTAACTAAGAAGTATTTCCTACTAAAGCAAGGCAATATTTGACTCTGGTCAAGATATAGCAGACTGGGAGTGGCCTTGGCATAATGGGTGTCAAAGGTTTACTAACTATTTGGAAAAAGGGAAGACAACAGCCTTTATTAGCCTCTAGACAGTAGCACTGATTTCAACAGAATTCTTTGCCTTTCTATTGTAAAGGCAGCTTTAATGAAAAGTTTTAATGAAAGCCCATTTGCCAGCAGTGAAGTTGAGACCGTAACTGTTTAAAGACATTGTATTATGGTAGTGATGGATTAAACAAGTTAAACATGTTTTTTGTGTGTGTTATACTCTAATATCGTTGTTGCAAATTGAGTCTTTTTGCTTCAATTTACAGTATCAAAATGATATGTTATGTGTTGAGCTTTACCAATCGGTCTGTTATTTGGCAGAGATGGGTGATTAAAAAATGGTTTCTGTTGTATTTTCACAGGTTATTTTCCCAAACAATATTTTTTTTGTAATATATCTATTTTTTTGTACAAAATTATAATAAAAATAATACTAATAATAACTATTATTATAATTATATATAATAATATTTTATTTTTATGTTTCTAAGATAGATTTTTCTGTTGATAGTTTGATACTGGTTATATTATATATAATAATATTGTGAATTTATAGCTGTATTATTTCCAGCGGTTATTGCAATTAGTAAACCTAGTAGATTTTCCTTGATGGAAAACTACCCTCTGTGATGTTGTAGTTACTTCTCTAACTCAGCATTGCATTCTTCAGTGGCAGATCAGTCTGTCAAAGTGCAGCAGAGAGCAATTATCTCAATATTTAAAGCAGAGCGGAGAGCAGAAGAACAGCTTTGGGTGCTTAATCTGACTGATGGACTCAAAACAGACCTTCACACAGGACTGGAGTCAGAGGAAGATTAATACACTGATGTGCACCAGAGTAAACACACCAGAGCAGGAGAGAGAGACAGGCAGGCAGTTCTGCCTTTGGTGCTGTTTTAGTTGGGATGCATTATATGGACTAGGCATTACATTTTTTATTTCTTTGCACAGCCTACATAAGTTTTATTTTGAATTGGCTTTAACTGTTTTATTTTCAGTTTCATTTAGTAATTTTGTTATGTCTTTTAGTTATTTCTATTAGGATATATATATATATAATATATATAATATTTCTTTTTAGCTTTAATTTCTTTTTATTTCATAATTTTTATTTTCATTTGTGGCGTTTTTGCCTTTTATTAGGATAGGACAGTAGCTTGACAGGAAGTAAGAGAGCGAGAGAGAGAACAGGAGAGGGGGAACAGGATCGGGAAAGGCCACAAGCCGGTACTCGAACTCGGGTCGCCCGAAGCGCAACAGCGTTACATGTCGGCGCACTTGCCCATGAGGTTATCGGCCGACTGCTATAAAGATCTTATCCATGTCTTATTTCATGCCAAAAAAAGGAAGAAATAAGAAATTATTTAGTGTTAAGCATTGCGACATTATTTTCATGACAATTAAGTACATTTCCCCCGCACAATCTCACTGAAGTTTTGAAACTTAAGTTTTGAAACCAGTCTTTTCAGTAGGGGTGGAACGGATTGTACATTTATTTATTTATTTACATTTAGCAGACGCTTTTATCCAAAGCGATTTACATTTCATTTCAAGGTACACATTTACATTATCAGTTCTTGCATTCCCTGGGAATCGAACCCATGACCTTGACGTTGCAAGCACCAACGCTCTACTGTTTGAGCTACAGGAAAGTTTGCAATCGGATCGTAATTGATCCATGATCCGTACGGACCATGGATCAAACCGTAAACTGTTCCAGTGCAAGAAGAGGCGAAAAAATAACTCAATTTCAGATAGCGTGCGAAAACGAACTTGAGTAAAGCCATTTCTCTGACATTGACAAAGAGCAGAAACAGGTGTAATTCATGCGCATTTATATATCTGATTCTGTCTTTGGCAGTGTGGATATGATGGGTGATCCTGATCTGCAGCCCGAGTGTGACGTCAAGAAGTTGGAGCCGCTGTTGCCTGAGAAAGTGGTGGATGATTTGCTGGGCAAATATCTCAAGACGTTCACTGTGAGTTCCTCAAGTCTGCAGCACTGGCTTAAAAATTCAAATATTATCAGCCTTTAATTTTAGTGTTTAGTCTTTTGAAATATTGTCGGTGCTGGTAAGTAACTTATTATATGTATTATGTAATCTGATTCCAAAAATTATGTAAATGTAAAATATTATCTTATTCAAATGTATATGATAAACAAGTTAAGGATAAAAGTAAAGTCAAAAGTAATCTAAAAGTAGTCAGATGTAATTGATTAAGTTACTAACTATAGTTTTCTTGTAATTTGTATTCAGTAATGGACTACTATTTGTGAGTAATCTACCTAGCACTGAATATTGTGCGTGCACGAGCATTGTCAGTTCAGCAAGTCTTTATTTTTTTCCATTTCTCTCTAGTCAAACATCACAGGCTGGCTGCGTAAAGCTCTGGAAACGGATAAGAAAGACTGGCAGAAGGAGACGGAGCCTGAGGGCGACCAGAACGGCTACTACCAGACCACCTTACCTGCTATTGTCTTCCAGGTACAACAACTTCTATCTGGCCTCATGCTTTCATGCACCCACTCGCATGAGGCCTTTTCATTCAAATATCCCTCTTTATCCTCAGATGTTTGAGCAGAATCTCCAGGTGGCCGCTCAGATCAACGAGACCTTTAAAGAGCAGGTGCTGAAGGTCTGTCTGAAGCAGATGAACTCATTCCTAGTAAGGTATTGTGATCTCAAACTGCCCATTTTCTTTCGTTTTTTCCCACCGTTTGTTATTATTGTGTTTGCTCAGTAACAGGCACACATTCACCCTTCTTCGTACATGTGTATTCAGGTACCGAGAGGAGGCGATCGCCTATAAGGAGGAACATCTGAAAGATCGTCAGCTTCCGCAGTGCTACGTTCAGTACATGATTGCCATCATCAACAACTGTCAAACCTTCAAGTGAGTGTCTCTTAATCATTTATTGATTTTTTTTTTTTAAGTAACACATTACATTATTCCCAATTCAGACTCAACTGGGCCTTAAGAAGTGTTAAATTCAGTTTGATCAAATTTAAGGTCTTAAATGTGGTATTTTAAATGGTATAACACACAGTTTAATTATCATTTTATGATGTCTTAATTTGAGGACGTAAAAAAATCACAATACAGAATAATGTGACTCTTAAACTGTAAAAGGTGATGATTTAATGAAATAAATGCGAGTGATGTACGTTTCATTGTCAAAATGCGGCACTGTTGCGCGCTCTACATGCTTCGTGGTTTTAGAGCAGTTCGCAGTTGATGAATAGTGAAAATAATGCATTGTTTTTGCGTATTATGAATGCTTGCATCTGATTGGTTGACGGACATTCTTAGTTGTGCAACTATTAGGGAAATGCATGGCTAAAGTAGTTCCAGGCAGGTCTTGAGTAATTTCAAAGGTTCCTTTTTGTATGGAAAGCACATACTGTCTTTCTCCCACTCAAACAAACAAACACACACACACACACACACACACACACAGTACGAACGCACACTCAAGGTAAGTGCGAGGTAATAACGCCACTGTTCTTGAAGCAGATACACTTACAGTTCCGCTATTAGTAGACGCTGCTGCCGAACAGTTGAGAGACGTACAGACTCATTATTTTCTAATAATTCAGCGGCCCATCGTTAATTATCTCATATATATTTGTATCGTCTATAATTGACTGCTAATAACCAAGCTAATGTTTTAATTAATGCCAATATTTGTTGTCAGGGAGTCTATAAATAGCCTGAAAAGGAAGTACTCTCAGTCGACTGAAAGCACTCAGAACGACGCCGCCATAGATAAGCTCCTGAATGATGTGGCCAGAGAGGGCTGCCAGTTCCTGCTAGATGAAGTCTTCCTGGATTTGGAGGTAAATGCGCTCTTGTCGTGTACGGTCAGTTGTTAAGATTTAGTGACTGGGATAAACATGCTAAATTGTGACTGTTTCTTGCTCTCTCGACAGCATCATCTCAATGAACTGATGACCCGGAAGTGGCTGTCAGGCTCTCATGCTGTAGACACCATCTGTGTGACGGTGGAAGACTACTTTAACGACTTTTCCAAAATTAAAAAGCCGTATAATCAGGTTTGCACACTAAAACCTTTCAGAATAAGTGTCCTCTTTTATTTGTCATGTAATGCTGATAAGATTTAAAGAGCTGTTCCGTACAATCATGTATCTCTATCTCTATCCTTTAAAGTTTGAGGATTATTTTTCATGTTTTTGAAAGATGTCTCATGCTCACCAAGACTGCATTTGTTTGATCAATAATACAGGTATAGTGTGAAATATTATTAGGATTTAAAATAACTGTTTTCGATTTTTCAGCATCATTACTCCAGTCTTCAGTGTCACATGATCCTTCAGAAATCACTCTAATATGATGATTTGGTGTTTAAGGCGAGACACGGCAGGCAAAAACAAACATTTTTCATGCAGTGGTCAGTTTTGAGATTTTGGGCTAGTTTACTCCTTCAGTATGTGTTCTTTCAAGCTGCTATAAAGAAAACGTTGAAAATATACATTAAGATGTTTATTTTATTACATTTTGTTTACTTGCGGCAGTAAGTTTCTCCCGAATTTACCAGTTAGCATTCCAACGCGACACGCCGAGCTCCGTCTGTTTACTGAAGTCTGTCATGACTGGTATCGTTGTAAAGCTCTGAGTCTCCTGCACAACGCTATGTTGTAACCCAAATATGGGTATTTCCTTTCTATCAGTAACCAATCATGAATATCCAAAGGGGGATTTGAGCTATTTAAATCTTTAAATGCCGTTTTCTCAAAATGAGTTTTATTGTCATTCTCCAGTACAAACATCTCAGCCTAAGTAGCACCTATGTACACCAAACTTTCCAGTTATACACTTAACAGTATTATGAAGATATTTTCAGAGGGATTTGTTAATAAATCATTCCTGGCCTGATTTATGTGACATTTTAATAAAAAAAATATGGCGAAAATCGATTTTTTTAAGGCTATGGACAGTATATTTTGATTTTAATAATAATCTTGATAATTTTGATAATTTTGCACCTGTCTTTATCATATGTTCAGATCTATCTACCAAAAATATATGCAAAACCGCGCATATTTAATGAGATAATGCCTAATTTGCATAATTAAACATACAAATTTCAAAAACTTGTAATACATTTTTTCTATATACTTGTGCAAGTAATCAACTGAGGAAGTTTCATGGTGATATATATATTATTTTAAAATTTGACCCTATTCACCTGTAGTGTCTCGCCTTAAGAAACATTTCTGATTATTATCAATGTTGAAAACAGTTGTGCTGCTTCATATTTTTGTGGAAACCACAATACCTTTTTTTTTGGATTCTTTGTTACAAAAAAAGAGCATTTATTTGAAATAGAATTTTTTGAGAACATTATAAATGTCTTTACTGTCACTTTTGATCCATTTAATGCATCCTCGCTGAACAAATGTATTAATTTCTGTAAAAAAAAACTTACTAACGCTAAACTTTTGCACAGTATATAGTAATGTTAATGTGTTTTTAGTGATTTAACATGCATGTGTTAAACAGGAAATGACGAGTGAGGCTCATCGGCGGGTGGTGGTGGAGTATTTGAAAGCCATCATGCAGAAGCGCATCTCGTTTAAGAATGCAGACGAAAGAAAGGAGGGAGCGGACCGGATGATGAAAGAAGCGGAGCAGTTCAAATTCCTCTTCAGGAAACTTTCTGCTGTGAGTCTCACAAAAGAAACTACAAACACTCTGAATGATGTCTCTAGAATGTTCTGCTATAATCCAAGAAGTGAATCAGTGTTGTAATGTAGGGGCGCACGCAACTTTCAGACATGACTTTCTTCTCTTCTTTATAGTTCATTTGAGGCAGTTTGTATAGCGTTATTTTGAATGAGAAATGTCGAGAGCGCATCCATGTAATAATGCGCAAGCGCGAAGCTCTCCGCTCACAGGCAGATTTGCTTAGATTTTGCTTTCGCTCAGAACTGGACACCCACTTTCATATACCGTGTTCTCTTATGAATTGCCTCTGCTCTCCCTTAGATATTTTGTGTGAGTGCTCTTGCTCTACAATTCTCTTGCTTCCTAGATAATGTTGCCCAAAGTTATTAGAATAAACTCCTATGATTGACCAATTAAATAACCTAGTGTACCTTTAAATTGCAAATAAATTAAGGATCCATCTTTGTATGTCAAATAATTCCAAGTAGCCTACACATTTCAGTAGCATTTTTAAGCAGCTTTTTGTCACGGGGACACACAGGAAAATAGGTAGATCCAAATGCAGTATGGCAGTAGGTGTTTATTAAAGTGTAATCCATCTCGTAGTCATCCAGGCAAGGTTCAAAGTCCATGTTAGCAATCCAAAATACAAATACAAATACAAATAAACAAAACAAGAAACAGGCAAGAACGCAGACCAGAAGTGTAGTGACGATTAACAATGACTCCGTGACAAGGACTAAAACAGACAGGGTATTTATACACAGAAACTAAACAATGTAATGGGAAACAGCTGCGTGCAATGATGAGTGATGAGAACAGACAGAGGATTGTGGGAAATGCAGTTCCAGAATGAATGTGACAGTAAGGGAGAGAGACCTCTAGTGGACACCTGGGGAAACACAAACCAGACACTGTGACACTTTTAGTCAGCAAGTTCTCTATCTTTTCTAACTGATCCGACTTAAGATTTTCATTAAACGGGTAATAGGCGGAACCATGAATATGCTAATTAGCCCCGCCTCCACTCACTCACGCCGGCTCAGAGAGGGATTCACTCGGCCAACTAACTGAGGTAAACGCTGCACAATAGTATTGCTCTCTACAACGTCAGACACGTAATGGTAATTAATATGATTAGCTTTTTGCTTGACTACATTATCAAACAGCTAATAATGTGTTGCTAACATTACACAAACCATGTTCCCTTTCGCCATCTCAGAGTCAGACAGCTGCCTTCAAACAATCATCAGAAACGCTTTGAACAACTCAGAACGTCAGTGGAGAATGACATATAGTTTATCATAACATCGTAATACACATCATACACCCGCTATATTGCTAAATCAACCCGACTTTTCATATCGACAGATATAAATATATCGGGATAACCTGGCTTCTCTTGAGACTCCCCTGCTAGTTCGGTGTTAATGAAATGCTAAAGCCTGCACGGCATTGTTGACGTGATTGGTTACAAGGTAGTTTGTGACGTCAGAAACACCAGCGATTTCAAACCGCGTTTTTGAGACTGTCTTTGGTTCACTGCAGTTTTAAAGAGAAAATACTCCGCAATGCTGTCGACTTATGAATTTACACATGGTTTGTCTTAAAGCACATTAAAAACACCACATAGACATATAAACAACATTAAAAACATGATTTTAAGCTTCATCCACCAAATATCTATCACTAGCAAAGCCTAGCAACTACCTTAGCGATGTGTTAAAACATGTTAGTAACATGCTAATTAATGCCAGCAATGTGTTAAAACATGTTAGCAACATGCTAAAACAAGTTTAAGTTACATAATTATTGTAAATAGGTAGACTATTCAGTAAATAATTTAATTCTAGGTGTTTTTAAAACAAATTGTATATAGTTCTACAATAATAGTATATCAACGTAGCCGATGTAATGTCTGATTTCTCCTAGAGCACCACATAAGCCAGAACTGATCACAGTAACAACATGTAACATCATCATCAGCAGCTTTTTAAAGAGCTCGTTTTGAAGCGTGTGTGTGTGTGTGTGTGTTCAGGGAGAGGACTCAGACCGGCTGTGTGACTCCATCAGTGCCATCGCTGAGGTCTTCAAGCTGACCGATCCTGCGCTGCTCTACCTGGAGGTGTCCACCCTGGTGTCCAAATATCCTGACATCAGGTCAGACTTCATTACATTCTAGTGTTTTTCTGAACTTCTAGTACAGATTACAGGTCTTGTGAGATTCACTTGAGTTGGTCATATTTCACCCAAAAATTACTAGGAAAATAATTTTTAAATTGTATTTTATTTCATTTTAATTACACTAGCCTGTTTTAAGGGCCATTACGATTTTTATAATTTGAATGATATTTCTGTGATAATTATCAATCATTACCAATTATCAAAACTACCATTTATTACTGTATTGTAAAATAAATACCATTTACATTACAGTAATGAAAAAAAAAAAAATGCCATTACATAAATGAATTACATTTATCTATATTGTAAATCATTTATACATCATGGTACTATTTGTTGTATTGCCTTTATGATAATTTATTAAAATAAAAACATTTATTAATGTACTGTTATTAAACAGTACATTACTGCATTAGAGTAATAGTAATACGCCTAAAAATAATAATGAAAATTCAGACACATTACAGTAATTAGTAATTTGAGGGAAAATGGACGTAAATTGTCATGAAAATGTCTCAGTGTAAAAAAAATTGTAATGGCAATTTTCTTTAAGCAAAATATAGTTTCTCATTTCTTTTCTGATTTTAGCTCAACTAATTTCTCTTTTAGGCAACTTTATCATTACCAGTGGCTTGAATGGAGTATTACATTTAAACATAAGGTCTTCTTCTTTCATCAGAGAGGAACACATTGTGGCCCTGTTAGCTGTCCGCGGTGATGCCAGTCGAGAAATGAGACAGATGATCATAGAGACTCTGAACCAGAACAAACCGTCCTCTTCCTCTGCGTCTCAGCCGGTCTTCAGAGACATCACCGTGCCTTCCAGCACCATGACCACCATGACCGCCATGACCTCCATGACTGTACCTAAACTGCTGAAATAATCTGACCTTTGACCCCTGTAGCCTTAAGCCACTAACAGGCCACAGAATGACTAAGAGATTCCCTTAATGCACTTTGGAAATACATTCACTGCAATGTAAGTGGATGATGTTGTGTGTTTGCGTGGCAGCAGCTCATGTTGTATGAGGTTGCCGTTTCTGCAGACGGCTTTGATGATTTATGTTGACTTGATGTACAGAAACATTTCAGATCTGTAACAAATCACTGAATTCTTCACGTCAGTTTTCATTTCAATAAAATCTGGATTAACACTAAGTGATCCACACTGAATGATGTATGATGTTGTATTAAACTACAGGTCATCTCTGTTTATACACACACACACACATGCCCTGGATCTGCCAGCTTATGAGGAACAGGCAGCTTGCGTGAGTATTGAAATGTTTGATCATCCCTCTCTTCTCATTGGCTGTGCTCATGGGGGAGGAGCTCTCACTCAGACTCACTCCAGCAGGATGACATGTAATTATTCAAATCTTCATGTAACTGATACAATTTTGATTACACCGTGTCATAACTGGGATTGAATGACTGTGTTCAGACTGGAGTGCTAGCAAACTGCTTCATATTTTATTTTAAGAATGAATGTCACATTATGCAATAAACAGTTCAAACAGCCACTGTGCAGTCAAGTATATTTAATTCAGGCAGTGGTGCCCCAGTTACATTTTTTTTTGTTTTTTTTTTAAATCAGCAAGACTACAATATGGTTTCATTTGTAAACATTAGTTAATGCATTACCTAACAAGGACTTACAATAAATTAACAAAATAGCATTTGTATAGCATTTATTAACCTTTTTTTAATGTTAGTTAATAAACATGTTAGTTCACAGTACATCAACTGTTAACAGATACCTATTTTGTTCTTAAAAGTAATAGTTCACCCATCAATTTTGTCATAATTTACTCACCTCAATCACGGTTGGTGTTGTTTCCCGAATTATAATAAGTCAATAACCTAAACAGGTTTGCAGGTTCTCTTATGTCGGTTAATGGTCACATGACATGCAGGTAAACAAATAAAAAAAGTATTTTTTTTTGTAAACATTTTATTTTAAAATGATTTACTTTAATTTTACATTAATTATCAGCTTTTCGTTAAACTGCACGAACACGAACCCCAGTCTGGGAAACCCTGACGTAATGTAATGTTTAATACATGTTGTTGATAAAGAATGCAATGTATTTTCTTTCTCTTTGTGTTTATATGGTGCAAGTATGATATGGTGATAAATGAGTTAGATCAAAAGTAATCTAAAAGTAGTCCGATTACCTAAAATGTGTTATTGCAACTACAATTTTTGTCATGTAATTTGGAATCAGTAACCGACTACAATTTGTAAGCAATCTACCCACAATGCATCACTTGACAAGATTTCAAATCAAAAGCAACACCACAAAATGTTTGTTTTTTTTATATTTATTGCTAATATTTCTTGACAGAAATGATCAATTTGCCAAAAAATGCAAACGTGATCAGATTAATTTGACCTCTCAGTACAGATTAATCAACATTTACATATGAAATACAGTAAACTTAAACTCGGAGGCAGATTTCAAACCTCATCCATACAGTACATCTTCATAAATCTATAAAAAGTGTAACGAATACAGTCGACATGGTTTGAACCTCGAGTAGTTAACTCCCTTTCGAGTCTATTTACAGATTAGTAACAATTTACCAAACCAAATGAAAGCACACTTAAAAACCTGCAACACTGTTGTGGAAAGCGACTCGTCAACTCCACCGCATGTTACTAACCATAAATGTGCTAAAAACTCCTGGACAAGCATTAAAGGCCTTGAGCCCTTCAGCAAAATCTCATGAAAATATCAAAATAAAATCCTTTCATGTATTTTTCTCAATACAAACATGCCAAATCTCCTTATATATATATATTTGTATATATTTATAAAAAAAAAAAGGAAAAAAAAAGTTAGGGCTGCTTTGGCAAAACTGCAATATAATTTCAGAAATACATCTTTGAAATTTTAAATATGTACTTTAAACACAAAGACTTAAGACTCAAATTATTTCCAACACACTTGCAGCTGCTTGCACGGCAATAGGCACAAAATGTTCGCCTTCTGGTTCTTTGACAATTCGCAGAAAAATGTTTTCAACACACAAGCAAGATATTATGGATGCTCAAAGCTGTCCTGCATTGACAATAACTTTGCTTTCTTTGTTAGAAAGTAACTTGTGTCGGATTACATTTTCATTTCCTCTAACAGTGCTTTAGGCTTAGGATGAACATGGATGAAGAATTTTGTCCGACTCAAAAGTCTTAAAAGGATAGTTCACCCAAAAATGAAAATGTCGTCATTACTCGCTCATCCTCAAGTTGTTCCAAACCTGTATGAGTTTCTTTCTAATGTTGAACACAAAAGATGATATTCTGAAGAATGTTGGTAATCAAACAGTTGATGGTAGCCACTGACTTTCATAGTAGGAAAGAAAATACTACGGATGTCAACGGCTACCATCAACTGTCAGGTTACCAACATTCTTCAAAATATCTTTTGTGTTCAACAGAAGAAAGAAACTCATATAGGTTTGGAACAACTTGAGGGTAAGTGATGAAATGAAATGAAAAAAAAAAAAAAATCGTTTTTGGGTGAACTATCCCTTTAAAGAGTCTCCTGAAATGAGTGACTATGGCGGCCTCTAGTGGTCAGAGGTGTAAATGAGAGGCAGTACTGCAGATCTGGCTATTTCAGTGCATTTCAAACACCTGACTCACATTTTTCAGAGAACAACAGTTGTAGTGCATCGCGTTGAGAAGGAGAACAGGGCAAACCAGCAGCGCATAATGTTGTAAGAGCATCATTATAAGCCCTCAAAAACGTCCTCTGCTATCAGAAAGAGAACACGCATATCTTCAAATAACAAAACAAGAACTTCCAAAATATTCCTTTGCGGTATTTTTTTTCCTTGTCGTTTTCTCTCGTAGCATGTATAAAAGCCTATAAAGTTTCACCCGTGTCAGAAAAAATAAAACAAAAATACTGCACTACTACAGGACTCAAGTAAGTTTAATGTTCTCATTTACTTCGCCAGACGCTGCTAATGAGAACCTCAGCTTGAATAAAATCCTTCTTACAACAATAAACTATTCTGAACCTAAAACAAAATTCCTCTTTCAATCCATCCTATTTAAACTATAACATTAAGATCATTTAATTTCTAAGAGAACTCATTTAGTTTAGCAACTTGTCTTGCCATCAGTCGTTTGCATTGGCTTTTCTTTCTTTTTTTCTTTTTTTTTTTTTAAAGCAAACCTCTCCAGACAAGGACGCTTATACAAACAGAACAAAACTCGCTCTAAAGGGTCTCTGGAATCGCTGGCTGGCAGGGCTTTGGTCCCCTGCTTTCTGTCAATCGGTTTTGTCAAGAGCTTCTGAGGTGTTTGGGGCAACAAACTTCAGCCGGTAACCACCTGAAACATACAGACGTGTATCAGTATGAGCGCTAAAAGCAGAAGGCTGGAAACAAAAATGTGGACACAAAGCACAGGCATCGTAGGCAGTACTTAGTACTGCAAGTAGCCTGTGCAAATAGTTCGGACTGTGTAGCTCATGCAGTGATGCTTATATTTTATATGACAGACCTTAAGTTCGGATGTTTTGTTAATCCTGCAAAATAAAAGGCTTGTGATAAAGAAGATTTGAGTGAATGTAGGAAATAGTTCTGGAGGATGAAGGGCCCCTCAAGAGGTAAAGCCCAAGGGTCTTAATGTGGCCCTGGACATGGGTATGTAACTCTGTCGCTCCCTTGAGGTTTTTACTGCCGCCACTAACAGCAACACAAGAACATTTAAATATATATAACAGAGCCAGGCACATGCTACTCCTTTCAAATTGCTATTTTTGGCAAAACGAACAAAATGTACATGTTTATTTTTCCCACATAAGGGCTTTTTGCACTTGAAATAGTTAACCCTGGGTCATTCTGAACAGAATTATCTTGCTAAGTTTTAACCCAGGCTAAAATGTATCCTGGGTATTCATAAGCTGACGTTTCCTAAACCCTGATTTAGATTCTTATTTGCACATTTGCCGTGTCATTGAGTGGATGAGCGCAGAACGCGACCCGTTTACATAAAAGCTCTAGCATTGCGCATCCTCGTATTGCCGACGGTACTATCGAGTTTATACTGAATGGACACTTCAGACTTTAAAAAGCTAAGAATGAAATGGTCTCAGCGTTTGACATTTTTCCTCTCAAACGATAAAATTAGAGTTTATATACAATGCACAGTGTTTTCGTGACTGTCTAAAGCACGCAAATATGATGCGGCGCTAACCCTTCTCCGGAGCAGGGTTTCATAACCCTGGGTTATAATGGTGCCAACTTCTCTTCTAAATTGCAAATGTGAAACGTTCCCGGGATTAAAAGCGGGGTTTATAACGACGATAACCTGGGGTTAAGCGCAGTGTGTGAAAACTCCCAGAACTGCCTTAAATTCTTCGTGGCAGAGATTCAACAAGGTGCTGGAAACACTCCTCAGAGATTCTGGTCATATAGACATGAGAGCATCACACAGTTACTGCAGATTCATCGGCTGCTCATCCATGATGCGATTCTCCCGTTCCACCACATCCTAAATGAGCTGTATTGGACTGAGATCTGGAGACTGTGGGGGGCGTTTGAGTTTAGTGAACTTATTGTCATGTTCAAGAAACCAGTTTCAGAGGATTTAGGCTTTGTGACATGGCGTGTTATTCTGCTGGAAGTAGCCATCAGAAGATGGTACACTGTGGACATGGTCAGCCACAATACTCCGGTAGGCTGTGGTGTTTAATCGATGCTCAATTGGTACTAATGGCCCCAAAGTGTGCCAAGAAAATATCCCTCACACCATTACACCAGCAGCAGCCTGAACCGCTGATACAAGACAGGGTGGATCCATGTTTTCATGTTGTTTACGCCAAACTCTGACCCGAGCATCTGAACGTCACAGCAGAAATCGAGATTCATCAAACCAGGCAACGTTTTTCCAATCTTCTATCGTCCAATTTTGGTGAGCCTGTGTGAATTGTTGGCTCAGTTTCTGTTCTCAGCTGACAGGAGCGTCACCGGTGTGTCTTCTGCTGCTGTAGCTCTTGTGTGTTCAGAGATGTTCTTCTGTTTCCTTTCTATCCGCTGAACCAGTCTGGCCATTGTCCTCTGACCTCAACAAGGCAATCGCCCACAGAACTGCCGCTCACTGGATGCATTCTCTTTTTCAGATCATTCTCTGTAAATCCTAGAGATGATGGTGTGTGAAAATCCCAGTGGATCAGCAGTTTCTGAAACACTCAGACCAGCCCGTCTGGCACCAACAACCATGTTCAAAGTCACTTAAATCAACTTTCTTCCCCATTCTGAGGCTCAGCTTGAACTCCAGCTGATCATCTTGACCATGTCTACATGCCTAAATGCATTGAGTTGCTGCCATGTGATTGGCTGATTAGATATTTGCATCAACGAGCAGTTGAAAAGGTGTACCTAATAAAGTGGCCAGTGAGTGAGTGTGAGTGTGTGTGTGTGTGTGTGTGTGTGTGTGTGTGTGTGTGTGTGTGTGTGTGTGTGTGTGTGTGTGTGTATAAAAAGTCTTAAGCCACCACCAACTTTGTCGTTTTAGCAAAAAGTTAATGACCATCCATATTTATTTTTCGCTCTCTTTATTAAGATACAAACAGAAAATACAGGAAAAAATGTACACAATAAAAAATAAAGCTTCTTCAGGCAAAAGTCAGTATTTAGTGTGACCTCTCCTGTCACAAAGCACATCTTGAACTCTTTTGGGGAGAATGTCCTGTAGTTTTCTGAAGTAATCTTCTGGTATATTGTACCAGGCTTTTTTCAGCACTTCCCAGAATTATTCTTTAGATTTAAGCTGTCTTTTATTTATTTCTCTGTCCAGGTGATCCCATACGATCCCATAATATTCAGGTCTGGACTTTGTGGAAGCTGAATTGATTGTTTTATCAGCTGTTTTTCTCTCCAAAAGATTTCACTACATTAGCAAGTGTGCTTGGAACCTGTCTGTCCTTTTCAGCATTCATAATCGCATCAATTTGGACAATATTACCAACACCACTGGCAGAAACGCAGCCCCAAACCAGGACAGACCCTCCACAATGTTTCACTGAAGCACTCATTCTTCCATCACTCTCCAACTCTTCTTCTCACATATTGTTGACATTTGGACCCAAGACTTTTGGATTCGTCACTCCATAATACTCTTTTCCACTGATCTTCATTCCAATCTTTGTGAGATTTAGCATATCTTAGCCTTTTCACTTGGTTCACCCACCGAAAAAGTAGTTTCTTGGCTGCTAAGACCTTTCCTGATCAAGCTTCTTCGAACTGTAGAAGGGTCAACAATCCCGATGATGCTGCCAGATGCTGAGCCAGGTCTTTGGTGGACTACTTCCAGCCTCGAAAAAGAAGAAACTCGATGAAGAAACTTGGTATTCCTGTCCTTTTTTGGTCCTTGACCTTTCCTGATTTTCCAAATTCCTTGAGAATCCAGTTTGATTTCTGATTTCCCTTTGAGAGTGGCCTTGCTGATGCGAAATTATAAATATATGTCTGTCAAATTCTGTGATCTTTGGCCTTTTGAATGGAATGATGTGATTAAAAGTTGGTCTTATTAGCTTCCAATGAATTAAACTCATACAACGTGTATGTAATGTTCAAGCATGTCTTGCACAAACCTGGGCCGAAATCTCCCCCTATACCCTCAAATAGGGCATTATTAGAGGGGACAGCCATTTGTTGTGGTCTCCGAAACCATAGTGGACGAGTGCACTAATTCTATCCCACATTGCACTGCAATAACGGGTGTACAGCCGATGTACACTCAACGGCTGTCCGAATTCGCTCACTCATTTTCATTCTCTCCTTCAAGTAACTGTATTAGTGGACTAACGTAGGGAATAGTGATTCATTTCGGATTCAGCCCTGGTGTAATACAGACACTGTTCCCGGGCAGCTTTCTGTGCGCGCGCTCCGAGACAGAGCCGAACACACATAAGCAAAGTACACTGTGGACTTCGGATTCACGCCTTAACTGTCAAATAGCCTCCACTCAAAGATGTCAAAATGCCATTTGGGTAAATATCCTCGTAAACACAGTCGGTTATGTCTTAAGTGAATGTAAACCATTGTTACCATTACTGTTACTCAAAACCGTTAACAAAAGACAATGATAAAATCACTCACTGCTCTTGAATGAATTTTGTAGCTTTAATAAGGATTATTATGAGCTATATTTAATGTATACAGTGAAGATTATGCAGTTACTGTATTTTACATTTGATTTCTTTATTCTCTGTTGTATGCTATTATTTCTCTAAATATACCACTGTTAGTACATCCCCCTGAAAAACTTAAAGCACTGTTTTATTTAATTAGAATTTTTGTTCTGTTGTATTTATTGTCCATTTTGTTTGTAATTCGTTTCTTTGTTCTTATTGTCTTGCTGACTGTTTACTTGTGTTCTGTAACTGTTTAGAGGACCCTTTACTCGGCTACATCAGTTAACCAAGTATTAGCTTTTGCTGAAGTAGCCTATCATTAATTGTGAAATTTTACTGAGATCTAAAATTACTCATATCATGAAATAAGACTTTGATCATATCGCCCACCAATAATCATGATTTCAATATCGACCAAAATAATCCTGATTATGATTTTTTTTTTTTCATAATAGAGCAGGCCTACTTTAAACTAACTTTTTTTTCTGTTTTTTTTTTTTTTTAATACAGCATACAAATTTCCTTTATTTTCTGGTTGTATTCTAATGTATGTATTCATTTTCATTAAATACCCAAGCAGATAATGGGGATGATATGCAAAAATTGCAAATTGGGATGTGAAAAAAAAAAAAAAATTACATCTGTCTTTGCATACTTGTGTAGAGCGTTACTCGCATCATCGTACCTGTAAGCCCGGCGTCGATGGACGGTTGCTTGCAGTCTTGAGCGTAATGTCCACTCATGCCGCAGTTATAGCAGGACACGTTGTTATTCTTCTTCATGTTGGTTCCTCCAGACATCAGGCCGACCGGGGGAAAGACAGCAGGAGGGTAAAAGCGACGGAAGGGATGCATCTGAGGCAGGCTGTAGCCCGCCTGCGATGCCATCAGGTGATCCGAGTGAGCGTGCAGGAACGCTGTAGGAGGACCACTGTGGGTGTAGAAGGACAGAGGCGTCCCGTTATTCTGATGACCCTGGGCAGGGAAGCTGTTGCATAGAGACGGAGGGAGGTGGAAGAAGGTAGGCGGAGGCCCAAACATCTGACGGGCAGGTTGGGGCGGCAGGAAGTAGCTGGGTGTCTGATGGGTGCCGTTGCCCCCGCAGGTGCCCCGACAGCCACAAGAGTTGCAGCCCCCCTGCTGCATCCCGCAGGCCTGTGGGGTGACCGGCAGACTGGAGCTGTTGATGTAGGACAAGGAATCGTTCTGAGCCGTGCTGTGTGTGACCGCGGGGGCTGGTAGGGGGCCCGGCCCTGGGGTGTGCGTGGGTACACTTGTGGGGCAAGGTCCTGGTACTTGGCTATTGGAGAGAGGGCAGGGACTGGCGCTGGCAGTAGCGGAAGGCTTAGTGTTTGTTTTGACGGGATTGTTGGTAGTGATGTTGGCGGGCTGTAGAGGACACTGGCTGGGCGAGAGGACACTGAACGCCCCCAGCGGTGGCTGTTGCTGCGGTTGAGCGCTGGCCGATGATGTTCCCGGGTCTTGGGTCAGTGGGATGGTGATGGTTATCTTACCCTGTCCAGTGTCCCTCTGGGTAGTGTTGTACTGCAGGGAGTAGGGGAGACACGCGGTCAGCGCCAACTCCACCACAGGCTGCGGAACATTCTGGGGCTCGGCAACTAATGGATTCACCATGGCAACCGCTTTCCCGCCAACGCCTTTGGCGAGGTGAGTCTTTTCAGCTGGTTCCTGGGCCGAGTTATCCGACTGACTCTCTGTATCTGAATAGACACAAGTTTAAACAATTAAAAATGTCAATAATTTAATAAAGGTATCAAACTACAGTATATGACAACAGATTAGATTTTTTTTTATCAAATTACTTTTTAAAGGATGTGGCCAATGGTTAGAGGAACACATATTCACTCATCTGAGCTTAGTATTTATATTAGCCTACATTTGATTAACCCATTACAATAGTCACTTTACAGTTACAAGCACATTTCATGTCCAACAAGAAATATTGTACCAAAATGTTTATTTTAGTCAGAATTATTGCACTCCTATTCTATTGCACTCCTATTTGGCACACATGTTCACTGGTCACGTTCACTGAAATCTGTAAAGTTTAGTTTGCATAAGGCTTGTCCACTCCTAACAGCAAAATAGAAACATTTGCATGAATTTCTAACATTTACAGATGGATAATATACCTATTAAATGTAAGTAATACACTGAGAAAAATGCCACATCTCCAATTCATTAAACAGCATCCGACAGGGCAAGTAATATTAAACTATACGCTTTAGCTATATCTTACCGGTTATTTTAAAGCCCTTAATATAAAGAATGTCTCATGTTTATGACAAATTGTATAATGCACTTTCCCCACAGCGGCTCACTATTTCGCTGTTTTTCAGATGCGTTTGTAATATTAAACTATTGTATACTGATATAAATGTTATTGCCTCATCCTACTTCATTTATAAAAATATATTGAATATGGAGGTTAATATATTTGTTATATATGTTATATGTTATGAATACATGAGGTTTAGTTTATTGCAGATTCTTTGGACAAACTATCTCTTTAAAAACACATTCTGAAAACCACATTCTGCATTTCTCCTCTTCTCTATCTTGCTTCCCAATCACTTTTCTTAGTTTAGTTTAGTTTAGTTTATTAGTTTATAATGACGTGGACAGTCCCTTTTGATAAAAAGAGCAGCTTTAGCCTCTACGGCTAATTTCCAGCTGTAGTCCCCGGCCAATTGTTAGAAGGCATACATCAAATAAAATACATTACAATTATATTTACAGCAGGGCTAAGCAAGAGGGAATAAGACATACAAACATGTGGCACACAATTGAGGCAAGCACAAACAACCAACCACAAATCGCAAAGGCATAAAAGCAGTTCATGCATTAAAACAGTACAAATCGACATACAAAATAATCACACAGGTCACACTGAAACACATACAGGACCTAACATTGAGGCAGACAGCAGAGATCTAGTGGCAAAAGCATGACCATGTCACATCAAATACACATCACATCTGTCAGATTAATGTGTGCAGTTATAATTGTCGGACAGACAGTTTTTAAGGTGTGTAGTAGCCTTTTCTTCAACTTTTATTAGTTGTCTAATAAACCGGAACAGTACATTATGAATATTGTTGGCTCTTTGACAAATTGCTTTTGTTCCTCTTTTGTAAGTCGTTTCGATAAAAGCATCTGCTAAATGCATAAATGTAGTGTAATAAAATGTAACAGCCGATAGCCTCGTGTTCTGTATACTGTCCTCTCCAATAAAGGCATAAAAAGGCCAAAAATATAACGTGTATAAAGAAAGTAACACACCTTGGTCCTCCAGGCTCTTCTGGTGAACAGGGCTAGACGGCACGGAGTTTGAGCTCTCTGATGATGTGTCCCCATACCGGTCCCTTCCGGTGTCTAGAAACCAAAGGACAGGAGAAAACAAGGTTGTAGATCACTGTAAGGCAGCAATACATGCATGCGTGATGTATTTAGAGATGCACAGATATTGATCATTATTGTTTTGTGGTTTTTGGCACAAACACCTTTGCAAGCTGCCTGGTTGATCATCAGTGCTGCAGAAGGTTTCTGGATCCCATTAGAACTCTTGACACCAGCGACTCGTCGTCCTCTATCCCTGGAAATATACAACAGTGGTACAGCAGACGTGAGCATACGCACTCCTGCTGCATCCGTGAGCACAACAAACTGTCTTAAATCATTGGGTTTTTTGGTGTACATTTTGTTTCAAAATGTTATCTCAGTTCAGACACAAAAAACAGGTCAACATTACAATCTTTTTCCAACTGATCTTCCTTTGTTCTTCTGTCCAGCTGTGAAGATTCTTCTGTCACTGGAGCAGCTCTGCAGGGAGACAGAACAAGAGCGCGTGAGCATCACATACGTAAAAATAAATCTGTGCATTACCTCAAATTGTTAGAATGACCAAATGTGTCTGTACTGTATTTGGTACTTTATTTTTTTTAAATAGTATGCAAAATAGTTTACACAATGAAGTAGTATGCTGCATTGTAATCACGTTAGTTCATTAGGTTTCAAGTTGAATTCGGTGAGTAGCGCCCTGTCCTCATGTTAAAAAACATTGATTGACAGTCCAATCAAACAGTGATTCTTCCCAGTTCATTATTAACTTATGGAAATGGAATTTGAGTACATTGAATTATAGGATACAGTATTTCATTATAGACCGTATGCACTATGTGCACAGTATGCATAGTATACTCAGTTAGCCTGGATGCCAGCCGAACTTAGCCCCGCCCACAAAATTTTTAGGTCGGGAAGTTCGGTCTGGACTCATTCCGTTGAGGAGCTATTATGCCCGAACAAAAATTGTTCGGACCAATCAAATTGTCAGGGCGGGCTTTATACGATGATGGACAGATGAGCAACGGTAACGTAATCATCCACGTCATCAACGAGCGCTTGGGTTGAATTCAAATGACTGCCGCTGAAGAATTGAGATTTCACGAGTTCACGCTTACAAATAAGTCAGATAGAATAAATGCATATTTGGCGTGCTGTCCGAGGAGAGGCTTCGGGCTCAGTATTCGTGTAGATTCCGCCATCGCGTCTGTTATAGAAGATATCGACAGCGCATTCATTTTAAAAGAGGAACAGAGAACCGCGATCGGAAAGATGAATGAAGAACATACATCACTTACTCCGTTGCTCTGATTGGTTGTAGGTCTATCCAATTGAGTGCAGAGGCATTTTTTTTCCTGGTTTGGTTGAAACACGCCCCTTAATCACAGCTCAATGGAGCAGTATCAGACTCACATTCTGACTAGAATCTGAGTATGACGACGTCAGGCTAATACTCAGTAGTATACCATCCCACAAATACCAAAGAGAGAGAAACAATTTCACAGCCTCACCTGTTCCAATTCAGTTTCTTTCTTCCAAACTCTCTCTCCATTCTGCTCACAGTTTCCTCTCCTCTGGCATTCGGAGCGCTGATTACTACAGCGAGAGGAACACGGATTATGTGACGAGAGAAGGCAACGAACATAGGCTGCATCCGAAATCGCATGCTCTCTTGAGTAGGTGCTTTTTTGAATAAGTAATTACTTCACGACCGCTAAAAAAGTACGATCTATATAGGATGAGTGTGTGTAGTATGAATGTAATCGTACTACATCCGCCATGTTGTCATTATCATGTGATCTACCAGCGTCAGTTACGTCGCTTTACTGCCATTCATAAATCCTCTCCTGTGGCCTCATGGGATAGTAAAGTCCATCATATCACACTTCAGTATCTCTCTAGAAGTATTAGATCATCGAGTACTTTTTGCCTACTTTTTTATGTGTACCGTGAATTCGGACATACTACTTTTGTCACATACTGTTTTTGAGCAACTACATAATAGGGAAGTATGCGATTTCTGATACAGCCATAGTTTACTCTACTGATCCGTACAGGACAGTCCTGATTTTAATCACATACGGTGGCCCAGAAGTATTCGGAAGCATAAGAGACATTTAATATATGAATGTCATTGAATTAGATAATAAAACAATCAAACATTTCAGACATTTTAAAGAAAGATCACACAATCACAGTTTAGAAGCAAAACATTTCACAAAAAAATAAGTTTGTTAGGTTAAAAATTATTAGATAAAATACATTACCATTAATAAGATTTGTTTTTTAAAGACGTCTCTTATGCTCACCGAGGTGGCATTTACTTGATCAAAAATAGTGTAAAAATACAAATAAATAAATTATATATATATAGGCCACGTGTATATATATATATATATATATATATATATATATATATATATATAGTGATATTATTACAATTTAAAATGACTGTTTTCTATTTGAATATATTTTAAAATGTAATTTATTCCTGTGATGCAAAGCTGAATTTTCAGCATAATTACTCCAGTCTTCAGTGGAAATATTTCTTATTATTATTAATGCTGAAAACTGCCTAATATTTCGATTATTTGGAAACTGTGATTCTTTTTTTAAAATAAAGGTTTACCCCAGTCCCGCAGCTCTGACACTGTAAGCCTCCACATCTGTAAAGGAGAAAAGACAGCGATGAGACTGCAGCAGTCAGTACAGCATGAGCACTTGCAATGGTGCTGGCTTGTGTTTCTAGGGCAGATCTGACAGGTCTGGATCTCTCACCCTCCTCTAGGCTGGAAGTCTCAGAGCAGTCCTCAGAGAAACCACGTTCAGGCTGATGGATTCTGGTCACGGGCGCACTGGTACCTGCAGAGAGGAGCACATGGGCTAGTATTACAAAGAGAGATCAGGACAGATGCTCACATTTTAGTCATCAACTGATAACATTTTCTGATTGGCCAGTCAGAAGGTTCCTCACAGTGGCTACATGGCAGTACAGAAGCATCAGACAGGAAGAACCTGGAAACATCACATCTCTGAAGGACATCCTGTGATAAAGACAGGAACTTCTCCCTGCAAATGAACAAGAGAGAGGTAAAGGCTTTTAAAATATAAAACATTTTCTTGCTGGTACAGGCGAGAACAATCTGTGACCGCATCTAAACTGTGCTACAGGAAGTAGAATCCCCTCTGGTCCTGACATCAGTGTTACTGACCCAAATACTGCCATGTGTTCTGGGACTTGAAAAGAACACTTTGTTTCATGTGACAAAAAAACAAAAACCAACATTGAACACTGATTCCCTTTGACAATTTGGTGACGAACTTCATCCAAATCTTCAATCGCTGAAGAATTTAAAACCATCTGCACACTTCTATATAATTTAAACATTTCTAGACAGGGAGGGGGTCTGGATGGGTTTAGGTTGGATTCGTTATAATCCTCTCCACCTCATGCTCACACTTTGAAACTAATACAACTAATGCTCAACTAATGCTCAACTAATGCTCAACTAATGCTCAACTAATGCTCAACTAATGCTCAACTAATGCTCAACTAATGCTCTTAAATTAATTAATTCATTAAATATAAAATAGATATACATGGCTAAATGCTGGCTATAATGTTACCCAGAGAGCAACAAAGTGTCGGCCCAGATCCGGTCTACATCTGGTACACGTGGAATCCACACATACCAGATGTGGGCTGGATCTGTGCCGACAATATGTTGCAATCTGGGTAGTGACATATACTGAAAAGTGTTTCAAATTGAACAACAACATGTACAAGCACTCCGTTCTGGAAAAGACAGAGAGCCTAAGCGATTTAAAAAGGAATGCAAAAGTATTGATTTTTTTAAGGAGTAACACAAATGTAACATGTTTCGATTAAAAGTAATGTTCCCCATCATTCGCTCAACATGAATTGAACAAAATGAGATTCACCTGAGGTTTCTCTCCAGTTCTCTTGATTCACATTGATCTCCACGACTGAGTAATCTGACGATGCCCTTCTCAAAGCCATCTGGGCTCTGCTCCTTAGGAAGCTAGAGAGATAGAGGGATTGTTTTAGGGGTTATTTTACCTCACTTTGCACAGTTTACATTGTCTACAGCTAAACAGGTGATAAAATGCCAATAAGGCAAAAAACTGAAAGATAGCTTGAAAAGGCTGTTTGGAATGGCATACTACCACACTGTGCATACTACATTTGCAGTATGCAAAATGAATACCGTGCACAGTATGAAAATTATCTGTTTAGAATAACCAGATGACCCAACTATCTATATTAGACTAAATCTGCTGTGCACAACCAAACCACACTGTGGAATACTGTCTCCTACAATGCAATGTGCCCGACCTGATCCTCCATTTCCAGTCTAATAGCTTGAGTCTTGATTCAATCATTTGATTGGAATTAGAGATGCACCGATTGATCGGCTGGTGACCGGAATTGGCCGATTTTCACGTGATCGGCCACGTGAAAATCGGCCAATGTCTGACAAATGCCGATTTTATGCCGGTCAAATGCACTCGGGCGCCGCATGATTAACATCGCGCAACATCAGCATCACGCGTGCACACGGTACACACATGTAGAAAACCTCGTGAATCACGTCCGTTCAGACCGCAAGCGCGTATTTTTTTTCGGCGTGCATGTTAATCAATGAGTGCATTCACAACGGGAGCAGGAGCAGCGCGTGAGCGTCAAGCAGGAGCGTCGCGAGCAGTGAAGCGCGTGTTTCGGCGCCGAGTCCATTTGCTGCACTGCTCACGCTCAATTAAAGGGAAAGCACACTTTTGATGGACAAAATAGCCTAAATAGGGTTTCACCAAAAAAGTGCCCAAAATGCACAGACTTTGCGTGTTTTAACAAGAACTAGAGTAGGCTATGTCAGAAAAGAAAACAAAGACTAATATTTATAGAAAATGTACCCATTTAAACTTGTTTTATTATTCAGTTTGTACAAGTGATTGCAATAGGCCTGTGTGTGTGTGCTTTGAGAAATATCTTTATACTGCAAGGCTATATTATTTTATTTTTTATTTATATATTATTTTATTGCCATTCCCTGTTTTCATACAGACGTTTAGTTTGTTAAATACATATATAAAAAAATATTGGCTATTGAATGTGAAAAGGAAATGGTTCTTCCATAACACTGCACTTTAGATGTGTGTGAACTATGCAAATTGTAAAATGTTCTATTACAGAAAAGATATAAAATAAATATTTGTGTGTGCTGTAAAGTGGTTAGAAAAAATGAAATCGGAATCGGCTAAAATCGGTATCGGCAGGTCAAACTTAATGAAAAATCGGAAATTGTAATCGGTGCATCTCTAATTGGAATGTAATTTCTCTCTCACACACACACACACACACACACACACACAAACTGTATATTCTATCCCCTAACCCCAACCCTAAACCTACCCATCACAGAAAACTATCTGCATTTTTACATTTTCAAATAAGCATTATATAGTATGTTTATTAATCCATTTCTCTTGTAGGGAACAAGTACACACACACACACACACACACACACACAGTATGCAGTACATCAGTGTTGTTGTTGTTAATTGTTCTTGTTAACTAATTGTAATTATTAATTAAAATGAAAATCTGAAAACAAAAAACAAAAAAAAACAGATATTAGATGAAAAACCTTGGCAATTAATTGATTAAAGTTTAAGTTGAGGTACTAAAATTAAAGTTTTAAAAAATAAATCAAGCTATCTGAAACTAAAAAAAAAAAAAAAAAAAAAAAAAAAAAAACATGTAACAAAATTACTAAAACCTAAACTAAAATTAAAATTAAGAATGAAAATATAAAAATAAAAGCCAATTCAAAATAAATATTAATAAATACTGTATGTAAATAATACTAAAATAACACTGAAGTACACACAATGCAGAATGCTAGTGTTCTGTTTCGAACAGAGCCAGAGAGAGGGAAATAGAAACCGAAACAGATGGATGTCCCTTGCTGGTCTGGCCAGGTGGCATCTTGCCCGACTGGATGCCACACTGGCATGTGCGCCAGATCCACGAGACTAAACGAACACAAAATACAGCACCAATTTAAGACCTGTCTCTCTGCTCACCTTTAAAAGAAAATCCTCCAACTCACGGTGAGTTTTGGTGACAGCAGTAGATGAAGAGTCTGACCATTTCACCTGCAAAAGAACAGAAGCTCGGTGAGAAGAGACTAGTATTGCTGTCATCGGTCTGGACAGAATTAATCTTTTACTTGGATTCCCCAAAGCTCATCATATTTCACCCAGACATGAATAACTGCGCTTGTCCACTTGCCACAGATGCCTTAACTTGGATTTCTTCACATTGTCCTCGGTCAAATATTCCAATACTTTGGGTTCCAGAAATGACATTACAGCAAGAGAAGATCATTCGAGCTCTTAGACTATTAGCTCATTTTCAAATCTTATGGTGTGTTAGGTAAATAAAATATTCTAATGGAATCTCCCATTGAAATATGGGCATACCTGAAATATTTAAACCAGTCTAAATAAAGACAATGACATCAGCACGGGGCGTATGCCCAGAGTCCATTCTTGCCAAACTGGGTCACTGCACTTTTTTAGGCCTCAGCATTTCAGCCGATAGCATTCAATTGGTTGAAATGAATTCCCCAAGGCTTTAGCTCATGCAAACGTTTTGTAGAAAAGAAATCAAAGTGTCTGAGCTAAACTGAAAAGAATATTTAAACATGCATAACTAACATATTTTTAAATCGGTAAAGACTAAAGTCTATTATTTTCAAATATCTCTATGGTTAAAAAATTTGGGGACAGTAAGATTTTTTTTTTTTTTAAGAAATCAACACTTATGATTATGCGCAAGGATGCATTAAATTGATGAAAAGTCATTTTTGTAACATTATAGATGTTTTTACTGTATGTACATATACATTATATATGAAGAGTTCAGATGCAAAAGCCTCTAAGTGCCATCTGAAAATTTCTTCTAGAATGATCAATTATATGAAGCTCGTATATTTAAGTTCAGTAATTTCACTGAAATGGCAATGAAAATTACCCATTAATTGCCATTTAAGTGAAATTACCGAACTTAAATAAACGAGCCTGATAAAAATAATCATTCTAGAAGAAAATTTCAGATGGCACTTAGAGGTTTTTGCATCTGAACTCTTCATATATATATATATATATATATATATATATATATATATATATAAGCCATTTCATGTTTGTGGATTTACAGAAGAAATACACAATACATGTTTAAATAAATTACAGCCATTGTGAAAGCTTCATTCCATTCCAGATATCCACTCAAAAAGACTTGATTAGATGATGTCTTTAATTGCGGCAGTTCCTCCATCTCAGACAACAGTGTTTATCTGTAACTCCAAACCGGCTCTTTCAACACCCGGGTAGCCCATCGCACGAGTAAATATTTTAGCCTTAACAAGGGCTGGCACGCGGTTTGGTCTGCTTCTCCAGTGAATACTGATGTCTTAATCGTAGGGTTTGGCGAGACACAGGTGGTCAGGGTTCAGTGGTAAGCCTGGGAAAGGGTGGAGAATCCGTCTTACAGTGACGCATGGGGATTTCTGATTGGGATGCAACTCACATTAAGTTGGAATTCAAGACTTGAAGACAAACAGAGTAAAAGTAGTGGCTCGAATTTGGGGGAGAAGACAGATTTCCTTGTTTTGTTTTGACTAGAATGGTTAAGGTGAACTCATTCTGGATTGGAATAACGCCGCGTACTAACCAGGCGTGATTGTGCACAAATCACAGCATCTAAAGATTTTATGTTCACACTGAAAATAAAAACATTTCATGTTTAATAATATGAAGTAACAGTAATTTATGCAATTTATGATGATATCGAAACAAAAGTGACAGAAGCCATGTTTCCATCCAAAATTGCGAATTTAACTTTTAAACATTTGCAAATAAAACACCGTTTCCATCCAGCGAGTCGAAGAGGACAAAATCGTCACTTCCTGATAAACTGGCGCTTAATATCACTAAGAAAAGTAGGAAAAGACACTGTATGTTAATTTTCATATATGATAAATTACTTGTGTCAGAGCGCGCAGACGAAATGCAATAAACATGCAATCTATCTTGCTTTCGGAGGCAGATGCTGTTGTTTGGGAACACAGTCATGTAAGAGAGTTCTGGGAGGGAAATCTACCGAACCACTTTGACGAAAGACTTTGCGCAGCCATTTCAGAACAACCAAAACAGCATTTCAGATGCTGTGAAAAAAAGATTGTTCCGCTGGTGTCCGGTTATGCCATTCCATCGAAAGTCACATGACTTTTTTTTTTAAATACGCATCGAGGAATTTATTCGGTAAACGTGTTTCCATCGAAGTTGATGCGCATGTTTTCTCATCGGATAAAAATGAGTCTTTAAGCGCATTTTTAGAGCATCTTTATGCGTTTACATCTAGCAGTTTTGGATACAATATCCCCAAAATGTGCATAAAAATAGGACTATGAAAACATAGCTACAGACAGATTGTGATTTTAAACACTTAAAAGTCTCTGTCAGCACTGTTTTCTATCTTAATATATCCTGGGGAAAGTAGAGCAAAAGTCATGTCCTCAATACGTCACCTTCCCACTTCAGCCTCCAAACAACCTTTAGGTTACGAAAACTGAACAACAGCCCAGCAGACAGACTGTTATGGAAGTTCTGTTTATTTGTAATAAATGAAGAATTTTTGGTCACTGAACATTTAGCCCCTGAAATAGAATAGTTGCATAATAACGTTTTATTTACTTGTCAAAGCCAATTTTCACTCGCACCCTGTCTGTAAGTTTTAGGCAGACAGCTCAGCATGACCTTTTACAAGACCAGATTAATAGTGAAATTGTCAAAGCCATTTTAAAAGTGGAACTAGTTCATGCATCCTAAAAACACAACGCTCAAAACAAAAACAGAATGAGTCATGGCGCAACAGCTAAAGATGCCAGTCTTGATGAGTACGGCTGTAGGAACGGTTCTAACGGTCAACTTAAAGACTGATGTCTTAAAACCAGTCCATCAACATGACCAAAGCCTAGTTAGCGCGGACTCTATAGTTTTTCAACTTTTCACCTTCAACCACCTTTTCACGGCCAATAGACATATTCAGGCGCTTAATTTTTCTCATTAAATACTGTTTCACTCGAAAATGCGACACAATATCAAAGTATAATGGGTTGTGAATAATAGACCAAATAGACTATTTATTCAAACTAAAAATGCAAAAATGACTCTCTCACTTATCAAAGATGTCAGACAACTGCAGAACAGCCCAAACAAAACATGCAAGATTTTCATCTTGCTTTCCTTAGTTTCATATTTTCCTTGGTGCACTACAATGATTTTTACATGATATTTATTGTAGCTTTTGTGATAAAACTGTATTGTAGGATTCCAGGGCAGTTTTGACCCCTGAAAATTACACGATACATTAAGCAGAGGAAAAGAAAAGCACTTCTCTCAGTCAGGCCTCTCTCTCTCTTTCTTTCTCTCTCTCTCTCTTTCTTTCTCTCTCTCTCTCTGGCTGTTTTGGCACTGATCCATACTCTCACTGTGAGCCGAGCCAAAGCCTCTTTGGTGAGGCTGTCAACTCTATATCAACAACCGGATGTTTACAGCTCAGGCTTTGCATGTTTCCTCACTTGTCCCAGAGAGACAAGAATCTCATGTACACAGCCGAGAGCTCAGCTCAGCTTTCAGGACATGTCTGGAGACATAGAGGCTGAGTGCACGTTCATTTTAAGGCCTTTTTAACACCATGAATAATGCAAAGCGTGTGTGCAAATCTAAAACAACAGCTTCGACAAAGACATTAACTGTGATTAACTGTGAATTGATTCACATTGCACCTACGCAACATCAATGTTCTTTTTAACCAACCACATTAACACAAATAAAACAAATTGTTTTAAATTCAAACTTTACTGTACAGCGTATTTTCGAGTGGAACATGATATTCAATGAGGGGAAAAAAAAAAATGTAGTGTAGGACTTTGTCCATCGGGAATTGACTAAATCGTGAAACGTGGGTGTTAGCATACCAGACTGTGGCCAGGCGGTTTGCTATTGAAAAAACATGTACAATAACACCAAGAACATGAATTAAGAAAGTGAATGGGGTCCATTTTGATTTCATGTTGAACCTTATCTTTTCCATAGCAATCTAAGCCCACTCCATATAGCTGTATAATATCAAATACATCAAATATTAAGGATGCAGTAATATTAAAATTCTGGCAGATATTGAGATTAGATAATGATTATGGTTATTGTGTGGCCTAAAGAAAATGTATTTTAAAAATGATTAAAACTCTATTATATTTAGCAATGATTGTGCGGGGACTAAATTTGGCGATATGACTACAATCTTATTTCACAATATGAGAAATTTTAATTCACGATAAAAATATTTATTATAATAGTTATTTTTGTCACTTTTTTTGTCAAACTCTTTCTGCAATCCACTTTGCATGCAAATTGGAAAAAACGCTGGAATTTATATGGAAAAATCAACGCCATCATTACGGTTAATATCACTGTGTAAGACGATCACTGAGGAAGCCTCCAGAGCTGAAATTCAGATAATAGGCGTTTCATTTCCGGCACACACTGTAAACAGTAGACCAATTACAACAGACTGGGCGATCTGACCAATCAGAGCAGAGTAGGCTCTCGGAAAGGAGGGGTTTAGAGCGACTGAATCCTTTATTGAACCGTTTCAGACGCTGAGAAAAAACATATGCTGCTTATGCGAAAATGTAAGTCTTTTTTGACTTCAGATTAGGGGTGTAACGGTACACGTATTCGTATTGAACCGTTCGGTACGAGGCTTTCGGTTCGGTGTTCAGTACGCATTTTCAAACCGAACGGTTCGTTGGACCATTTTTCCTGCCGACCAAAATTTTGTTATTTCAAATGTAGGCGGGTCGCCTACATAAGAGAGTAAGTAAGAGTAAGTAAGTAAGAGACGCTGGCGCGACCACAACATTGTCCAAGTAAGGGTTAATCCTCCGCTGTGCGTTGGACGGTTCACGCCTCGCCGTCGTCCATTAATACCTGACAATGGACACCTCGAAGGGCATTAACCCGCTCATACCATGGTCACTTGCCAAATAACACATTTTTAAAACATTGGTTTATATTTTAATTAGTTTTACAATCGAAATCTAAAGTTTTTACTAACAATAACTTGGTTTCCCTGGTTACGCCTGACGGTTTATTTACTAGGTGTCCTCTATCACTTTTGTAATGGACACCCTGCAGCCAATCAGAATCGAGTATTCACCCAAACCATGGTATAACATCAAATGGCAAACGTAATGTAAGTGGAACGAAACTGAGCTACTCGTTATTGTGTGGTTGACGGACCGTTTATCAGTTTGGACCAGTGCAGCGCGAGCCGATCTTGATCAAGCGACACTGTTACTACACAGCGCTAAGAGATCCAGTAAAGAAATCATTTGAATTCGCCACTTAAGTAATAACATTGCTGCGAGATCTAGTGAGAAACATTCACATTTCTCTGTTATTAACGGATCAAACAGCGCATGGAAGCCAGGAAGAAACATTGTGCCATGAATGAACTATCCAGTGTCCACAGATCAGCAACATTCACTATGGATTTACTGTAGTAACACTAACTGCAACCATGGAAGTTTGGCAGGAATAGTAGGCTATAATGCTTTCAAGTAAAATTACGTTGGTTTTATTTTGACATTATGAATAAAATTCCTGCCCTCAAATGTTAATCTGAACTAAAAATAGACCTTTGTTTATAACTACTACAATATTAGGCTACATTTAATTTTTTTACATTTCACAGGAGCTGTTTTGTTTTATATGCTCCTAAGAAGAGTCTATTATAGCTCCATCATTGCTCAAAGTAAAAAAAAAAATAATATCATAATTTATTATGTTAGTTTTAATAAAAAAAATCAAAAAAAAAAAAAAAATCTCTGGCATTTCTTTCTTTTTGCTGTATCGAAAACGTACCGAACCGTGACACAAGTGTATCGTACTGAACCAAACCGTGAGTTTTGTGAACCGTTACACGTTACCCTACTTCAGATGCATATAAATCTTTTGTGGGAGAACTTTTAAAATACCATAATGGGGCACTTTAAATTAGAATTGAATTCAAATTCATTAATACAGTCATTTGAATTCGGTGGAAATCTGTAGATTCTGTGCAGACCAACCAACATTTATTTTCTTGCTTTCTTAGGAGACTCTTACTTACCGTTTTGACACACAACTATGGGTGCATGTCATTCTAAATCATTTTCCACAAGTGTGAAAATCCTGGAAGCTTCTTTTAAATGAAATGTCAGTGTTGAAACTCGGCCGTCTCTGAGGGGTTTTTGAACTTACCTCGAAACTGTACAGCCTGCCTTCTCCTCCCATAGTAACCTCCTTCAGAATGATCTTCTCAATGTGCACCACTGCAACATCAAAGAACATCATCGTTACAGGGCTGCAAATGTGGCTTTATTCTTTAAGGTTTTCAACATGCGACGGTGAGATACCTTCCCTCGGCGTCGTGCCACTGAGGTGTGGACTGGCGTTGCTGCAAAGAGTCCAGTCTACGTCATTCTCCCGGTGTCGACAGAGGAACCCCGGCCTGGAAAACTGGCTCTGTCACAGCGAAAGAAAATTAATTAAAAAGGTGAGTAAACACATTAATTTCCAACATCACACTTTCTAAAAAGGAAAATAGACGCAAGTTTATAATATATAAATTTATATACACTGTAGGTTTATTGTCCTTTCCACACTAAAAGCAAAAATGTAATGTTAAGCAACAAAACAAAAGCCATATTTGATGTTTAATATACAGTTAAGTGAAGGAACCAACAAAAACATTTGGCTAAGGTGACAAGACTCACCCGACTTCACACCTATTGTCATTTTGTCTCCTAAAATTGCCTACTTTATCATGTCAGAGCAGGTTAGAATAAGTTATGAAATTAATTAATTAATTTTATATATATATATATATATATATATATATATATATATATATATATATATATATATACATACATACATATATATAGTTGATAACTGATATTTTTTAATGGACAATATCCATCTAGTACACAGCAAGATGGCCATTATAATGTCAATAAATATAATAAAAATTAATGATAGCTAATGAACTGCACAAAGAAAATGCTGAATTTAAATGAACACTTAAATATTTACTTAAACTCAAATACTTTGGAGATGCATACAGAAAATGTGTATTATAATTTGCCGGCTGTCGGTGGATTTTGTTATTGGACACTACACCACTTCAGTTAACCAATCAGGTGCAGTTATAACCTGTTAATCAATATACAGCATATAGCCCACATGTTGCTGTATCACTAATTTAATAATTTCCTAGTTTCAAGACATTTCGCTGGTGTTTTTTTTAAAACAAATCTTTTTTTAAAACTGATCTAGAAACCTGACATTTCCAAATGTGGGCCGTAAATCAAAGCACTGCATATGAGGCGCGAGACTTACACAATCAAACCAAATGAAAGCCATTCACATTCAGCCATTCAAAATATGTCAATTACTTTGAGTGAACCAAGTGATCCATCGTTTCCTCTTGTTTTATAGCAATTGAGCATAATGCTACAGCGTACATGTCCACGACTCATCGCCATCATTTAAACCATTAACATCATTCTCAACTTGACATCAGCAACAAACAACATACATTCATAAACAGACAATGTCATTTTGGAGACCCGATTCAGTCTAATGAGTGCGACGAAAACCCCCACACATGGCCTCATTTACAAAATGCAAAGCCCACAATAAAGTCATTCACATGGAGATCAAAGGAGATCAAGGAGGATAGCATTGAACCACAAGCCTATAAGACAGACGAATTTAGCAAAGCAAACGTCCCATCATGTACTTGTGTTGGATTAAAGGCTTTGTAGATTTGAGATAGCACAGTCCATATTCCTATCAAGGAGGAATAAGGAATGTGCTATAATTTGCTGACACATATAACTCACATTAGATAACCAGGCAAAAAAAATAAAATAAAAATATTGCAATGCCATACCACTTGTTTGTAAGATCTCACGGTTTCTGTGTTAATGGAATATTTGTTTATTTAATGTTGATTAATAATTAATTTGATCACAGTATTTGCCGGGATTTTTCCTGTCAGTGTCTTGTTTAAGAGAGACACTTTACATGACTGAACATATTGACAGCTGTCAATCATCTGACATGAGCACATGTATCCTGTAGATGTCTGATACACCTCTGGCTCTCCCTAGTCAAAAACAAACAAACAAACAAACAAACAAACAAAGTCAAACAAACAAAAGGAATCCTATCGGAGTATCTAAAAGCAATCCGAGATGGAATTTTCTTCCAAGATTCCAAAAGAACTAAACAAAACTGCTTCTTTAAGAACTCCCACCAAGACCAGAACAGGAACAGGCACCTGCAGAACATCCAATGGAATGTAAATAAAATCTTTCAGGAGCCATGTGATTCCTTTAACTGCCCAAACAGTGAGACATTATTCCAGCACAAAACATTTAGAACTTTAATAAGCACTGCACAATATCCAATAAGACTCTAAAAATTAAATAATAATCGAGAAATCTTGTAGGAGTGTCAGTTTATCCAGTAGGATCTTATTTGATCCTTTAGGATTGATTCGAAAGCATGATAGAAATTCCAACAGGAATCCAGCACACATTCCTTTTTTTTATGCTAGAGGTTATTCAGTTTCATGAACCAGGTTAAGTGGCGGTACCATGGAGCACTGATGGCATGATCACATGATAACACCATGGTATTTTGATATACTGTCTATATACTAGTATTGGCATAACATGTTCAAATTATACTATGGTACTTTTTGTTAGTGACTTTAAATCTTTACATGATTCATATTGGTACAGAATGGTATGTATATGCTTCTCCAAGTGTTTTGGTCATTTTTATTAGTAACTTTGGACAATATATGAAAAAGTATCATATTACTTACTACCATGTTTTGGACATACCATAGTAGAACCATAATATTCCCCGGAGTACCATGTAAATACAATGATACATCAATTTCAATACCTTAGGATATATACGTATATTTTTTTAAATTTAAAGGTTTAGGTTTAAAGTTCTGAAACATTACCATTTCTAATGTTTCTGAAAAAAAGTATCTTATGCTCATCAATCCTGGATTTATTTGATTAAAAAAACAGAAAAAATTTAAAATAATATTCTATTTTAATGTAGGCTACTTTAAAATATAATTTATTTCTGTGATGCAAAGCTGAATTTTCATCAGCCATTACTCCAGTCTTCAGTGTCTATCAGAAATCATTCTAATGCTGATTTATTATCAATAGTTTTTTTATAACCTGTGAGACCCATGATTTTTTTCAGGATTCTTTGATGAATCAAAAGTAAAAAATAAAAAAAAAGAGCAGCATTTATTCAAAATAGAAATATTTTGTAACAATATACAATACTGTTAAAAAGTCTGGGGTAAGCAATTTCTTCTTTCTATTTTTAAAAGAAATGAATACTTTTATTCAGCAAGATGTGTAAAGAGTGTACATAAAAAGTGATAATAAAGATTTATATTGTTAGAAAACATTTGTATTTTGAATAAATGCTGTTATTCCTCAATTAATCCTGAAAAAAAAGTATCACAGGTTCCAAAAAAAATATTAAGCAGCACAACTGTTTTATAACATTGATAATAATGGAGGAGCAAATCAGCATTAGAATGATTTCTAAAGGATCATGTGACTCAGAAGACTAGAGTAAATCCAGCTTTTCATCACAGAAATAAATTAAATTTTAAAGTATATTAAAATAGAAAACCATTATTTTAAATTGTAAAAATATTTCACAATATTACTGTTTTTTTCTGTATTTTTTTATCAAATAAATACAGGCTTGATGAGCATAAGAGACTTCTTTCAAAAACAATAAAAAATAGTAATGTTGGTATATATATATATATATATATATATATATATATATATATATATATATATATATATATACACACACACACACATATACATACATATATATATATGTATGTATATGTGTGTGTGTATATATATATATATATATATATATATATATATATATATATATATATATATATATGTGTGTGTGTGTGTGTGTGTGTAATATAAATATATGTATATACATATATTTATATTACACACACACACACATATATATACATATACATATATATATATATATATATATATATATATATATATATATATATGTATGTATATGTGTGTGTGTGTGTGTGTATGTATATATATATATATATATATATATATATATATATATATATATATACACACACACATATATATATATGTATATGTATGTATGTATGTGTGTATATATATATATAAACAAATAAATAAACAAATAAATAAATAAAGTACCATGGTCTTACAATGTACCCTGGTAACAGTTACTGTCACATGAATTTTCTGTAGGGGTGGTACTTCCAACTTCCATCGTATATTTTGGGGAACGTGATCAAAACATTAAATTACCATAGTATTTTTGCCACTATTATTATTTGAGGTAAATATCACACACCCATTTTTGGAGTCTGTCCAACTGCGCACGCAGCTCTACCCGCTGATGGAAACTGAACGCCGGGTGTAGCGAGCCCATCATGAAGAGCAGCCGCAGTTGGTCCACCGTCTCCGGCTCCGGTAGAGCCCCGCACATCCCCGCGTCCATTCGACTCAACGTCCTGAAGAGAATCCCAGCGCATTCCCTGCTCTTGGATCCGAGCAAAGACAAATAAACAAGCAGTTTGGACAGCACCACGGGGTCGCTTACGTCCACCAGCCCTTCTAGATCAGCGGGGCAGTTGGCCCGGATCTCGAAGTCCCGCAGGACGCTGAAATCTCTCCGGGCCAGATCCTCCAGACAGGCGCCGAAGAAGCGCAGCTCCAGCGGCTGACACATATGCAACAGCCCGCAAAGCAGTTCCACGCGTCCGGCAGGGTTCAGTTGTAAGCCGAACCACTCGAACACCGTCTCCTTATCGAGCGGAGCCGCTCCGGTGCCGCTCTCCCGTTCGGTTCCGTTAACGGAATTCAAGTCGCATCGGTGATTTTCGCCTCCCGCCGCTCGCAGCTTCATCTTCATCATTATCAGCTCTCAAACACGATCATCAGAGATAGAAGTCCATGGATGGTGCTTTCCGGACAATATTTCGGCATCAAAACACGATGAAATTCCCGAGTTGGGGCTGGAATTTCGTTAAAATTCGCCGTCGGTAGTGTGTGACGGTGTGGCTGTGGTCAGTTTGCCAGAGATTACTCGCCTGCCGTGCCTCCAGAATATCCTGTCAATCATCCGTGACTCCACCCACTCGACTCGAGTCGCAGGGTCCTAAACTCCCCCTTTTGCACTCATTTGGCAGATCGAAATATAAATTTTTATGGAGTGATTCGATATACAAACTATAACAAATATAGTTAAATAATTAAATATATTTATGAAACACTAATTTAGCAAAATACAATTAAATATTACAATGATTAATTACATAAACCACAAGCTTATTTTTCTCATAAATCCATAATCCAGACATTTAGAAATTGATGAGGTCAGGACATGAAGTGAGTGTGTATGATTTTAGGCATATTTTTAAGAACTTTATTTTATTTTATTTGAGTTAAAGTTTTTTTGTTTTGTTTTTTTTAATAAAGGCACACATGAAATGTAATTTTACGAATCACTTTGAACCACTAGGGGTCCCCGAGCCCAGGAATTAGTTATGCAAGTATGTACTCAGTGTAAAGACCATTGTATCCACTAGAGGGCGACATTGTATAGCCGTGACATGCATATTAATATTTCAACAAGCACTTTCAACTTCAAGAACATGTAGAGTTAACATTATGGAAATGTCATAATAACCACTCTCCCCAATACCACCATTTCACTGAATTTATTAGGACAAGCAGAAACATTCCTCCTTCTTCATTCTTGAGATTATATATCATTCATTTCCAGTGCTTTTCCACCCTAGATCCTCGACACAACAAATGCATTGTAGTTCAGCGTCATTACATCATATTCAAAACACTACACACCATTAAACTAAACTCACATGCTTCAGTTGAGTTGAGTTGTTTATGTCTTCTCTATTTTTGTCTAATGTGATTCCTCTGGTAGCTGGAGAGGCCCACCTTTGATCCAAAATAGCTCTGTTAATATATAAATGTGTTTGAACAGCGGATATGTGTACAATTCTGTGGTGTATAAATATATACACAGGGACGTTTAGCAAAGCAGCTCACAGGTACATATTCCTTCCCCAGGTACTAATGTGGTTGGATGTGCTACTTTCTTTCTAAACATATTTTCATTCATAAACAGCCCAATAGAGAACGACGGTGGTCCCTTTTTCACAGTATTGGGATTCAAAGGAAGCCAACATCTGTGTTTAAGTATCTGGCCTAAACAGATGGAAACAAACTATGTGCTACTGGAAGAATAAAGACATATTCTTTGCTTTAACACAAAAGACATGCACAGACATGATGTTAATGCACTGTCAATGGACTCTTCTAAATAACTCAATGCATGACGGTAGAGAAAATAAAGACATTTTGGACTGCGCTATTTGTGGCACGGGCCTTGGGAATGGAGGCTTGGAGCCATTTGGCTTGACTTTCTTTGAAGATGGTTTTGTGGAGGGTTAAACCCGTACTCCTCCCTCTCTCTGATGCCTGTCGCTCCTTCATTCTGCCCAGGGAAGGCTGTACGTCACTGTGGGTGCAGATATAAAATAGTCTTTGGCTGTATCTTGCCAACTGCGCACTGGACTGTAATTCACGTCAGTGATGAGAGCATTTTTAGCTGTTGTCTTGTAACGTGTTGGTGGCGACTGACTTTTTAAACCTCTGGATATCCAGGACTCACATTGTTGGTGAGAGATTTAAGTTTGTACTTGTTTATTGACATTTTTGATGTTCTCTCAATTTAACTTTTCCAAGGACCATGGTATTACTATAAAATATCCCATGGGAAATCATGGCAACACCATCGTTTTTGGATGCATTTGTTAAAACAACATCATTGAATCATGTACTTCTGCAGTGCTTTTTTGAAAATGTTTTGAAGTCTGAAGACATTTTTTTGAGTCTTTACATTGAGCATTTACAATTTAATTGTAAAAAAGTAATAATTCTGAGAAGGCTCATTACATATATTGATAATTATATATTTGCATAAACTTTTTCACAGGCTACGTGGCTTCTAGTTGCCATACCATGAGGACATGGAGGTTTTGTTCACTGGTCGTTTGTGTTTTGTTGCCGTACATCAGTGGATTCCAGCAAGATGACACTCAAGCTGGTTTGTTATCCTATTCTTAGTCTTATACTTTATGATATATTAGTCAGATGGTTTAAATCATTGAACATTTTAACAATATAAATGTGCCTTAAAGTGACACTCTTGAGGAATTTGTAGCTCACACAGGACAGGAGATCAAGGCAGTATAGCAACATCAAGGTCATGGGTTAAATTTCAGGGAATGCATGAACTGCTAATATGTACAGGTATACCTTGTATGCAATGTAAGTCGCTTTGTATAAAAGCGTCTGCCAAATGCATAAATGTTAGTGAATACACTTAAAGTAAATTACTTTAGTGATATTTATTCATTCTTGTGTTGACACTGTAGGGTGAATTCTGGTAAACTGAGGAGCTCTTGACATTGAGATGTTAGAAATGGACAAATGTACTTGTCTTCACTTTACATTTCCTCAAGAATTGTAACACAACTCTATGTGCATGTGGACTCTATGGGCAAATGTTTTCCTGGGTTTGCAGGTTGTAGCACAACTCCCAATGACCTTGCGTTCATCATCGATGGCTCCTCAAGCTTGGGGCTCCCCAACTTTGAAACAGCCAAGCGCTGGCTCATCAACATCACCAGTGGCTTTGACGTGAGCACCAGGCACACTCAGGTGGCGGTTGTCCAGTACAGTGACACCCCTCGCCTGGAGATTCCTCTGGGAAAGCATCAGAATGGCCAGGAGCTCGTCAAGGCCATCACCTCCATCTCGTACCTGGGAGGCAACACGCGGACTGGCCGCGCCATCAAGTTTGCCACGGACCACGTCTTCGGGATGCCCAACCGCACCTCCAAGTCTCCCAGAAACCGCATCGCCGTGGTTCTCACCGATGGACGCTCACAGGATGACGTTGAGGATGCTGCAATAGAGGCCAGGGCGCAGAATATTGTTCTGTTTGCAGTCGGTGTGGGAAACGAGATCACTAACTCTGAGTTGGTGTCCGTGGCCAACAAGCCAGCCTCTACTTACGTGCTGCACGTGGAGGACTACAAATCTATTGCAAGCATTTGGGACCTGATGGAGCAGAAACTATGCGAGGGTGAGTCGTGCTTGACTTTGGAGCATATTTTTATAACCATTACAGGGACATAAACTTGCGGCCCAATGCATTTGTTTACTCCTGAAGAGAGACTTGGTCATCATCTGCTATAACAGGATGCGATACAGACCATTGGAGATCTTTGGACTAGTGACTTTTTTAATGCATATATGGTTACGCACTGGCATTCATTTTCTGTTGTTTTGGTCACTGCTTGTTGATTTGTTAATCAAACTTGTCTCGGATGTTTTTCCTGAAATTCCTTAGAAGGAACAAAAAATGAGTATAGTGATCAAATTAATGTGGATAGCTGCTCAGATTTGGTTTTGGAAGAATTTGATGCGAAATCTTGAGTTTATATTAAGATCTCAGACTTTTGAGACTTTTTTTTTTTTACAGTGTTGAGATCTCTTCTGAAAAGTCTCCTGAAAAGTCCCAATTCACTCTCCATTTAATCTCATTGCTGTTTAGGACAAATAACTAAGATATTAAAGAGGTCTCATTAAATTAGATCATTCTTATTCTGTTATGGTTGTCTGGTTATCGAACACGTTCTGATCCAAAGCATTACACAACAGTTGAAGTGCAACTAGAGGCTGTAAAGTGTCTGTGAATTGAGTGGCTGCATTCTCTCATTCACAGAATCGGTGTGTCCGACGCGAATCCCTGGGACAGTGAACGATCAGAAAGGCTTTGATTTAATGAGCCTGATGAAGATCGAGCAGGAGGCTCAGAAGGTTCAGGGCTCTTTGATATCAGAGAGAGCATCACAGCTCAGTCCTCGCATGGACATCACTCATGACACCAGGTGATTTTTGCTTTGCAATTTATAGCTCATAGATATATTCTTGCACATGTTGAAGTGCTTGAATTATGTCAATGTGATGTAAATGAGATGTTCCTGTGGTTAGATATTCAGGCTACTCTGACCTACACCTGATGTTCCTCACAGAGAGATCTTTCCAGAAGGCCTTCCACCAGCTTTTGTGTTTGTGGCAACTCTACGCTTGAAAAACCCAGCTCACTGGATGAAGTTTGACCTCTTGAGGGTGTTATCTCAGGACGGAGTTAAGCAGATCGCTGTGACTGTGAACGGACCAGACAAATCTGTCACTTTCTCCTGCACAAGCACTCTGAAGAAAGAGCAGACAGTCATTTTTAATGACAGAGGGATCAAGGTCTGTGAAATTTTTGTGTCACTTTTAAATCTGATTAAGATAAACACTGGCTGCATGCATCCCAGTTCACAATATATCCATCCAAATTAATATAATATTCATTTTTAGGTGAACTAACGCTTTAAGGTGTTCTATAAATGAATAATGTTCATAAATGGCTGTTGAGATACTATTCTTACTTGAAACGGAGTAGAGGCTTGGACCCAGAAACATTATTTGATAACTTAACAATTGAATTGTGTATTTATCATCATCATCATCACTTTATTTATAAAGCGCTTTCACATCAGCAGCAGCTGAACAAAGTGCTGTACATAAGGGCAACAAAACATCAACCAAGACATAAATAACAGTCACAATATCATAAAAATAATAAACTAGGGGTGAAAAATCTAACCCAATAAAACTATATCAAAATAAGCCAGTTAAGAGCAAATACTAGCAGATAGGATCAAGTCTCAGTTTGGGTTGAAGGCCAAAGTGTAGAAGTGAGTTTTAAGAAGAGTTTTAAAAATCGGTAATGAGGAAGCCTGACGAATGGTTAAAGGTAAGGCATTCCATAACTTAGGAGCACAAACAGAGAAGGCCCTGTCCCCTCTGAGCTTCCGCTTGGATCCGGGGACGACCAGGAGCAACTGGTCAGCCGACCGGAGTGACCGGGAGGGAGTGTAGCGGTTGAGTAGCTGAGTTAAATAAGGCGGGGCAAGACCATTTAAAACTTTAAAAGTAAACAAGAGGATTTTAAAATGGACTCTAAAATGCACAGGCAGCCAGTGGAGTGAAGCCAGGACGGGAGTGATGTGTTCTCTCTTCCGGGTTCCGGTTAAAACCCGTGCAGCAGCATTCTGAACCAGCTGCAGACGTGCGAGTAGGGATTGACTGAGTCCAAAATAAAGGGAGTTACAGTAATCCAGCCGTAAGGAAATAAAGGCATGGATTACGGTTTCTAACTTCTGCCTGGAAAGGAAAGGTTTCACCTTTGCCAGTTTCCTTAAGTGATAAAAACTTGATTTGACTGTGGCATTGATTTGGCTGTCCAGTTTAAAATCACTGTCCAGTCTAAAACCAAGATTTAAAACTGTGGGTTTAAGATACGAGGCTAGAGGACCCAGCTCAACAGGGGGGGTCTCACATGAGCCACCAGGTCCAAACATTATCACCTCTGTTTTCTTTTCGTTAAAATTTAAAAAGTTTAAGGCCATCCATGCTTTAATATCCTCCAGACATGCTAAAAGAGGTGTAATTGAACAGGTGTCATGTCACTTTAAGGGTACATAAATCTGGCAGTCGTCTGCATAACAATGGAAAGAGATACCATGTTTTCTAAGAATAGACCCAAAAGGAAGCAGATACAATGAAAAAAGCAAGGGACCTAAAATTGAACTCTGGGGAACGCCACATGACAGCGGAGCAGCACGGGATTCAAACTCAGCCATTTTAACATGAAATGTTCTGTCAGACAGGTAGGATCTAAACCACTCCAGGACAGTGCCACAGAGGCCTACTTGGTGCTGTAACCGTGAGATTAAAATGCTGTGGTCTACAGTATCAAAGGCAGCGGTAAGGTCCAACAGGACCAGGATTACGTTGTTACTGGAGTCGCATGCCAAGAGGATGTCATTGCAAACCTTCAACAGTGCTGACTCCGTGCTGTGTAGGGATTTAAATCCAGATTGAAAGATCTCTAATAAACCCTGCTCATCAAGAAAAGACTTTAGTTGTAAATACACAATTTTCTCCAAGATTTTAGATACAAATGGGAGCTTGGATATTGGCCTAAAATTATTCAGCACAGTAGGATCTAAACCAGGTTTCTTTATCAGGGGTGTCACTACAGCATGCTTAAAATCTGCAGGAACCACACCGGATGACAGGCTACCATTTACAATAGCAAGTACCCAGTACCAAATAGTGAGAAAAACTTCTCTGAACAACCGTGGTGGGAGAGCATCACAGGGAGAGCCAGAAGGCTTAATATGAGTAACCACATCCTTCAAGTGTGATAGCGTCACAGGCTCAAATTGATTAAAAGCAACAGGGCAAGCAACACAAACAGAGGGATCAGAAACAGGATGAGAGGTGAGAGCCCTCGCAGAGGCGACCTTATCAATAAAAAACTGCATAAAATTGTTACACAGTTCAGTGGAGGATTCCAAACCAGCAGTTTAAAAAGAGAGTCAATGGTACTAAAAAGCATTCGTGGATTCTGGGCGTGAGATGAAATAATATTAGAGAAATACTCTTTTTTAGCCTCTTTAACAGCATTCTGGTAGTTTCGCCAGCAATCTTTAAAAATCTGAAAGGACACTTGCAGTTTATCTGTTTTCCACTTACGCTCAGCTCTGCGACATTCCTGTCTGACAGCTCGAGTCCCGGCATTAAACCAGAGTTCAGGTTTAGTTCTGGTTTGCATGACCTTTAATGGAGCCACAGAGTCCAGGACAGCTTTACAGGAAGAGTGGAGCCAGGTACTGAGCTCCTGGACATCAGTCATGTCAGGAGGACAGAGCTGGTCAAAAGCCATGGAGAACTGAGTGGCAGTGGAGGGGTTAATAATCCGATAGCTCCGTGCAGGCACGGGAGTTTTGATCACAGCACGGGCAAATACAGTCTCAAATGTCACAGGCATATGATCAGAAAATACAGCGTCGTGTGTCTCTAGGTTTAACACAGGCAAACCGTAAGACAGAACTAGATCTAAAGTGTGTCCTTTTTCATGTGTAATTGTACGTAGAGACTGTGTCAGATTAAAAGCATCAATCAAAGATAAAAACTCAGTTACCAGTGGTTTACCAGGGCAACATACGTGTATGTTGAAATCACCAACGATAAGAACATGTTCATAACTAGTCAGGATATCGGCCATGAATTCAGAGAAGTCAGCAATAAAATCCTTATTGTATTTAGGCGGGCGGTAAATAACGGCACATAGTACCGGATCAGAACGACCCACCTCAAAAGAAGTTAGCTCAAAGGTGGTGAAAGAGGATTGCTGAACGTGCTGTTTACATTTAAAAAAAAAAATTGAAAACCACTGCCGTTCCTCCTCCACGACCTGATGTTCGTGGTGTATTAAAGAAGCAGCAATCCGCTGGTAAAAGTTCCAACAGGGCGCACGACTCACCCACATTCAGCCACGTCTCTGTAATACAGAGAAAGTCCAGATCATAGGAGCAAAAGAAATCCTTAAGAATAAAGGATTTATTGGCCAGCGATCGAGCGTTAACCAGGCCAACCCTGGCCGGAGCAGGAGCGGGGGCTTTAGCCGATGGGGGAGCACGGCACAACGGGCGAAGGTTTCCCGGATTCACACCGCGACGGTTGAGCCTGGAAGGACATGGGTGGGGCTGGACCACCGCAAGATTTATGTCTTAAACAATTTGTTACCTGTCTGGTGTGCTTTGCAAAATGGTAGGACTGAATGTGTACTGTATGTCTTTTAACAATATGATTTATGTCTCCATAGAGGCTCTTTGACACGGATTGGCACCAGCTGAAGTTCTTGGTGAAGCCCAAGCGCATCACTTGTTTCGTAGATGGCGCGTATGTGGAGGAGCAGCTCCTAGATCCAGTTGTTCCTATCTACATTAACGGAAAGACTCAGGTGGCCAAGAAAACCAGTATCGAGACAACAGTCCCTGTGAGTGTTTCCAACATTTTAATGCTCTTTTAGACACCTGACTGATCGCAAGTTTTAACGTGCCAAGTTAAAATTATCAGAAGACTGGTAGTTTGCTATCACAATATTCAGATCAGATCATTACATTTTTGTTGTGTCTGGTGCTGCTTTATCAGATTGTGCTGCAGAAGTTACGGCTCTACTGTGACCCCCAGCAGAATGAGCGAGAGACAGCTTGTGAAATTTACTCTGTGGTAAGAATGTAATGTTATCTGCCACACTACTGGGCATGTACAGCATGGATCAACATCCTTTGTTAGTTCTGGAACAACATTCATATTCAACAATCATAACCTTAACCTTATTTCTACCCCTTAAGCCCATTCATCCATTAAATTAATCTAGTTAATAAAAATCAGAAGGTAATGACCCTACTGAAAAATCCAACTGGTTTATGCTGCTTAGTGCTGGTTTGGTGTTGGTCTTGCTTCACCATCAAAACTTAGTTGGTGTCAACCAGCATAGTGTTTCTGGAGAAGTTGCTTAAAGGGGTGGTAAAATGCCCTTTTCACTAGATGTAAAATAAATCTCTGATGTCCCCAGAGTGTGTATGTGAATTTATAGCTCAAAATACCCCACAGATATTTTTATATATAGCATGTTAAAGTTGTCACTTTTTGAGGGTGAGCAAAAACACACCGTTTTTGTGCCTGTTGCTTTAAATGCAAATGAGCTGCTGCTCCCGGCACAGGGGGCGGAGCTTCAAGAGCTCGTGTCCTTTTACCTCACACAGACAGAGTATGGGGTCTCTGCGGAACAAAAGTGGGCGTTTCTAAATTTGTGGGTGTTTTCAAACTAGTAGGTGTTTATAAATCATGCAATGAAAATGATGCCCTTCACCTGACCCCACCCCTAAACCCTACCCTCTCTGTGACGTGGGCAAATCAGGTAACACGGTGGAAAACGCCCCTCTGTTTATGGCCTCACCCACTGATCTGGTAACTCCTATTACTTTCCTGCAGAGACCTACACTTGCACAGACATGCAATGCTATCAATCTAATTGGTTGATAGAAATGTTGTTTCAGGACCAAAAAGGATGTTGGACCCAGGAACGTGTCCGTCTAGTGTTTATCTGCCAACGTTGATTTCCTTCACACTTTAATTTATCTTTCTGTGTTTGTTACAGGATGATGACAGGGTAAGTCACCAGCCTAACTATACTTGCTTTTTAAAATGTTCAATATGTAAAATTCAAATGTTCTTTTTTTATTGTGGATCGTTTGTGTTTTATGTGCAATGTTTTGTATCTCCAGTGTCCTTCGGATCGCTCTCTTGCTGTAGAAGGTTGCGATTGTCCCAGTGGTAAACCTGGTCTGCCTGGTCTACCCGGGCCTATGGTGAGGCATTTTTTAACTATGCATCCTAGTGGATTGCTGAGGCCTTTTGCTTGTTATTTGATTAAAACACATATTTCACTCTTCACTGTTTGAACACAGGGCTTCAGAGGGGAGAAAGGTAGAGAAGGACCTCCTGGCCCTGATGGGAAACCTGTAAGTAGAATTATTACTGGCGTAAGTAGAATTATTAGTGGCTCAGGAGGTTTGGACAAATGTGTTACCGTCATGATTTATTCGTCTACCAGGGGAAACCAGGAGAGAAGGGAGCATCTGGAGAGCCTGGTCGAGATGGACAGAACGTGAGTGAAACATCAAGAACATTTTCTGATATTCTCAAAGCTTTATGTTATTATTTTATTTCTTAATTTACAGGGTGAAGCTGGTGATCCAGGACAAAAGGGGGAGCGAGGGCTCGAAGGACCCAAAGTATGTAGATTTTGAGATTTTCATTGTCATTATTAAAAAAAATGTAATTATGTAATGGCTTGAATACTCCCCCCCCCCCCCCCCCCCCCCCTAATCTTTTAACAGGGAGAAATGGGACCACCGGGGCCACCGGGGCCTTCAGGACCGACAGTGAGTCTCAAACTTTCTGATAATTTAATATTAATTTTCCTGTTGTTGTGTTTAAAGGTTTAGTAAGCAAAAACTTCAATGACTGAAATGATTCCCTTAAAATCTCCTTTAGGGCACCGGCTTTTCCAAATTGGATTTAGATGGCTTTGAAATTCAAGGAAGCAAGGTTAAAAAAAAAAAAACACATCATATTATATCTATTAAAAATTACATTGAATGATTACCAAACATTATATTTGCTTGTGCAAACTATCGTGGCCTTATAGGGAATCCCAGGAGAGAGAGGGGAAATGGGACCACCTGGAAAACCCGGACCAAATGTAAGGAATCTGCTTTTAGCGTCTACTCATGAATGTTCATTCTGTGCATTAGTGATCTTTAACAGATTTAGCACTTTACAGTATTCTGTTTGAATGAAGATTGGAAAAGTAAGAATTTAATTCAAAGAGGTCTTATTTTCTTTCCCTCGCAGGGTGAACCTGGGCCGCCTGGTCTACCTGGACTTGCAGGACCCAAGGTAAGACAGATTTCAGTCTGACATCGCATCCAAAACTGTTATAATTCAACTACCACTACTTCTGTAATCAGAATCACTCACAACCAGGGGTTTTGTCCTGGACGTTATGATGATTACCGGTATTAAAAGGCTGTGGCCTCAAGCACTGCATGCAAAAAGGGATTTTCTCTGTATGTCTTGTTTTCCAGTACAACCCCAGATCTGGGCCAACACTATGTTGCGGTCTAGGAGTAGACAAACATTCTTAAATCAATATACATAAAAATTAAGGAAATTAAGTCTTGTTTTCTTATAAATTTATCAAAATTAAGTGAGTTCATGCTTAAAATTAGAAAAAATATCTGTAAAAGGGTAGGAAAAATAAATGTTAATTTTTTCTTTACACCACTGGAATTTTTTTTCTTCTTGTTTTAAGCATAAACTCACTTCATTTTGATAAGTTTATCAGAAAATCAAGATGTCTGATGTCACGTCCCTTTGGTTTTAAGGTAAATGTCACTAAGAATGCTTAGATCTTTGTACTGATTCGTTTTTTGATTGCATAGGAAGGAAATGCTACATCAGAAGCACACATCTTGTTTTCTGTTGATTTGTGCGTGAGAATGAATGCGCTTCCTGTGTCAAAACATTGTTGCGCTGTATTAAAAAGTCTGTAGATGCAACTTTTTGTGGTGTACATTTTTAGGGAAAACCCACCCGCAAGTCTTTGGTCCTTTACCTCAAGAATTCACATGATGTTGATGACTTTTATCTTGTTTTTGAAGTTCATGTGAATTAGTTGTTTTCCTGTTCCTATACACGGCATAACAGGCAGTGTGAGTTTCAACATCACACCCAGACTTTCAAAGTATTTAAAGCAGCACAGGGTGTAAACCATCAGATGTGTTAGGGATACGATCAGACGTCCTCTCACACAAGAAAGTTCTGGATTATTTTAAGCATAAGGGCATATTTGTGGCCTTGTCGTCGATCCTTTTTATCCGTCTCGCTGACATTTTTCTTAGCTTTTTGCCAGCAGCAGACTGCCGTCTTGCCCAAAGCTCTATATATAGCGACTTAAACGCCTAGATTATGATGGGTCAATGACACAGTACACTTCATGAGCTGCTCTCTGCTCTATATGAATGTAAGGTCACATGCCTGCCTAATTACTGTGTGCTGGTTACATTTTACATCAGGTTGAGCTTTATTATAGATGAACATAGCTGCCAACTTTTGAGTTTAGCTTGGAGTGAGATTTTTGTTGTCGGGGATTTTTGTTGTTGGGGGGGGGGGATTTTATTAGGTTTAGTGACAACATGTTACAATGTTTACATGGTTCAATTTCTGGTAAGCTACGCTTTTTTATTATTTCAATTCAATTATTGTGATTTGATTTAATATTGACTCATTTGGATAAATATTAGGTAGGCTACACAAGATAGGCATTCATTTTTCTCAAGAAAAAAACAACTCACCTAATGCTGTAAACATACAGAGAGCCCTATCAGCTGGCAGTATTATTTAATTTAAAAAATAACAACAAAAAATGTTTTTGCGTTTTTTATTATATAATAACAACTTTATTTAATGATACAAGTAAAAATATAATAAATATGCAATAGCCTATAGTACACATATTTAGCAAAATACTCTCTATAGCTCTTTTTTTCTAGCCAACTAACGTGCTATGGTCATTAAATGGCTTTCCTGAGGTAAATGTTATGTGACATAATTGTTCTCCAGCTGTTTTATTGACCCCTTTGTTTGATTGATTGGTCGATATTATGTATGAGGAATATACATTTCGGTAAGTTGTACTGTATCTTTCAACGGTGTTCATTCGTGTTTATTTACTAGCTAGTAGAGATGATCGGTTCACGTGCTGCTAGGGATCTGTCGCGTCACATTTACAAGCGCCAAAACGGTATTTATTGTTTGAATTTCGTAATAAAAGTGACAGAATCTGAGAGCTGAGATTTTTTATATCATAAGTAACCTGCTCTGTCTAGTATGTCGGTCCTCTTTGCTTCGCGATTTTTCTGTGCGTGAGAAAATGGATGTGTGGCGTGAGAGCGTGTGAAAAGTGTCAATTGCGTGTGTCTCACGGTGAATGCGTGAGAGTTGGCAGCTATGGATGAATACTGTGGTGTTATTATAAATACAAGAAGAATGTTGTTTTTATGAAGTTTGTGTTTCATGGCAAAGCTGATTTTCAGCAGGATGTTGACACTTGTAAAAAATAAAATAGAAGCACATATAATATTTGAATGCCACTATGAATATTAAAAACACGCATGATTAATATTGTACACTCTTGGTGTTGTAGGTGAACCCAGATAAGAACTTTAGGTAACACTTTAGTTTAGGGCTCAATTCTAACTATTAACTTGCTTATTACCATGCATAGGATATTGGCAGTTTATTAGTACTTATAAAGCACATATGAATGCCTTATTCTGCATGACCATATTCTACATCCCTCAATCCAACCCAATACTTAATAATAATAATGATAATTGTAATAAGTTTTATTTATATAGCGCCTTTCCAGGGCTCAAGGACGCTTTACAATGAACAAGCAACAATAATGGCAATGGACAATGATAATAAACAAAACAACAATAGGTAGGTAGGTTACTTAAACTTTACAATTACCTTATTAACTATTAATAAGCAGTAATTAGGAGTTTATTGTGTCAAAAGTCATAGTAAATGGTTAGGTAATAGTGAGAATTGGACTCTAATCTAAAGTGTGGCCGAACTTTATTGCTCAGATGTTGGTCTTTTATAGTTCAAGAGACTTCCTGGAGTTTTGAGGAAGTTTCACCTTCACTAAGCATCAGCTTTGTCTCAGATATTTCTCTTTCAGTATCTTAAGAGAAATAAAAATTGAAACAATTTTGGACAAATGGTATGCTCAGATAATTTGGTATTTGTTTGAGCTCATAATGAGATCCATGACTTTGGTATTTTGTCAAATCTGAGCGAGTTAGAGACATTTTTATCTCTATTGAATCTCTAGAGGAGACGTGTGAGATTACTGTGAGGGTTTCTTGAGAGAAAACATCTTATTTTAATTTAGTTGCTGGCTTGGAGAGATATTAAAGAGATAGTATATATTGATATACTATACCCCCAGATTTTTAGACATAAATTGTCAGTGTGTCGCTCAGATCTATTTTCAGGCTACAGCATCTGTCTCAGCATCTGCGTGCCGCCCGGTCCCTGAAAATTAGTGCCGCCCTGCCATTTACTGGCCCATTAAGTCAAGCCTGTTTATCAGTACAGGGCTTTGATTTGACTCTTGGCGGAGCTCAATGTTTGTTCAGGTTAGGATGTGGCTCTGTTTAAAAAATGTGACATTTAGATTTTGTTCCACAAACTTATAAAAGAACCTTTAAAAACTTTCAAAACACTTGTTGATAATGTTCACTGAAATGATCCAACTTATAAAAATGATTTATAGAATGTATTCGGACTTGTTAAATCATCATGATTTAATGCTCAAATTAAGATCTTTGGGTATTTTTGATTGATTTTTGTAGTTATACGAAGTCCCACATCTATAAACAATAGAGCTGTGCAGTTTGTAGTGCTTAAACACGAAAGACATTTTCATGTTCAAACTATGAGTTTCTTCTGGGGTTTACATGCTTGATGCATCGCACAACCGTTGAAGCGACTTGTTTAAAGCGTGCAATGGTTTCAGATTCACGTTTTAAGCTGTGTTAGCTTTGTGAATTTGTTTTTTGCATTATAGCTGTTGCTATATTGTGCATTTTAGCACTTTTGATGAAGAAATTGTCTTCCAGTTATATACATTCATAAAGGGCTAGCCATATGCATGATGAGACTTAAGTGAAAGTTGAACTGGGCTTCGTTTCTCAAAAGCATTGTAAGCCCAGGTAGATCGTAGAGTCATTGGCACCACTGGTCTCTACGATCAACTTTGCTCACAATGCTTTCGAGAAACGCAGCACTGGACAGGATCACTATTATAATGTTTGCTAGTTTTCCTTGTTAACTCCCAGCCTTCCCACTTTGGATTTGAGACAGAATTGCTCGCTGTATAGCGGTTACACCAGGTTTCCCCAGACCACTGAGGGATGATTAGTTAACCAAAACTTGGTTTCATGTGGCGCGCCGAAAGAGAGCTCCCTCATAAGGGTGGGTTTCCTGAAGCACTAGTGGTGCCACCAGCTCTGGAAACAGCCTTTAATCATGACATGCAAACATACATGCATATGGACTGTTAAAAGAAACTGAAACACACAAACCCCAAAACCTAAGAACAACTCGTGACTTGGTTGATTATTACTTTATTTGATCAGAAATGGCTCATTACTGTACGTTTCACCTGCATCAAACATTCAGTGCATGCACAACAACCACCAAAAGGTTAAAAGAGATAAAAGTCACGTGGAATCTCATAAATTCCGTTTAATTGGCCTTCTCCTGGATATAATTGCAGAGCGACGGTATAAGGTACAATTATTGTTTGTCATGTTTTGAGAGCATGCTTTGTGTGAGGTCTTTCCAAATGTCAGAGCCTTAGGGTGAAGCACACATGTGCATGTATTTGTGTGCATGAAAGAGAAATACACTGGGAAATATACATTTGTACACTAACATTCAGTAAAGAATGAGAAGACTGGCACGTTAGACATGGAACACTTTAGTATCTTGTTGCACAGCCCAAGTATTTTTGAAGGCAGTTCATTTAGGCTACTTTAGGAATTGCATATTTACAAAACAAAAATGAAACACAATATGAAACAATATGCATTGATAAGTGATTCAAATTGCAGTATGCTACATTGTGAGTTTTGACACATGGCCTACTACATGTAGATTAAATATAAGACTGTAAATATATTACAAGAAATATAAGTACTGGACACATACAACATCCACATATGTTGAAAATTCATACTGTGAACAGAATGCATAATTATTATTAGTATGATACCCTATAATGGCAAATCTACAACTGGAAATATATTTAATTTTCACACTTTTTTGTCTGAATCTGAGCTTAGTCGAGTCAAACCCGTCTGTCTCAGGGCCGATAATAATATCTAAAAGATTTTTGACAAAATGTGTAGTTACAGTGTTTGCCTTTGTAAGGCAGTATGGGTGTGTTATACCCCATGCCTCATGCAGAATGTGGGACATTACTTATTTTCTGTCAGGTGTGTTCCACCATACACAAATTACATCCACATGTAACCAGAAACATGCCATTTTAGAATTCACATGATGGGCAGCCACAGCCCGGCAACTCAGGAAAGGAGGACATTTCTTACCAGCGTTTCCACATGTGTACGGCTTGTAATTTAGTACCTCAGAAAGTGCAAAAAAGTCTTTAGATAAGCTCTATTTACTGTTGGGTGTAACATGTTTAGATTTTAATGACAGACTGTCTCAAATTTCATACTTACTTTACAATTAAGATGTGTGCATATTTAACTTCTCTGCGCTAGATTTCTCTTTATGTAATTAGTATGTAAAAAAATGTAACCCAAATTGGAACTGCAAAACTCTAATTATATCTACAATTAGTGGAATGTACCATGATTATTTAAGGCACAGTGAGAGTCTTTACCTACAGCTTACTATTTCTAAAAATATGTGTGATGTTAACACAACAGAAAAAAAGGTTAAGAATATCCTAAAAAAAAAAATCAGTAAATGTGTATAATATATACTCAGTTTTGAGTATATTTTATAGATAATATATACTCTAAACAAAAAAATTTTTTTTTTATTTTATTATGAACAATTTATAATAATATAATACAATTATTTACTTTTTTTTGCATTACAGTAATGCCAATTGGGGCATAATTGTAATTTAATTGTCATGAAAATAATTTCACAATACATTTAATGATCCTTTGTGGTGAAATATGATTTTAACAGCATTTGACCGCTTTGTTTTCATTCAGGGAGAGAAAGGAGAAGATGGCACTGCAGGATCAGATGGACAACCTGGAATCCCTGTGAGTCTATTTTACTTTATCCGTCTGTTCTTTGTATATTTATAACCTATTTTGTTTTCTGCCACAGTTTAGTTTAGTTAAACCATTTTTAAGCCACTTAAAAATTTGTAGATGCTTTAAAAATATATACATTCACTGGCCACTTTATTAAGTACATCTGTTCTAGTACATCTAATCAGCCAATCACGTGGCAGCATCTCAGTGCATTGAGTCATCTAGACATGGGCTGTGTCCGAAATCGCCCCCTATACCCTTAAATAGGGCACTATGTGAAGGGACAGCCATTTGCAGTGGTGTCTGAAACCATAGTGGACATTATCAAATGCACTCATTCAATTCCACAATGCACCGCAATAACGAGTGTTTAACAGATGCACGCTCAACGGCTAGAGAATACCCATAATGCACTGTGACAGTGATGCCAAATGAATTCCTGCCTATCAAACAGCAAGCACAAACTATGCAAAAGCGGCAGCCCTTCCGGCGCACTCAGTCTCCCAATTCACTCACTGGTTTTCATTCACCCTTTAAGTGGACTATATTAGTGGACTAATGTAGGGAATAATGAATAACGGTAGGGGCGATTTCGAACACAGCCACGATCAAGATGATCTGCTGGAGTTCAAACTGAGCATCAGAATGGGGAAGAAAGGTGATTTAAGTGACTTTGATGTGACATCTTTGGACGATTTGCCTTGTTGATGCCAGAGGTCAGAGAATGGCCTGACTGGTTTGACCTGATAAAAAGGCAACAGTAACTCAAATAAGCACTTGTTACAACTGAGGTGCAGAAGAGCATCTCTAAACACACGACACGTTGAACCTTGAAGCAGAAGAGCTAGCGCAGAAGACACACCGGTGACGCTCCTGTCAGCTGAGAACAGAAACTGAGCCAACAATTCACACAGGCTCACCAAAATTGGACGATAGAAGATTGGAAAAAAACGTTGCCTGGTTTGATGAATCTCGATTTCTGCTGTGATGTTCAGATGGTCGGGTCAGAGTTTGGCGTAAACACCATGAAAACATGGATCCACCCTGTCTTGTATCAGCGGTTCAGGCTGCTGCTGGTGTAATGGTGTGAGGGATATTTTCTTGGCACATTTAGTACCAATTGAGCATCGATTAAACACCACAGCCTACCGGAGTATTGTGGCTGACCATGTCCACAGTGTACCATCTTCTGATGGCTACTTCCAGCAGAATAACACGCCATGTCACAAAGCCTAAATCCTCTGAAACTGGTTTCTTGAACATGACAATAAGTTCACTAAACTCAAACGCCCCCCACAGTCTCCAGATCTCAGTCCAATACAGCTCATTTAGGATGTGGTGGAACGGGAGAATCGCATCATGGATGAGCAGCCGATGAATCTGCAGTAACTGTGTGATGCTCTCATGTCTATATGACCAGAATCTCTGAGGAATGTTTCCAGCACCTTGTTGAATCTCTGCAACGAAGGGAAAAGGGGGTCTAATCCGGCACTAGCAAGGTGTAGGCCTACCTAATGAAGTGGCCGGTGAGTGTAGTTAGTTCAGTTTGATTGATAAGGCACCAAACATCTGCAGTCACACTGTCATGAACCAGTACAATTCTAGTTAACTTTTAGGAGTATATCATCAGCTTTTCTGTGACACAATACAAAGATTTTACAGATCTTTGCTTTTTCTCTAATTTCATGTCATTTTCATTATAGATGAAACATTATAGATTCAAAACTCTCTAGGAAATCTCTAGGTTTCAGCTTGCTGTGAAACTTCTCTAGCCTGTCAGATTAAAACTTTCTAAATGACACATTAACACTATAATCATGTATTTATGTTATGAGTTTGACTGTGTAGAAGTGAAAGGGCGCTATGTAAAGTTTCATGCATGATGTTTCTGGTGGAAAGGGCCGTGTCACATGGTTTGCAGAAGGCCTCACAGATTTGTGGTGTGCTGCTAACTCTAGATTTGGAAATGATGAAACCACAGTGTTTACTAATCCCCAGAATACATCACGGAGATGTAGAGTAACAGATTATATATAGTCAACAGCAGTTTATGCTTAAAATGTTCTTTAAAATCATCTTGCTTCATCACCAATCACGCCTATGTGGACTGCAATTCTCTGACTATGAGGAAGGAAAACGCTTTTGTGGCACAACTGATGAGGCCTTAATCATTCTTGTGGTCTTTATATGGTCCTATAGCCACAAAGCAAACAGAAACCATTTTGTTTTGCATAAGGGTTCATTATTATTCCTAATCCTAATATTATTCCTTTTTTAACCAGCTGTTTTTACATTTAAAAGCCCAGCCCTGCTGACCTGTTTGAGCTCACTCATATATGATACGTGTGTGTGTGTGTGTGTGGTGTGTGTATGTGTGTGTGTGTGTGTGTGTGTGTGTGTGTACTTATACAATTATCTTTGTGAGGACCAGTTTGAGTTTTAGACCATTGAAGTGAGGACAAAGAGAGTAAAGTGAGGACATTTTGGCCGGTCCTCACTTTCTGAGACCCCTTTAAAGGCCTGTTTGAGGGTCAAGACTTGGTTTTAGGGATAAGGTTATATAGGTTATATAGGTTTAGGGTCAGGGTTCGGGTTAGGCACTTAGTTGTGATGGGTAAGGTTAGGGGAAGCGGCTAGAGATTGCATTGTGTCAATGAATGTCCTCATAAAGATAGATGTACAAGAAAGTGTGTGTGTGTGTGTGTGTGCGTGTGTGGGTGTGTGTCTGTGTGCGTTTGTGTGTGTGTCTGTGTCTGTGTCTGTGTGCGTGTGGGTGTGCGTGTGCGTGTACTGTTTTTTCAGGCTCTGGTGTTGTCCCGTCTCATTTCCTTCTGTTGTCTGTCTGTCACCTTGTAGTGTTTTAGGTGTTATGTGTTTCACTTTGTATATGTTGCTTTAATACCACATGCCCATATAAGGATCCAGGGTCTTACTAAAACATGGTGAAAGGTTATGGTAGGACAACAGTTAAATGCACTGAATATAAATGTAATTTGAATGTAACATATTGTGTATGTACTTAAAAAATATATTGCCTTACAAAAAAATAAAAATAAAATAAAGTTGTCCTCCGAAGAGGGATAGAGATAAGATTAAGAGCTTAGCTTAAGGTTAAGAGGAGGTGGGTTAAAAAAAAAAAAATAGAAAAAAGAACAAGCAGTGAAATACAGTATTTTACACACATTAACTGACATTAAAATGTCTTTGTTAAACGTTCTTTGTTCTCAGTGTTGCATATGCAATGGCAGGAAGAGTGTGAACTGCATGTCATGCAAAGTTTCACGACTGTGGTTGCAAGGGTGTTACTTCCAGAGAATTACTTAATTATTTGTTTCATTAATAGCTGATTTCTAACACGCAACACTATTATGTTTGCTCCTACTTCTGTTTAGTGGTTTGAACAGACCCGACCTGAAGTATTAAACTTTGGCAACTCGTCCTGTACAGTTCAAATCATGTGTATTGTTGAGGACTGGTGTGTCATTACTTTTTGAGATGGAGACTTACTTTTATTTATTCATTTATGTATTTGACAGCTACAGCTTGAAACTTGCAGCTGTATATTTCAGCATGGCTAGTGTGTTAGATGGTTTCAATCCAAGGCTAAACTGAAGTCTAATTTCAGCTAATGACTTGAAGTGATGTGGTTTAGGTCTCAATGTAAATATTTAGATATCCTTGGCTTAGTTTGATATATATTCATATAGTAAGTACTCCCTTTTGGGGAAATGTTTTGGCAAGCACACACAATTCTCCCCATTTCCAAGCCCAGATGCTAAGAGTAGCTGTATGGAAACTTTTAGGTAGACTGTGTCATGTGATTAATATAACAGTTAATGCACCCCTCCCTCTTCCTGAGGTTGTGGCGAACCTTTGAATGTTCTAACTTCTTTTTCTTTCCTGCGGAACCGTTTTATTTGGCTGAATCGTGGACACAGCGGGGGGAGACAGAGGTGTTTCAAGTAGTAACCAATTCATAAATGTCAATAAATGCTCTAGCCCACTCCTAGAGGTCAACAGTTCTTCAGCACGGCCACGACATCTGTCTCCTTGTCTTTCTGTCCGTCTGTCTCTCTTTCATGTCTGCTGCCACCTGCACTGTGTGGAAACTTTGCTGTTTGATTGAACAGTTTTACGCTCATTCATTTCACAAGTTGTTTGGCCTGCTTCCTGTTTATGGCCAATGAAATTGCCTCATTTGAAAGAAAAATTTACAACATTCTGAGATTCCTGAAATCTTTGGATGAATCAGCTGTGGCTGGTTATAGGTGTGGTGATGCATGCTTCTCTTTTATCTTTCATCATAAAACTCTTATGTTTGCCAGTACATTGGATGGGTTACAATGTGGCTTGGCAATGAGACAGAAAGGCAGCACTGGGTAAGTAAGCATGCAATAGTGGTAGTAAAAACTGCTGCCAGCATCTTAAAGTCACCATGATATCCAAATTGACAAATCATTTTTTTTTATTTTTTTTTTATTGCAGTATTTATTACAAATGATTTAACCGTGCACATCATTATTTCTTTTAATTCATAATCTTTAAAGTGAAGTGACTTGAAAGCCATGCATGGTAACCCATGCTCAGAATTTGTCCTCTGCATTTAACCCATCCAAATTAGCGCACACACATTAGGAGTAGAACACACACACACACACACACACACAAACATCAAGATTCACTGCAGTGCCCGGGGAGTGATTAGGTGCCTTGCTCAGGTGAAGGTCAGTCGTGGGTATTGAGGGTTGAAGAGAGCGCTGTTCTTTCATTCACTCCCCCCACCTTCATTTTCCTGAGGTATTGAGAAAAAAAAAGAAAAGGAAAATGTAGGTGGGGGGGAATCAAAATATAAGAAATTTAATAATCATAAATGAGTCAAAATGACGTGCATCCATCCTCCGTCTTGCAGCAACATCTGTTCTTTGATAACATGTTTCCTGGCGTGTGGGTGGGGCAACCTGTCACTTACATGAGATTGACCAATGGAAAACCACAATGTTCTAACGATCCAATCAATTCCCCACGGACAAAATCAAGCTTAGAAGCTTAAAAAATCTAAAAGTATTACATTTTTGATTATTTTTACTCCCCTCACCTTCATTTTCCTGAGGTATTGAGAAAAAAAAAAGAAAAGGAAAATGTGGGTGGGGGGAATCAAAATATCAAAAATTTAATAATCATAAATGAGTCAAAATGACTTGCATCCTCCCTCTTGCAGCAACATCTGTTCTCTGATAACATGTTTCCTGGCGTGTGGGCGGGTCAACCTGTCACTCACCTGAGATCGACCAATGGAAAACCACAATGTTCCAACGATCCAATCAATTCCCCATGGACAAAATCAAGCTCAGTCTTGTTCGAGAAGCCGTTAAAAAAGAAAAGAAAAAGAGAAGCCGTTCACTCTGATATGTCACAACTGAAATGCTTCAGTTTCAGAGTAGATCCATAATTGTGTATTTCAGTCATTAACAAATTTGCATAGATAGAAAAGGGCTCATGGGATGCAAAACTGTACTGCTAAAACCATACACTACTCATGACACATGACTGCTTTTTTGTTTTTAGGGGATACAGGGGTTTCCTGGAGAGATTGGCCCTGCTGGACCTCAAGTAAATTTACTTAAAAGCTATTAATAATAATAAATAAAAAAATCTCTGTTTTTTTTTTAAAGAAATTAAAAATTGTATTCAGCGAGGATGCATTAAATTGTACTCCAGTATTTCACAATTTTACAGCTTTTACTGGATTTTTGGTTGAATAAATGCTGCCTTGGTGAGCATAAGAGACTTAAAACATTAAAAAATCCAACTCAGACAAACTTTTGAATGATAGTTAATGTTATTTTGAGAGTGTTGATTTTGTCACAGCTTTTGTGCTGTTGTATAACAAATTATTTTGACAGGGTGAGCGAGGCATGTCAGGACCAGCAGGCTATACTGGACCAACAGGACAGCAGGTATCTCATAATTTCAACAGATTTATGTTTTGTTAAATGCAATTTGTTGGCTTGATGCTAAATTGCAATTCTGCAAGCAGTAGCTGTTTAGTTTCCTCATCAAGGCTGCTAATTGTAAGCAAAATGAAATTACTTTTGTAAGAAAACAGACTTAAGAATTAATATTATTTTTTCATACTTTTACTTTAAAGAAGGGACTCAATACATATCTTGGAATCAGAATATGATAGACTTTTTGTGGAGCGGTTCTCTTTTGTAACCACCTAGCAACCCACTCACAACACTACCAACCACAAAGCATAACCATGCAACCACGCAGAACACCCTAGATCTGAGGTGTCACGTTTTTTTCCACTTTTCACAAAATGTGTAAATCTAGTTTCCAACAACAGATATAAATTATACATTTTTTAAAGGTCAGTGGTTAATGTTTCCAGACAGAATTGTATGATCTTGTACAACAGTGTTTGAACTTTTGGAGAAATGTATTTGAGCTGTTTTAACTGAAAGCAACTCACACTGATATATCTTAAAATATGTCCAGCCATGCCATTGTTTTGTCTCAAGATGCACCGGTAATGTTTTTTTCCTAAGGCATGATTATAAAAGCTACTTAAATGTTGTAATTGAACTACGGCCTTATCCTGGCTTAATTCCTAAGACTTTTCTGTGAAACCGGGCCTAGATGTTTTAGCATTGAATTACTGATATTTGATGCCTGTCTTATTGCAAAGTGTTCTTCAAAAATATCTTTAATTTCAGGGACCCCCAGGCCCAGCTGGCCCACCTGGCATAGAAGGTCCTCCTGGTCCTAAGGTAATTCATCATACAATTTTTTAAAATTATTTTTTTTATTTAACACCCTTGTGTGGTGTTCATATTTTTGTTATTCAGCCAGTGTTCGTGGGTCTGGTGGACCCGCTGCATTTTTGGGTTAAAATACTCAACAGATGTTTACTTTATCCCAATTACAAGCAATACACACACACACACACACACACACACACACCCACACACACACCCACACACACACCTACACACACACACCCACACACACACCCACACACACACCCACACACACACACACACACACACACACACACACACACAATAACAGCAGGCCCTGACAGGAGGAGGACAGAGTGAAGGTACACATTGGCCTACAATTTCCACACTTTTATTAGCCCTGGGTCCACTGGACCCGAACATCCTTTGTGTATAATATAAATGTGTAGTGGGGGTGTACAGTGTGTGGTCATTGAAAATGTGTTCTGATATATGTTCTTCACAGAAAATGAGCCAAGGCCAATGAGTCTGAGGTTGAAAGAATAATTAATCGTATCATTTTTCTTTTGATAAAAAATGAAAACAGGTCCGGACACCATACAAGGGTTAATTTATCAAAAGTATTTTTTTGTATTTTTTTTATATCACTTCTTAACATCACTTTACCTATGTCTTGATTATAAGTATACTTGTTATATAACATTTTACTGAAACTCTTGTTTGTTGACAGGGAAATTCTGGCTCTCGCGGACAGGATGGGCTCCCTGGTGCACCTGGTGCAAAAGTGAGTGTGCTAGGGGAGGGGGATTTCCACACATAAAGGTCTGAAAATATGATAATATCTCCTTTTGTGACATACATGCCTCTTTCTCAGATAGCTTCAGGAAATAACTTTGAGTAGCAGATGCTATATTAAGCCTCCATCAAGGCATAATGTTCAGAAAGAAATCTCAACTCAAGCTTGAGAAAATGTATGCATTTTACAGAGTATGAAATGGCTGCAGTTTTTAATTCAACGCATTCATTGCACATTAGTTTTAAAGTGATAGTTCACCCAAAAATGAAAAGTAGTCCATATTGTGCATTAATCCATGTCTTCTGAAGCCGTACAATATGTGAAAAACGGACTGAAATGTCTTTATTCATTGGGAAGTGTCTATCCAGGGTCCCTGAAAAAGTCTTAGAATGTCTTAAATTGAGTTTGATCAAATTTAGGTTAAATATAAAAATATTTTAAATGGTATAACAAAAGTCCTAATTATAATTTTAAGAGGTCTTAAATTTGGGGACGGAAAAACAGTAATTGCAATCTGGCCTAATGCGATTACTAAACTTCAAAAAGCTGATGGGCTTCAATATATAGATTTCATATCTGCACAATCATCTGTTTATTGCATTCTTTAAATATATTATTATCGTATCAGCAAAATCCATTATTGGTGTGGATTTTTGTGCATTGATAAATTAGTACATCAACCAATTTCTATACATATGTGTATATTAAATAAAACATGTCTTTGTTATTTTAAAGGGTTTGTTCTGAATGGACATATTGTATTAATTTTATTTGAGCAGGTCTTAAAAATGAAAGACTCTGCAAATACCCTGTAGCCAGTGGTGTTCAGTGTCCTGTTTCTTCCTTTACTCAAAAAGATAAACTAACGAAATGATACCTGTTAGTAAGTATAGCAATGCTGCGCAAGTGATTTATCTTATAAAGGTGTATGTGTGCATTTGTGTATTCACAGGGTTCAGACGGAGAGTTTGGCATTCAAGGTCCCCCTGGCTTTAGAGGTCTACCGGGGTTCAAAGGTCATAAGGTACGTTCGTCTTGACACTTCAACAGTGACAAACCTAACCTGAATTAGCATCTGCCTTGCTTAAGACAGGGAGTAGTAAGACTGTTGTCAGATGCTTTTTTAAAGATGTCCGTACTATGATGGACTCATAGGTTGCATTACAATTAGTCATTATCTGTCACCGAATGGTTTTCATGTTGTATTGTTCAATAATAAAATATTGTAATGCATGGAATTTTTAAAGTCGTAATGAAACAAAGTAGCAAAATATATTTTCTTTTGTATTGTAATGTGCATCCAAGTGTAACAGATTATCAATGCATTGTATGTAGCATAAATGCAGGCTTGCTGAGATGGAGTTTAGGCCTACTAAATGACTGGAGAAGTCTCTCATTTTCACCGGAAGATTCATAACATTTGGATAAAAAAATGTCAAGGTCAAATCATTAAAAATAAATAAAAATAAACATAAATAGATGAATCATTCATTAAAAAAAAATCTATAAGTAAGTAAGTAGCCTAAGTAATTTTAATTTATAAAGCACATTTACGCACAGTGCAAAACTGACCAAAGTGCTGTACAATGAATAACTAAAAAGACAAGTAAAAAATAAAAACACATAGGGCCCTATCTTGCACCCAGCGCAATTGACTTTGTACACCGACGCATGTATCATTCCTATTTTGCACCCGCGCACAGCGGACTTTTCCCTCCACAGACGCACGTCGGTAAACTAGGGAATGAACTTGCGCTCCCAGGGGCGGTTCAGCGAAAGAGGAGGTGTGTTCCGGCGTAAACGTTCCCTGGTGCTATTTTGCAGGTTTAGAAAACAATTCCGCCACTGACCAGGAAAAACCTAGTCTAAAGTCAGTGGCGCGTTGTGCATGTTATTCATATGCTATTTAAGGGCGCATGCTTGGCCATAATCAATGTAGCGTGTGCACAACGCGCATACACTTTGCTTATCTCATCTACACAGAAGCAGCAGTTTTCATTTTTATAAAACCATACATTATTACAAGGAAAAATATTAAAACACGAGGAAATCATTGTTGTGTCCATGAAGATGTGAAAAAATAGGCATAAATCTAGCTTACACATTTACCCAAATTATTATACGCCTGTTTAACCGAAGCTAATTTGGGTGGGTTTCTCCATCCCCAGTGTCACTTCTCTGTGTTTTACGGCCCTGACGAGAACGTCGGCCTCCTCGGATGTGAACCGCTCCTGGCGTGCGTCTGGCAAATCTGCCGTTATAATAGCAATCCGCCTTGGAAAAAGCACCTGCTCTTAAAGGGAATGTGAGATGACGCTCTGATTGGTTTATTTCACGTTACGCCCAAACCACACCTATGAGTAATGAAGCTACTTCAGACCAACCCATTTCAGATTTGCGTCGGGCGCAAGAGTCATTTATCCCGCCGGTATAATAGCAACAGCGAGATCTGCCCACAAAGTTACTTGCGTTTCGCGCTTGATACTTGCGTTTCAGATCGTTAAAATAGGGCCCTATAGAATCAATAATCATATTTATATAAAACATGAATAAAAAGAAAAGATTCAATATCAGGGCACACAACACAGAACTGAATGCAGCAATGGAGGGGGCAGATCTAATATCCTGGGGGAGCTGGTTCCACAAACGTGGGGCAGCAACTGCAAAAGCTCTATCACCCCTCTGTTTAAGCCGTGAGCCCTTTGTTTGAGGATCTCAGTGACCTTTGAACTTGACCTTTGAGTATGGCTGTACAAGGTTGGTGATATAGTTTGGGGCAAGCCCATTAAGTGCCTTAAAAACAAACAATAAAACTTTAAACTGAATCCTAAAAGGAACTAGGAGGTAATGCAAGGAGGCCAGAATGGGGATGATGTGCTCGCACCTCCTAGTGCCAGTTAAAAGATGCGCTGCTGCTCCGTTTTGTACCAACTGCAAACGTCTAAGTGATGATTGTGGGAGGCCAAAGTATAGGGAATTACAATAATCCAGCCGTGATGTAATAAAGGCATGGATAACTTTCTCAAGATCGTTAAGAGATAGGAATGACTTCAGGCGGGAAATCATTCTGAGCTGGTAGAAACTATTTTTGACAACAGAACTAATCTGTTTGTCAAGACAGAGTTCTGAGTCAAGAATGACACCCAAGTTTCTGGCATAAGGTTTGATAAATGGGGTGAAGTGACCTAAATTTTGTACCACAGTGCATCTTGCCTTGGGAGAACCAAAAATAATAACTTCTGTCTCGTCACTATTTAACTCGAGAAAGTTGTTAACCATCCAAGTTTTGATGTCTTCGAGACAGACCAGATTTTAGAGGCAAGTACAACTGTGAGTCATCCGCATAGAGATGAAAAGAGATGTTATGCTTCCTGTTATAATGTTATAACATGCATTTACAAATTAGACAGAAAGATTTCATGATCATTGACTTTAATGACTCAGATTGTTGACTTTTCCCCTCTTCCCACCCTTACAGTGTGATTTAATGAACAATATCACATTTTTATTCAATTTTTCTTCCAAATTCTCACTCTATTTTCGTGGTGGCGCTTTAAAACTTTCTCCTCTTTTATTCACTTTGAATTCTTATAGGCATCTTTTGCAGTGGGAATGATTCTCAAACAATCAAAATAGACAATTCTTGTTTTTTTTTATGGAATATTGCAGTATTTATTGTAAATGATTTATCTGTACACATTCTATTTTTTTATGTGCCGTCCCTCAGCGACATGACGTGTTTACTGGCGTGAGGGCGGGACAACTGAGAGGCTGCTCACTGCAGAGCCAATGGGTGGAGCTTGACTTCCAGTTGACTTCCAGTAACTCCACCCATTACTGTGCGTTCACACCGCCGGCGGCGAGAGCGTCAAAGTGGCCGGAAGCCATTCATTTTCAATGAGAGCCGGCGGCGACCTCCGGCGAGGGCGGCGCGTCTTGGACGGCGAGAGCGGCGAGAAGAGTTGAAATCAAGTCAACTTTATGGTAATAAGCTATGACGCGGTTCGGCGGCAACCAGCGGCAACCAATCGGAATGTAGAAGTCCTCCGCCTGAGAGGATACAAGAGAACACAATCCTGTAAACTTTGGTTCCGACCGCATTAGTTCCTAAGCAAAATGGAGGAAAAATTCATAATTTCTGTTGCGGTACGACTTGTCATCCATAGTGTTGTCAGTTTGATTAGAAAAAGCCGCGCAACACTATTTATAGGCAACATTTTCGCGCTAGAACTTCTTTGAACTAAAAACGCTTGTTTTTTCAGCGGGAATGCAATTCATTTGCTCAAAATAATAATGATTTTGACCAATTGCAGCTACGGTTTTTGCGGCCCCTTTAAATAAAGTTTTTTTTTTTAAATCACGCATTCTAATCTAATCTACGTCAGAGCGTCCCCGAATCTTTCTACGGCGTCGGTGGCAGGGCGGCGAGAGCGAATTTTGCCGCTCTCGCCGGCGGCGGTGTGAACGTACAGTTACATCCAGAGAGGAGGAGCTGGACGTCATTTGGCTCTGCAGTGAGCACCATTTGGGACACCCTTTCAATAACGAGATCACAGCAATAGCAAACCACAACCATCCAATCAATTCCCTGTCGACAAAATCAAGCCGCGCCCTACATTTCTTCTTGTTCAAGAAGCCGTTTCACTCAGGATACATACATCACGCTAGGGAAGAAAAGACTATCACAACTTCTGTTTCATGCTGGCTTTCACACAAAATGATAAAGAGTTTGACTATTCTTGGTTAATGCAACCTCTGGATGGACTGTAAACTTTTGCACTTGAATGTATTTTTTCACCTGCCCATCCAGTCTTAATAGTTCATGGTAAACAAACGTGGCTTGCTGTCAAGCTCCGAGCTCAACCCCCATATAACGGTACTATGTAGAGGGACAATGAGAGAAATAGAGGATGAGGTTGAAGGATGTTGGAAGAATTGTCACTGTGACTGCTCCTTATATACCTTCATAATGGTGATTGACTGGACTAAGTTTAGAACTTCACTGTTAACACATTTAGCACTGTTAAAGGTATCTTATATGCTTGATTGCTTTTGCAGGGTGACTCAGGATCGTCTGGACCGAGGGGAAGTCAGGTACTGTGACTGCTAAGTGATGAATGACATCTGTGACATTTGATTTCTCATCGACTGTTGAAAACAAACATGTTGATAGAGAGAGAGAGAAAAGAGGAAGTAAAAAAAAAAAGTGTTACTTTTTTTCTAACAGGAATTACAACCTACAGAAGACATGCACAATCGCACGCACATACACACACATTTTTATTCAGCATTTGGAGTCAAAAAGTTTTATCAAATGACATGTTCTAGGCTGTTTTATTGGTTAATGCTGACCCGGTGCTAGTCTAACTAAATCATGCTGTTTACTAGCAAAACAAAGCAAATTGGTTGACCTAGTAAGTCTTTCTGTAATTAAGACCAACTACTGTTTGCTGGCCTTTTTTGCCATGATACTGTACATTTTTGTCAGAGCAATATTACAATTTTGATTATAACAAATCTCTCATTCCAGGGCGAGAAAGGAAACCAGGGAGAACCTGGAGTCGCTGGAAAACATGTATGTAATAGTCTTTATGCTTTATTAGTGGTGTGGCTAATACAAGTGCACTTCTGGTTATTTGAATAAACCCGTAAAACCTACGTAATAAACTTTGACACACAGCTTGCCCCACATTGCTTGTGCAATGGAAATGAAGACATCCCACACACTTGTTTTGAAGGAAGAATCCAAGTATCATAGAGACACTTTTGATTTGAGCTATTAAGAAAAAAGATTAAGAAAGCACTTAGCGACCATCCAGAAGACCCATGCAACCACATAACAATGCACTAAAAACAAATAGTAACCATAAAGCAATGCTCTGGCAACACCGTAGTATCCTGACGATGAGCTTTGCATAAGAAAATTTCGGTAGCACTTTACAATAAAGTTTCATTAATTAACTAACATTAACAAAGATTATTAAATACTGTAACAAATGTATTGCTCATTGTTAGTTCATGTTAGTTTATACATTAACTAATGTTAACAAATGAGACCTTGTTGTAAAGTGTTACCTACATTTTTATATGAAAAAAACATAAAAGTTATATACACAGTACTGTTCAAAAGTTTATGGTTAAACTTTTTCTTTCTTTCTTTCTTTCTTTTTTTTAAAGAAATTAATACTTTTATTCAGCAAGGACATATTTATTTGATCAAGTGACAGTAAAGACATTTATAATGTGACATTTCTATTTTAAATAAAGGTTGTTCTTATGAACTTTCTATTCATTAAATAATCCTTAAAAAATGTATATCACGGTTTCCACAAAAGTTTTCAGCATTGATAATATTAAGAAATGTTTTTTGAGCATATTGGAGCAGTAATGATGCTGAAAATACAGCTTTGCCAATAATTTATTTAATAATATTATGGTTTTACTGTAGTTTTGATCAAATAAATACAGCCTCGTTGAGCATAAGATGATGTCTTTAAAAAAAAAACATTAAATTACATTTTTATATTAAATTTCTTATAAAATATCAGGATATATAAATGCAAATCAACTGAACAGCACCTAATGTGTGTGATGTACCTCTGTCATTCTCAACAGGGTGAAGCGGGCCTGAAAGGGAACAAAGGAGAGGTACGTAACTAACTACCCATAAAACATAACTACTGTTGTCAGTGTCTCACAACTATTTCCTGACGAGTCAGAATCTGAAAGTCTCTCGGTTTCCTAGCAAGCGACTAATACAACTTTTGATGTTTTGAACCAAAAAATCTTGTTTGCAACTCCATCACAATTTAAAACACTTCTACTCACATTACTCAAATAAACAAATGCGCACAATTTTTTTTTTTTTTACACATTAATTCAATATATAGATTTCACTATCTGCACAATAAAAAAGTATTTTTTTTTATGATACTTCTGAATTAATTCTATAATAGTGATGACACTGTTTTGAATTGTTCTCCCCACTCCCTCTCAGCCAGGTGTAGCAGGGGATCCTGGGAGCAGAGGGGCTGATGGGAAAAAGGGAGATGTGGGTCCATCAGGTCCACATGGATCTCAAGGCTTTCCAGGTCTAGATGGGTTACCAGGACAACCAGGAGTTCCAGGTCACCCTGGGAAACCAGTGAGTGTGATGCTTATGAGAATTTATAAAGTACGCATGATTTTGATGGTCTTGTTCAAATATGACACACTGTGTTACAGGGCAAGCCACCTTCAGAAGATCAGCTAATGAAGATATGTGCTTCTGTGCTGCAAAGTAAGTTTTCCTGCTTTGTACTGCTAAGAATTATAAGTCTTTTGTCTCGTTTCAATGGCAAATTCATTTTGTGAGGTTAAGACAAATGAAAACAATTAATGAAAATATGCTTATGCAAGCATTACTATTGCTATTGCTCATACTTTTGGTTAGAATTTAAACAAACCTTTAACCGTAAGTATTAAATTTAGTCATAACTCATATTTCTTACATTTACCTAGAAACTATCACACTAGCAAACAAAAAAGTGCGAAAAAACACCCACCATACTTAGAATCGTGTCAGTGACTTTTGCGTGGCACATCAATCTCAAAATCTAGTTTTGAGATATGTCTCTATGTCTCATATTACTTGTCAGATAAATTTATTTTGGAAGAAAAGACAAAAGTTGTATCCCAAATGATGCACTTTACACTATGCACATGTATGCTATGCATTATGTACTCAACCATGTATCAATTTTAGAAGGTTTTTTGTCATTGGACTTCGGAGTCTGATAGCCCAATGTGACAGTTGAGTGCATGAAGTCTCCAACATTCCTCACTTAATTAAGTGCATCACCCGGGTATTGAAAGCACACTTTTTCTTTTTGGAATCTTCAGTTTGAACAATCTACAAAACAAAAGAATAGTGCACAAGTATGAGAATTGGGATGCACCTAAAGAAACTCCTGAAGAACAGCATTTAACTCTATGATAACTCAGTGATGAATATAGTGTGTGTATAGAAGAGTGTATGCTTGCCTCATGGTCAGATAGCTAGAAATATCTAAAGTGGTAGGAGCATTGATGCAATTTTCAGTTCTCTATAGAAAAAGAAGAAAAACGTATATATAGTTGAGAAATCTATGGTTTGAGCGAGAACATTGCTATTTTTAATACTGGTGATACTGTCACAGACTTCACCCCTTCTTCACCACACTCTGTGTAAAAAAGTCTGTGGCATCCACAGTGATTACACTCGCATGTACACACTGTAGTAAGGGATAACGGACAGTCAGATTGCAAAATAATGATCGCAATGCTAGTGTGAAGCATTTGTACATTATCTTTCTCATTGCACACTATTTGGCAAATTAATAAATACATGAATCATTTATTAAGTGAGAATGAAAGATGTGAAACTAGCACATAGGAAAAGGTTTCCAGGGACAGTGTTAAAATGTTCAGTTTAGCATTGTTATACAAAATGTTTAGCAATTCCAGAGAGCCATAAAATAACACTTAACAGCATTATATCTAGCAACTGCATTTGTAGGTGTGTATGATGGTCTGTCATATTAGAAAACTCAATTTAAGCATTAAGTATTCAATATTATATCAAAATGTTTTGATATAATATTGTAACATCCATCACCCCATTAGCTGTTCTTACAACAGGGATTTCTTATTATTGCTGTTAATATAATTGTTGCAAATAAATATACATTTTATAATGAAGTTATGCATGATAAATCTGTGTATGAGTGTGTTCCCTCTCTGCTCTCAACATTAAAACTTGACATCTCTTCTTTGGACCTTGCATGTAGAAAAATACCTAACATTTTAAACACGTTATTTAAACTTCATATGAAAAAAGTGTGTATTTTATATCTAACAAACGGCTTGAATTATTCTGTTTATACACTGACTCCAACTATGTTGCTGTCTGGGTATATACAAGCAAGAGTTGGTTGTTCAACCCGGTATCACGCTAAAGCGTGTAATACACACGCTGGTCCACTAGCGGATGCGTTGTTAGTCTCCAGACAAACAATGACAGTGAGTCAAAACTGTCCTGTTACTATAGCTAACATTACAACAACAGCATTTCTTGGTTCTGTGAAACATAGTAAAAAACAATGTTAGTCAGAAACAACATAACCCTTTTTAAAGAAGACTCTCAGTAGATTATTGCAGAAGTGAAAGCAAAGCGTAAAATAAAAGCATAAATAAGTTACAGCATAGGTTAAATTTACTGCAAAGCAAATGTGCTGAACTAAACATTTTTATTTTATACAAAAAATAATTATATATATATATATATATATATATATATATATATGTATGTGTGTGTGTGTGTGTGTGTGTGTGTGTGTGTGTGTGTGTGTGTGTGTGTGTGTGTGTGTGTGTGTGTGTGTGTGTGAATTTAAGGTTTCCATGGTCCAATTTCAATGAAATTGAATGAAATTCATTGAAACTCTATGAATTTTGAGTGTTTAAGTCCTTTAATGATAACTAATTTATAACGATTACTAAAATATGTGATAAAAAATTATGCCAAGTGTCCTGCTGGGGCACTCACAGTAACTTTTTGTTATTTGAATAAATTGTCAGTCCTAGTTTAGTATCATATACCAGTCAAACAGGTTGAGAAGCACTGCTTTATTTGTTCCTTCAAAAGGCCAGCTGCCACAGCTCCTGCAGGTGATGGGCCAAACGAGTTGCCAGCACTGTGAAACCAAACAGGGACCACAAGGCGATCCAGGTCCCCCAGGCCCAACAGGCCCATCTGGACCCCCAGGGTATCCCGGCAGGGCAGGGTCTCCAGGCTACCCAGGACCTCCAGGGAGGAGGGGAACTGAAGGGCTGAAAGGTGAGAATTATATCAAGCTGTTTTTACGTTTATTTTCTCATTATAAAGTGACAGTTCTAACGAGAAAATGCTGCTCAAATGTTATTCTTACAGGTGATATTGGCCCAATGGGAATGAAAGGTGCTAAAGGACAAGGTGAAATCGGCTTGCCAGGTCCTCCTGGCCCAGCAGGTAAAAAACAAATGTCTAAAGCCACTCAGCCTTTTCACTGGCCACAATTTTGACATCGATTCCATGGGGAAAAACTGCCATATAGATATTTTAATATTATCTTATAATTGGGCAGCAGGTATATTAGGCCAGGGGTTCCCAAACTTTTCCATGCCAAGGCCCCCCAAATACCACTAGGTTCTGGCCAAGGCCCCCCGTATTGAAACCATCGACAATACTACGGCACGGCACATGTAGAAATAAATAAATAAAACATCTAGGTGAACATCAGATTATGTGATGGTGTTTGATACCAGCCAATCAGAAAGATGAGATGCACCGATTACAATTTTCAAGACAGATTCAGATTTTTCATTGAGTTTGACCTGCCGATACAGATTTAAGCCGATTCTGATTTCATTTTTTCTAACCACTTTACAGCACACACAAATATTTATTTTCTATATATAATAAAACACCACTTTTACCCAAACTGGTTAATAAAAACAAGTTTAAATGGATACATTCTCTATAAATATTTTTGTCTTCATTTTCTTTTCTGACATAGCTTACTCCTTGTTAAAACACACTATACGTGCAAATTATGTGCATTTTTTTGAGTGAAATCATATTTATTTTGTCCATCAAAAGTGTGCTTTCACTTTAACTGAGCGTGAGCAGCGCTACAAAAATAGACTCGGCGTCGAAACCCTCCGCTTCACTGCTGCTCATGCGACGCTCCTGCTTGACGCTCACGCGCTGCTCCAGCTCGCGGTGTGAATGCACTCACTGAAGATGCACGCCGAAAAAAATTCGCGCTGCTCACGCGCCGCTCGCGATCTGAAACGGCCGTAATTCACAAGGTTTCCTACATGTGCGTTCTGTGTGCATGTGTGATGATGTTGCGCGATGTTATTCATGCGGCGCCCGAGTGCATTTGAATCAGCATATGTCAGACTGAAAGTCACGTGAAAATCGGCCAATTCTTGTCACTAGCCGACCAATCCAGTGTTTCCCCTACCATTATATAAGGGGGGCGCCCCGCCCTCCTAACGGCTCCCCCCGCCCCCCTTGAAGGTCAAGTCAATTTGATTTGATTTTCTTTATAGCGCCAGATTAAATGTTTTTATTTTATTACAAAAACTAAATAGCCCTTAAGTAATATGTTATTTATCTTATTTCCACGATGACATGTCTTTTCTGTATGTGTTTGCGCGTTTACAATTATCCAATGAGTGCGCAAGCGCGCACACTCACGCACAAACAAACACTTGCGTCAAATACAGATGAGCACTAGCGGACAGAGAGCGCGCGGCGGGAAATATGTCGCTGAACTGAAGATGGCAACACTCGCTCTACTGCGAGTAGCAGCCGGAGTAGCTCTCCTGCTCCAAGTCTACGCCCGTTTCACACATATTTCGTTTGCAGTGTGTATGCGGAGAGTAATGTTTTCCGTACCCATGTTTACAGAGCTTTCACACTGCACGCGGATGCAGTCCGTCGATGATCGATCCGTTCCAGTTGCGGTGCGTATACAGCAGTGCAGCGATCGTTTCCGCACCGAGTCTACTTTTGCCGTTTATATAGCAGCTACTGTCTATGATTTTTGCTGTTCTGCAAACGCTGAATTAAAGTGACAGCGCATGTTTCGTGGTCAAAATGAACACATATTGACCTGAAAATGTAGTCATTTCACCATAAGTGCGATTAATTAAATAAAATGTATGTATTTATACCATAAATTTATTTAATTAAATACTATTTTTTTTTCATTTTAAGACCGGGGTAAAGCAAGGAAAACTACAATTTACCTCAACAAGGCGACATAATGACATTCGTGGAGGTGGAAAAACAAGTTCTTTGTGACATGCAAGATTTATTGTATTAAAATTGAAATGCAAAAGATTTTAATATAAATACATGGTTAAATATTTTACCACTTGCTTGAGCAACTTAATATATAATTATATAGAAGTAATGCATTGAATAATACATTGTTTAAATTGTGTTTAAACGTGAACGCGCGTTCACAGCAGTGCTGTGTCTGACAGGATTATTCTCTCCAATAAATGCATCATAGAAATAAAAACTTCTCACAAAAAAGCCCATTTAAAATTTGTTTGTCATAAATGTATTAACTAACATTAACGAACAATGAATGAGCAATATATTTGTTAGTATTTATAAATCTTTTTTTAGTTGTTAGTTAAAAAATAAAAATATTTAAGCTCTGGTCCATTAATATTAACAAATACTTCTATAAATTTAACAAAGGTTATTTGGAAAAGTCAATTTTAAAAAGATTTAAATATGTTTATTTAATTTTTTTAAAGAGATATCTTATGTTAACATTTTTTTTAAACATTTGTGTTTTATGTTAACTTTTACATAGCATTACCCTCCCAGACAGCCAATTAATGTGATAGATAGATAGATAGATAGATAGATAGATGGATAGATAGTGTCTGTGTCAATTTTCCCCAACCAACCAACCAACCAACCAACCCCCCCCCCCCCCCCCCCAAACCTGTAAACCTAGGGGAAACACTGCAATCAGATATCAGATAGGCTATGCAACAAATTATTATAATGTTTTTTCATAACAATACTCATATTAGCAAATATTTATTTTTTGACGTTTTTTTACTTTTTTTTTTCAACTTGCTGCGGCCCCCCTGGCGCCCCCTGGCGGCCCCCACTTTGAAAACCCCTGTATTAGGCTGCTGTCACTTTAAAACCTGACACACTGATCCAATATACTGTTACACATGCGTTTTCTTTCTCAACTGTTTACGTGAATACTCACCAAGACTAGCTTTTTGGCATTATTTTGTGTGTGTTTGACTGTTTAAGCGCAATAAGAAGTGAAAAAGAACTTCATTTTTGTACTGAGAGGCGGCTTTATGTGCGCACACTTTGGGTGTGAGAACAAAATATGTGGGAATTATTAAAATTATGCGTAATAGCGAAGTTCAAACCCAGTAATATTCATCCGGAGCAAATTAAACGAGTGAGAGAGTGGAGGCGGGTTTGTGTGTCACTCGCTGTCGGAGAGATGATGAGAGAGAGAGAGAAAGAGACGTGCATCTATTCTGCGGAAAATGAGTATTGGAAGCGTTTCAGATATTTCAGTATCGATATGTATCAAAATATAGATATTTTTTTTATTATATCAGATATTAGTTTATTATATCAGATACCTTTTTAAAAGACTACAATTGAAAAATGAATATATTATATATAAAATTCAAGCCGCCGAAGTGTCTAGTAGGAGTGACTGTTTTACACGCCACGGCTGAAACCCACCGCATTTGGCGAGGGTTAATGTTAAGCCCTGTCTATATCATACTCATGCATGATAATAATTCATCTTGTTTTATTTTTTTTTGTCTTTGTAAGCACAACCTTAAGTAACTTTCTCTTCCACAGGTTTGCAGGGCCCGCGTGGGGATGCTGGTGAGGGATATCCCGGGCCTTCTGGTCCACCAGGGAAACCTGGCACTCCGGGCACCCCAGGCAAACGTGGGCCCCCAGGATCCATGGGGATTTGCGACCTGTCCTCTTGTTATCAAGCCTATGGCTTTCGGGACGATCCGTTTAGAAAAGGACCTAACTTTTAGCATCAGGACAGTGGGATCTTACTGATTCTGTACAGTCTTTTCTCTCTCAAATGAACATTTCTGGTGCTCAGAATTGACCTCAAGAACTCATAACCTCTGAAGAACGATGTCATGATCTTGACTTTAAATATGTGACGTGTTTTCCTGTCTGAGAATCTTGAATGTGGTAAAATCTCTAATTTGAACGAATCCTCATTTTTGATGCCGTTCTTTTCCATACAATGGGGGCAGGGGCTATTGGGCTTCAAAAAATGACACGACTAGCACCATAAAAGTGGTCAGTACAACTCATGCATTATATTCCATGTCTTCTGAAGCCTTTGTGCGAGAAACAGTGTAAAAAATGAATCGTCATTCAGGGAAAATGCTTTTAAACACCATGCATATGCGTGTACTGTATACATACATCATTCTCACGTTTCCTGTGACCAATTTAATTTAAAATTTAAGTTTTTTGTTTTTGGGTAAACTGTTCCTATAAAGAAAAATGACTATACTGTATCATCTGCACTGCCCTAGCCAAGCTACCTCTGTACAGGATGTGAAGCATTTTCTACGGGCTATACATTGAACGCTTATGTTCAAATTTAAGAATATTTCTGCACAAGGGCTATTTGTTAGTTTGTTAGTTTTTATACAGTAGGAAATTTTTTTACTGCTACAACATTTTTTAATTATTTAATTATACTTTAATTGTTTGATATTTTGAACATGTCTTGTAGAATTTAGCAGTTCTCTTAATAGTGTAGTTTTGGCATGTCTATCTGTTTGACCTGATAGATTTGTGCAAAGATCAGCAATTACATTTTTTTTAATTCTGTCAGTAATTACTCACCCTCATGTTGTTCCAACCCTGCAAGACTTTTGTTCATCTTCGGAACACAAATGTATTCTCGTCGCTTGATAAACTTATGGTTGAGCCACTGTAGTCACTTGGACTATTGTAACGATGTCTTTACTAACTTTCTGGGCCGGCAAGTTTCAATTTCATAGGAGCCTATGGAGGACTGAGCCAGCTGTCAGATTTGATAAAAAATATCTTAATTTGTGTTCCGAAGAGGAAACGAAAGTCTTACGGGGTTGGAACAACATGAGAGTGAGTAATTACTGACAGAATTTTCATTTTTGGGTGAACTAACCATTTAACATCTATTTATTATTTAAAGTTCCCTGTTCATGTTTTTTTTTTTTTTTTTTTTTTTTTATGCACGTAAGGTTTTAGTTTTGTCATGTTTTTTACTGAATTGATCAATTCATTTGTGCAGCTGACATTTCAAACTCTTTAAATTACAATAAATATTTAAAAATGTTGAATTCAGTTGTTTAATTTTTAATCATCCTCTCTCTCTCTCTCTCTCTCTCTCTCTCTCTCTCTCTTTAAAAAAACAAAACAAAACATGACATCTCACCCAAAAAATAGTGATGGTGAAACCGGTTTTGCGTAGTGCTGACGAGGTGATTTAAATGCCCTTCTTAAGTTCCTCGTTCAGGATGTGTGCTGAGTTTTTCTTGATAAGCCACAACGCGTTTGCGTCAGTTCTGCTGCAGCTGCAGAGTGTTGCACACACTTCTTTACCAAAGGCACAGGTGAGTGAAACCAATATTTGATGGTCAGAATGATCCTCAATAGAATTGTTTTATTAACTCTGTATTTGCTGTTGTTTGATTTTATTGCAACAGAATCTGACCTCAGACACCAATGGCTGATGATGATTCAGATTTCAAAATTTTTTTCTATGACACCAGTCCCACAATACAATACAGCGTCGTAACCGGAGAGGTTATTTTATGCTCTAAAGACAATGTCTACGAGTTTGGTGCAACATTTCTCCCAGCGTTCTACTACACTAACTTCTTGCTGAGCTTGGTGGGGAACGGACTGGTGCTGTACATCATCTACAAATATGAGAAGCTCAGCACGGTCACCAACATATTCTTGCTCAACCTCGTCATCTCGGACCTGATCTTCACCTTCAGCCTTCCCTTTTGGGCGGTCTACCACAAGTCAGAATGGATCTTTGGGATAATCCTTTGCAAGTTGGTGGGAAGTTGTTACTCGATCGGCTTCAACAGCTCCATCCTCTTCCTCACTCTCATGACTTTCGACCGCTACCTTGCAGTGGTCCACGCCATCTCTGCAGCCCAGAGCAGGAGAAAAATGTACGCGTTCACATCGGCCGCCGCTGTCTGGGCGTTCAGTATATTTGCTAGTATAAAGGATATAGTTCTATATAATGTGATGGATGGTCAAATTGGTAAGCAGTGCGAAGTGACTGGTTACCACGAGACTACCCTCACAAAGTGGGAGCTGATTGGCTATTATCAGCAGTTTGTCCTTTTCTTCCTAGTGCCTCTGGTTATCGTCCTGTACTGCTACATCCATATAATCATCAGGATCATGTCCACACGCATGACGCAGAAGGTCAGGGCAGTCAGACTCATCTTTGTCATTGTCTTCATCTTCTTCATCTGCTGGACTCCTTACAATGTGGTCATTCTGTTAAAAGCCATCAAGACGTCATCTAGAGTCCTGAACGACTGCTCAGATACCCTCGACTATGCGCTGTACGTAACGCGTAACTTTGCCTACCTGTACTGCTGCATCAGCCCTGTTTTTTATACCTTTTTGGGGAAGAAGTTTCAAAACCATTTTCTGAAACTTCTGTCCAAGCGTATACCATGTTTGAAGATCGATATCTCGCACTCAATGCCAAGTAGTAAAACCACATCAGTCAGGAGCCCGACACTGATTACAGACCACTAATGTGACCGTTCATTTTGTTCGGAAATTTGTTGTTAAGAGGACACAAATCAGAGCGCCGAGAGAAAGAAAAACATAGAATCCAAGATGCAATGTTTGCTTTGTTTGCCCATAAAAATATGTGTTCAATAATTTGCATTTAATGCAAGTCTAATGTCTAATGAGCTCCATCAATTTTACCAAATTGAGCAAAAGTATTGATAAACATTTACAGTTCATTTGTGAATATTCCTTCATAAATATCCCTTTGATGACATAAAAAAAAAGCAATAAAAAAAAATGTTTCTAATAATTTCTCATTTAATGATGAATAGTGTATGTCTAATGGGCTCCATCAATTTTACCTAATTGTGAAAAGGCATTTAATACTTATTATTGTTAATAATAACTTTCATATTTTACTGTCCATACATGTAAATATTCCTTCACAAAAAACACTTTAATTATATAAAAAACAAAAATTAAAAATTAAGTAAAATTAAGCAAAAAAAAAAAACTTCTTAATCAATAGCTTATGTGATGAAAGAGTATCATTGCAACATATTATTCATTGTGCAACCCTCCTAATCTATTCATTCTTTTGCAACATATATCTCTCCTTACTTACATTATATTCTTTATATAGTTTTGTGTAAAATATATTGTTATAAGTAGTTATACTGTTAGTAGTAAATAGCTAGACTTTATATTGCTGGTGTAACCTTTGCAAAGAAAATTATTAGTGACAGGAATTTGTCATTCTATTTCTTCGAACAATATGAAACTCTTTAAAGTTCTCAGAAATGAGTAAACATCCTGTCCTGTCAACATCTAAATATATCCTGTTCTGATCTTCATTTTGAGTGTGAACTCAGTCAATGTGTTCTTTTGGTTCTGTAGTATATTTCATTTTAATACATGCCAATAAATGTTCTAAATAATCTGTTTGATTGTGGTTGTTTTCTTTAAAGAAATTAGTATCTGTTATACGATACACATTGTTTTGTATTCAATGAATATAAAATATAAAAGTGAATCGGTCAGTTGCTTTAAAAGTAAAATAAAAATCAGACCTTACCAAACAAGTATTTTGTACTACATTTTGAACTTCTTTATATAACTTAATAAGAAGCACCACAATTTTAAATTGTGTCTTCTGTTACATGCGCTGTAAAAAATAAAATCTTTAAAAAACGGTCAATTACTGTCAGCTACGGCTGCCAAACAAAAACCGTAAAAATAAAGTAAAATATCCTAATTTAAATAAAGTGCAAAAACCTTTTACAGAAATTTTCCTTAAATGTTTTACACTGTTATTTTACAGCTATTGCCTGAATTGTTACTAACAAACACATTCACTTTAAAAAGTGAATCTCTTGCAGTTATCACTACAGTGTGTGCCATCTGGTTATCAAAAGCACTTGACCAGTCAAGTGGTCAAGAGCAAAGACCGCAAGTGTGGTATGGCCATGATGGAGGGTAGGGCTTATGAGACCAACTACATCCAATCACACCCAAGCCCAACCATACATTCATCCAATCATATTTCGTCACAATATGAACGACCAATGAGCAGCCAGTCGCTGTCCAGACATCCAGTCAGCGTCCGGACTCTCAGTGCGGAAAGCGCGTACGTGCGCGGGTGAGGTGGAAGACGTAACCACGGTCATAACTGGAAGAACAAAAACAGAAATCAATCTGACGGAGCGTTTCCATTGGTTACAGGCTCCTGGTACCCAGGAAAGAGGATGTAGCATCTCCTGCGGTAGCTTAGCAAACAGGCAAATGTGAGGAAAGGGCGGATGTTGTGCGGGTAAATATGGGACGGATAATGTCCATATGAACGAAAAGGTGATGATTCACCGGCAGGTGATACTGACCCAGGTGAGTGTTTGTGTATTACACACTAATGTTCCCTAGTCAGGCGTGTTTTGAGATGTCTGTAGCGAGAGGCAGTGGATGACAGCACGATAACAGTCACTGGGCTTCAGCATGGTAGTGCTCTGCGATATAACGCTGTTTTGTTTTATTTTGCCTGGCCTTTTTCAGTTGATGTTCAACATCAGTCGCGGCCTCGCGCGTCTTTGTGTAGTGTGCGCGCGCGCGCGTGCTTTTGCGTGCACGTGCGTGTGTATTTGGCCCAGATGAGATGAGCATCATCATTCCTGAACCCTACACTCGACACTGAACCTTAAACCCAAATTGACACAGTAACACTTCACCTACACCCACTCTTTATTCAGTTATTGTAGTAAATTGTGTTAAAGATGTTTTAAGCATGTATTGTATGGTTGTGCTTGGACTGGAGGCAATTGTTTAATTTGTGATAACGCAATGAAGCATTCCAAATTGTGTTGTTATACATTTTGGCTGTTGTACAACGAAATTATGGACAAAATCAAGAGAGAACCAACTAAATTTTAATAACTTATTATGCTGTAGTCAGCGTATGCTTTTTCCAGTGAGCCTTTTGCTTTTCTATGCATTTTTTTTTTTTTTTTTTTGCAAAGTAAAATAAAACCTGTAGCTGTCGTTTGCCTTTTATGCCTGATATTTTTGCCAGATATATATACCTTTACCAAGTTTAGGGATTTGTTCTTCCCTCATATTTAAAATATTGTTTTCAAAAATATATTTTCCTCATATTTTGATGGTTTGATTGAACTTGTAGGGTCATTAAAATATCCCCTAAAATTGGATTGAAATTGTTTAAAAAACACGGTCAAATCATTATTAGGCCATTTGTGAATTAAATAATTATTTTAGGTCAACTTTTTACAAAAATAAAAAGTCAACCATCCTGAATGTCATTGAATAATTCACATCTTAACCCTTACAATCTAAGCTTAAACTACACCTGATACTAAAATGTCTTACACCTAAACCCCAATGTAATGGATGCAAAGAAGGTTAAGATGAAATCAGACAGTCATAGATTGATAATCATTTTAAATTATTCTGTTCATGGCTGTATAGGCACTTCAAGAACTGCTGAAAATATCCACATAAAAAAAGTAATTTTCTTACTTCAAATAACATAATAATGATGCCTTATGAGTAATAACTAAATAAACAAACAATTAACATAATAACGGATTTAAAAGCTGATATCTGGGGTGGATGATAAGCATGGTTGTCCGTGTTTAGTTGGGGACATGTGTTCGTTACTCAGGGGTCGTTAAGAGCTTAGGCAAGGAGCAGAGATGAGGTAGATTAGTATTGATTCATCTGAGACCAGCAGTCTATGTATTGATCCGCTGTAAAATCAGCATCAAGGAACGGAAAAGCTTAGAAGAGGAAAAAAGGCCTTGTTCCTTTACAAGCAGAAGTGCTTCCTGTTAAACGACCTTCACATGATGACGTGGATGTTATTGAGTGAACTGACTTCATAAGTTTTTATTTATACATGATGTCTACCGTAGATGAGTTCCCAGAGGGGATCCCAGAGCCATTATGTAATTTCACCATGTATTATTTCCATTAGTATGTCTTATAGATTGAAATGAAAATATATTTTGATTCCTGTAACAATGTAGAGCTTTTCTAAGGATAATATTTTGCTTTTGCCTCTTTTTTTTAACCCATAAAACATGTTTTTTTATATTTTGAAGAATGTCGTTAACCAGACAGTTGATGGACCCCATTGATTTCCATAGTATTTTTTTTTCCATACTATGGAAGTCAGTGGGGTCCATCAACTGTTTGATTACCCATTTTCTTCAAAATATCTTCTTTTGTGTTCAGCAGAAGAAAGAAACTCATACAGGGTTGGAACAACTTGAGGGTGAGTAAATGATGACAGAACTTTCATTTTTTAAGCTATACTAAATTGATGTCACATTGCATTTTTAATACAGTTAGTTAGTGGCATCCGCTTATGATCTCAGAAATAAATATGATTATTTTGCATTTGTATTCCAGTTTTGGCTGATATTGGTTCTGGTTCATTTGTTATATTGGAAATTCTTCAGATTGAGCACATTGCATTGTGGGATACAGTATCACACACAGTGTTATCCGGTTGTATACTTTGGCAAAATGTTAATTAAATGCATCCAGGCATTTAATGCATGCAGATTTGCATAATTGCATTTACATTTACATGCTTTTGTCCAAAGCGACGCAAGAAGTTTTTTCATAGAGCCAACAATATTCGTAGTATACAATGCCTGAATGCTCATGGTAAACTGTAAATGAACTGAGATGCAAAAATAGTAGCATGATAGTATGCCATTAAAAATAAATGTAAACCTCCAAGATGTTTGCAGATTTACTGCCATGTTCAGTGCCATGCTAGAGTCTATTCTACGTCACAGAGGAGATTACATACTTCAGATCTTCTTGGTAACAGAATTGTGGCTTGATCTCTGTATTCTGGGGAGAAATATCCCGCTCCCGTAGGCCTTCACGCTCCGTTATGTAAGTACATTAAGATTCTTAGGTTTCATTTTGGCACGGCGAGCCTGACTCTGCTCGAGCTAATGCATCTCATCCTGCGCGACACGCAGACACTCGCAGCGGGACTGAACGGAGTCTGCCCTCGGGGCCTTAATGATTATAATTAATTTATCTGTGTCAGTGTGATTGCAAGGTGCGTTGTTAAAGCTTCCTTTCGTCTTGTAAACACACATTCGCTCAGTGGAAGATTCAATTTGCTTTGCAATTTGCAATGATTCAATCAGCATCTGAATTTGCATTCCAACTATTTTCCATCAATAAAACGGAGCAAAGAAATGACCAGAAATGGCAAAGAAAAAAGCTTCTATTGTCATCTGCCCTTTCATTAACCTTTAAGAGGATCACGTGCGTCCGCACCGCTGGAGGTCTGCTACTGATATTGCTTTGCTGCGATCGGTTGTGACCCCTACGGCCTTCTGGCCTGTGGTGACCTCAGCATGAATTCACATCCCTTTTCATACACACACATTTCAGGTCAGTGTAATGCAATTCCAGACAATCTTTCGCTAGTCAACATAAAAATAAAGTCCTGTATCCCTATTATGCTTTTTCGAATATTACCTTTGTAAAGTAAATTACACACACCCATTGTGAAAATGCTAATTTTTAAGCTGTTAACTAGATAAGACTACTTGGGTGTAAGTGTGTGCAGTGTACGTTGTAGAACAAAACGAGTTATGTTTATATCGTCAAGTTATGTTTACCACAGGCTTTATCTTACTCATAAATTGAAAAATCCCATTATAAAACCCAATAGGAACCAGCGGCGAATTAGACATTTCTAGGTTCTAACATCATACCTGCACCACTCTATTAAAGTATTAATTTCTTAAAAAAAATATATACAGTGCAATGCATAAGTGAATACACCCATGCTAAAGTTGACTAAAAAGAGGAATAAAAAATCATATTTTGGAAATTGAACTTAATGCCTTAATTTAAAAAATTAGGAAAAATCCAACCTTTAAGGACACCAATTTTCTTTGTGAATGAATAATGTATCGTAAATAAATTAATGTTCTTCCTTAAAATACATGGTGCATAAGTGAGTACACCCCTATGTTAAATTCCCATAGAGGCAGGCAGATTTTTATTTTTAAGTATTTTTTTATATTTTTTTTTAGGATACTATGCATCCTGATAAAGTTCCCTTGGCCTTTGGAATTAAAATAGCCCCACATCATCACATAGCATTCACCATACCTAGAGATTGGCATGATTTTATTTCAGTTAGCCTAAAAGCTAGTTTGATTTGCATTGAGAGATGATCTTATGGAAAGTACCCCATGCCAATCTCTAGGTATGGTGAAGGCTATGTGATGATGTGGGGCTATTTTAATTCCAAAGGCCAAGGGAACTTTATCAGGATGCATAGTATCCTAAAAAATTTTTTTTAAAAATACTTAAAAATAAAAATCTGCCTGCCTCTATGGGAATTTAACATAGGGGTGTACACACTTATGCACCATGTATTTTAAGGAAGAACATTTATTTATTTACGATACATTATTCATTCACAAAGAAAATTGGTGTCCTTAAAGGTTGGATTTTTCCTAATTTTTTTAATTAAGGCATTAAGTTCAATTTCCAAAATATGATTTTTTATTCCTCTTTTTAGTCAACTTTAGCATGGGTGTATTCACTTATGCATTGCACTGTATATATGAAGAGTTCAGATGCAAAAGCCTCTAAGTGCCGTCTGAAATTTTTCATTTTTATCAAGCTCGTATATTTAAGTTCAGTAATTTCACTTAAATGACAGTTAATAGGTAATTTTCATTGCCGTTTAAGTGAAATTACTGAACTTAAAAATACGACCTTGATAAAAATGATCATTCTAGAAGAAAATTTCAGATGGCACTTGGAGGCTTTTGTATCTGACCTCTTCATATATTCATACTAGCCTCAAGCTTTTGAAAAGTAGTATTGTAAATCTTTTAGACAAACTGTTAACTTTTGCTATTCAGAGCTTACATAACAGCAGACAGATGTTTATATATGCTCCTTGAGCATCATAGCTCAGCTCAATGTGTTGGACAACAGGTTATATTTTTCTGAACTGGTTTTCTTTGGTGCAGTCTGTAGTGTCATTTTTCACTCGTTCAGTTTCCGGGTCTGAATTCGAGCCACTTTCTTTTTTTTAAGCATTATCTGCCCTCTAAATTTGTCAGATTGCCTCAGTCGAATTTAGGAAGTAGAAATGGCTGATGATTGTGGGTAAAATTGGATTTGCTGACTGAGTGTCCTTTGTGTGGATTAGTCTTGTCTATCTTATGCAGTGCAGTTTCATGCTGTTTAACAGGGGCTTCAAGTTCATGTTGTGTGAGTTCTGTTGTTCTGCAGGCTTCGTGCGAACTGGGATGGTGAGAAGGAGGAAGTGAAGTCTCGGCTTATGCTGTGAATCAGAATGATTCTGCATTTGGTGACTGTACACCAGGGTTGCAATACATTTGAGTTGTTTTTCTTTATTGCGACTAACACTTCAGGCCATTGTATCACTCGAGATGACTTCGTCTGCACCTGTCACAAAAACATGGATCAACACTGTGATTTTGTTCCTTATATTTTTGTAGCATAATGTTGTAAGAAATATTTTACATGTGCGTTCTGTGGAGGAACATTTTTTTTTTAAGTCCTTTTCCAAAAGTCATTGAATGACAGGAAACCTGACACATCATGTATTATGTTGCAGTAATAGCCTACCAAGTTATTGAGCCATAAATATGGTAAATATACCATATTTACTCACCACACATTCATATTTTGACCTAAGACCTATTTTTATATAGGTTTTAAACTTTATATCTTTTGTCATATTTTTTTGCCTTCTTTTCGTAATAAAAAACATAAACGAACAAGTTATTTATTTTTGAATTGTAATAACACTATTATTACTATTACTTTTTTTTAATCAAATAAATGCAGCCTTGGTGAGCATAAGAGACTTCTTTCAAATATATTAATAAAATCGTACCGAAGTTATTTCAGTAAGTTTGTCAAATTATATCATTAGTGACATTAAATATCTGATATATCAGATGTTATATAGTGCCATTGTCATGTTATGGGTTATGAAAAAAACAAAATAGTAATAACAGTATAGCCTATTCTGTATAAAACACTGAATTTGTGTTCTGTGGAGAAACAAATGTTAGTGTTTTTTCCAAAAGATATTAAAAGACACATGAAATCTGAGACATCATGTAGTTCTATGTTAAAGGGATAGTTCACCCAAAAATGAAAATTCTGACATTAGTTTCTCACCCTCATGTCATTCCAAACCTGTAAGACTTTCATTCATCTTCAGAACAAAATTGAAGATCTTTTTGATGAAATCTGAGAGCTTTCTAACAGCTACGCAACTACCACTTTCAAGCCCCAGAAAGGCAGTAAAGACATCATTAAAGTAATCCATGTGACTCCAGTGGTTTAACCTCAATTTTATGAAGTGAAGCGACTGCTTTGCGCCAAAAAAACATAATTTTTCACTTTTATTTACATAATTGAATCTCCAGCACGTGTTCACGCATCAACGTCTGCTCTCGTGTCAACACAACACACACGTGGTGCTCTCGTGAACGCGCATTGGAGATTAATATTCTGTAAATAAAGTGGTAAATGAACGAAAGTCTTACGGGTTTGGAATGACACGAGGGTGAATAATTAATGACAGAATTTTCATTTTTAGGTGAACCAATCCTTTAAGTTATCGAGTTACACTGTTATACAGTATTTAATCACCACGCATTCATTTTTTGCCAAAGATAGATTTTATAATTTAAACTTTATACCTTGTCATATTTTTTTTTTACTTTCTTTTTGTCATGAAAAAAGAAACTTTTTTTTTTAATAATTTTTTTAATAAAAAAAATGTATTCTTATTTGGCCCTTGCGAATGTTAATTTTGGACCCTGTGTTCGTCTGCATTGGTACGTAGAACATAAATGAAAAATATGTGAAATCTTCACATTTTAAAATGGTTAAAGGTGTTGTTTATTACAAAAGCATTTTAGCATGTGGACAGTCCTACATTGCATGCTGTCTGCATGCTAAAACCCTTCAGAGGAAGTCATGTCTCTTAAGTTCATCTCCTTTAAAACAACGCTGCAAAAACAAATCTCTGGTTAAATCTCTAGCTGACCTCACTAATTGACTAGACAGTTGTTGGATTGACTAGTTAACCACTCTGACCCATCTCTGCTGCACAGACAACCACAAGATTTTGGCGTCCCATAGAGAAGTGTAAGCCGACGCTACACATGCATCTGTGTGTCCAAAAAATGCTTGTTACTGTGTAGTAGACAGATGAGGGAGAGGATGTTGTGAATAATCCAGTTAAATAAATAACCCTATTTATTTATGAGATTTACATTACGTTTATATTTAATTAATTAGAGATGAAAACAGGACATCACTCGCTGAATTAAACATGCAATGGAATGAGGTCATGTGACAACGTTTTACCAAACTACAGTTGTTGTTGTTTTTTGTTAAAGACTCCACACTTTCTCATGAACTATTTATTTATTTAGTTTTAGCAGTAGGCATTCAGAATGCAGGGTTGGTTTTTTAATTTTGGTTTCATTTTATTTTCAGTTAAGTTTAATTTCTGTTCGTTTTCATTCTGTAACTATTAGTTTTTAGGAGAGTTTTATATCACATAGTACTATACCTACCGTTTTGGGATCAGTCAAATTTGTTTTTGAAAGAAATTAATATTTTATTCAGCAAGGATGCATTAAACTTATCAGAAGTGACAGTAAATACATCAGCTTTACTTTTAAAATATATATTTTAAAATAGAACATTTTAAATTATAATAATGTTTCACAATTCTGACACCAAACTTTTGTTAGTAGCCTATATATTAAGTTATTTCAATCATTTTATATCAAATGATCTCATTTAAATAGTGGCATTAAATATCTGAGGTCCGTTGGGTGTTATTGCTAGTGTTGTCTATTGTGTCATTTTCATGTTGTGGGTTATGAAATTAATCAAGAAGTAAAATTAATTTCTGGTCATTTTTATTTTTTATTTAGTAAGTTCTGGAATCATAAAAATGTATTTTAAGTTTAGTTTCAGTTCTTATAATTATATTAGTTTTTTTTAAACAAAAATGTTTTCATGTAAGTTTAATTTAATTTGTTTTAGGGGGCGTTTAGATCACATCGTTTAACTAAAAGCAACTAAAAAAAAGGAAAACTAATAATGCGTTTTGGCTGGTCATTTACATGACGACGGCGTTTTGTGGCCCTGATAACACAAACTTTTAAAAACGATACCGTTATCATTTCCGTGTAAACTAAACAAACGTGAATTTGTGAAAACGTCAAAGTCATGCACATGCGCGTTACATGTTCAGTCTATATGCGTGTAGTGTTTCTTTCCAAAGTGACATCGCCAACTTCTGGCCTGACAGTATTTTTAGTCGTTTTCGTGGATCCGTGTGAACGGGGATCATTTTGACAGTGCTGTCAACTGTACTCTACGCGTTTTTTTTTTCTCAGTACATTATTGTTGTGTAATCGTGCCCTTAGTTTGGTTAATGATAATAGCACCCTTCTAAGGTAATTTCATTCTTGCAACTTTGCCGTTGTCTCAGATGTCAGCAGGAAGCACAGCATTCTAGTTAACGCATGTGTGCCTTGCTTATTTAGTATGCATCCATTTTCTATAGCCTATGTTCAATGCACGCATGCAATTTGCTCTTTGAGAAGAATCTCTCAATGCAGATGTTTTTTCCCAGCTGAAGTAGTCTTACAGAATGATCTTCTTGGTTTCCCTGTTGGTGACATGTAGTGTCTCAGCTGCTGTTTTCCCCCTCAAACATGTCCCGACCTGCCTCGCTCCCAGCGGTGTTGTCTTTTCTAGGCTGACCATGAAAAGTCTGCATTTAGCACAGCATCTCCAGGACATGATTGTTCGCAGGACAGTTGGATTCGCACACCATAAGTTCCAAAAAAATCCAAAAGCAATGATGGGATACATCCTGATTTACTCTTGCCTCTTGATTTTTCCTCAGAACTTGTACCAGAACAGGTTTCTCGGGCTCGCAGCAATGGCCTCTCCATCTCGTGCATCTCATGGCAGGAGGCGATGCAAGGACCCGATCCGGCACAGTTTCAACCCTGAGCAGTTCCCCAACGTGGACTTCCAGAATGGCGTTTCTGAGGAGCTGGCGGCGGCCGTGCTGCGCTCCACCAGCGACACTGACCTCGTGACCTCCCACTGCCGCTCCACCCTCACCGTCAGCACCTCCAGCTACACCATCGGTCAGACGCAGGACATCACACTCTGCTGGGACATCAAGGAGGAGGTGGACGCGGGCGACTGGATTGGCATGTACCTCATTGGTGAGCGTGTTTCTGTCTGGTCGTGTTTTACGGTGTGTTCACACGGGGCGTCAGCGTCAACGCTTCCCATTGACTTTGAATGGGTGACGTCAAGCGTTGCCGAAAAGAATTGTGGATCCGTCGGCGGCGCTTCACTGGCGTTGCTCAACTTCTGCCGCGAGCAACGCCAGTGAAGCGCCGCAGACGGAAGCGTCAGCCAATCAGGATCGCTCTATGCAAATACAGTAGCCAGGCGGCAGCCAATCACGTTCATCCTGTTCAATGAAGCTTGTTGTTGAGTTCCTGTCTAATTTCATTGGCTGACGCTGCTATGACCATGGCGTCAGTGCCAAACTTCAGCCACGCCTTCCGTCAAGCGTTGACGCTGACGCCCCGTGTGAACACACCGTTATGCCGCTGGTTAAATGTTAAGACTCAGATTTAATGAATATTTCATTCAAATGTTTGGAAAATTACACTGGTCTCATTTGATCCTTCAGAAATCATTCTAGGCGTTTTCACACTTGGTCCTTTTCAGGGGTTTTATCTCGGTTCGCTGGACTTTTGGTCTGTATGTGAACACTCGGGAGGTGGTCTGAGTATGGTTTGCCTTCAGCTAACGATACGGTTCACTAAAAATGTGCATTGTCCAGCTCACTTAATTTTTTACATTCACAAACTCTTAATATAGTTTGGTCATCAGATGCCTCCATAGAAATCAGGTATTTATCATGGCTGCTTTTTACTGTCACTTTTGATCAATTTAATGCATCCTTTCTGAATAAAAGTATTAATTTCTATAAAAAAATATATTATACTGACCACAAACGTGTGAATCACAGTGTATTCTTGAAGTTATATATTCTTCAGAGCTGTGTATTTGGTTTCTGGGGGTTTGGAGCACCAGTACATAGATGGTTTTCTACTGCATACATGGTTAGAAACAAAAATTATTTACAGTAATGTAAAAGGCCAGAAACATCACAAGCCCATTTCTACCTCGATAAAGTAAAATGACTAGTTTATTTCTCAGAATTTACTGCTTTGTTTCTCATATTTGCAACTTTGTAACTCACAGTTTGACTTTATTTCTAGATAATTGCAGCTTTGTTTCTTGCAATTGCATCTTCATATTTCACAATGTGACTCATGTTGAACCTTAGTCTTGCGATTAACTTTTTTACTCTGAGGTGGAAATGAACTTCCATACAAGCTGACTTTGATGTTTAGTATAACATTCACTACTACACTTATGTTTCTTGTATATTCATCATGTTAGAATGATTTCTGAAGGATCATGTGACACTGAAGACTGGAGTAATGATGCTGAAAATTCAGCTTTGCATCACAGAAATAAATTACATTTTAAAATATATTCAAATTGAAACTATGATTTTAAATTGTAATATTTCACATTATTACTGTCCCCCCCAAAAAAACAAAAAACAAATATAAAATCTAAATTATTCAAATTTTTTACTGGTAGTGTAAGTTATTTAAAATTCATAACAAATAAAATTAATTGGTAAAGAAATCATGTTTTTTGTTTAACAAAAACATGATATATGTGTGATATGTGGTATATTGTATTTCATATAGACAGGGAAAAAATAAAGTGCCTGGAGTAGCTCTGCAACACAGCAAAAAATAAAAGCAGTCTGTCCCTCAGCTGAAGGCCACACATTTGCTTGTAGACAACTCTATAATGAGAGCGATATAGTTTTGTCTTGTGTGTCTAGTGTTATAACGGTTCCCTGATGGCCTTTAAAAGCTGTTAATGCTTTTTGGCTTTAATTTGAGTTCAAAAGCTTTCTCGTCTTTTAGAACTACCATGAATGAATAATCAAAAGATGTGAACTTCCTGTATGCCATAATTGTGAAGAATAAGATATGAGGCTTTTCTTTTCTCTTTATCTTAGATGAGGTACTTTCTGAGAATTTTCTGGACTACAAAAACAGAGGTGTGAATGGCTCCCACAAAGGTCAGATCGTCTGGAAGATCGAGGCCAACTCCTACTTCGTAGAACGTATGTGCAGTTTTAATTGCACATTGCAAAACATTCTTATTAAATGATGCAGCATTATAGACACTTATTTCCCATAAACAGGATGCCATTAGCTAATATTAGCTTTTGGCTGCTATGGTAACAAACACAGGAAGACAAACCACTTCCATACAAACAAAAGGTGTTTCAAGTCAAGAAGTGTGAAGATAAAACACTTTCATTTTTATGGCACGCAAAATACATTTAGTTTTAATATAGTGTCTCATGAAAAGATGTGTGTGCCTTGTATTAATATAAAGCACAAGCCTCAGCTGTTTGAGGGTTATGTTAGGCTACGCTGTCTCTGCTTGACGGTCCTGAAATCATTCTCATGTATTACACTGTGAGGCCATATGGCTTATATGCTGTTTCTTTTTTTCCATTTATTTTTGGCACTTTTACAGATACAGATACTAGAGAGGAAACACGCCTACATATGGACTCAAACTCACAAAACCAATCAGGTTTAAAATAAATCTGTTTTTTTTTTTTTGGGACAAATTAGTGATGAAGTGTGGCTTTATGAAATCCCATATTGTTATGTTTTAATGTTTCTCCATTCAGTTTTAATGGATCACTTTAAAAATGTAATTTTAAAAGCATGTCTAAACATTGAAGTCATAAAACGTTAACAATCGAATCAGTCTTTTAAAATGTAGGCAAATCAAAAGAAATGCTTTTTTTTTTTTTGCAACAGAACACTACATTCATGGTGTTTTAAAGCAGGTCAGATGTCATATGTGAGAATTTTGTATGTCCTATAACTTAAAATATATTAAAAGTAATATTACATATTATAATATTGTTTAATATTATTAATATTAAAATATAAATTCTGGCCATTATTTGGCAAATAGCCAAATAATGAAATAGCAAGACTTTTATCACAGTATTTTCTGTCCTGTGTCGATGTGTTTCTTATTGAAAGAGGAAGTTGGGGTGGGATATATTTAAGGGCCCTTTTTAAAAAAATAAAAATGGACAATAACCACATTCAACTATTTCTACTTTGAACGAAACCAGTGACGAACATTTCCAGACACTTCCTTCGCAACCAAATGATGGTTAGGGGCCTGAAAAAAAGTAAGCAACCAATACACCGACGATGTAAAATTGGCTACTTGCTATTTCTAGCTGGTGACAGCATTTATAATTTACTAGGTGGGCTGGAAACTATTTAGTCACCTTCTATAAAGCCTCTATAGGCCCATGTGAACAAGACGAGTTAAGCATATCTGGAAGAAAAGAGTTTCCTCGCTGTGACCTTTGACGTTTTCTGTGCTTGGCTGTTTTTCAGTGGAGACTAAAATCTGTTTTAAATATTATCATGGAGTGAGCGGAGCCCTGCGGGCCACCACACCGTGCGTGACCGTGAAGAACCCCTCCGCACCGGTGAGCAGATCAAAAAAGAAATTGTATTTTTTGTCATGGTTTAAATGCCTTTAATTGAGCAGTGGTGAGTAACATAAGTGTGTAGGGATCAGTCATGTGACCTCCTGATGTGTGCATCTCTGCGGCGATTCCATTGCATGATATTACAGATGTGAGGAGAATGCAGCTGTTTTATCTTGCGTCACATTTCATCAAGAGTTTTTCAAGAGCAGGACAGTCCGTGCCATCTGTTTCTCAGAGGATTAACGCTGCAGATAATCTCAGGTTATCATTTGATGGCTTAATACAGGCCTCCATACCTCCATAAGCACAGAGTGAACCAAACTCTCTTTTTGTTTCTTAAAGCTAAAGTGTGTCATTTACATGTGAAAGGAACACATTTTTATCAACTTAACAAAATTAGTTTTCCCCACACTTAGGTTCACATCACATCAATCATTTTCATTAAAGTGCCCCTATTATGCTATTTTTAAGATTTAATTTTGTTTTGGAGGTCTCCTACAATAGGTTTACATGTATCAAAGGTCAAAAACACTTTAATTTGATCATAATATACATTGAAGCATCACCCCTTTTTCAGGCCTCAGCTACAACTACAGTGTTTGAGGGCGGGTCGTTGTCCGCAGGCAGCCAATGAACACCATAGGCCGGCATTATGCAAATTTGTTACAAATGTTTTGGCAGTTCAGAATTGGTTCTTTCTTTTGGGAGACAATAACTCAATTTATATTTTGCACTTTGAACATTGCAGACTTTTTACGTTCACAAACCATTATTTTACGCACTGCATGAAAGGTAATATTCAGAAAACAAAAGCATAATAGGTGCACTTTGAACATTTTTTATTTTTGATCATTGAATTTCAGAGCACTAAAGACTGAATCATCTTTGATATCTTTCTCTCTTCCTGTCAGTTTCTGTCGCACCGAATGTCCGCATCTGCTTGCGGCTTTTTGAGTTTTCAGCCAAATGAATGTGTGAAGAACATATTTCAACGCTTTGGTGTTAGTTACTAACCTGTTGGCTGGTTGCATTATTAGGAATGGCTGTGATGTAAATACTGTATGGTAACGTCTGACCTAAAAGAGTCAAGTCAAAAAGACAAATGTTTTACAAAAGAAAATCACATTTTTTAACCCTTTGTGTAAAGGTTCTCATTTTTTTTGCAATGAGGAATCTGGAAGAACTGACACTTCAGAGCTGAACACAGTATTTCACAGTTTTCTCCCCATCTCCTCTGGACTTGAATTGCTTTCTCAGAAGTATTTTTAATCTTCTTTAATCTTTACTTTTTTTTTTTTTTTTTTTTTCTGAGAACTGAGAGATTGTCTCAAATATGATGCTGTGAGACTGTGAGTGATTTGCACTAAAAGGCTGTCCTATCATAATTTTTTATCAGGATATGGCTGCTGATATTATGCAAAAGTTGTGTGTTTCCAATGAAATCTGACGCCCTGAACTTTCTGCCTTCAGGTGTTTAAGCCGGTGGCCACAGATGACGTACCTCAGAGTCAAGGCAGAAGAAGACTCATCAGCTTCTCTCTGTCAGGTGTGTGTTTCCATAAAAACTGGTATGACCAGACAGTCCATCATTAAGCTTTATCAATATTCATGGGGCTTCTATATTTAGTTTATCCAGGAGATTTCATTATTGATCCAATGCTTGCAGTCTCCTGTAAACAACTATAGGAACATGTTTACCTCAATTACTTGTTTCTTTCCTTATAAAAGACCACTCCTGCAAGGTACATCTTTGTTGAGCAATTTAGGAGATTTTTAGATGCAAGTTTGGTCCTGGTCATGTAATGATAAATAAGTATGTTCGATTCTGTTCTAATACTCTGGATTATTTCTGTTTTCTTCTTTTCTCTTATTTTGTTCTATTCTGTTCCTTTCTACTTTTTGTTCTACTTTTTGTTACATATGATTATGTGTTCTTTCTGTTCTCTTTTTGTAGTATTCAGTTCTGTTTTGTTCTATTCTCTTTTCTGTTTAGTTTGTTCTGTTTTATTAGGGCCCGAGCACCGATGGTGAGAGGACCCTATTGTTTTTGCTCCGTTTATTCTTCTTCTTCTTCTTCTTCTTCTTCTCCAAAGTGAATCGCTTTTTAGAGGGCCTTAACATGCTCGAAAACTCATGAAACTTTGCACACGCTTCAGAAGTGGTGAAAATTTACGTGTGATATGGTTTTCAAAATTGGGGGGGGGGCAAATTCGGTAAATTATTGCCCCCACATTTTGCCCCGGCTCTAGGTTTCACGTACAGGTATGAAATTTGGTACATACATGTAATGACCCAGTACCTACAAAAAAGTCTCTTGGAGCATAGCCCTAAACACAACAGGAAGTCAGCTATTTTGAACTTCCTCTCAGATTTTGGGCAGTTTTTGCCATTTCCTGATGTTGTACTTTAACGAACTCCTCCTACAGTTTTGATCTGATCCTCTTCAAATTTGGTGAGTGTAATCTTAAGGCCTTTACTAAAGGCGCCGGGTGGCGGTGGCAGGGGTGCGAGGGCCCTTTTCATCGCTGCTTGCAGCTTTAATTTATTTTGTTATTCTTATTTGTTCTGTTCCGTTTTGTTCTTTCGTTTATTTTGTTCTATGTTTTATTCTGTTTTATTCTGTTCTATACTGTTTTCTATACTGTATTCTTTCTGTTCTCCTCAATGCCTGTTTTGTTCTGCCATATTAACTTCTGTTCTATTATATTCTGCTCAATTCTCTTCTTTTATATGGTGGTCTGTGTTTCTGTTTCTGTTCCTTTTAATGCAGTTATATTCGGCCTGTTCTGGTCTAAAACACACTTAAAGGGGTAACGACACATTTTTTTTAATTGTTATTTTAATATGGTTCTTGAAGTCCAATAATAATGTTAATGAAAAATGTTTGCACACATAAAAAAAGAAGAAAAAAGTATATATATATATATATATATATATGCGCAGAAAAACATATATTTTCAACCTTGATTCTGACCCTCTGTCTGAAATGATCCGTTTTTACGGGGCGGCTCTTTTAAGGCTTGTCAGTAAATGGCCACTGTTATGATTGGCTGTATACATTATCCATATAAAACTGTTATTTATAGACAAAGCATTATGAAATCATTTACTTGTGGTTTGTGATGCAGCTGCTGTCAGATCCAATACAGTTGGCTGCTTCATCTTTCAACAAAAGTTCCATTACACTGTGCCTTGTTTACAAAATAATATATAATCTTCAGACGCGGGGCGCTATTAAAATAAACCATCCACTTGTTCCTGACGCTGGGATCCTTCTGAAGTCTGTACAGAGATGCAAACAAGCTGTTTAAACTGGACGCGTCAAAGCAAACGTTCTTTCGCTCTTTCATTTGTCCTGTTGTCAGCAGACTTAAGCGCATGGAGTATGTCTGAAACTGAATGTACATCTGTAAACTGTATACAGTGTAGACCGTGTCAGCGTCGCATCCGGTGAAGACAAATGTCCGCCGTTGCGCAACTGAACACCAGGGGACGGGACCTATGGTGCCATGCTGTATACAATTCGTCAATGTCTTGCTCTGGAGGCAAGCATATGCAAATTTATTTGTCCGTGTGATGTCACAAATCCCACAATATCTAAACACATCGTTTTTGGAGCTTTGTTTGTAATGAGAAAGACGTTTTATCCAATGAAACTTGCAGGATATTTTAGTATGTCAAAAGTTCAAGGCCAATTTGATTTCTCATGTCATGACCCCTTTAATATCCAGCAATATTATGGATTTTACTGCACTGACAGTAAACTTGAAAAACAAAACCTGAACTGAATTGATCTGAATAATGACACTGTTGTCTTCTGCTTTATATGTGATTTTTTTTTTTTTCTTCAAAACATCAACATTGTTATTGAACTGATTTGAGTTAACACTGAACTGAACTGGAGCTGAATAATATCATTACTGTCTTCAGAGCTGCTTAAAGCTGAATTGAACTTGCTTCATATTGAATGAACTTTACACAGTTATTGAACTGAACTGAATCAACGCTGATCTGAATTGAGCTGAATGATGACACTATTATCTCACTACAGCTGCTTTACAGCAGAATTTGAATCTGTCTCATATTTGATGCATCAAGTTTGCATCATTAATTCTGTTACTTTCCTGTTTATCACTGTGAAGCTGCTTTGAAACTATTTATATTGTATAAAAGTAAAAACAAAGCCGACTTGACTTCTACTTCTAATTAATTTCTCTGTCTTTATGCTGTGGTCAGACTTCCAGGCCACCGGGCTGAAGAAAGGCATGTTTTTTAACCCCGACCCCTACCTGAAGATCGCCATCCACCCCGGCAAGCACAGCATCTTCCCTGCCCTGCCTCACCACGGCCAGGAGAAGAGATCAGGCATCGTCTGCAATACCATTAATCCCGTTTGGCAGAGGGAGGTATGGGAAACAAACAAGCACATACACACTCTAGATTAAACATGCTCATATATAAATCCTTATAAAACAATATCTGGCCCCACTGTTATTATTCACAGACGTTTAACCCAACGCTGCCCTTCTGTGTTTTTGTATTCCACATGGAATTTGTCATGTAAATCCTTCATTCTGCAAATTAACTTGATGCGTCACTGCAGAATCCCAAACACGGCTCACTGTCCTGCTGACTGACGGACCGGATTTAGTTCAAATCTTTTTCTGTTTTCATTAGACAGCATGTCATCCTTGTAGGGCTGGGAATTTAGAAACGGTTCTATTTATAAACAAATATGAGAACTGTATGATTTGAATCACAGACAAAATCATTGGTTTAAAATGGCTCGCTCGCTCGCTCACTAACAGACCCAATTAGAGAGAATATAGATACACAGTTAGAACCTTTGTTTAATTAATTGTATCTAAACAATGTACACTACCTTTCAAAAGTTTGGGTAGGGTAAAAATATTTTTTTTATTGTTTTTGAAAGAAGTCTCTTATGTTCACCAAGGCTGCATTTATTTGATCAAGATACAGTTAAAACTGTGTAATATTATTACAGTATTATTATAATGGTTTTCTATTTCTATTTCGAATTTTCAGCATCATTACTCCAGTCTTCAGTGTCACATGATCCTTCAGAAATCATTCTAATATGCTGATTTGCTGCTCATTATTATTATTAATGTTGAAAACAGTTGTGCTGCTTAATATTTTTGTGGAAACCATGATTTTCAGGATTCTTTGATGAATAGAAAGTTCATAAGGACAACATTATTTGTCACTTTTGATCATTTTTAATACATCCTTGCTAAATAAAAGTGTTAATTTCTTTTTAAAATAAAATCTTACTAACCCCAAACCTTTGAACGATAGTAGATAGTATATGTAATTAGGATGAATTATTTGGTGCTTTATCAAAAGTATTTAAGAAACCTTAAAATAACCGTAATATTTAAATGGATTGAGAATCCGAATCATTAAATTCCTTGCAATTCACATCACTACATCTTTTTGGTGCAGATGAGATGAGATCACCTGGATTTGATGGGATTGCTTTCATGTTGTAGAGTGGCTGTTTCTGGATGATATCGTCCTCCGCTAAGTGCTCTTATTAGATTTGTGATGAGTAGAGGAGATCGCCTTACAGCAGAGGATTGAAATAGGTCAAGATATGGGGAATGAATGATGGAGAGCGGGTTTGTTTCCTTACTATCGGTTTTTGAAGAGATTTGAGTGAGACCCTTTGGTTAGTGCTGTATCTTTTATAGGTGATCATAATAGCTGAACTTCAGTTCTTAATTATTATAGGTTAAATTAAATTAACCTAAAAACTTCATGTTTAACATTAAAAACTTAATGTTAATGTTTTTGACTAAAAAACTAGAAGGCCAATAGACATGCATCAACTGCCCATACAACTTAATATTTTAATATTTGGAGTGCCAATACAGCCAAGCTCCAAATATTAACACACACACACACACACACACACACACACACACACACACACACACACACACATATATATTATATATTTGGGTGGCTTTTATGACCATTTTATCTGTTCATTTAGTTTTTCTACAGTGTCTTTTACTCCAGCAACATCCATCTACTGTACGATGAAGAATGACTTCTCACATTGCATTCACATTACTTTGTAAAATATGCATTTGCTTGATACCAACAAGTTTACTTTTTTTCATATTAGGTTACAAGTTCTTCTTGAAATGATTGCAGTCTCTTCCTCTGTGTCTTTGTGTTTCTTTCTCGTAGCGCTTTAATTTTGTGTCTCTGCCCACGGATGTGTTGGAGATTGAGGTGAAGGACAAGTTTGCCAAAAGCCGACCCATCATAAAGCGTTTCTTGGGCAAGCTGTCCATGCCAGTGCAAAGATTACTGGAGAAGCATGCTATTGGGTACGTACTCACAGAAAATCAAACCTAAACTAAACTGAAAAAGAAAATTTGTTATGCTATTGAGTTGAAATGCAAATTGCAAGGTGCTTGCTTGTGTTTTGTAATAGTGATCGAGTGGTCAGTTACACTCTGGGTCGGAGGCTTCCAACAGAGCATGTCAGTGGCCAGCTGCAGTTCAGGTTTGAGATTACCTCCTCCATCCACCCAGGTAATTCCAGTTTTTATTCTACCTTTTATTAAAGTCCTTAAAAGGTTAGTTCACCAAAAAATGAAATTTAGCCCATGTTTTACTCACCCTCAAACTAGGAGTATATGACATTCTTCTTTCAGACGAATACAATCGGAGTTATATTAAAAAATGTCCTGGCTCTTCCAAGCTTTATAATGGCAGTAAATGGTCGTTTCTGTTTTGAAGTCCATCAAAGTGCATCCATCCATGATTAAAGTGCTCCACATGGCTCTGGGGGGTTAATAAAGGCCTTCTGAAGTTTGTGTAAGAAAAATATTCATATTTAAAACTTTATCGACTAAAATAACTAGCTTCCTGCAGATGGCCGTACGCATCGATTTACGGCGAAAGAGTGACCCTTGACCTTGGCGCACAATGTAATGACGAACGCAGAGAGGCGTCTAAACTACATCCTACGTCATACATGCACCACGGGTTACTCTTGTGGCATAAGCCGACTTGCGTATGCGTACGGTCGTCTGCCGGAAGTTAGTTATTTTAGTCGGTAAAGTTTTAAGTATGGATATTTTTCTTACACGAACGCATTGCTTCACTTCAGAAGGCCTTTATTAACCCCCCAGAGCCGTGTGGATTACTTTTATCATGGATAGATGCACTTTGTTGGACTTCAAAACAGAAACGGCCATTCACAAATTGTAAAAAAAAAATCTGGAAATCATGATACATTTTTTTTTCTTCATGATTCTTTGATGAGTTTTAAGTTTTAAACAGCATTTATTTGAAACGTTATTTATTTTGTAACATTATAAATGTCTTAACTGTCAATTTTGATCAATTGAATGCATCCTTCTTGAATAAAAGTATTCATTGCTGACCCTAAACATTTGAGCAGTAGTTTAGTTAATTATCATAAACCCTCATATTACTGGCTTCTAATACTAGTCTAATCAGACCACTCATGATAACATTAAAAAGTCATATGCTTGCCAGTATTGTGCATCTTTACTAGACGGTATTGCTATATATGCATTGTACCATGTAGGTCACAGATTTCTGTCCTCTCCACAGATGATGAGGACATGTCTCTTAGTACAGAGCAGCCAGTGGCAGAAGCTCAAGTCCAACCTCAAGCAGAAGACACCATGAGCTTAGACCAGGAGGCCCCAGAGTTGCCCTTAGATGGAGATGCAGCTTCTGTAGAGATGCCCATGGACGTTGAATCCGGGCAGAACTGTGTAGCTGAGGAAGATGCAATAGAGGAAGAGCCTTTAGAGACAGAGCAGCAGGAGGCAGCTGCCGAGAGCAGTGAACAAATGGAGCACAACGTAGGTGGACCCAACGGAGAAGCAGAAGAGACGGTCCAAGAAGAGGCAGAAACTGATAGTGCCTTTGCCGATGAGCCTGCAGACTTTTCAGGAGCTCCTGCTGGAGTTGAAGAGGAGGCGATCCCGGACCCGCAGCCAGTTTCAGAGGAACCAGAGGTGGATCTAGAGGAAGGCTGCTCGCTCAGGATCAGAACCACACCGAGACGGAAGCCACGACCCTGCTCTTTACCCGTGTCTGAGCTGGAGACGGTCATCGCTTCAGCCTGCGGAGAACCCGAGACGCCACGCTCCCATTACATCCGAATCCACCACCTCCTGCACAGCCTGCCATCCACTCAAGCTCAACCAGGAGATGCAGCTGGGCTTGAGCCCGACAGGCCGCAGGGGGTAGAGGAGGAAGAGGAGGAGGAGGAGGAGGAAGAGGGTGCGACTCTTGAGCCTCATGCTTTAACACCCAACGGCCCCCGCAGGACGCTTCCCCGCAGCCGCTCACACGAGCGCCTGTCCGACCTCATTCAGATGCTCGACGGAGATGGGCAGCCGCTCGGGGCTGAGGGCCAAACCGGAGTTCAGAGATCACCAGGGGAAAGCGAATGCGATTTGAGCCCGGTGCCCTGCTGCAGTCATATGGCACATAGGGCCTCGGGCCCTGTGCGGGCGCCGTCTCTAGACAGCGCACGTAGATCGGAGAGCACTGTGTTCTCCTCACAGGATGACGAGGACGAGATGGACAGGGTGAACGGTATTCTGGGATTTGAGGGAGAGACCGGACAAGGCGCTAAGAGCCGGGAGCCGGGGGACGGAAGCTGTCAGTGGGAGGAGGCGCCAGACAGTCACGTCCAGAGCCCGCATGGCATTATGGATAATGGAGAATCACCTGTAGCTGGTCCAAGCAGCAGGAGTGAGTAGACGGGGTTTCCATGCATACAGTAGATCATGTGTTGTGTGTGTAGATCTAGGTTTTCCCTTTAGCAGATACTCTAAAGTATCTATGAAGAATGCCCTGGCTTGTGTTTGTGGTATGTTTAGGAGAATGTCCTTTGCCTTGTAACCATCCTGCAGTGAGCCAGCTACCAGCACTGCGGCCCGACCCACATCACTATCCCACCATAGACGAGCCGCTGCCCCCAAGTAAGTTCTGCTGTCTCATCACGCACTGTAATCTATTCAATGTACTTCAGGTGATTCGCCTATAAATTATACATAGTTATCAAAATAATAATATATACATTAAAGAAATGAATACTTTTATTCAGCTTTTATTATTATACACATTAAATGGATCAAAAGTGAGTCAATACATTTATAATGTTACAAAAGATTTCTATGAATGCTGTTGTTCTTTCTGTTTATCAATAGATTCATTCCACAGTTTCCACAGAAATATTAAGCCAGCACTACGGTTTTAAACATTGATAATAATAAGAAATGTATTTGAGCACTAAATCAGCATATTAGAATGATTTCTAAAGGATCACTGAAGACTGAAGTTATAATGCTGAAAATTCATTTTAAAATGACATACAATATTACTATTTTTACTGTATTTTTCACCAAATAAATGCAGCCTTGGTGAGCATAAGAGAAAGAGACTTCTTTCAAAAACATAAATACATTCAGACACCAACCTTTTTGAATGGTAGTGCATGTAACTTTTTTTATATTGCATTAATTTGATTGATTTTTTTTAATAATAATTTATAAATAAAGATTTTCAAAAACCTCAATTATCACAAATAAAATTTTAAATGAATCATATGAGGTCCTATGTCTATTACGAAACATCAGATACTGTATGAGCAAAATGTTACTTCACAAAAACATCCATAGCATGAGATTAACCCATGCTTTATTTATTTGCAGAAAGTAATTGTTTTTTATACATTTTGTTGCCTTTTAAATTGGAAGTTGGATGGAAGTTCAGATGGAAATAAATATTTCATCATCAAAACTGTGAAATCCATCCAAATGTATCACTTTCTTCTGGTTTACCGCCCTTCACTGTATATCAAAGCTGTAGAGAGTCAAAATACAACCACTTGTACGCAAACAAACTTTCTTATCAGATATGAGTATTTTCAGTCTCACTCACTAACCCACACTGTGAGATATTCGGCACTGATTACTGTAATGCCAAGAAGGTCTGCTTTCAAAGACTTAATTTTCATGCTGTTGGGGTGTGTGTGTAGTTAACCCAAAAAATGAGTCAAATCTGAAACATCCTACATTGAGGGGATTTTTGATAATGCTATAATGCTAAATAATACTAATTAAAGTTAAAGTTAAATACTTAATTTTTTTTGCCTGGCAGACCCGAATATTGACTTGGGCATCAAATGTGTGTTTGTGTTTTGTTTGGCACGCTCAGACTGGGAGGCCCGTATCGACAGTCACGGTCGTGTTTTCTACGTGGATCACATTAACCGGACCACCACATGGCAACGGCCCACGTCCGCAGCCACGCCGGATGGCCTGCGCAGGTCTGGTTCCGTCCAACAGATGGAGCAGCTCAACAGGAGGTAAACAGCACTGTTTATCAGTCGTTCCTCTTTTAACAGTTTTCTGAGTAAACCAACATTTTACACTTCTAGATACAGATCAGTTGGATTGCATTAATGGTGCATCCTGTGATGTCCAAATTTTTTATATAAAATGGATAGTTCTGACTCTGATTAAATGAGCCACTGTACTCTATTAATGCACCAACTTGACCCTTGCCTTGACAATAGTAAACAGCCTACATTTAGGCTAATATTACTTGATGAATAATAATTCTTTCATTTCATTATTAAAAATGTATTTATTGCACATTGGTGTCTTTTATCATTAAGCTGATGTTGCAACAACTGATTTTCTTACTCAGTATTTTTGTCTTGTTTTTCAGTACAGATATCTAAGCATTCTCAAGTTTATTTACTTGAGATGCAAATTGACATAAGAAAATGTTAAATGTTTTTGTTGTTCTGTTCCTCACAGCATCCTTTTAACTGTGGTAAGATCACTTTATTGGTCAGCATCAAGTGGTTTATTGCAAGTGGTATATTTAGCACTAATGGGATGTTGTTGCTGTAGTTAAAAGAAATGGGCACATAACATAAGTATCTATAGCAACCTCTGTAGTAATTGCATAATTCAAAGCCAATGATTCATTTTCACACTCTCTTGGGTCAAATGCTGCTTTAAGCACAGACTCTGTCCGGTACAAGTATGTTCACATGGGCTTATAAACATGCACTCTTTTGCCACCTACAGGACAACAATATAGGATGTTGGCAAAAGTGTGTTTCAGGTCATGTTTCCACAAAGAATGTAATTAAAGGCTGTTTTTTTAAGAGTCCACAAGCAGTGGATGACAGATTTAGATTATTCTTAAAGCACACAAAGCTTTACTGTACCGTAAGGGATATATGTGAGGGTGTGCGGGTAGAAATAGTTGTAAATTATTTTTATGATGGGAGTCTTACTGTACTGATATTTGTGACTATAACAATACTCTTGTACACTCGTCAGGTATCAGACCATCCAGAGGACGATGGCCACAGAAAGGAGAGACGAGGAGTCAGGCAGCCCCCGCAACGAGAGAACAGCCAACACTGAAACGGACTCGCCTCCACAAACAACCGGTAACTTCATAAACATTCAGTTCTATTCAATTCACATTTATTTGTTTAGCTCTTTTCAAAGTAGCTTTACAGTAATCTGTTATCAGAGGTGACTCAAATTGAATGTCTATATGTCAAAAGTGTACAGTTCTAATATATTACAAATCATGCAGTTAGCTAATATGATGTATTCATCTAGGCAGAAACAATGATCTCATTAAAGCAATTATTACAAGTTGTGATCAGAATGATTACAATATATAGAAAATTTGGCAGTGGTGCATGTTGATTCAGAGTTGGCGTCATCTGAAGTCCTCGCAGGAGTTGGCGTCATCTCTTCAGAGGTGTTGGGTCATCTGTAATCTTCATAAGAGGCTGGATCCAAAATGAAGCTGGCGTGCTCTCTAGTTACCTCGGGATGCGCATCCGGAGGTAGAGACAGAAAAAACAAATGGAAAAAATAAGCGTAGCTGCTGTTCATAACATTTCAAGCAAAAAATATTCATGTGCATTTCATCTGATATAACTGGAGAACAAGGTTATGAGATGTATTATGTGAATGCTTGGCTTAAGAGATTTTAGTCTAGATTTAAACTGGGAGAGTGAGTCTGAGCCCTGAATATTATCAGGAAGGTTATTCCAGAGTTTAGGAGCCAAATGCGAAAATGCTCTCCCTCTTTTAGAGGACTTCGATATCTTGGGTACTACAAAAGTTCCGAGTTTTTTACCTTAAAGAGCATGAAGGATTGTAGGGTAATAGAAGATTGGTTAAATACACAGGAGCCGAACCATTTAGGGCCTTATATGTCAGTAGCAATACTTTGTAATGTAGAGATAAAATTGGGGATATATGATCATATTTTCTTGACTTGGTGAGAACTCTAGCAGCTGCATTTTGGACCAATTGTAGCTTGTTTATTGAGAATGCAGGACAACCAGCTAGTAATGCATTACAGTAATCCAATCTAGAGGTCATGAATGCATGAACTAACTTCTCTGCATCAGAAACAGATAACATGTTCCTAAGCTTAGCAATGAGGTGGAAGAAGTCTGTTTTTGTAACATGAAATATAATTATCGAAATTAATATAATATAAAATATAATATAAAAATCGAAATATAATTATCTTTAACTTTAACGTAATACCTCAGTCTTATCCAAATTTAATAGAAGAAAATTACTGGTCATCTTTAACACACTCTTTAACACACTTGGATAATTTAGAGATTTCATCTGGTTATATATATATATATATATATATATATATATATATATATATATATATATATATATATATATATATATATACCGGTGTATATATATAATTATATATATAAATATATAACTGTGTATCATTGGCATAACAGTGGAAATTAGTTCCATGTTTTCTAAAAAAATATTATCAAGAGGCAGCATGTATATTGAAAATAGCAGAGGGCCTAAAACAGACCCTTGTTGCACTCCATAATTTACTGATGTTAACTTGGATAATTCCCAGTTTAAATAAACAGAATGGTAACAGTCAGATAGGCACAATCTAAATCACCCTAATGCCTGTCCCTGAATACCAGTGTAATTTTGTAATCGATCTAAGAGTATGTCATGATCTATAGTGTTGAACGTAGCACTAAGATCAAGTAAAACTGGTATTGAGATGCAGCTTTGGTCAGATTTTAATGAGCACAGTTTCTGTGCTATGATGAGGCCTGAATCCTGACTGAAATTTTTCATAGATATATTTTTTTAGGAGAACAATTGAGTGGAAACAACCTTTTCTAGTATTTTAGACATAAATGGAAGATTTTGCTTGCAGCTTTTAGATTCTATGCGATTCTAAAGACCTCTAAATGAGTTTGTCTCTAGGTAATGAGTTTCTCTCTTGAGAGCGCGGGTAATACTGTTACTGGTACTTTTCTCTCTAACCTTTTTTAATCTGATGGGTGCAACAGTTTCTAATCTACGTTTGTAATGTAATGTGTGAAAGATTGTATTCCTTTATTATGTACATAGAGAATCACAATGCTGAAAAAGTGTTTTCAGTTTGTGTTTGGATTTGAAATAAAAATAATGAATAGATGGTGAACTAATGTTGTATTAAATGTGGTATACAGCCGCAGATCAATTGCGCACTGCAAACGCTTCTTATGTGAAAGGACAATGAGCCCGTCCTGCTTCTGCACTGCATACGTACCTACATACAATCTGCGTATGCACTGCACACGGAGATGAAAATCATTTGCTCACCCTCATGTCAGTCACAACCTCTTTGTTTTAGTCTTTATTTACAAAAAAAATAATTATTCTGCACATAATCCAATGCAGAATGCTCTTTTCCAGGTCATTTGATAATGCGTCCAGCTACCAATTAGAGTATAATTTTCTTAGCTCTGTTTAACACATTTTACCATGTTTAAATCCATTTGCAGATTTTCCACAAAAACAAAAATGTGAAGAAAAAAAACCCCTGTAGATTCCATCAGGGCTTGCTCATTTGCATGTTACAAATGTAGAAAGTAACCAATATCTGTTCTAAAAAGAACAAAAAGTGTCTTAAATATATGCTACAGTACATGTCAGGTCTTCATATCAGGCTTTCTTTGAGAAAAATTGATCAATGACTGAAAATCAAGTCGTTACTAACTTAAAAACTTGCCTTCTGTCTTTTGAAATCTGGTGTGTTCATGGTGCATGTGAGATTGTCTTTTTTTGCATGCAGCCAAAAGCAGAGCACACTAGATGTAGAAAGACGATAAGAAGAAACTGCACACAGACCTCACATATCTTGTGAATGTGGCAGGTTTGGCCATGCAGAAGCATAAACGAGATTTGAGAGCTGGGTCAAAAGGAAGGATTTTAATTTTGGGTGAGCTATCCCTTTATATTATCTTTCTTTCATTTAAGAGTTGAGGAGAGACGCACCATGTTCTCCGGGTCATTGTCAGAAGATCACTTTACTACTGCAGAGTCCAGCGGTCAAATTCATCACTCACCCAGAGTTCTTCACTGTGCTTCACGCAAATTATGTGAGTTGCTACCTCACTACACATTTATTTATTTTTTTAAAACATTAATTTTCTATCTATAAAGTATTTAATTTATCCACCATTATAAAGTTTGGGGTCAGCCAGTTTCTTTTCTTTTTTAATGAAATTAATACTTTTATTCAAGGATGCATTAAATTGATCGAAAGTGACACAAATCTTTTGTAACACTTTAAATGTCTTTACTATTTCAGTAAGTGCTGATCTTTTGAACTGTCTTTTCTTCAATGAATCTGAAAAAATTGATCATGATTTCCACAAAATTATGCAGCACAACTGTTTTCAACAGTGATAGTAAAAACAAATGTTTCTTGAGAACCAAATCAGCATATTAGAAGGATTTCGGAAAATTCAGCTTTGCCATCATAGGAATAAACTACATTTTAAAATATATTAAGATTACAACAGTTAAGAGAACAAAACAGTTATTTTAAATTGTAAGAATATTTCACAATATTACTGTTTTAACTGGATTTTTTATCAAATAAATGCAGCCTTGGTGAACATCAAAATCTTACAGACACCAAACTTTTGAATGGTAGTGTACGTTGTAATTAAGAAGTTTATGCCAATGTTATGTTAACTTCCTCTTTTTTTTATATAGGGAGCGTATCGCATGTTCACCAACAGCTCGTGTCTGAAACACATGGTCCTGAAGATCAGGCGGGATGCTCGAAACTTTGAGCGCTACCAGCACAACCGTGACCTGGTGACCTTCTTGAATAGGTTCGCTGATGCTCAGCTGGAGCTGCCGCGGGGCTGGGAGATTAAAACAGACCCACAGGGGAAGGTACGTCACAGCACGCAGTTCTCAACAGCTCGCATCAGTGCCATTATTTCAACTGTTTGTCCTCCACTTTTCTCTGCAGTCGTTCTTTGTAGACCACAACAGTCGTGCCACAACCTTCATTGATCCCAGAATCCCCTTGCAAAACGGCAGACTGCCCAACCACCTGACGCATCGCCAGCACCTGCAGAGATTACGCAGCTACAGTGCAGGAGAGGTCAGACACACTCACCATCTAGAGGAAATTACTGTTACGTAATATTACAATGTTTATTAGTTCATTTTATTATTTTCCACAATCATTTCCAGGCATCAGAGGTGTCGCGCACCCGAGGGGTGTCTTTGTTAGCCAGGCCTGGAAACAGCCTGGTAGCAGCTATACGAAGCCAGCAGGAGCCGGTACCATTAGGTAATGGTAAAAAATAAATACCTATACTATATGTATACACTCCCGTTTAAAAGTCTGTCAGTTTAAAAGTCAGTACGAATTTTTTTTTTTCAGCAAAGATGCTTAAATTGATCAAAAGTGACAGTAAAAAGATTTATCTCAGTTTTCACGAAATATGAAGGAGCACAACTGTTTTCAACAATGATTAGGCTATAGTAAGAAATGTTTTCCTTCTGTGTCCCAGCCTACAATGATAAGATTGTAGCATTTTTACGGCAACCAAACATCTTTGAGGTGCTTCAGGAGCGACAGCCGAGTCTGGCGAGGAATCACTCACTCAAGTATGACCCTCCATCTTCCTCTGTTATTGTAATGCATCATTAGCACTTCCAAGCAGTTCTCAGTTTTTCGGGTATGTTTATGTCTAAAGGGAGAAGGTGCTCCACATCCGAACCGAAGGCACACAGAGACTGGAGAAGCTGTCGTGTGATGCTGACCTGGTCATGCTGTTAAGGTAAAGCACCCAGCAGATTGGCCACATGAAAGCAAATTTACCTGTATAAGAACGCAAAGATTTCCTGGGCTGCACAAAGTGTGCATTTGTAATTCATAAACTGTCACACATGCTTTCTTCAGAGTGTGTTTTGATTTGCTTTTCAGTTTGTTTGAGGAGGAAATCATGTCTTACGTTCCTCTCGCTTCATTTCACCCCGGGTTCAACTTCTCTCCGCGCTGCTCCCCCGGTTCTTCTCCCCAGAACTCTCCAGGTGAGTCGGCCGAGAGCTTTAACCATAGGCCTCGGATGGTCTGCAAATGACATTTATATTATTTAGAAGACATCTTGATATTATAATTCCCAATTCAGTCCTCATTTGTATCTCCAGACCAACTTTTCAAGACACATTAGCCCATATACATCAGTATTTAGCACTGGGATAGGATCTGAGATGGATATTAAAACCAGTTATTACAGAGCTCTCTGAAATGCTTGATTCTGATTGGCCAGTTGTGACATTTTGCGGTCAGTCGATAATGACTGTTGCCAATAGCAAAGCTGTATGATGACGGCTCATCTGGGTATTTGAGGCCGGCACTTCTTTCTCTCATATTATACCGCAGATGGACTCTGATGCCATCTTGAGCCTCAATTATCGACTCTACAGTATTTACTGTCAAATGAAACCAGATGACTTCAGTATTAATAATAGCCCTGTGGTAATATTGTTGAAGTGTTTGTCTTGTTGCTCGGATTTTGTACACTGTAATGGATTATAATATAACAAACAGGTAAGATTTTAAAATGGTTCTTCTCAAATCAATATTTCCATGTCCTCGTCATTATTTATGTGGTGAAAACAGCTTTTCTCCACAAATAAAAAAGTAGTACTACTATAGATTATCACTTAAATGTCCATCTTGTTCTAGGCTCAAAGCTGCTAGGAACTGTTTTTGTTTGCGGATTTAATGAGCTTATAAAATATTTAAACTCAAATCAATATTCCGTGTCTAATTATGTACTGTGGCAAGTAGCCGTTGAATAAGCAGGATAATATTTCCTATAATCCAACCGGTGGTTATAGCAGAATAAACCCGACCGGGTGATCAGGACCCTGACACGAAGGGGACTTGCATAAACCACTTCAGGCTGATACAAGCGATATCAAAAGGCTTGATGTACATTATCTCTTACTTAAAGTGATTTATTTTCATGAAGATCCTTAAATTTGCAAGGAAAGTGATAGATTATTCACACACACTCTGATTTACTCTGATAAAGGCTTCCTTGAGCGAACTCCTCTCGTTCCAGTCTGCTGTCTGTCTGGTGAGGGCTCTCCAGGTCAGCTGCTCTCAAGCCTTCAATACTGTCCCCACCCAGCTGCCCCTCTCTGTGTCATGATGGACATGTTACAGACCCTAAGCCTGTTTTGTGTGAATATTCAATCCTTTGTCCACGGCTTTTCCTTATTCTGTCCATAAAGTGGTTAACTAACTAGTCTTGTTTTGTATACTTTCATTTTGTAAAACTTGACCGTTGTGCATGTTTGGACACTCAAAAACCGGTCACAAAATGATCAAGGATAAAACTGTACTCCGGTACATTATCAAAGATCCTTGTCCTGTAATATGTCTTTTACGTAACGTAACGAAAGGAACAATCATCTCACCCATTCGTGTGTTTATTCTCGAGGTGAACAATCTCCTCTTTCCTTTTGGAGTTGTTTTATGGCCTGCTGATCCTTCACAGTCATTCCCTGATGATTGATATTTGCAGTAAGCTGGAGTTCACATCTGTGGTGATGGTTTGGTCTTTTCTTTAGGGACCCAGAGGGCTCGGGCACCAGCGCCCTACCGCAGAGACTTTGAAGCCAAACTGCGCAACTTCTACAGGAAGCTTGAAGCAAAGGGCTACGGGCAAGGACCTGGGAAGATCAAGTGCGTGAACACTGACAATTGATATACAATTTATATAACCGTTCAAAGGTTTTGGCTCTGTGAGATTTTTTTATTGTTTTATAGTCTCTTATGTTCACCAAGGCTGCATTTATTTAATCAGAAATACAGTAATTTTGTGAAATATTATTATGATTTAAAATAACATTTTAAAATATTTTCAAATAGAAAACAGCTATATATTTCTGTGATGGTAAAGCTGAATTTTCAGCCTCACATGATCCTTCAGAAATCATTTTAATATGCTGACTTGCAGCTCAAGAATCATTTCTTATCATTATCAATGTTGAAAACAGTTGTGCTGCTTAACATTTTTCTGGAAATAGTTTTTTTTTTTTTTTCAGGATTCTTTGATTAATAGAAAGTTCCAAAAGAACAGCGTTTATTTTGAAATCTTTGGCAATATTGTAAACTTTTGATCAATTTAATGCATCCATGATGAGTAAAAGTATTAATTTCTTTATAAAAAAAATAAAAAAAACCTTACCGACCCCAATCTTATGTGTGTGTTTAAATATGCTGCTTATAATATTTAAAGTAAGATCAAGTGTAGGCCAATAAAGTAGTATCAGCAAGATAAATGTCCTACACTTCTCACTTCATCTTATTTTTTTTAGACTGATTGTCAGAAGAGATCATCTTTTAGAAGGAACGTTTAACCAGGTCATGGCCTACTCCCGTAAAGAGCTCCAGAGAAACAAGCTGTACATCACCTTTGTCGGAGAAGAAGGGTGAGGCTCCTCGAATAGGTAGTGTTTAAGCAAAAGTCATATGTGGTTATATCTGAATTCTGCTCTTCTTTCCAGACTGGACTACAGCGGACCGTCACGAGAGTTTTTCTTCCTGCTGTCTCAAGAGCTGTTTAACCCTTACTACGGCCTGTTTGAGTACTCCGCTAACGACACGTACACTGTCCAAATCAGCCCCATGTCTGCTTTTGTGGAAAACCATTTGGAATGGTAAGGTTCTTTCCACTTCCTCCCAAGGAATTCCACTTTCTGTGTGGTATGAGAAATCATACTGAATTGCCATTGACAGAGAAATAAATAAGTTATGTCATTGGCTGCTCTCACAGACTGCTGTTATTGCTAGTATCTCTGTTTTTGAGCTTCTTTCATGGACCGCTTGATGTGCCGTGTGTTTTCAGGTTCCGTTTCAGTGGTCGGATTCTCGGCTTGGCATTGATTCATCAGTATTTGTTGGACGCTTTCTTCACCCGCCCATTTTATAAAGCTCTTCTCAGACTGTGAGTGGACCGGAAAGCATTTCATGCATTACATTTAAATCAACATGTAGGGTTCAAAGATGACAGAAAATTGCCTTAAATTGTGAATGTCCTGTGAATTGTATATAAAGGTCTTTATTGAAAACACAAATCTAATTGTCAGAATTCTTTGATAAATAGAATGTTCAAAAGAACAGCATTAATTTGAAATAGAAATATTGAGTAACATTATCAATCTCTTTACTGTCACTATCATATACTGTATATTATGTATATATATGAAGAGGTCAGATGCAAAAGCCTCTTAAGTGCCATCTGAAATTTTCTTCTAGATTGAAGCTCGTATATTTAAGTTTAGTAATTTCACTTAAATGGCAATGAAGATTACCTATTAATTGTCATTTAAGTGAAATTACTGAACTTAAATATACGAACTTGATAAAAATTATCATTCTAGAAGAAAATTTCAGATGGCACTTAGAGGCTTTTGCATCTGAACTCTTCATATATATATATATATATATATATATATATATATATATATACATAAATCACATGTATAATCAATTTAATGCATCCTTGCTGAAGAAAAGTATTAAATTCTTTCAAAAACAACAAAATCTTACTGACCCTAAACTTTTGAACGGTAGTTTATATTTGCTTCCAAATTAGTGGCTGACAGAAATTGTATTTTTGATAGCCAATAGGAAGCAGATATCTAGATTTATTTCATTTAAATTCACCTGTTTTGTTTTTTTACCGCAATCTCAAAAATGTTCCTTAATTCACTTTAATGCAATTTAACAATAAATAAACTAGAATAAATGTTTTACCCCTGTTTGCAGATCCACAGATCTCAGTGATCTGGAGTATCTGGACGAGGAGTTCCACCAGAGCTTACAGTGGATGAAGGAAAATGACATCACAGATGTGCTGGATCTCACCTTCACTGTCAATGAGGAAGTGTTCGGCCAGGTGGGAGAAACCCTGAAACAAATCCTGTCTTAACATCATGAAAATGCTTTCTCATTGTAGATTGTTATGCTTTCTCAATTCTATATATGCGTATATATAAACTCAGCAGAGAAAGAAACGTCCCTTTTTCAGTATACTGTATTTTAAAGATAAGTTTGTAAAATCCACTTTCACACATTCTTTTGGTGCGACACTTTAAATTTCTCCTAATAACGTTTTTAACACACCCCAACCCAGGCGTGTACGTCATCTTATATTGCATGCAGCTTAGTTACGAACATGATGCATGGCAACGACTGACTGTGTGATGAAGGCTATTAGAATGCAGTTAAATTACCTCTAAAATTCAAGAAATTATTACAAAATTTTGTAATAAACAGCTGCCTAAAGTTCCCTATCTTTAAAAATTCGGGGAGAGTGGATTTGGAACGAATTAAACACAAAAATATCTTTGCTGAGATAGGGTGTGTATGTTTGTTAGGTAACAGAGCGGGAGCTGAAGTCCGGCGGGACAAACATGCAGGTGACGGAGAAAAACAAGAAGGAATATATTGATCGGATGGTGAAGTGGAGGGTGGAGCGAGGCGTCGTCCAGCAGACTCAGGCTCTGGTCCGAGGCTTTTACGAGGTAAGCATGCTTGTCATCTGATTTACTCTCTGTCTGTCCGTGTGGCCACCATTTAACCTTTAACCTGTGTGTGTGTGTGTGTGTAGGTGGTGGACTCTCGTCTTGTTTCTGTGTTTGATGCCAGAGAACTGGAGCTGGTTATTGCAGGAACAGCAGAAATCGATTTAAACGACTGGAGAAACAACACAGAGTACAGAGGAGGTCAGAACACACACTTACACCTATATAGACACAAATACATACACAAATACACAACATAAATGCAGTCGGAAATCTTGATATTAGGGCTGTGCCCTAATCCATACGTGTTGAAAGATGTCAGTATTTATCCGGATTCTTTTTCTCACTATATTGTATTGTCACTTCAAGACCTTGTATTCATTATGCATTATATTTTATTTATTTATGTGTGCATTCATATAATTTTCCTACGGTATATTTCCTACCTGCTTGATTAAGGATGATGTTTCTCAGTGCAGTCAGTATACAAAGTGAAATGTTGTGTATTCTAGTTTTGTATATTCATCATCAGGTTATCATGATGGGCACATCGTCATCCGGTGGTTCTGGGGAGCGGTGGAGCGCTTCAATAATGAACAGAGACTGCGTCTGCTGCAGTTTGTGACGGGCACCTCCAGCGTGCCGTACGAGGGCTTTACCGCCCTGCGCGGGAGCAACGGCCTACGACGCTTCTGCATCGAGAAATGGGGCAAGATCACATCGCTCCCGAGGTATAGTGACACACCTTTTCATCTTTCACAAACCTGACTTTGATTTGAGCTGGAATGCGAAAGGTTTAAAATTAATTTAAAGATGCAAATATCAATAATGAAATGATGAAAGGTACAAGTTGTACTAAAAATCTGTAAGCATTCGATTGATCTTTAAACGTTTTATCCAAGTTTCTTCTTCAATGTTAAAGTCAACTTATTACAGCATTTACACACCAGTTTACTTCCATTATATTTGACGTAAGACATAATCAAAATTATACACCTGTCCTTTGTCTTTTCAGTCAGGAAAGAAACTTAAAATAGTCTAGAAATTCTGTGTAAAGGTGTAAAAATATATATTTTAATATGAATTAATATTGAAGGGTGTTTTACAAAAAAAAAATTATGAATTTAAGTGCCTTCTGTTCTGTTAATTGAAATAAAGCTGAAATGAAATAAAATATAAATATTAGTTGAAAAACTTTGAACACATTTTTTTAAATGTTTTAAATTTAAAAATTATAATTTTAAATTATATTAATAAATAATGTTCATTTCAAATTATTAGAATTGTTGCCTTGGTAATAAACTGGAATAAGTTTAAATAAGTTGAAGCACTGAAATTATTTACTATTTAATAATATAAATAATTGAAAAAGAATTATTTAATCATATATTTTAAAATTAACATTAATTAATAATATAAATAATTACAAATTAACTTAAACATTATAGTTTAAAATTAACATTAACTAATAATATAATTAGAAATTGACCGTTTTAATAATATAAATAATTTAGAATTACCACTTATTAAAAGTATAATTATAAATGAAGTGTATTTAAAAATATTAATAATTTTAAAAAGAAAGCTTGTCCCTTGATTTAGTTTTTTCATTGGTGTGTCATCAATGTTAAAAACATGAGCAGCCCTAAACAGATTGGCCAAGATTGTAGAAACTGACGACCAATCCATTTGAGATCATAAACGTGTTTTCAGCCAGGCTGATGGATGTGTCATGTCTGGTTTCTCAGGGCGCACACATGCTTTAATCGTCTGGATCTCCCGCCGTATCCGTCCTACACGATGTTGTACGAGAAACTGCTGATCGCTGTGGAAGAAACCAGCACTTTTGGCCTTGAGTGAGGACTTCACGTGACTTTCCGTGTACACTGTATTTAATTATCTACTAGCGTGGATCGTATCCTGTGTTCGTTTGGTTTGTTCAGGACACCACTGCATGCATCAGTCACCTGCGCGGGTGTACAGTGTGTAACGGGTATGCAATAGTGAAAGAGAAGCCTTCAACCTGCTTTAACACTCAGGGCCTCGACCTCCGCTGGAGGCGCTCTCAGTTCGCACACCATCATTTCGCCATAAACCGTCCTTTTCTTTTGGTGCATTTTGACAAGAATTGTAAAGTTAAAACCAAATACACTCACAGAAAATATCTGATTGAGGTGCCGTAATTACTGTAAGTGATGACATCACAGAATCTCACCCAACACGTCATCATCACAGGAAGTGACATCACGTCATGTCACTTTGCAGGAGTCAAAGACAGACTAGGGGGAAATGGCAAGTCTAAACCTTGATTTGACACTTTTGATGTATTAGTTTATCAATCAATACATTTTACTTCTCAAATCTTTAAAGCATCAACGATGTTCAAGGATGTTCAAGGCTTCATGCTGTTTTATGTTTCGTCTGTAATGTTTGAATGAAATTTTTAGTGTTGACACATGATTGCTTTCAATGAATGAATGTTTTTGGGTATGTTAAAAAAAAAAAACGCCCCAACATTGCATTTTTTCTTTAAGGCCGTCACTGAAAGTGGAAATGCTAAGCAACTCAACAAATCCAGTTAGAATATGTTAATTATACAGCTGTGTAGAGTGAGATTTTGAACCAATGAGATTGCACTGTGGGCGGAGTTACCCAGCGGAACAAAACAAAAAACAAGGGACTGACAAAATGTCTCGTAAGTTGTGGCAGTTGCGTTTGGTTAAGACACTGTGCAAAGGTGCATTCATGGTGACAGTGATTTATAGCGATTTGGGCGTGTACTTTATGTAAATGAGCACTGCCAATAGGAGTGAAGACATCTCGGTAAGTGAATGCTCATAATGAGCGGTTTTACTGTTCATGGTGTGATTCTTTATGCCCTGCTGCAGTTTATATACAAATTTCCCTTAAGCATGTTCATTTTTAATGGCAAAAAAATTGATTAGTTGTCAAAATGGAATGATTTTTTGTTTTATTTATTGTGTGGTTGTTTATTTATTTAAATGTTCAAAAACCGATCATGTGGGCGTTACTGTCTGCGCTCCCATTGGCAGTTCATCGTGGCTCATTTGCATACGATTAAATCTCCACGGCCACTTAAAATTTACTATATGTACTAAAATGTACTTAGAATTTCCTGATGCCATGATATGCACTCATTTTCCCCAATGTTTATAAAATGTATAATCTATTTATATCTATTTATATGGTGTCTTTTTATGACTTAAAGTGGTGAAGAGATTGTAAAGAAATGACAGACCAAATAGTAGAAGAATTTGTGTGCCACACTTCACGTTCACTTGAGTGTTTCAGCTGTTTGCGTGTTTAAGGTGAAGATAAGTGAGAAATTCTGAAAATGAATATATTTATTCAAAAAGGAAATTGGTTTAAATGTCAGAAAACATTTCTTTGAAAGGTCAGATTGGTCCGTTCTGTGGGTTGGTTTATTGACGACTAGATTCCTGTGCTGAAGTTTTGATTATTGTTCATGTTTACATTTTAAAATGATGTGAATGTGTGTTTTATACATTAAGATCGTCATAAATCATCTTAACTTGATGCCATTTAAAGGTGCATGTGTTTGTGTCTAATCCACACTTGATGAATCAGTCTTTTATTTGTATCTCCTAATATTTTCATAAAGGGATTGTCCACCCAAAAAATGCATTGTTTGAATATGCAGAGGATTTAATCGCAACAATGGTTAATTACATTTCTTTACAGAATAACATGATGACAATTATTTGTATTTTTTTTCCATTTCAGTTTAATTTTGGGTGTACTGTCCCTTTAAGGTGGTGATGGAGAAGTAAAGCAATCAGGCTTTGATAGTCTCTGAAATGTAATTCTATCTAAAAATCAATTGCAGCTCAAAAATGAACACTACTTCAACTCAGCTTAAGATGTTAGGAATGTAGAGAAAGTGCATTTGTATTATTTATCCCAATTAAGAAATTATAAAATGTCTGTATATCAAATGTGTACATATTTGCTTGAACAGTCTATGTAAAATCTAAATTTTAAAATGTGATGAATCAATTCAACAGCCAACAGTTCATCTTTTTTTTTTTTTAAACATGTCTTCGTACTTACTATTGACATAATGTTAGTTCAAAATGGTTTTCTCAAATGTATATTACTATGCATATTTGTTTGGAATGATAAGAAATGCTACTCTTTGGCAGTTGTGAAGGACGTTTCTTCATTTATCAAGACTCTCGCAGCCCTGAAATGAAAATGTGAGAGAAATAAGGAGAAGGTTCTGGAACATACTGCCTCTCTGTAAACATGTCATTGTGGGAAATGCAGAAAGAGTTGGCTCCTGCTTCCACCTCGGACACATACACTAGCCTGCTTATGTCTTTTTACACTTTTAATCTATCTGTATGGAAGAGAGTAAGAGCGGAAATGTACAAATGTTAATTTGAATTGTGTGTTGAGGTCAATTATAGCGCCTCTCTCAGGCTGAGCTCTGTAACTACAGCATTACACTGTTAACGAATGTCAATAAACAATCACTTTCTATCTGAATTTGAGTGTCGCTCCTGTGTATAATCCATCATGGTCTGAAATATCGCTGACTCTGGGAAATTGTACAATTTCTTTGTAACGTTAGATATTAAATTATATTCTGTGTACAGTACGGTGTAAAAGGATGTGCTATAATTCCATACATAATCTTAAAACTGATGGATTTTACTAAATACAGCAAAAAATATAAAACACATATTACCAAAAATGTATTATTATAGAAAGCACAGCAATTATTTGTATAATAATAATGAAAATAATAGTAATAAATAATTATTATTGTTATAGCCAGACAGTCAATACTCATTATACTCTTTGACTGCAGATTGACCAATCAGAATCAAGTATTTTACATATATTAATTTGAGACTTCAAACATGTGCCTTGAATTATGTCTTAGGCATTTAATTTAAACAGGGTTTATAGAAGGCATTTCACTCGAAAATATTGCACATTGAAGAAGAAAAAAAGAAGTTATTAAGATTAATGTGAGGTTTATAGGTGTTTTCCTCGCCCCTAAATGTACCAAATCTGGTGTCTTCAGTCTCTCTTCTCATACAATTTTTTTTTCTAGCCCTGTAATATTCAAGAGAATCTCAAGCCAGTAGAAATGTGCCAAAGCCAGACTGTTACAAATAAAATCTGCAAAAATAAATAAATAACAAAATATAGCCTACATTAAAAACGTCATAACGTTTAATGAAGGATTTATATATTTAATTTGCTAAAACACTGTGATGTAATGTAAATATATTACAAAATCAGATCAGAACAGATTGGAGGAGGTGTTCACATGGATGTTTTGGCAGATGAACGCGAGGACAGATGGTCGCCAGAGCTCTGTGGAATATGAGGATATTTCTGGAGCAGGAACGGGGTGGTTTTGGGGGATAACACTGGGATTTTTGAAGAGCTTGAAAGAAGAAGGAAAGTTTGAGACATGAAGCCTCAACTCGCTCTGGAACGAGATTTAGTCAGATTCAGAACAGATTTAGAGAGAACTGAAGAAGACTTAAGTTGAACAGATCACTGCTTACCTCACTGTACTTTGTTTACTGTTTTCTTTAATCATTATTATTATTCATGTAGTATGTATGCTGCTTTGTTTCATCTTGGAAATACAATGGCATACCTACTACTGTACTCTTCCTATTTTTGTTATGTGGTCGATATTCTGATTAATTGGTCAGTTATGAAAGGCCAAGCTGAGTGCACTGCATTATGGTATAATAATAACGCATTATACAGTATGCACTTATACTCTATGTATTTATACAGTATGTATCCGTTTAGTGTGTGAATTTTATATGGTTATTTTTGTCATTCAACATCGGAGTCTGATAGCCCCCTTCCCTATCCGCTATATAATGTAAGCTGCACCAGTTGAGTGCATTAAGTATCCAACATTCCACACTTAGTTTTTTTCAGTTAATTAAGTGCATCATCCGGGTATTCAAAGTGTATTATTTCTTTTTTGAATTTTCAGTGTGAACACACTACTCGCACTTAAAAACATCATACTGTAGATGAGTGCTTAAGTATGCAAGTTGGGAAGCACCTACTATTTACTCAGCCGCTTAGTGTATGAATTTTATAAGGTTATTTCAGTGTTCAACATCTGAGTCTGATGGCCCTTTTGCTACGTGTCCAACATTCCACATGCACTTCATATTTTTGGGTAAATTAGTGACATGACATGAAGGCCAAGTAAGGTAACCCATTCTCGGAATTTCTCCGAAAGCATTTAACCAAGTCAAATTAGTGCACACACATTAGGAGCAGTGAGTAGTGAACACTCACACACACACACAAACCATTTTACCATTTTGCTGCGGCACCCGGGGAGTGATTGGGGGTTAGGAGCCTTGCTCAATGGCACCTCAGTCATTTCTTGCCAGTATTGAAAATCGAACCCACAACTTTCGGGTTACCAGTCTGACTCTCTAACCTTAGGCCATGACTAAGTGCATCATCCGGATATTTAAAGTGCACAAAAAAGGCATAGGATAGTGCATGAGCATGCCAATTGGGATGCATCTATTTTTTTCTAGTTGTATGCTGCACATTTACCGCTTTGAGTATAACTTCATGGGTTTCTCTTCCAAATGACAGTATTTATGGCGTGAATGGAGCATAAGCTGGTTGCTTTGGTTCAGGAGGAACTGTTAAAGGTGCTGCTGTTTCTGTTGTGGTGCTCAGTGACTGACGTCTGTCTAACTCTACAGAGCATGAAACACTGATGATGTGTGACGTCTGCATGAGCAGGTGCGCAGAGATATTAGGCTTGTTTGACTTGAACCGGCGCTGCACATACCGATCGTGAATGACATGACATCAAAGTACCGCTTGAGCGAATAGAGACGGCTCCTTATGTTTTTGAATTTCTCTCATGGTACTTTGATGTCATAAACCGATCAGTCTGTGCAGCACCGGTTCAAGTCGAACAACCCTATTGAATACATATGTTGACAGGCAGGTAGGACATTGTACCATTGCATTCGGACCGAATTGCAATGATTGGACAAACATTTTATGGTCCTACGCCTTCCACAGGCGAGATATATACTACATATAAATACATTTAGACCACTTAACCTAACTTAGTGATTGCTATGAGGATGTGAAAAGGCTTTCAACCAGCATAACAAAACATGATTCTGGAACAAATCGCCTACCCTGCCTTTAATGCAATTAAATTATTATTATAGCTTTAAGTGCAACCAGTGTTTTTGGCTCACTGTGCTGCTGTGGATGAAATCTGCTCACTCTTGTGAATGTTGATTTTTCATATGTAGTAATGGTTATGATGAACTGAGCATGGTTTAAATGTCAAATGAAAAAAATAAGTAACAAGGGAAATCTTTCAGTACATTGCCCAAAAAACCAACCAATCTATGTAGTTTTATTTCCAGTGAACAAAGATTTTTTTTTTTGTTGAAATAGCACAAAATTGTCTTAAGTTTATATTAACCACATGACCTAGAGCACTTTAACAAGGTGCACTTGTTTTTCTGTATATTTTGCAGATTTCGAAATTTCTCACAAAATGAAACAATTGTGACTGTTTTGACAGTGTCATGAGAAACTTGTGATTCAAATTTCTAGTTACTGAGGCTTAATGTTTTACTGACTCCTGCTGGTAAGCTTTAGTAACTACAGTGGTACTAGACAATAAATAAACAATAAATAAATAAACATAAGAAAGTATTTCAATATACACGTACACCACACACACACACACACACACACACACACACATATATATATATATGATAAAATGCATAAAATTACAGTGTATGACATCATCCATCTTTAATGAAGCACATAAACAGCAAAAAAAAAACTACTAAATCACAATTTCTACAAGCTTCATCCCGGATAAATATATATTAACATTTCAAGTAGGCAAATATATGAAAATGCCATAATCACATGTGCTTAAAAAAACATGCTGTCAATCATCTGTTGTCCAGGAACTCTCTGACCGTCCATTGGCATTTGTTGTCTGTGTTTAACATTGATGCAATGCTTCTGAATGAAGTTATTCTTCAGATTCCGTCTTGTTGAAGATCTCAATGGTTTCTCCTTCCCTCAGTTTTAGGAACACCTGCTGGAGGAGCCATCTAGTGACAAAAGAGGTTAAGATTATTATATAATGTAACATATCTATTAGCATACACAAACCCATGAAGACAAAGGCACAGCTTTGAAGGTTTCAGAGGAATGTCTTTTTGAAAACATGGTACCTGTTCATGAGAGTGTCTCTGGTGGACGTTGTGTAGAGATAACCTCCAGTCTTTGACCCGGTAACTGGGATCTTCAGCTGAAAATGATTTATACAGTGATTAATATATAGAGTGTATATATACACTGAACATAATTATAAACCCAATACTTTTGTTTTTGCCCCCATTTTTCATGAGCTGAACTCAAAGATCTAAGACTTTTTCTATCTACACAAAAGGCCTATTTCTCTCAAATATTGTTCACAATAAAACTGCACATTTTAGAGTGGCCTTTTATTGTGGCCAGCCTAAGGCACACCTGTGCAATAATCATACTGTCTAATCAGCATCTTGATATGCCACACCTGTGAGGTGGATGGATTATCTCGGCAAAGGAGAAGTGCTCACTAACACAGATTTAGACAGATTTGTGAACAATATTTGAGAGAAATAGGCCTTTTGTGTACATAGAAAAAGTCTTCGATCTTTGAGTTCAGCTCATGAAAAATGGGGGCAAAAACAAAAGTGTTGCGTTTATAATTTTGTTCAGTGTTTATATATAATTAAAAGATATATAATGAATATATTTCTCAGGTTGATGGTGCTGCTGACCTGAGCGCTGCTGTGGTCCATGCGGTTGTGTCGGTCAGATAAATGGATGTTGTGGATCTTTAGAGGAGGAGCGCCGAGACTGGCCATGGCTGTGGAATTATTGTTCAGTTGTTCGAGGGCCTGACGGTAGTACTCTGCTTTTGCAAAATTTTCTGAAAGAAACAGGACACAATTGTTTACAAGATTTTTAACAGATAACATAAGATGTAATTAACTTCAGACTTACTCTGCATGAGGTAATACATCATAGCGCAGCCGCCACCGGTCACTACAGTGATGAAGATGGTCATCTGCTGCAGGAGGCCGATTGATCGACTCATCCTCACTTCAGCTGGAGGAAAACTCTATACAACAGCAGTAATGACAAACATTTAGCTTGATCATAGAAATATAACAAAGTCAATGAATTTATTTCCTTCATGATCTTAAAAACCTTATAAGGCTTCTGCTTCAGTGCTTGAAATTAGGTTGAAACAGTACCAGTCAAAAGTTTGAAAACATTACTATTTTTAATGTTTCTGAAAGAAGTCTCTTATGCGCTTCAAGACTGCATTTATTTGATCAGAAATACAGACAAAACAGTAATATTGTGAAATATTATTACAATTTAAAATAATGGTTTTCTATTTTAATATAGTTTAAAATTGAATTTATTTTTGTGATGCAAAGCTGGATTTTCATCAGCCATTAGTCTTCAGTTATTATCAATGTATCAATGTTTTGTTGCTTAATATTTTTTTTTTATAACAGGATTCTTTGAAGAATAAAATGTAAAATAAGCATTTATCTGAAATAGAAATCTTTTGTAACCATATACAATAATACGTTTAAAATTTCTAAGAGATTTTTATGTTGAATAAATGCTGTTCTTTTTAAATTTGTATCCATCAATGAATCCTGAAAAAAGTATCACAGGTTCCAAAAACATATTAAGCAGCTCAACTGTTTCCAACATTGATAATAACTGACTATCATCAAATCAGCATATTAGAATGATTTCTAAAGGATCATGTGACTCTGAAGACTGGAGTAATGATGCTGAAAATTCAGCTTTGATCACAGAAATAAATTAGTTTAAAAAAAAATTATTAAAAAAAAAATATATATATATATATAGGCCTATATATATATATATATGAAATAAATAATAAAATTAATTATATATATAATATATACACACACACATACATAATATGAAATAACAATGGGCAGTATGAGAATAAGTTATTCTATTATTATTATATACTGCCCTTTGTTATTTCATAGTTCCATGGTTTTACTATTCTAAATTGTGGAATATATATTTGGTATTTACCTGGTATGATTTAGTATTCAGTGTCCTTGAAAGACAGTCCTAGCATGGGACATTCTCTAAAAAGAAAGTCCAAAACACGGTAAACGTTATGATTTAGCATTCTACAATAATACAGTGAAATTTATTTTACAAATCTGCCTTCGTCTTAAAGATTGATACTTTACTAAAATGGGGTTTATCTAAAAAATGGTCTAAAAATGTCACTGAATTTCACAGAACTGAGACCTAATTTCGTCCATTCATGCATCGGCTGTTCATAATAATAATAATAATAACTCACCGTAACATCGATTATTTGTATAAGACACTAACAGCAGCGCGCTATGGACGCGGCCATGTTCGTTTCACTTTGAAAAACTTTATTCAAACATTGATGTAGATATTCTGATCAAACGCATAGTAAAGCTATTTATTATCATATAAATGAAAACGTAAACGCGTCAGTAAAGTTATTAACTCTTGATTTTTTTTACGATACTCTGTTTATTTATTATGTATTTGTCGACAACCGGAACACGAGCGGCTGGAGCGCGTGACGTCAGACGCACGCGCGGTTACGAAAAAGAGTTATGAAAGTTCTTTCCTGAGTCACACTAGAAGAGCATTCATTTCTCTTATTTCACTGCGGATGCATTAGAGATTCACACCAAAGGCTCGTCGAGGACATTCAGAGGTGAGGACATTTATATCTTGCTCTTGCACTTATGCATATTGTTATAGTAGAATTACAATGATTCGTTGTGTAATCTCTCATTTGCGCGTTCATGAGCGCGATGCAGATGCAGATGTGTTTCGGTAGTGTGGCGCTTTTGGTGATTTAATTAACACGCGTTTTGAAGCATTTCAATAAACCGATTTCTTTCCTGTATATCAATATACATTTTCTAGTATTTGTGAAAATATATATGCACTGGCAGCATAATAGCCAAATTATTGTTGTCAGTAGTTGTTGGTTGCGGGTTATATATTACCATGTCACATGACATAAAAAAATTATAATAAAATAAAATAATATATATATATATATATATATATATATATATATATATATTGGATTTTTTTATTCATTATGTCATTTGAAAATGAAAATAATAATATAAAAATGTTCACTTCATTTAGTATTTATGTGGATTGTTTGTCTTTTTTAAATATAAATTAATGTCTTCACTGCTGCTGTCATTACCACCATTCCAAACATTTAAATGTTAATTCTATTAATAATCACATAAAAGTGCCGAAGTTAAGAAATACCCTCAAACATAAAGTAAATCTTGTGATATTTATCATGAAATAAAAAGATAATTTTATTTTAATAGCATGCACTTTAATTAATAATTTATTCATTATTTACTGAGTAGGAAGGAGGGTGACCACACAAAAATAAAACACACTAAACGACTTTAGGCAAATATGTTTTAAGTTCCAGGTAATGGGAAATGTCTCCCATTTTCCCCATAAATGAGTGACTGATATAACCAAGACCTGTTTTTCCTTACGCAATATTCAGAAAAGCACTGCAGTTATTCTCAAGAAACATGTTTTTTTTTTTGTAAAGGAAGTGTGACTAAACACAAGCCGTTATCAGTCAAACACACATGCAGACACACCAAAAACTTCATTTCAGCGAACTTTCTTCTCAAACCAGTTTCTCAAAAATGTTATGCTCTGCCATGTCTTTACAAGCTTGTTTTCATAGGATGACGAGGTCAGTGTAGATGTGGATCGATCCACTCCATGATTGTGTGGTAGATTTCCCCTACGCACCTGACTTAAGTTAACCTCTGACTTAAGTTAACTTCTGACTTGAGTTAACCTCTGACTTGAGTTAACCTCTGACTCAAGTTAACCTCTAGCGCTTCTCCAGTCGAGTCATGTGACGTCTCTCCCCTAATGAACACTATCATTTGGGAATAATAACATAATTTTTCTCTGATATGATTGGTTCTTCGTATATATTTTTCTGTTACGGGGTAAAAGCACATTTGGATTCCTTGATGCTTCAGCTTATTGCTCAAAGTCATGAGGTAAAAATATATATCAATGTACAATGTACAAAAGCATATAAATGTTCATTCTGAAGGAAAAATGAATGTTAGTTATGATTAATTCAATTTCCTTTCACACTTGTTTGAAACTTTTTCCATAAATGCTGCATTTGATTTGATTCTTCATCATAAAAAATTTAAATGAGGTTCAGAACAAATTCAGTTTTATTTCTTCACGATAAGCACACTTGTTGCACTCGTAGTTAATGCTGATTTTCTGCTTCAGGAATCATGTTGGGATCAGTGGTTGTCGGTCTGGGCATCGCAGGGTGTGTGAGGATGAGAGATTTAGCGGCTCCTCTACCGTCCAGCGCTGCAGAGAAGCTCAGCCTCAGAGGCTTTGTGTCCAGGTCAGTGCCTCGTCCACACATTCACACTGACACTTGATTTGTTCCACACTTTAAAGCGCTTACGTTGCAGGTTTTTTGTGACCCTATAGAACACAAGATAAGTTCTCAGTAACATTTCATATCATATAGCAAATATTTACTGTGCTTTGCTTGGTGTGCAGTTTAGAAATCCATACGCCTTCATAAATAGCCCATGGTGATGATGTCTGCACTTTAAACATGCTTTTGAGTCCTCTTATTGAAAGAGCCACACTGAATCTGAATGTATATATATACCAGTATATATATATATATATATATATATATATATATATATATATATATATATAGACATAATAAAAGTCTCTAGTGCTCACCATGGTCGTATTTATTTAATAACAACATTATTACAATTTCAAATAAATGTATTCTGTTTATAAAAGAAATAGAAAACATTTCTATTTTGAAATAGAAATCTTTTGTAACATTATACAATTCTTTATTTTCACATTTAATCAATTTGATGTGTCCTTGACTCCTTGCTGAATAAAAGTATTAATTAATTTATTTTTATTTTTATTTTTTACTTACCCCACATTTTTGAATAGTAGTGTTTAAGAAGGATCAAACCGAAATTATAAATATATAAATATACCTATAAATAATTACACAAATAAATAATATAAATAAATAAATATAATTATTATTTTTATTTTATTTTAAACTTCTTTTATGATTTTTCATTTTATTTTCTTAAATATTATTTTTAGCTTTATTTATAAAAATAAAAATCATGTATTTATTTATATTTCCCACGTGTATTTATTGATTTATTTATACATTAATTTATTTTTACTTAACATAGAAATGAGGGATATATATCCGATAATTAGTTTTGTTGTTTTTGCAGGAGGACTCTTGAAGACCAGCAGAGCGTGGAGCAGATCACTATGGCGGAGGCGTTGAGCAGAGCTGACATCCACGTGGCGTTTATATGCACGGAAAACACCAACCATGAAGAGAGCATCAGGTATCACACAGATAATCTCTTCTAACCCCTCTCACATGGCAGAAAGCCTCATTCATGATGGTCTCTCCTGTGATCTGCTCGATCTCAGGCAGTTCCTGGAGGCGGGGAAGCACGTGTGTGTTGAGTATCCCATGACCCTCAGCTACACGTCTGCAGTGGATCTGTGGAACTTGGCTCAACAGAAGGGTGAGCTGCTGTCTGAGGACGCACGTCTTCTGTCTTCTTCAGTAAATATTTAAAATAGTAGAACGTAGAGCTGCACGATTAATCGTGAAAAGATCGCGATCCCGATTCAAACACCCACAAGATCTTATTACTTAATGACAATGATTCGCCTACATCTATTAAACCTTTGACAGTGAACATTCAGATCTGGGTTCTGATCCAGAAAGAGCAGTTGTCATGTACAGATATGAAACAGCTTCACAAACAGTCTTTTATAATCTTCATAATTAAAGTCTTCATAATTCAAATTATCACAGAAGTACAGAGATGAAAGTTTATAGTTTGGATATAAACACTGATGTCTATGGTAGCGAGCAATATAGAGTAAATGACTTTTTGAAAGTAACCCTCCGCTTCAAATAACGGATTGTATTAATTACATTGTTACACCAGTAGGTGGCGACAAGTGACTGTTAAAAAATGTATTTGTCGTTGAATCATTCATTCAAGAGATTCGATCAAAGTATTTATGAGTGAGTCATTGAATCAAATTTCATTCAAATTGATTTAACATTTTAAGATGGCGGCAAATGACATTTTGTCAGAACCTCTTGTAAATGAAATGTTATTTTGTTTAGTTGTCTGTTCAGACTCGTGGGAGAATCGTGATCTTCAGTTTATCCAGAAACGTGCAGCTCTAGTAGAGCGTTTGTCATTATAAAGCAGCTAAATATTATTTTTCTACTTATGTTTTAACTTCTATATGGTATCTTCAGACCTGGTGCTTCATGAAGAACATATTGAACTGCTTACTCCTGACTTTAAACAACTGAAAAAAGACATCTGTGGGAGAACACTGGAGAAGGGAACACTGCACTTCACAGGTAGAACAGCACACCGTTCATCTTCTGTTTAAAGGTTTCCTCTAGGGTTTTGAGTGACAGTCATGTTTCTCCTCAGGCGGACCCATGAAGCCAAATTTTGGGTTCCTGTCATTCAGTGGCATTTCCAGACTGACCTGGTTGGTTGATCTTTTCGGGGAGCTCACGGTTACTGCCACATCTCTGGTGGAGGAGAAGGAGAACAAATACATGAAGATGACGGCACACTTACTGACTCAACAACACAAGTGAGCACACTGTCACCACAGAGAGGGCCTTCTTTGCTTCACAATCATTTATTTATTTTAGATTTTTGTATTATTACATTTATTCTATTTTTTAATGCACAGCTGCCAAATAACGTGACCATAAACAACAAAAAATGTAGGTTAAAATATAAAACTCAGTAAATTCATTGAAAATGTTGGGGTCGGTAAGAGTTTTTTTTATTGTTGTTGAATTAAGTATGGTCACAAGGCTTCATTTATTTAATGAAAAAAGGTAAAAACAGTAATATTGTGAAATATTATTACAATTTAAAATAGCTGTTTTATTTCAAAATGTAATTTATTCCTGTGATGCGAAAGCTGAATTCATGACTCAATACTCATACTCAAGTATTATTATTATCAGCGTTGAACAGTTGTGCTGCTTGATGTTTTTGTGGAAAGTGTGATTTTCTTTTATTTTTCAGGATTCTTTGATGAATAGAAAGTTGAAACGAACAGCATTTATTTGAAATGTTTGTTACAGCATTGTAAATGTCTTTATCGTCACTTTTGATGCATCCTTGCTGAGTATAAGTTCATTTCTTTAAAGAAATGTGTTGCTCCCAAACTTTTTAACAGTAACGTTAGTGTCTATTTTTAGAATGTGAAACTGGTCATCATTTCTTCATTTTTCAATACTTTATCACCTTTTTTTTTTTTTTTTGCTATTCACTTAGATTGAGATTGAGTAAATTTACTTTTCTGTGTACCCGTATTTTTCGGACTATAAGTCGCTCCGGAGTATAAGTCGCATCAGTCAAAAAATGCGTCATGAAGAGGAAAAAAAAACATATATAAGTCGCATTTATTTAGAAATTTATTTCACAAAATCCAAGACCAAGAACAGACATTTAATCTGGAAAGGCAAGTTATTCAACTACACAGTAGCACACAGAACAACAGGCTGAGTAGGTGTCTGGTGTGTTAACGCAACACATTAACAGTTATTCAGCTACACAATAGCATAAAGAACATATACCTGGGAGGCTGAATAGGCTAAATTAACATAAGCTAGCGAGTCCAACAAGCAAGTTACCAGTAAACAAGTTCACCAAGCTCCCGCGATCTCATTCCACATCACTGAATCCATTGAATTTTCTTCATCCTTGGTGTCGCTTCTGAACAACTCCGCCATAGAGCGCCCTCTCGCGGCTGTAGACGGTAATGTTTTCATCTCAGTCTGAATTAATTTTGATATATAAGTCGCACCCTATTTTTTACAGTCTATGGTCGCACCTGACTATAAGTCGCAGGACCAGCCAAACTATGAAAAAAAGTGCGACTTATAGTCCGGAAAATACGGTAGATTTGTACAGTTTTATGGGTGGTGCTTGCATTTCTAAGTGGTTACTTGGGTGTGACTAAATGGTTGACCCAACCTTAGATCAAAATAGCTCAAAACTGTATGAATTTTTTTCACCTGTTTTATAATCTGACATGCAAAAAAACACAAGTGTTTTCTGGTGCAGACCTCTCACTTGGATTGAAGAGCGAGGTCCAGGACTGGGCAGAGTCAAGCGCATCGACTTCCACTTCCAGGACGGCACCATCAGCGAGCTGCCAGCCGGTCAGCGGGATCCAGTGGGGCTGTTCATGCAGGATCTGGTGCTGTTCGGCCGGAAGCTGCAGGGTGACGTCTCCGCTGCCGAGCTCCAGGCGGAGAGGAGCCGGATCTTACACTGTCTGGAGCTGGCGGACCGCATGCAACAGCTCAGTGAAAGCACTCAGGCCTGAACCTGTCCACTGTGGGATATGCGCTCTGTCTTCTCCCAAATGTCCCATATGGAATTGTGGGATATAGACTGTGGTATAGAGACAGACAACTGGGGTGTAGAATAATATAAAAAAAAGAGATTTATGGTTTTTTTTTGGGGGGGGGGGGGGGGGTTTTGCAACCCGTTACTTAACGCCTTTATATATAATGCATTATGAAAAATATTTTAATGCATTAATTATGCCTTGTAATGCACCGTATAATGCATTATATGATCTCATGAATAATTGTAAAGACAGATAGTACTTTATAATGCATGTCTATTCATTAAACACACCTTTAGAAAGAAGAATGCGTTAAAACAAGACAAACAACCAGTTTCTGATGTACCAATGAATCTACAAATATTATAATGCAATTATTTCTGAAATGCCTTATAATGTACATTATGAATAGCTTTATAATGCATTATACATAATGGCTTCAAGTAAAGCGTTACTGATTTTTTTTTTTTCATGTGTTTTTTCTAACACATTTATTAAGTTTGAGTTTATTAATCATTTGCTGTTAAGCTCTAAAAAGAACCCAAAAAACACCATAAAAGTAGTGACTTAGTTTGTCCTATTATTCACAAAAAAAAAAAAACTAAGTTTATTATAGGGTTTTTTTTGGTCCTTTTTGGACCTTGACAGCTATTTCTAGGTAATTATTTATCAGTATTGGGAAATTGCAGTGATTTAAAAAGTCTTTGATTTGGAAATTCAACTAATAGTTTTGTGTTTAACTAGTGGGCCGCATCAGAATAGGCAGTAACAGCACATTCCCTCATTGTAACATAGATCTGCACAAAATTCAAACACTAATTTCTAGGGGTGTGACGAGACGCTTACTCCACGAGACGAGACGAGACACGAGATTGGGTTCACGAGAACGAGACAAGACGAGATTTTTACACAATTTTAAGAAATCCTCAATGATGAAATATATGAATGGAAAATAGTCTTTTATTCAACTGAAAATCACAAAATGCAAAACAATTTATGTGCATTTTGAAATCAACTTGTAATGAATGTTATTTTACTTCTATTTTAATGAATTCTATGCAGTAAAGGACATGCAAACACTGCAAAATGTTTTGCTATAAACTCTACTTCTCCCTGTACGATTTCACATGAGAAATCTAACTCCTTTCCACAAATCGAACATAAAAAAATAAAACAGTATAAATAAAATAAATATAAATAACTGAAATAACACTTTAAATGCAAACAGTAAGTGTGTATCCATAATCAAAGTACTGCTCTCTCAAAACTACAAGTTCAAACAGAAACAATTTTTTTCTTCAAGCATGAAAAAGAGATAAATTAACTAAGATAAGCCTAAGATATGGTCATGTTCTTTTTCAAGAATATAAGCATGTCGACGATTTCTGGCAGCAGTTGAGACCTTTGGGCAGGGCTGCACGATATGAGGAAAAGCTGCGATGTGCGATAACATTGTTTAATATTGCGATGTCGATATGACTTGTGATATGTGAATGTTAGCTATACTGTTCCCATGTCTTAGTGCTTTAATAGGTTCTTTGCGTGATAGGTCAAATGTTTATTACCTGCCTGGTTCAGATTACACTATTTTGGCACGATCCGTTTCGTGGAGACTCGTAAAGAACAACGGGCGTCGGGACGCAAGATTCGATCGTTTCATTTCGTATAGTGTGTCATAGTGGGCGACAACGCGTCTGTGATGCTTCACAACAGAAAGACTAGCATGTTTAATTTTAACGGTCCTCCACGACGGGTTGAGTGTGAGCGAGAGTGAGTGAGAGTGCGGTTACAGTGAGTGTGCGTGTGTGCACGCGCGAGTGAGCGTGTGTGTGTGTGTGTGTGTGCGCGCGAGTGAGTGAGTGAGCGAGGGACAGTGAGTGTGTGTGTGTGCGGAGTGTGTGTGTGATTGGCCCGGCACACAAATGATTTAAAAGTGGCAGGGGCATCTTCAATACAAATTTCACCCTCACGCTGACATCACGCTGACATCACAACAACTCATGAGACAAAGTTTTTTTTTTTTTTTTTTTTTTTTTTTTTAACTCACGATACAAAATTTCACTCGACGAGAAATCTCGTCGCGTTTTAATCTCGCGAGATCTCGTAACACGAGATCTCGTCACACCCCTACTAATTTCAGACAAATGAACCAGTGATTTCAACCATTGTTCACACAGGCTGGAGCAAAACATGTATGTATGTGTCATTGTGCATTTAAGTTACTCTGTTGACATTTTGTAGTTTGTTCTGTGGCACCTAGATGAGCTCTGTAGGCATTCATACATGCTTTGGAGCAAAATCAAAGTTTTCTTTGAAAGTTTTGGAAAGTTTTTTTTTTTTCACATCTGATCATCCTTTCCTTTCTGTGTTCTTTATGAGGAGATCATACATGTGATGAGAAAGCACTGAATGGAGCAGATCATGGACTCTATTAAGGAAACATGTAATGCACATATCATTACCAAGAGGAATGTTCAATGTTGTTTCTAACCTAAATGCATTGTTTACTTTTGTCTTAATGTGTACTTATTTGTGTTATTCAGTTAAATAAAAAAAATGGTGCTTGCTTTATGGAATTTGTTTCTGCAGCTGAATCCATACGACATAACTTGAAATCACTTATTTTGAAAATTAAGCTTACTTTTTTTAAAACCTTTTTTGCATTGTGAGTTTTTAAGCATGTCCATCCCAATTTTGTTTCTGTAATAAAATAAATAAAATACAATCATCCTGACACACGTCTTAAATTCAAGTCAATTCACATTTATTTGTAAAGTGCTTTTCACAATTTATATTGTTTCAAACATTCAGTAAAATGGTACGTTTGTTTTGTATTTGTGATTTTTTTTATTCTTTCACATTGTTTTACGCAATTATTATGGGTGCATATACTTAATTGTCTGGAGCAAAAATAAGTTAATTTTCTTAATGCAAAATATTTTTTGTTAACGCTTTACTATAAAGGTTGATTCATTGACTTCTTGATTTATAACTAATTGAAGTATTAGGTATCATGAACTAATGGTGAACAATAATATTGAATACATTAAGATCAGTTAATGTAAAAATTCATATCTAATGCATTAATAACAAGTGGAACCTCATTGTAGCGTTAGCATTTGTTCTTTTGCATTTGAGATATGAAATATGATCCAGACATGACACTCATGAAATCCTGGATTCCTTCCTCAAAAGTGAATTAAACATTTACATATATTTATTAATCATGTTCAGACACCAAGAGTGAAAAAAACAGTTTCAACTTTTATTCAAAAGAAAAGTCAGTCTTAATGTAACAGCTGACAAGGGCAGGGCCTTATTCCCCAGAAGCTGTGGTAAGATGATGCAAACACTGTCATGTGCTCCTATCCTCACAAATGAACAAACACATTCAGATGAGACATTCTTTTGCAGTAAATTTCATCTACTCTATGAATTAAAAACAGGAACTGTGTTTTGTTTGTTTGTTTATTTGATTGGCTGCATTGCTGAAACAGTTTCGAGATCCTCATTAGACTTCCTCACTGGACTTTCAATTTCTGATTGCAAAATGTGGTTGATACAAAAAAAAAGAAAAAAAAAGCTTCAAATAAATTTCAAAAACATATTAAACCTAGAAAATAGAAGTTGGAAAAAGCAAAATGGGAACAATTGAGCTTCAAAGAGCAGCTGGCTTCAGTTCTGGTCTAGTTGAAAAGTGTCTGGAATGTTTGAGGATGGAAGTACTCGTGTGCATCATCATCATCATCATCATCATCATCATCATCCTCATGCTGGACAAGACACACCGCTAAACACAACAGTAATAAATATACAAAAAATGAAATGAAATAAAGGCAGAAAAATGACAAAGTCCTTGATTACAGCACGTCGCAACAACTGTCTTTAGTCTTTAACCTTCAGCTGTCGGTCAGATCTTTCTGCTGGCTCTGTCACTTCAGCCAGTGTAAAGAGAATGAGAAGAAGAAAAACACATTCCTCCTGGTTGTCTATCAGACCTGAGAAGAGCAGGGCATTCTGGGAAGCTTCTTCTGGAAGTCAGAGCGATGCGGGCTGAGGGTGGTCGGAGGGGCTCACGTGGACTTCTGTTTATAATGAATGGTCAGGTCTCCACCGCTCTTCCAGATAAAATGCTTAACAGTCCTGAGGTCCATGTTTGGATCCAAAACCTAGGAAAGACAGCAAGCATTTTTAACAGCAGTCTACAAAAAGTATCTCACATTTTTTACCATTTAAGGCCGTTCACACAACGAACGATAACTATATTAGCATTCACACCAATGCTCTGTTTATTATAAGCACGCACTGCAGATTTGTCGTCTCCTGTTTCTTTAAAGCAGGACGGATTCTGATTGGCTGTCAGTGTTTTTATTGTTTATCAGCTAGAAAAAAAGAAAAAAAAATCGCTTTGAAAGTGATTACGATGATATAGTTTCTATGTGTCGTTATCATTATAGTCGTGGTGTGAACTTAGCCATTCTTTTAAATTTAGCCATTCATTGTGGTTTTCGTCCTTGGTGTGAATGGGCCTTTAGGAACACAATGTGAACGATACAATCTTGCCTGAAATTTCAATCAAATTCAGTGCAGTCGAGCATTAATGCAATATAAGGATGAAAATAATGTTAAAGCAGGGGAAAGTAACCAAAACTGTGGGGTAGTGAATGATTTACTTAAGTTTTAATATCTGTTCCTGGCTTTTCACACTTGTTTAACTGGGGTTATGGCCACTTTGACACCTGGGTTAATCAATGTTTCACACTTGTAATATTGTTATGAAGGGTTATTGACGTCACAAAAGCAGTTCTACTGGACTGCACTGACAAAGATTTACAGTGTCAATGTAAAGACCAGTGTTTTAGCAAAAAACAACCAATCAAAAACTAAATAACGGTCACCTCATTTAAATTTGTTTCAGCATCTGGGAAAAATGAAGTGTTGAAGAGCAAATAATGAGTACATTGGAGCAATGAGTGTGTTTTCTTGTCTGGAGGTGGTAAAGAAGGTGATAGCAGGTCTAACCTGATCTAAACACATGAGCTCAATCTTCTCTTCGGCCATCACTGCCACGTCTTCCTCTTTCTCCAGCTCTGCCGGCTTGTCATTGGCTGAGGAGCTGGTGGTCTGTGACTCCGTGTCAAGGTTGATGATCTTCTCATAGACGTGCTCCATCACTTTCCGCACCTGCAGCATGTCACTAGCAGACAGACGGTCCCTGAAAACAACAGGCCGTGATGAATAATCTCCAAAATATTATCACTTTTACAATTCGAATGCATTTATCTTACAAGATGTCTAAAATATTCAATTAGAAATTAGACTAAGCATAATGATTTTTTTTTTTTTTTCTCACTTATAGACTACATACTTTTTGAGTGTTTTGGCCCCGGATGATGAGTGAGGTTGGAGGTAGAACGGGATCTTGTTGAATTTTGGCATGTTTTTCTGAAGCAGGAAAGAAAGCAGTTCATATTATATAACGTTATCCATATGATGGACACATAATGGGATGATTGTGGGATTTTAAACACTCACATCTACAGTGATATCAATAACCCATTGAGGTACAGTTTCATTCAGTAACATAGACTCAGTCTCTCCCCCAGAATCACGGCATAATAACCTGGAATTGGAAGGAAATATGGCTTATAATGAAGGCAAGATCCAGGAAGAATGGTGATTTAATGTCTTCATCATTCTGACCTAAACAACGTTCTTCCGCCCGCTTCACCAAAGATGACAGGAGTGTGTGGGGGAACCTGGAAGTAGCCGTTGCCCTTTTGAATTCGGCTCTCATGATCACCGTTTACTGCAGACAAACAGAAAATAATGAAGTCAGAAACCAAGTGCATATTTACATGTTGCAGAATATCAGATGTTTTATAACTATGCAATCTGAATTCCAGAAATAAAATGTTTGCATAAACGCAAAAATAATTGCATGCATCCTTTGCGGATAAGGCTTTCATCCAAGATGGCAGACAAGAGTCATGGTAAATTTTATTCAGTACTAAAAAGTATTACTAGAAAATAATTCCGTATCTAATAATTCCGGCAATAAAATCTTATTTAAATGCCTTTATTAAAAGATTAAAATTTTTTTTTTTTTTTTTACAAAAGCACCTACCATGGTTGAGCTCATTTTCCTCCTCTTCCATTGGGTTTATGTGAGTTCTGGGCCAGAATTCCAACAGGGCCTGCAGGAGCAGCCCACCAAGATTCACTGGAACATATGAATAAACACAAAGAATAGTTACGTTATATAATTCCCACTGTTGAGTTAATGTTGTAAGGTTGAAAAACAAACAAACAGAGACTTCTAAAATCCTGTTGTTTATCTGTATAATTGTCTTGTTTTTCAAAACTATATTCTAAAAGGATTTTAAAGAGTTGCTAAATTAAAAGCATTTCTATCTAGATTTAAAATATATATTATTTTTTTTTACCACAAGGTGGCACTCTCAAAACATGGTGCCAATGACAATTACAGAATTCTGCAATTATAAGCCAATGTCTAAATGGCCGACACCCAAAATGGCCGATAGCTTGCTGTACTGAGTCTGAAGAAACTCGTTTCGTGATTTTTGGCCAAACCGTTCAGAAGTTATAAGCAAAAATAGCGGGTCAAAAGTTATTAGCATAAACGTGAGTGCAAATTTGGACAGTTGGTGGTGCTAGAGGGTTTGAGTTAGAGACTCCAAATTTGCTATGGTAACAGCTCAAACTTTGCTTTATCTGTGTACCAAATTTTATAACTTTCCCGTAAGCGGTTCTATGGGCGGCCATAGACTCAAGAGCGGAAGAAGAACACTAACGATTACAATAGGTGCCTGCCCATCTTAGGTGCTTGGCCATTAATAGTAATAAAAAAATAATAATCAATTTTTCAGTTACTCAAAAATGCATCATCAGCAAACAAAAGAGTCTAGTATGGAAGCTTGTTTTTGCCATGGATTCAAAAAATAAAAAAGGTAATTGCAACTTTTTATCTCAGATTTTTAATTCAGACTTTTTCCCCCGCAATTTCGAGTTTGTATCTCACAATTTGAGTTCTGAGGAGAAAAAAATTGAGATATAAACTAGCAATTTTGAGAAAGGTCAAAATGACTATATATAAACTCGCAATTGGGAGGAAAAAAGTCACGATTACCTTTTTAATTGTTTTACTCCACGGTGGAAACAAGTTTCCATAGTTTAGCCCCTATCAAGAGGGGAATTTTTGCAGCATATGCATTTTCAACACTATGGACTAAGACAACTTTACACTTCGGGTCAGAGCCGTCTGGGCTTGTAAAACCAGCGTCTTTAGCTGCCACCCACGCCGCAAACGAGTCGCTTTCATCCAGCGTGATAGTCAGCATCTGTAAAACAGCAAAAACATATTCAACACTCATTAACATACATATTCGCCCATATTTTAATTGAAAAACATGTGCTAATGCAAAAGGCATTGCCTCTAATACTCACCCCTGTTTTGAGATCTACAGAAAACCAGTTCGGCACATAGACCATCTTGAACCTCTTTTTGATTTCCTCATCAAAGTCCACTTTACCCAGGTCTTCCCCCTTACATGCCTAAAAACACAGAGCAGGATTACATAATGGTTGGCCAAAAGATGCCACAAAAGCTTCTCATGATCTGCACTTACCTTAAGGACATCCCAGAATGCCACACTGTTATTGCTGTCTTTAGTGAGTATGTGCCTCTTGTCGTTGAGAATATGACACTGAACAATGCTGGTGCCACCTGAAATTAAATTAAACTCAGTTCAATACAAGTTTCAATCAATTATAGATTAAAAAACAGTAGATGTTTTATCAAAGCAACTGACAGTACACTTGCTTATACAATTTCCCTGGAGAAACTGGGGTTTGGTGCCTTTCACAAACAACAACCTTGCTGGTTTAAGCTTTAACCATTGGACAACACCACTCTGACCTCCAGCTTTAAGGTCAGATGTTGTTCTAGCTAACACTGATGGTCTTTTACCTTTGATGACATGCTCTGGCTGTGTACACAGTGGAGTCAGTGGAGCACTACAGTCGTTGTCGTAGTCTCCAGATGTTCTGAAGTTATGCATGCCCTTTAGAGACTGATCATGACAAAGAGAGAAAGACAAATGCACATGAGCTGATTGAATGATGTAATTCAACACATTTAAATTGGATTGCAATGAATAAATTGACATTAGCTTATGCTTAGGCATAAGCTAATGTCTAATTATACAGGGTTTCTGAAGGTTTTCTGAAGGTAAATTTAAGACTTTTTAAAGACCATTTTAAGACCAAGTAAAGAAAATGTAATGAATAAATGAAAGGGAATGCAATGTCAATATGCTATCTAAATGTAAATATCTAGGGAAGAAAACAATGAGTAAAGCGATTTTGAAAAAACATTCACTTAAAAAAAAAGGGTTTGGGTAGCTTAAAGTTTTTTCTCAGTATTTTTGTCTTGTTTTCCAGTGCAAATGTCAAAATACATTAAATACATAAAGATGCATTTACTGGAGAAGCAAAATTACATACAATATGAAGTCTTGTTTTCTGTGGAATTGATCAATTAAGTGAGTTCATGATTAAAACGAGACGATCTGTCAGTGGGGTCAGAAATCCAAAGGGAAATTTCCATTCACCATTGACAGATATTCTTGTTTTAAGCACAAACTCAATCAATTTATACATTTTTTAATACATTTTTCAAGACTTAATGTTTACATTTCCATCTCAAGTACATGTATCTTGATTTAAAGATGCTCAGATATTTGTATTTGAAAACAAAAAATATTGAGAAAGATATTTTTGCAATGCATGTAAGATTTAATGCCTTGACTTCATGAATTGATGACTTTAAGGTCTGATTTAAGACCTTTTTAAGGCCTTAAATTGTGTAAAGTTGAATTCAGATTTTTAAAGACCCGCAGAAACTCTGATTATATCATGTATATTTAAAGTGACAGTTCAACCTGAAATTAAAATTCTGTCATCATTGTTCACATATGCAAGAACTTTCATGCAAACAAGTGCTCAAGGAAGAAATGAGTTTTCAGTTGATTCTTGAATATTGTCAGTAATTCAGCTGTCTAGTTAGGGTAAGGATAGGTGTTCACTGAGAAAAATTAATACAGTCGCTAAATTCATATTGAGGCTGAATAATGACAGAATTTTATAAACTTTTGCTTTAAGAAAAGAACCGTCTGAATTGTGGTTATGTAACTCACCCATTTGTTCACAAATGATTTAGTTGTGGACACCCAAATGGCTTGAGGAGGGTCGGCTGATTTGTCCAATTCCATCTGCACAGAACATCAGATAAATTGTAAGAGTAGCATTATAATTTTTCTTTATTTTCAAGCACTATGCATCTTAAGCTCACTCTCACCTTCAGGACGGGAGCTTTCTCTTCACATATGAGCACACGTATGTCAGGGTTTCGCAGGTCTGTGCAGTAGATCTTTCGGTCACGTCCTCCGGAGTAGATGTGTGTGAAGGCCTCGTTCGCCTGCAGGGCCCACACGCCCTCATCGTGGACCCGGTATGTGGCGATACATCTCTGCTGGCCGAGGGACCACAAGCGTATCGTGCCGTCTGAGCTACCGGAGAGACACTAGACAGAGAAACACAGCATGGGGAAAACATTAGCAGAGTCAGTGAATGGTTTTGATCAGTTTTTTGGCAATCTGAATAGCAAAACAATTTATGTTTATTTAATTTTAAATGTATCCGAGTATTTCTTTTTTTCTGATTTGGCATGAAATGCACATTTGACGTCATATAAAGTGTTCAATATTGTCTGGAATTGTGTCCAAGTCCTACCTGGGTGCCGTCTCTGTTTAGTAATAATGATTTGACATTGTCACTGTGGCCTTTCAGCTTCATTAGTTTTGCACATGTTCGTGGATCCCAGAGCCTCAAGACCTGCCATAACAAAAAATGTGCCACAAAACATGTTCTGCAAGTAAAACCTTTTTATTTGAACCTGCCTACAGTCACATGAATGACAATTTTCCTTCCTTCAAATGTGAAAGTAAAACATCGTAAGACTAACCTTTTCTGTAGATCCTGAGATGATCACGGTTCCTGCCTGATTCATGGCCAGACTGTAGATGGAGTCCTTGTTTCCACTCAGTGAGGAAGCTGTCACGGAAAATATGAACACATTTGTGCACTCTCTTCAGAGCGAAAGGGTTTCCTCATTCATCTGGCTAACTCATACTCAGTGAATTATAAGGAAGCCTGTGTCGAGAGTTATGATAAAGAGAGTTTTCTCACTGGTGACTGTATTATTAGAGGCAGTCAGAGCCGTCAGCGTGTTCACGTCCCACAGGAAGATCTGTCTGTCCAGACCGGCTGATGCCACCAGCTCCTTGTCTTTCGCATATGCTAAAGCTTTGACGTAGTCCTGAAGTGTGAATCACAACCACTGTCACCATCAACACAGTCATAAGTCTCAAATATAGTAATTTTGCACACAAAAATAGTACAAATTAGCTTCAGTCTGTTTTCTAGGCAAATTCTGGAAGCTCCAAAGTGGACAAGAGTTTATGCAGACAGTCAAATGTCTGGCTACCGTCAGCATAATTAAAGAGGCCATATTATTCCCTATTACAAAGTCTTGATTTTGTTTTTGGGGTCTACTGGAATAGGTTTTCATGCTTGAATGTCCAAAAAACATTGTTTTTCACATATTTGACATTGTTGCAGCACCTCTCTTCCCAGTCTGTTAGTAACACCCTGTTTAGTTCCTGTCTCTATGAAGCCCCTCCTTCTGAAAAGCGCAATGAGCTCTGATTGGTCGGCTGGACCAGTGTGTTGTGATTGGTCAACCTCTCCGAGTGTGTTTGGGGAAATGTCGAGCCTCTTACCACAACTGTGAGCTTCAACACACTACTAATGCAACTCAACCAGACCTCGCCCCTTTTTCGCGTATGCCTTGGGTGGGAATTATTTAAATGAGGAATATTGTGACGTGTTCGATCCCGGAAGAAAACTCAAGACTACAATGGATGCGTTTCAGGGAGTTCAGAAACAGTGACACTGATATAGAGAATAACTTAGAACTATAGAACTTTTTCATGCTCATTACAGCAACAATACACAACATTAAAAATGTAACAAAGCATTAAAAAATAAATAAAACAAGGTCTACAAAATATGAAACATACCTTATGCGTCCGTAACGTGGACATGCAGAATCCCTTGTGTGCATTCCAGACTTTCACAGTGGTATCCGAGGAGGCTGATATCACTACAACACAGAACAATCCACTGAAACTGTCTAATAATTAGAATATATTTGATGAGATCTGAGCATCCTGTAAAAATCTTCTGAAGTGCTTAAACGTACATGTTTTTCCGTTACAACAGAGAATGATGTCATTGACCCAGTCAGTGTGATGCTCCATCGAAGCGATGTAAGGATCCTGCTGTAATAGCAAACAGCTGTCAGTACAGTAGCACATAAAGCTGGAAATATCATAAACATTTAAACATAAAGAGACAGAACGGGAAAAAAATTATGATTTTGATGGTGAAAATGGAAGATATGGTCACATAGTAGCAAACTAAGGGACCAAGTGCATCAATATTCATAAATCATGAGCATGCTGGTTGTACTTTGTGTTGATTGACACTCCATATCCTGACGATTGAATCTCGGCCGGCCGTGAAGAGTCTGTTGAGAGCAGGATCCAGCTGAAGAGCGTTCACACCGTTACGATTGTACTTCTCCACCTCATCTCTAATCACATAGGAAACCTGTAAACTCATCATTATTAACAAAAAAAAAAAAATGTTTATTAGAAAATTAGAGATTACCTACAGTCTACTAAACTGCCTATCAACTAAAGTTATAGAAAAAATTATTACAAAGAGAGCCTTAGGAACCATCTGTGTCTTGTAACGTTAAATCAGTCATTAAGAGATTAATATTAGATTTTAAGGCTATACAAAATCTGTATGCAAAACATGTCTTTATCTAAAGAATTTAATTATTGAGCAGACAGATGTATACAAATACATTCAATTACAATATCACATATCTGTAGTGTGCAGTGGCCCGAAAAAGTATTTGGACACACCAAAAAATTACTGTATGCCAGTGCGTTAGATATCATCACTGTACTATGGTAACACCACTGTAATTTTTGAAAGGGCGGAAATGTTTCGGTTTGCAAATATTGTGGACACTACATTGGGCGACACTTTCCTGAAACATGTAAACGTATTAAGAATTCTGTAATAAATAGTTTTAAAGTTCCGAAATATTATGTGTAAATGATCACCTGGACTTTCCTCCGTCCAGCAGCGTTCTGTCTGTGATGAGTCGCCATCTTGCATGTTGACAATCAGAGAATGCGTCACTTCCGGGGGACAGAGGAAGACGTTCTGGTGTTTGTTGGGTCCTCTATGGTTGGGTCTGTCGAAATCTGTCACTAGAGGCCGCAGTTGAGCACATATGCGCACGAGTAGATTTACCTAAATTAATTGTTCACTAGTAGTTGGTGATTTGCAGGAATTTATTTGACATCATAGATTTGAGACCCTTAGATCCTAAATGTAAAATAGTTAATTGTATTGAATTGCACAAAACATAACACAAGTTCAAATGTATATTTAAATACTACTATAGTATAAAAAAATCTGGGTTTCACATTTTGGAAGTCTCACAATCAAACAAACATGATTCACCTCATTGTGAACAAGACCTAACTTGATGTTAAGCATGAATAATAACACATTTTTAAAAGGCTTGCTATCAAATGATACCATGAACTGTATGGTCCTACCTTGCTTTTTCTTTTAAATACGCCCTTATTTTTTAAGTTTGTTAAGTTTTGTGTAAAACCTTTAAAAATGCCTTCGGGAAGTACACAGGTAATTATACAACACAGGTAATTAAACACAGTGCAATAAATACACTTAACCCTATACTTTCTTTGATAATATTTTATGGTGTTTATTTCTGGTTTGATGTTAATATTAGAAAACAGTGTGATTCCTGTGAATGAACGTGTGACTGCTTTAAGATCAGCTGACATGTGAGTTCATCATATGCAGACCATGCAGACATTTGTTGTATGTTTTAAACTTAGGCTAAATATTGTTATGCATTTTATTAAATGTCTTTGCAGTTTCAACTTTATTATAATGTGTATTTTCCAATAAACATGTTTATCTTGTTCTGTTTACTTGTATTCGGTCCCTACTAAAGCTAGCATGCTCATAAATGCATTCACATCAGAGTGTTTTACTTTCTTCACATATACACGTTTTGTACTGTATAGGGGTACAGCTTAAGGTTTATGGGTTATGCACTAAACAAAAAATAAAGGATATCAAACTTCAATTCATTCACTCAGCTTTATTCAGAAATTACAACATCACACAATTTAATAAAACATGCAGAACTACATATCTGTGATAACATGAGTACAGCTCACAGTCAGAGTTTTGCTCTGCAGGTAAGATATTTCTAAAGATCAAAGTAATTAATAATAAGGAAATCATGGTGCTTTTTCATCTCTGATAAGTGAAATGTGGTTGAGGTTTTAAGATCTAAGCAACATCACTTTCCAAAATTATGTCCAATATGAAATCAACAATAAAAAACAACAATAACAGTAAATACAATTTAAATTGTCAATCACATCTAATTTATCTATTGAATTCCAGCATTACATTGCATTATTACGTACACCAATTCCCTTCATAGAGCTAGAGACACAAAAATAAAACACCTTTTTTGATTTCTTTTTTATAATCTGAGGATAATTTTTGACAGAATAAATCATTAAACATTTCCCACTGGCTTTAACAGTCACATGTTTGTCTCTCCACTTTGATAGTGATCCATGTCTCTAAATAAAAAGCACATCAGTGTTACTTCACAACAAACATAGCAGTATACATTTTTTTTTCAGAAATAATAAAAACTCCTCTTACAAAAGCACAATATTACTGCATCTACCATTTCAGAAACATTATTGTGTCAAATATCATCTGTAAACAGGGATCTGAAAGCCATTTGTTTACTTTTCCATTACATGTGTTTATCCAAACTTTCCAGAGCATCGTCTTTTGTGTACTTTGTCCATTCATATGGAATCTGACCATCTCCCTGGAATGTTTTACTGTAGTGCTCTTCCAGATCTTCCTGGAATCTGCACACAAACCACTTCCAGTACGGCAGCTCAGAGTGATCTGGAGTGATGCTCCAGTTAGCATATTCTGGACCTCCTTTTCTGTATTCTTTAAAGAGGACTGTATCATCTGAGGAATTTGGATAAAAAGATCGATCACTCGCTACTGCTGTTGTGCAGATATCAACAGCCAAGTTTGTTGTTCTATCGTGAAACCACCCAGTCAATCCAATATTGCGGTGGAAAGGAACGCAGTGATCTCCAGGATGGTCTTCCATCGTGTGTGTGCAGATGGCTTTACAGAAAGGACACTGAACCCAACAGCACTGACAGAAGTGGTCAATCAAAATCTCATCTGGTCTTTTCCTGCACATTTTCATGTCATTAATGCTTGTAAAGCTGTTCTGTAGCTTTGTCGTCCCTTTCTTCAGACTGTCACTTAAAAGCTTCTCAAGAAAATCTAAGTCTTTAATCTCGCTGAGATCACCACATGAGTTCTCTGTGAGTTTCAGCTCATCTGTCAGGGTTCTGGTAAAGCATCTGAACCACATGTTGCCGTTTCCACTCCGACTCTTGACCTCCACTGTAGCTGCTGTAATCGCGTTACTTACAATCTGCTCTTTTTGTGTCAGATTTCCTTTGAAAAGTTTTAGAATCATTTTGTTTTGATTGGTGAAGTATCTGTCCACTTCATTTTTTATGAATTGTTTGAAGTGTTCTCTGGGATTATGAATGTATTTTATGTACTGGTCAAAATCCTCCTCTTCTGCAAGGGATTTCAGAATGTGTTTCTCCAGATTTGGTCTGTTTTCACGTAATGCTGGTATGTCAGTCCTCATCTGTGCTGCCAAATTAATAGCAGTTTTGTTGTAAACCGCTTGTAGGATGGATGGCTCAAGTTTGCTGCAGATGAATTCACTCAGTATGGTTGTTGTTGTCGCTCCTCTGTAATAGTTCTTGAAGATGTTCCAATATTGAGATTTCTGCTTCTCCAGATAAATTCTTGGGTCATTTGCTTCTCTGTATTCTTTGTGGAGTTCAGTAAACTTTTGTCTTGCAATGTTACAAACATGAAGACTGAGATCTATGCTAAACTCTTTTTTCAATGTGTATTTTTGGCTCATGGATTCATGTTGCTTTACTGACTTTTGAACACAGTCTGTAATTTCCTGAATGTAACTGTCACTGTAGCCTCGTGTTCCGACTGGTGACTTCTTCATTATCATCTCAGTATCCTGAATAATTTTTTGAGTCAGATCCCTTATCGAGGAACGACATTCAGCATTTGGGCCCATGTTCTCTGGTGACTTTTGGGTCCCTCTAAAATATTCTATACCTGACTTAAGTTTTTGACCAAACCGTTGCAGGAATCCACTCTTGCTTTCCTTGGAGCTCTTGTCAGCTTCCTCTGAAGATTGGGCTTCATCAGAATGCTCTAGATGCTTCTTTAGTCTCATGTAGACACAATAATCACTCCGGCTGTCTATCTTTTCATAGTATTTCTGATTTAACCGCTCATTTACAAGATTAAATTCCTGATTTTCAGATAAGATCCGAGTCACATCGTCCCAGAAGTTCAGGTTTTTCAATGGAGGAGTATCTTTAGTCATTTCAGTGACCCATTTGCTCCACATTGTGTCAAACTCCTTGTTCAGCATATTTTCATCTGCTCCAGTATTTCTCAGGTTTAAAGCTAATTCCTTGCTCCGACTGAAAAGCTTGTTTTCATACTCTGTCCTTTTTTGATCCAGCTTCTCCCTGGCTTTTTTCTGTTCAATTGCTTCATCTAACTTTCTTTTTGTTCCCTTCACAAGGTCATCATGAAGATCTTTGATTCTGGTTTCAAATCTTCCTCGCCACTGACACAGAATTTCTTTGTCTTTGTCCTCCTCAAAGTAAGACATCATTGATTTTTCTACCTGCTCTTTTGTCTTTCTCATGTCAGCCAACAGGTCATTTTCCTGAACATTAATGTTCCCGTTGGCAATTCTGTTGTAGAATTTGTCTTCAATGCTCAACATGGCGCTTCTGAGGTTCCATGTCCAGTCGCTGTACTTAGTTTCTAGTTTTCTGTATACCGTAATCTCATGTGTGTTTTTGAAGCTGAACACAAAGTTTTCATTTAGCAGTGCATTCCACAGATCATTAATACGCTTTTTGAACTGAGACAGTGTAATGCCGGCAGATTTAGAAGCTTTTGAGAGAATGGTGTCCTTCAACTCCTGAATATTTCTGCTGTAGTCTGGGTTTGGTGGTGCCATTGGTGGGCTGCCTTCCCACAGCTGTGCAAAATATTTCACATCGTTCTGAACGTCAAATGTTATTACATCACTGAAAAACTCTGTATCACAGTCTTCTTCTTTAGCAGCGAGTTTCGTCATCTCGTCCAGTTTCTCCTGCAGTCGTCTCCTTCCCTCCATGTTTTTCTCTCCGGCTGTGATATCTGAAACATTCTGATGGACAAACATGCAGCTTGGATTCAGTCTGATCTTCTTCATCCTCATGAAGGCCTGAACAACAATCTGAAGAATGTCCTGCATCTCAGCTGTGTTTTCTCCAAAGATGTTGATCAGTGTCATATTTCCGAGACCAACAACAAATGTGGCCATTTCATTATCACGATTTCTTGTTGATCTTCCGGCCAGTTCTAGGGCACGAAGTCCCTCAGTATCAACAACCAGAATGTAGTCAAACTTCAGCTGTGCTTTCATCTCCTCTGATACTCTGACCAACTGCATGAAAGCTCCTCTGGTGCACCTGCCAGCACTGACAGCAAACTGCAGTCCAAACATGGCGTTCAGCATGGTGGATTTCCCAGAGCTCTGAATCCCTAAAACGGACAACACATAGACTCTCCTGTCTCCCAGTTTCTGGATGAGTGCATCAAGAACAGCAGTAACCCAGATCAGAGGAACATGGGCAGCATCGCCATCCATCAGCTCCAGTGGAAATCCAGACATCATCATCTCTGCTGCAAGACTCGGGAGTGAAGAGAAGTCAAAGGTCATGTCTTTCTTCTTCCTCTTCACAGATGAACATGATTCAAATATCTGACCGATCTCTCTCAGTATGTGCTCTAAGCCAAAGTTTGCAGCCTGTAATTTCTCAGATACTGTCTCAAGTTCTACTTGTGCAGCTGCCAGTTGCTGTGATTTATCCTGTTTCTTTTTAAGATTTAGGACTGTTGACCATTTTTCATCATACTGATGAAGAAGGGCTGAAAGACAATCAGTGGTGTAGTCATCCAGCAGAATTCCCAGCCATTTCAGAAAATACGACACCTCATTTTCTGCTTGTAAATTTAGGTTTTGGATAAAGATTTGGATAAACTGACTTAAGACAGATGTTCGTTGCTGTTCACGGATTTGCAGCATTTCTGATTGCTTAGAACTTTTGTTCTTTTCAATGTTGCTCCCCTTCTGTAATTCTCCTAATGTTGATCGATGAAGTTCTTTATTCTTCTCACACCATTGATGCCACAGTTTTCCCTGCAATGGCAAAAATAACTCTTTGATTTCAGTTAGATCTTTATCCTGCAGTAAACTCATCATCTGCTGTGCTGCCTCTTTTCCTCTCCTGAGGTCTTCATCATTGTCCTCATCTACTCTGATACCGGAGTACTTGGCCACATCTTCAAGCTTGAAAATAGGAGGTGATTCAAAAGACAAGAGCCCATTATTTATAGCTTTTCTGATTTCTTCAAATACATCTGACTGATTTCTTTCTTTCAAACCAATTTTGAATTTCCCTTTCCGTATTTCTGTGAGAGCTGAATCATTATCAGTAAGGAGGCAGAAGAGTGGCTTCGAGTCCTTGTATAAGTTTTTGATCTTGGCCTTGCTTTTGTCATCCTTGCTGAGTTGTGGTAGAATAGCAACATTTACAGAGGCCATTTCAGTCAGGATATCCAGCTGCTTCTCATTGGCTCCTGCATCACCATGGAGGTTACAGAATGCAACACAATGAGTAAATCTATCGGTTTCCTTTCCAGAGGGGCAGTACCAGGCGATCTCCACCAGTCCATCCATCAGTACTCTGGTTCTGCTGCTGCCCGGGCAGTTTCTGTGGAAGAACGTGTTGTGTTTTTCATTGATCAGGCTGTTCATCAGTTCAGACTTGGATGAGGACACAGGGCCAAACCTGAAGAAAGCCACCATTGGAGTTTCTGCCTTGTAGACTGGCTGGAATTTGCTAGAGATTTTACCCTTATCATCAGTTGTCTTCCAGCTCTTGTTGATTTGTCGAAATGTCCAGAGTGGGAACTCAATCTGTTGTGTGAATGGATTTGGTACAAGCAGAGGCAGAGCATACTGACACTGTGAAAGTTTAGTCACCATGAGCTGCTTTAGGAAACTATCAGCACAATTAAAAACGGCCATCTGAACATCCAATAAGTGGACAGCATCTAATTTGTTTGTTTCATCAGAGCGTTTAGCTCTTTTAATTTTTTTTTCTCCAAAAATATCATCAAAGTCATCACTATCATATTCAGATGAGTCATTGTCCCATTGTTGTGTGCTATGTCGTTCATTATTCTTTTTAATCTGGAGGCATCTTGCTTTGTAGTCCAGCATCATCAATTTTTGTAGAAAAACTGAAGCCAGCTCCTCCTCTGCACAAGACTGGGACTGTGATTGTACAATTGGCTTGAGGAAATCTGCAGTTCTCAGTTTTTGTTGTTTGCCTTGAAGTTGAAGCCTGTCAAGGAGTTGCACAGCACCTAGCTGATAAATAATACATATAAATAGTATAACTGGTTAATAAGAATGTTAATTTGCACACTTTTTTGGTAATTTAATATATTTAGAACATATGATATGAATATGCAGCCTGATCTCAATGTGCATTTGTCTGTAACATTTGCAGGTACAAAAACATGCATATTTGTAGAGAGATTTGGAGAGATGCTGCAATATAATATTGTATTTTTCAGAATCTAAAAGGTAAACATTATAACATATTTACAACTGTAGAAACATAAAATCTATTATCATAAATATAAGTGTAGCTCCATTTTTACCTATTTTTACATGTATTGTAGATCCCTTAACCCCACTCCAAATCTAACCACTTTTAAACAATATAAAAAAGTAACAGTCAGATAAATCTACAGTGCCAATTATTTTAGTTACAATACATTATTATATTGATATTTTAGAGCTTCTAATCCCACTCCTATCTGTAAACTTAACCTTAACCATTTTTTTAAATAATATTATTGAATTGGTGAATTAAATTGTTTTGGGTGAGGTGGAATAAGTTGTTAATCACAGAGTATCCTGACTCTGTGTGTAATTGCACAATCTGTTACAAGACAAGAGCCAAACGTAACCCTTCTTCTTTTTTTAACTAGTTCAGTATTTGACAGTTATGGCCGCTAGAATAGACATTTGGCTGTGTCTGAAAGCTGAAAAATGAAAGCATAGGGAGGTAGGAAGTCACATACAAATGATACTGATCGATTTTTGAATGATACTGATCGATTTTTGCTGGCTATGATATCTCAATCATGACATTTGGGCTAACAATTTTTCTTTTTTAAATTGCATCTGAAAGTTGAGTTTGGTGGTCAGTTTCTATGTAAATGTTGGTTTTTAACCAGCTTTTTCCCCACTTTTGATGCAATTTCTAGTGAGAAATTATTATTGTATTAATTGAGTATTCGCTTAGTTATCACAAATGTGCTCTCTATTTGATTGTAGATCATTAAACCATTGCCTCATAGGGGGTTAGTGCACGTGCACATGAAGGGGGTGTGGGGAGTGGAGGAAGGAGAAGCATGAAGAGAGAAGTTAGCTGTCCTAGCCAACAACAACGACTAAAGTTAAAAATGTATATTCTTGAGAATTTTGATATGGCCGACACACGTCCAAAGAGACGACGTTCCAGCAGAAGGGCTTCCAATCCAACATTCAGGTGGCTCTGTTTTTGCTGGACAGGTGGGTAAATCCAGTTTGGTTTTTCTAAACTGTTCATGACTGTTTCAGGAGGCACGGAAGGGAGGGGGAGGGGACGGGATGAGGGGACGGGTCGAGCTAGCCTCCATTTTGTTTGACAATACTTTAAACGTCAACAGGAAGTGTCTTCACCCAACATTGCTTAGAGCACCTTTAATTGGCGGCGCTGGGTTAGTGCCGGTGTAATGCATTGGTCAAAAAAAAGTCAGAGTTACACTGTTAGACATTTTATCGTATTTTTGCGGTAACTTACTGGCAGCACTATTGCCAGTAAGTTACTGTAAGTTCCCCTTTACAGTAGCTTACCTGTAAATGTGTTTTACGGTAAGATGCCCTTACCGCAATTTAATTATACATTAAGATGCCCTTACCGCAATTTCATTTTACAGTATGATGCCCTTACCGCAATTTCATTTTACAGTATGTCAATACCGTAATTTCATTTTACAGTATTATAGCCCATTTTACACTATTTTATTATTTATATTTTACATGAATGCTATTGAATTTAATAAATTCCAAAAAAGCGACTTGAGTCCATGTACATCAGCATATTCTTTATTCACTCTCACAATCAATTACATCCATTTTATTTATTTATTGTGATGCAACATTAGGCAAGGCAGTTTTATTTATATAGCACGTCATACACTTTGGCAATTACCGTATATACCCGACTATAAGACGACCCTGAATATAAGACGACCCCCCCATTTTCCAGACTTATTTTTGGGACAAAAGGAGATTTTTGTGGAAAAAATCTGGTTTTAACAGAAAATAATTTTATTTAAAAATTGCAGTGATAATTAATTCTCTCTCTTCCAGCGCGTGCGCGCACCTTTCGCTCTCTCTCTCTCTCTTGCTCTGTGTCTCGCGCACGCACCTCTCTGTCTCTCTCTCTCTCTTGCTCTGCATCTCGCGCGCGCACCCCTCTCTCTCCCTCTCGCTCTGCATCTCGCGCGCGCACCTCTCTCTCTCTCGCTCGCTCAGCGTCTCGCATGGCAGAGAGGAGCAGCGTTTTAATTCAGTTAAACACAGATATTATGTTGCTTCTCTAATTTTACATGCAAGTATAGCCGAAATCATTTGTCTTAATGGGTCGCGTTTCAGTCACTATTTCATATTAATTCCGTTGTTCTTTCTCCCTTTCCCCCCGTGATTTTGTCTATATCGCGAATATAAGACGACCCCCCATTTTTCAGCCTATTTTTAGGACAAAAAACCTCGTCTTATATTCGGGTATATACGGTAAGTGTTTTACACAGTAAGGAATTAAACAATCACAAAATAAAAGCAAGGAAAATTAAAGTGCCCCTATTATGGATTTTTGAAAATGACCTTTCATGTAGTGTGTAACAGCTCCAAGGCCTCCTTTACAAGTGAAATGTGACCCAATTCAGATTTTTTTGCTCATGTGACACAGATCGGATGTGTTCTATGACAGTGTAAACAGGAAAAAAAACACATGCATTCAGATATTTCGAGATCGGTTTCAGGCCTCATTCATATGTGGAAATAAATCAGATATAAATCGGATATGTGCTAATGCGACTGTCATGTAAACAGGCTGATCGGATTTTCTGAGGCATTAGGCTACTTCTCCGCGGTTTAATGACAAGAGCAACCCCGATTCGCGTCTGCAAAGGGACGGATGGCCTGTCGAAACGTTGTGTCGTCGACTCGTCGTAGGGGAGGAATGTGGACAAACGTTGACACAACATATCAAATGTTGGCTTGCTCATCCTAAAATTTCGGACCCACTGCTTCTTGTTAAAGCCCGCCACAATATGCTCCTACCAGTCCTGAGATCTCTCTCGCATACAATAACTGAAGCATATGCACAGGTTGCAATGATGGCACACTTTTCGTCCTCCTCCGCCTCATAATCATGGTGATGTTTGGCGAACTTTGCATATATCACAGAGCTAGCATCAAGCATATTTCGCGTTCGTCCATCTGTGTAAGATAATTTAACCCTTTAAAGGGATAGTTCACCCAAAAATGAAAATGCTGTCATCATTTCCTCTTCCTCAAGTTGTTTCAAACCTGTATGACTTTCTTTCTTCTGCTGAACACAAAAGAAGATATTTTGAAGAAAGTCGGTAACCAAACGACTGATGGACCCCATTGACTTCCATAGTAGGAAAAAAAAATACTATGGAAGTCAAGGGGAACCAGCAACTGTTTAATTACCAACCTTCTTTAAAATATCTTATTTTGTGTTCAGCAGAAGAAAGAAAGTCATACAGGTTTGGAACAACTTGAGGAAGAGTAAATGATGACAGCATTTTCATTTTTGGGTGAACTATCCCTTTAAGCATGCGCAATGTTTCAGATAGTATGGCAATTGTAAACACATGAATCAGATATGGGTCACAATTGAAAGAACGTGTAAATGGACGGTAAAAAAAAAATCGAATATAGCCAACAAATCAGAATTGGGCATCAAGACCTGTAGTGTAAACGAGGCCTCTGAGGCCTAATTGTTTTTCAAACGAGTCATAAGCCATTTAGTTGTGAAGTCAAGACGAAACATTAGCATATTGCTGACACCAGGGAAAACTTGAAACCCTTCAAACACTACAGCTGATCCCTGTGGATGCTGGACAGCATCATGTTGAGAAGACGCTGTGCTCTACAATGTGACGGTAAAGCCAGTTTTATTTTCACTGCCCAAGGACGAGCATGTGAAGAATCAGTGGTTAAAGTTAATCTTTACCATGATATCATAGCAGTATAATCCTAAACTTTTGCTGTGTTCCCTTTATTTCACTGACGACTGCTTCTCAAATCTCGGAGTTAAATGCAGGATTCGCAAACCGCTTGCTCTTGGAAGATGGAGTTCAAAATACTTAGTTTTGAGTTTTATATTGTATAGGTCTCCTGCTAACTGGTGATATTGAGCTTCAAAGTCTTTGCAGCATTTGACTTTGTAAATACAACCGTTTTATTTTCTAAATAAAAAGTCCCAAAATGTACTCAAAATTAAAAAAAAAAAACATCACATAATGTAAATACATTTTCACAAAGTAAAAATATGTGAATAACTCAATTTTGACAAAAAGTCAGATATAACCTTATAATTCCAAGGTGACGATATGGTAAGCAGTGCATAGTATTGAATGAAAAGTGTTTCTGTTGCTTAAACGTCTGAAACGACGCTGTGTATTTGACAAATATTGCCTCTAATCCACTAACAAATGTGATAAAGTACACAAACACAGCACAACAGAACTTGTGTCAACTACAGGAAAGTGTCTGACTTCATGTCTCAATTTTCAAATCCTCCCCGACTACAAGCAGCAAATCCCACCAATTGGTTACATCCAGCCGAAGTCAAACACACCTATCGTCCTATCGTCGAACACACCTACCATTACAACCTGCAGCTATTCCTGTCTCAAGCAACAAATCAGCTGCCTAAGCTTTAAGACGCAGCCACTCTATCGCCGATTAAAGAATTGAATTTGGGTATTTTCCTTACACACAGCAATCACTCTATGTTTCGACCCTCTAGCAGTTTACGGAAGAACGTTGTTTTGGTTGTGCTTTTGCTTGGCGTGACTGTGCAAATAAATATGGTTCTTTCTCAGAGAGCGAGATTATCCTACTGCTCATAAACTTTAAATATAGGCTTAAGAGATATAACCAGATGGAAAGGATTTCAAGCTAACTAGCTCAAGACTTTACTGTAGCTTTACGAGACAGCACACTTCATGTGCACTTGCGGTCTTGTGGACTTACAATGGACCATAGGGAGTCCCATTTGTCATTTAATTTTCAGAAGACTGTTTGAAAGCACCTCATTTGTGGCAGATATGAGCCCTCGATGCACACTTTTGCTGAGCCTACAAGCCTGTGAGGGCCATCCTTTATTTACTCATTTCAGATAAAAATTTTGTTCATTTTGAACAAAAAAATTTAGTGTAGCCTACCTTTTAAATAAATAAGATTAAAAGCAAAAAACTCACAGATTATATAATAGAAACAACATGAATTCCTTTAATTAATAGATATTCAATATTCATAGGGTATAAAAATAAGGATTATTTTATGTATCTATGTATGTATTGTATGTATCTACATTTTTTTTCATAATGCAAATTATATGTTTTGGATGCTAAGCAAATTTTATGCAAATTTTAGAAGTGCAAATGTAAGTAAATGCAGCCTACGTGTGGTAGACACATAGACTCATTTATTAATACATTTCTGAAAATAATATGCATATAACTTCTTACCTTTTGTTTGTCTTTATCAGTTTGGATCAAGCTCCCCAAAGGCTGTGCGTTAGTTTTACCGATGCTTGGTTCTCTTTCTGCACCTTCATTTCATGAAAACAGAGGAAATGATTCATTGGTGATTCTTTTGATACGAATCAAAAACAGACAGTGTGATCTACTTTCTATTCAAATGCCTCTTAAGAGTGGATTCTTTTAATTCGAAAAGGTATGTCTTTTTAACTAATTAGAATGTCAGATAAACTTTGGACATTGTATTTGGCAGATATAGGTCAATTAGTAAATATACGTGACATCTGATTAATTTATTTACTTATTAAAAAACTTTTTAAAAAATGGACAAAAGAAGAAAATTTAAAATGGTGGGAAAATGTTTCTTCACTGTGCAATTCTAAATGTTTTTTTTTTTTTAATTAGAGGCATAATTCCACCAACAACTTCCACACAAATCATAATATTCAAATATATAACAGTATTAATATTGAATCTTGAATGAAAATGTTAAAATGGAGTTGTGGTAAATGTAAGACAAAATTCAACATAGCATCTGTGTTACCACTTTGACATTCACTGTTTGGCAGGTCTCCTGAAGGTCTGTACATCTCTCTGGTGTAGAACTGCTGATTATTGTCAGTGAACAGCTGTTTAATCTTGTCAATCAATTCTCTCATCTCTGATTGGTTGTTTATGTTCTTGCTGCAGATGTGATATCTTTCTCCACATTTATCTAGCAGCTGCTCCAGAACAGAGTTGTTCTTTAAGTCATCTATAATAGTGTCTTCCTCTCACTCATAGGTGAAGAGAATAATCACAAATGAAAGAACTCTGTCACCAAATCTTCTCTGTAGCCATTCAATGCCCATCTTATCCTCATCTGTCAACTGTTCAAGTCGCACAACAAAGATGAAGGCGTGGATTTCACTTTCGATCACTAGATCAGTGGTTCCCAACCTTTTTCCTTGGGGCCCCCCCTATGTACATATTTAACAATCCGTGACCCCCCCCCCCCATATATATATATATATATATATAGTGCTGGGAAAAAATGAATCGCATCCAAAATAAAAGTTTGTGTTTGCAAGGGGTGTAACGGTTCACAAAATTCACGGTTCGGTTCGATACGATACACTTGTTTCACGGTACTTGTTTCACGGTTCCTTGATTTCTTTTTTTTATATTAAAACTAACATAATAAAGTGTGATATTTTTTACTTTGAGTAATTCTGGAGCTATAATTGATTCTTCTTATGAGCATATAAAACAAAACAGCTTCTTGGAAAAAATGAAATGTAATATTGTAGTAGTTATAAACCAAGGTTTATTTTATTTCAGATTAACATTTGAGGGCAGCAATTGTATTCATAATGTCAAAATAAAACCAACGTAATGTTACTTGAAGGCATTATAGCCTACTATTCCTGCCAAACTTTCATGGTTGCAGTTAGTGTTACTACAGTAAATCCATGGTGAATGTTGCTGATCTGTGGACACTGGATAGTTCATTCACGGCACAATGTTTCTTCCTGGTTTCCACGCGCTGTTTGATCCGTTAATAACGGAGAAATGTGAATGTTTCTCTCTAGATCTCGCAGCGATGTTATTACTTCTGTGGCAAATTCAAATGCTTTCTTTACTGGATCTCTTATCAGCGCTGTGTAGTAACAGCGTCGCATGATCAAGATCGGCTCGCGCTGCACTGGTCCAAACTGATAAACGTCCGTCAACCACACAATAACGAGCAGTTTCGATCCGCTTGCATTATGTTTGCCATTTGATGTTGGGCACTGTCGTGGTCGCGCCGGCGTCTCTTACATTATGAGCGCGCTTGCCACGCGCAACGCGCCTACATTTGAAATAACGAAATTGTATATTTCGTATCCTTCACCTCAAAGCCGGACCCCAGGTTGGGAACCAATGCACTAGATGACCAATAACATTATCGAGAGGTTCGAGATCAGTCTCATGTGAGCCAATCATGTTGATCACAGAGACATGATGTTCTGATATCTTCCTCTGTATTGGAATGATCACGGGGAATTCTGTGTTTTTGCTAATATAGGCATATGTCTTACCCTTATTGCTGTGAGATGAATCATTAAAGCCTGAGCACACATGTACTATACTTGTGTTTGTATTACCATCAGGTTCCAGGTTACTCCCTTCTTCTACTGGCTTCACATTATCCTGGAGAGAGAACAACAAATGATCTGTTTCTTATAACCATGGCTTTTAAAAGTTGTATAATTGTGCATGAGTAAACATTTGAAGACATAATGCCATGTGGCCAAAAGTATGAGGACATCTGAACATCACACTTGTATGTGTATTCTACTTCTGTAGAGGTGAAATAGCCAAACCAATTTAAAAGGAAAATTAATTGTTCATCATGTTTAATTGAAGGATTCTCCAAGACATCTTCTGGTTCTTGATTTGTTACCTGAGGATTGTCCATGATGTCATCTGTATATTGATGTGTGACTGAATTGAAACAATCTGAATCTCTAGATGAATCTGGAGAGGTGTCCATGGCATTATCATCTGTTTCTTGATCCATAATTACAGTATATGACTGTAAAACAAAATAAACATCAACCAGGTGTGGTGGTTAAACCCCAGACAAGTTACAGTCACCCCAAACAGTATTTGAATATTTTGACTTTCATGGTATTAGATGCAAAATATGTAAACGTATCCAAACAAATTATGCTTCCCTTTAAAACAGCTTTGAAATAAAAATATAGTTTTAAATGGTGTTTGTATAAGTACATGGCAGTACATGGGTCGAAAATGAAAAGGTTTTCAAGCATCAAAAAATAAATAAAAGTGTAATACATTATACAGCTTTAAATTTTGTTTTCCCCCATACGTTAGAATGTCCTGTTTAATTTATTTTTCTTATAAAAAAAGAGACTATCACACATTTTTACTATGATTTACATTCAGTGTAACAATAGTTTATATACCATATAATATTTTCTATTTAAAACAAGATTGCAAATTAAAAGACTAATTTTAAGGATCACAGTGCAGCCCCCAAATAATAATTAATTGTAATATTTTTAAAAATCTTTATACTTTGCCACTATCCTTCACACCAATAGGTTTTACCCATTTGTCAGCAAGAATATTTTGTAAGTAAGTAAAAAATAATTAAAAACATAATACAATTTAGTATGATCAAGCATAGGTCAGAATAGGAATATTTTTTATTTTTAGATAAATATATCTGTTATGCTGAATGACCATGGTTTGTTACTCTGAATGATGTTTTGCCAAAAAGGGAGAGAATGTTCCGATTATTTCAATGTTTTTAATATAAGTCTGTATCATTAAATTATTTTTATTAGTATTCCTGAATAAATGATGGCAGAAGCAGATGTTGAAATATAATAGACATTTCTGATTCTGATGCTGTCTGCCATGCTTGCATAGCTTGTCACTTTGTTTCCGACTTGCTCGGCCACAAAACATTACTGCTTGCAGCTTTATTATGAATAGTATGTTTGCCAATATAAATTACATTATCAGGATGTGTATTTTGGTATTTTAAATGTTGTGCATTTTAAATTTGATGTATATGTTATATATAATAACAATAATAAGAATAAAATATACAGTAGTTGAAAGGAGCAAATAAGAATAATCAATTATTGTAACTGATTTTAAAAGAACTAATTTTAATGTAATTCTCCTTAATAATACAACTATTAATAATAATAATAAAAAGAATAATAATAACAATAAATGAAAATCACCTGTTGATCAGTGACTGGAATCCATCCAAACTTGAAAGTCAGTTGGATTTGTTTTAAAAAACTGAAACAATTAAAAAATTACACACTGCCTATACCTTGGTCAGAGGGTGACCAAATCCTTCCTAAGAGAATCTTAATCTTACTAAATCTTAGAATATATCTGGTTAACTTAGACTGATGGTCATTGAACCTGTCCAGAATAACTAAAAATGAAAGTGTGACCTACAGAGGAAACAGGTTTGTTCAAATAAATCACGTGATTTCTGAGAAACGTCTCCTGTTACATATAGCCTAACCTGTTACCTGAGAGGAGGGACACTTCATGTTGGGGTTATCCCCCCGTTCAGAGGTCGTGTTAGACTTCTCTTTTTTGTCATTTTGACGGACAGGGTCGTACAAATTCCGTCATAGTCTATTATTAGCTGGCTCGTTATTTTAATGTTCAAATTGTAATGCTAATTAGCCTTTTGTTAACATTTTCATTTTTATTTACGAACGTACAGGGACGTTCATAAATGGGAGTTTTTACGAAATTGACGTGTTTCCATTGGGCGTAGCCTATTTTCAATTCGCAATTTTTAATTTGCGCAATTTGAAGGGTAATGGAAACGCGGCTAAATATCTATAGGCTAGCCTACTGTTTGCGCAAAACTTTTGCGATATTTTCTAAACGTCGATAAAAAAACTATTGCGAAACGACAACGTTTCCATTAACCGATGTTAGCCGACTGAAACGTAATTTTTTCATTATATCCCAGCCACCGCACTAGCCATTATTTGTAGTGGAAGGAGACGGTGTTATGGATGCCCATTCCCGCCACATAAGAAAAAAAAAACGAGCATATAAAAACTCGAAATTATTACATAGCCTAGGCTACAGAGCCCGGGTATTTGTATTTTGTACAAGTATTTGTTTCAGTTATGATTACCTATAATTACATTTATTTGCCATTACCTTCAGCAGCAATAAAGACTAAGGAATCCAATACTTGTCATATGAGCCTTTTTATATATTTAAATAACCCAATGAATTAAGTAAAGCAATGTGAAAAGTACTAAAATGTGAAAATACACTCTTTTGAAATAAAATAAAACATCAAATTAAATTAAAGTGTTAAACACCCTGAAATAAAACTTCCAATAAACCCAACGGCTCAGTAACTTACATTCAGTTACAAAACTCACTTAAGTGGGCCCACATTCACGCTCTCATTCACATTCGTTGCAGGCTTAATGTTTTGGGAATTCCAGAACGCGAATTCGTATCTCGTATGGTCCCGCGATACGTATGGAGCTATTCTTGTGCCAATAAAAATGAACGTAGCTTTTCAAGAAACTAATGAAAATATAAATTGAAACTAAATAAATTATCTCTAAAACTGAAAAAGAATAAATCGCAGGCAATTTTTTTTACTTCGTTTTTAATACACTGCATGTTTTGCTAACTATTTCTCATATTTCAATCGCTGATCTGAACTTACAAATGCGCTTCCAGAGTTTTCATTTACGCTTCTGAAGTTTTCGTTTACGTTCCCAGAGTTTTCGTTTGCCATTCTGACACATTTCTCTCGTGGGGGCGGGGCTAGTAGCAGTGTGTTCTCATTGGTTACTGAGCTTTTGATTGATCGCTTCGTGACCTGGAAGTGAAGACGTCAGTGTTTATGTGTGGATGTGAGCGTCTGTAATCGCAGCTTTCTATTTCATTTTAGTGATATTAAGTTTATATCTGTATTTATTTGCTGCTACACTATATTGTTGAGATGATCTCTTATAGAAGGAATAGTACAGACGAATGATATTTATCATTAGTCATCGTCGCTATATCAGGAGGATACTGGATAACGTTAGCCTACTCGTGGTAAGTCTGATTTTTGTTTTGTTTTTAATACTATACTAATACTATTTATAATACAGTACTGGCCTTTTTCAGGTGGAGAGGCATTTTAGAGCTCAGTGAGAGCCCATAACATTATACAGCTGAGCTGTGTTGTCTTGATTTAACTGTTAGCCCAATCATTACATGACTTGTTTATCTTCATTCGGTTACAGTCTTCAATTAGATCATATTTGCTTCGATTAGATCATATTTCCCCACAGCCACCCCAAACAACATTGAGCTAGAGTACTGTATCTGTACTGTATCAGTCAATGACTGATGCCATAGGACCAGAGTGCTGTCAATCACTGCCTGATTCAATTTCGGCAATGTAAAGCCTTTTTACCATGCCAATAAAGCTATTTAAACCTGAATTTCTCAATTGCTGATTAATTTGCGATGCAAAGTTTTTGAAAGAGGAGAGACACGACTTGACCACAGACCATGTCTCTGTTCGTAATATGTAAACACTCAATTATTTTGAAGTATCGCCCTGGTTGCAATATTTATTCTGATTACTTTTGTGTGATAAAGATGACTGATAAAGCTATTATATGTATCTAGTATGAGTAACAAATAGCTTTTTCTGTGTCCATATTTGACTAATAATAATGAAAAAAGTGCACTTCAAATGAACATTTCTTTGACAAATGTTAAATCTTTAATAGTCTTTAATAATAAATATATGTCCAAATTAAAAACTTAAAGGTATTGTAGGTAGGATTTTTATAAAAAACTTCTTTTCCAAATTTGTTTAAACTTTATCTATATATCAAAACATAATTAAAATGTAAGTACTCTGAAAAAGAAAGTATAAAAATCGAGTGTCTGTAGACCTCTCACAACTGTTTTAAAGACAGCTCATTATTTCCATTCACTCCACCCCCTCCCTTCTGGGCTCCTTCCAAAGCCACGCCCCCAAAACACATGAACGCGCGACGCCGACCGCTGAGCTGAAGACGCATTATTTACCTGAGACGAGCGGAGAGGAAGGAGCGCAGTGCATGTAGTGACATCATGACAGAATCACATGTAATAAAAAAAATCTAACTTTATCATTATGAAGATAAACAAATAAGATGTATTTTAGTACTCACTATCAAGCTAGCATATTGATATTGGTAAAGTTTAAAATATATTTTTTTTTGATTCGCTAACGAGCTAGTTATCTATAAGGCAAAGATAAAAACAGGTTGCATGATACACGTTTTTCCATTACCATCATTTACACTGTGATGAAGATGAATTTCGTGTAAGATTCATAACATGGTGTTCTGCATGTAAGAGTTTCCATGATGAAAGCATTGTTGACTCTGATGAGGACTACACTCCAGAGACAAGTACCGCATCGTCAGCTCGAGGACAGGTCCGGGGTCGAGGGCGAAGCAGAGGTGGTCGTGCAACTAGGGTCCGAGGATATTGACACGCGTTTTATTAAGACTTTTTGTTCATTACCTTTTCTAGTACTGTCTTCCTTTTTTGCCTTGTTTGCCTTTGCTAACTGCATATGCCGGTAATGTGACTTTTTGATTGCTCTTTCTCTGCCATTGTTTTGCTATTCCTAGGTTCCGTACGTGCCTCTTGAATTCCTCAAATCAAACGGGTGCGCGCGCATATTGGCAGATCCTGTGTGGCAAAAGGGTGGTTGCCATGGTTGCGAGAGAGTGACAGTCGCCTAAGCCAATCCTTTGTTTCGTCCCCGAATGGAAATAATGAGCTGTGTTTAATACAGATTAAACGGTCTAGAGTCACTCGATTTTTATACTCTTTTTATCAGAGTACTTACATTTATGCATTGATAATATATATAAAAAGTTTAAACAAATTTGGAAAAAAGTTTTTTATAACAATCCTACCTACACTACCTTTAATACATGCAAGTAATTATGACTGAAAACATCTAGCAACTAGAGAATACACATCCATATGTTTATATATAGGGCAATACAGCCATCTACTGGTTACACAACAGTATTACAGATGATAAATGCTGCTTGACTCCGAGGTAAATATTTAGTACTGTAAAATCCCTTAAATATAAATATAATAAATATTTTAAGTCTGCAACGTGTTACTGTATGGGGAGTTCAAAGCAGTTTGTATTGTTAGATTATAATACATTTCCTCTCTCATTTTCCAGGGAGTGGAGCAACATTTCCATAAACAAAATTCTGATGCTGTCATAGAGGATAGAGTGATAGTACCAGAGATCCACTGTCCCTATCAGACAATAATCTTACTCTGTTCAGAAACATCACCTTTGAATGACTGGGATCTTGATCTTCAGACCCCTGATTTATTTTAATATAAACTAGCAAATATTTCAATTTCCTCTAGATTAAAACAAACACAGTTCACAAGTACACAAGAGGTTTCACTTTATTCTTATTAATCTATGCTGATCTTGGATTAGCATACCAGCAGCATATGAATGTTGAGGGGATAGTTCACCCAAAAATACAATTCTCTCTTATTTTACTCACCCTCATGCTGTCCCAGATGCATTTTACTTTCTTTCTACAGATAAACACAAATTAAGATTGTAAGGAAAGTAATCCATCTCTGCGAGTCCTAAAGACGCTTTAAAAACCACACACAGTGAGCGTGACGGTAATCCATGCGACCTCAGTGGATGAATCACTGCCTTCTGAAGTCAAACAATAGGCTAGATAAGAAAAATACTAATAATGTAAACTGTTTTAACTATTAAAAATCACTTCTGACCAACTGTCTTACGTACATGAGTTACAATCCACTTGTATTATGGACTCACAGAGATGGATTATTTCCTTAAATATCTTTGTCTATGTTTATGTCAAGAAGAAAGTCATATACATCTGGGATGGCATGAAGGTGAGTAAATGATGAGAGAATTCTCATGTTTTGGGTGGACTGTCCTTGTACTGCTTGTGTCCAGTCACTGCTGTGTTACTTGTACTGCAACAGGAACTGCTCAAAGAATCATTGCAACATTTAAAATGTATATGAATTTTTAAAATGTATTTGTAATTGTGCATTTTGTATAGTAATGTATATCATGAGAATACTGTGCATTACATGTATATTATGCAGTTAATGTTTTGTGGATTCTGGTCTTTCCTGTCACAACATAATTGCATCCAAGACTTTCACTCTGATACTTGTGTATATGCTTTAGTGACAATAAAGAATGTACATTTATTTGAATTCATATTTTCAATTACATTAATTTAACTGGTTGTATAAGTCACGATTGAAATGGTTGATGATTGTTAAAATATATTTACAATTTTAAATGTTAGCAGATAGTGTTAATTAAATGAAATAACTAAATACAATTATCAATAAAAAAAATGGCAACAAGAGCATTCATGTAATGCAATGCCCTTTGAGGTCTGTATCTGACAGCAGGCCACGACTGTAATTTTCATTTTGTTTAAATTCCTCTTATTTAAGTGATCATTAATTTTGATGGTGTAAACGTAGGCTATATCATGCTAACAATGAGTAGTGTGATGACCATGGTTGCCAACCTTGATTACTTGGATGAAGTTTGACTTTCTTGACGGCTGAATATATCGCACACGTTTGCTAGTATTCTCTTTAAATTGTAACAGCTGAACCTAATCAGAGCCTAACATGCAAAATAATCATCAGGAATAAACAAATATTCTCTGAAAACATGGGACACTACAATATTTTAAGTATACAGTACTTTAATTACACCTGAATAGACTGAATAGATCTCTTGTGCTCCTAAAAGCTTCTGCCAACTAAGTAGTAGCAGCATGTAAATACAGATAAAATTAAAAAACAAACATAACTTAATATCACTAAAATGAAATAGAAAGCTGGGATTACAGACGCTCACATCCACACATAAACACACCACTGACGTCTTCACTTCCAGGTCACGAAGCTGTCAATGAAAAACTCAGTAACCAATGAGAACACACTGCTACTAGCCCCGCCCCCACGAGAGAAATGTGTCAGAACGGCGAACGAAAACTCAGGGAGCGTAAACGAAAACTTCAGAAGCGTAAATGAAAACTCTGGAAGCGCATTTGTAAGTTCAGATCAGTGATTGAAATATGAGAAATAGTTAGCAAAACATGCAGTGTATTAAAAACAAAGGCAAAAAATTTGCCTGCGATTTATTCTTTTTCAGTTTCAGAGATAATTTATTTAGTTTCAATTTATATTTTCATTAGTTTCTTGAAAAGTTACATTCATTTTTATTGGCACAATAATAATTCCATACCATTAACTCCCATTATAAAGCTTGGAAAAGCCAGGATATTTTTTAATATATCTCCGATTGTTTTTGGCTGAAAGAAGAAAGTCATATACACCTAGGATGGTTTGAGAGTGATTAAATCATGGGATAATTTTCATTTTTGGGTGAACTAACCTTTTAAGAGCGGATTCTTTCAAGTAGGCTAATTCGATTCATTAACAAATGTGGACAGCAATACATCCAGTCATGTCTAGCAATTTGACAAATATATTTTCAATATCTTCAATATACACACTGATGAAGGCTCATCAGCCGCAAGGTGTTGATGTGTGGTTATTTGAAAACTGTTTTTAATTGCCTAAGCCATAATTAAATAAAGGCTTTTTATATACATTTATTTTTATATTTTCAGTATCATTAGGATACATTAAAATTAAGGTATTATTTAATAACAAGTATTTTGGAGATCACTGATCCATACGATTTTATTACTACTGCAAGTCAATCTTTTGAACCAGTTAAATAGATTTTAATCTACACTTCCTCTGGTGGACAACATTAGTATTACACCCTTTATTAGAGACATAATTCTACTAACAACTTCCACATGAATTAAATATATTGCAGTATCAATATGGAATCTTGAATGAAAATGTTAAAATGGAGTTGTGGCAAATGTAAGACAAAAATCTAGGATCTATGTTACCACTTTGACATTCACTGTTTTGCAGGTCTTCTGAAGGTTTGTGGATCTCTCTGGTGTAGAACTGCTGATTATTGTCAGTGAACAGCTGTTTAATCCTGTCAATCAGTTCTCTCATCTCTGATTGGTTGTTCATGTTCTTGCTGCAGCTGTGATATCTTCCTCCACATTTATCTAGCAGCTGCTCCAGAACAGAGTTGTTCTTTAAGTCATCTATAATAGTGTCACACTCTTCCTCTTGCTCATAGGTGAAGAGAATAATCACAGATGAAAGAACTTTGTCACCAAATATTCTCTGTAGCCATTCAATGCCCATCTTACCCTCATCTGTCAACTGTTCAAGTCGCACAACAAAGATGAAGGCATGGATTTCACTTTCGTTCACTAGATGACCAATAACATTATCGAGAGGTTCGAGATCAGTCTCATGTGAGCCAATCATGTTGATCACAGAGACATGATGCTCTGATATCTTCCTCTGTATTGAAATGATCACGGGGAATTCTGTGTTTTTAAGACAGGGTTGTTTCTCTCCAAGTAGAATGTTGTCACATCCGAACTGGACGGCCTCAGAGCTTCCAAATAATGCAAAAGTCAAATCAGGATCACCGTGATCTAAAGCAAACAACACAGAACTGTTCTCAGATTCAGATAATATAAGAATAACACCACAATATAAGATAATGTAATGCTGCTTTTTGCTAATATAGGCGCATTTCTTATCCTTATTGCTGTGAGATGAATCATTAAAGCCTGAGCACACATGTACTATACTTGTGTTTGTATTACCATCAGGTTCCAGGTTACTCCCTTCTTCTACTGGCTTCACATTATCCTGGAGAGAGAACAACAAATGATCTGTTTCTTATAACCAGGACTTTTAAAGGTCAATGCATGGTCAAATGAGTAAACATTTGTATACATAATGCCATGTGGCCAAAAGTATGAGGACATCTGAACGTCACACTTGCATGTTTATTCTACTTCTGTAGAGGTGAAATAGCCAAACTTGTGAATTAGAAGGAAGATTCATAGAAAATATATTTGGACTTATATGTAAAGTGCAGCAAGAACATTGAGAATAAAGACATTTCAAATTACACTCTTCATTCTTAAAAATAAAGTGTCTTTATTGGCATCTGGTTCCATGAAGAACCTTTAACATCCATGTAATCTTTCCATTGCACAAAATTCATTCATTGCTAAAAATGTTTTACTCTTAAAATCGCACTAAGAAAAATTAGAAAATTGTTCACTGAGATTTTTTTTGGAGGGGGTATCCAAAAATGGTTCTTCTATGGCATTACTGAGAAACCACCTTTTGGAACATATTTTAAGAGTGTTATCACTTTTACCTTATAGTCTTCATGTGCTTTATATGAGGTCTTTACTTCAGGATCTTGATCAGGTGATGTGAAAGGAACTGAAGTTGGTTGTATATGAAATTCTACTTTAGTGGTTGAGTCTGGCATAACTGGGTCATCACTGTCTTTGTGTAGAGTTTCTGTGTGTTTTTCATCATGTTTAATTGGAGGATTCTCCAAGACATCATCTGGTTCTTGATTTGTTACCCGAGGATTGTCCATGATGTCATCTGTATATTGATGTGTGACTGAAGGATTGACACAATCAGAATCTCTATATGAATCTGGAGAGGTGTCCATGACATTATCATCTGTTTCTTGATCCATAATTATATGACTGTAAAACAAAATAAACATTAACCAGGTGTGGTGGATCATATAAACCCCAGACAAGTTATAGTGGCCCCAAACAGTATTTGAACATTTTGACTTTCATGGTATTAGATACAAAATATATAAACATATCCACAAACAAATTATGCTTCCCTGGTTTAAAATAAAAAATATACGTTTTAAATACTGTTCGTGTAAGTACATGGCAGTACAAGGCTCGAAGTTGAAAAGGGGTTTTCAAGCATCAAAAAGTATAATACAGCTTTAAATTTTGTTTCCCCCCACCATACATTAGAATGTCCTGTTTAATTTTATATTTTTCTGAGCCAAAAAAAGAGAGAGACTATCATACAGTTTTTATCATGATTTACAAAAGACACCCACTAAAATGTTATTCAGTGTAACAATAGTTTAAATACGTACAATAATTTTTATTTAAATCAAGACTGCAAATTAAAAGACTCATTTTAAGGATCACAGTGCAGCCCCCAAATACTAATTCATTGTAATATTTTAAAAATCTTTATACTTTATATTTACTTTATACTTTGCCACTATCCTTTACACCAATAGATTTTTTTTTACATCAAGATTTTACGCATTTGTCAGCAAGAAGATTTTGTTAGGAAGTGAAAATCTTTTCAAATAAAATAAAATTTAGTATGATCACTTATTTTTTTTATATATTTTAATATCAATATTTAATAATGTCAGAATAAGAATATTAAACATTTTTTACATAAATATATCTGCTATGCTGAATGACCATGGTTTCTTACTCTGAATGAGGTTTTGCCAAAAAGGGAGAGAATGTTCAGATTATTGCAATGTTTTTAGTATTAGTCTGTATCATTAAATTGGTTTTAATAATATTCCTGAATGAATGATGGCAGCAGATGTTGAAATATAATAAGCATTTTATTCTTCGGTTCTGATGCTGCCATGCTTGCACAGCTTGTCACTTGTTTCCGACTTGCTCGGCCACAAAAATTATGAATAATGTGTTTGACAACATAAATTACATTATCAGGATGGGTATTTTGGGTGAAGAGTCCCCTCAATTGCCTCTCTTGCACTTGCAACATAATGAGGGGGACTCTCTGTTAAGAAATTGTGGTACGTTATTATTTCTGACAATTGCAATCCTCAATACCTTTTCATTTCCTTGTTAAGAGTGCTGCCCAAGCGTCTGCGTTTACTTTTTCCACTTTTTGGCTTTTTACAGTGCATAGTGTAACAGATATAGAAATTACACGGTTAAATATACAGTATGCATCACGTATAATTGTTAAACAATTGTTAATTTACATATACCTGATGTAGCTGCCTGATCAAAATCAGTGCTTTCCTTTTAAATGTTGTGATGTCACAAATCAACATAACTTCCTGTTATGTCTCTTCCTCTTCCCTTTTGTATTGTAACTGCATGGGAGATGTAGGTTTCTTTTGACTTTCTAATAATATTATTTAATCTTTATTGTAATTATTGCTTCTATATCTATATTCACTCCTGGCGTCGCGAACCACCGGTGGCGGTTACATATGGTACCGTGACCTGGATGGGAGTCATGTTTAGGGGGGTGAGTGTAAAGGACGTAGGCCAGTTAAAGCAGTGCGTGTAAACCTCACTCCCAGTATAATGAAACACTCTTCACTATAATGGATGACACTGTGGTGTAACAGTGAATTTGCATTACACTGAATAACAAAAACATTACTCTGAATGACGAAACCTCTACTTCATCTTATATTGCAGGCTATCAACTGGCTATGTTTTTGGCATTTCACTATATGACGTGTTTTTGTAACTTAGATTATGACATACCACGAAAAGGTGAAATTGTCAAATATTTAGGAGCAATAAACTCACTTTGCTGCAGCATCACACGGTCTTCAAGGCACCTTTGACGATGTCACAGACTGTCAAATGACCATCAGTATTGAATATGATTTCAGAATGGCTTCTTGTTCCTGTTGCACCACTAATAAATTGCATATTTTATTAGTGGACAAAAGTCCCTTGGTTATTTCATAACTTAAAAAAAAAAAAAAAACATTACGCTGAATGACAATTTTACACTTTGGAACATTATTTCACCCATATTTTGACATTTTATTTTCACAAACGTTATTTAAAACATTAAAGTATAGACACTTTATTTGCATTTAATGTTTTTTTTTATGTATATAAAATCACATTTGTAAAAATGTATTTTCATTTGATGCGGACACCAAAATGGTGACGTCTCGTCTTCGACCCTCATGCCAAATACACCAGCAATTGAATGGCTCCTACTCCACTGCCTAATATGAAACCCTAATATATATATTTCATAGCTCTATTCCCTATGGAATAGACCATTAAAGACAAACTTTGCATAATAAATTTTGTTGATTATTATGCGGTGATGTAAATATATAACGTTACAAGGATGAAATCATATGAATGTGTCTTTAGCAAGCAAGGTTATATCATGTGGATAAACATGATGTAAATCTATAAAAATAAAAATAAAATAAAAAGGACATTATGAAAAATCGGTTAAACGAAATAAAGGTTTATCAGAACACCAAAAATCAAATATAGGTGTAGCACACAAAATCATCTTGTGGCCTTTCAACAAACAGCATGAAAACAATAACAAGAACAAGAATAAAAATAGTTGTAGTAGTAAATAGTAAATAAGAATTATCAATTATTATAATTGATTTTAAAATATATGTTTTTGTGTGTCTGCATGTGAACATCCAGGAGAAACACAGAAAAACTTCTTATAATAATACTTCTTAATAATACAACTATTAATTTAAAAAATGAATAATGATAACAATACATGAAAATCACCTGTTGATCAGTGACTGTAATCCATCCAAACTTGAAAGTCAATAGGATAAAAAACAAAAAAAAACTGCAACAGTTCAAAAATTACACACTGATTTGACAGAGTGATCAAATCATTTCTAAGAGAATTTCAGACAGCCTTATATAATTATAAAGCTCCAACCTCTCAACTACAAAGTTCATACTGATTATCTTGATCTCTCTAAATAGAACATATCAGGTTAATACCTAACTTTAAAGACTGATGGTCATTGAACCAGTCCAGAGCTACAGAGGAAACAAGTTTCGCGTTTCAATAAATCACGTGATTTCTGGGAAACGTCTCCGGTTACATAATGTAACATCAGTTCCCTGAGAGGAGGGAACAAGTCACTTCTTGTTGGGGTTATCCCCTGCTTCCTTGAATCTACTGGAGCCTTATGAAATCTCACAGGTGGGAATTCGCCCGGCAATGGCTCAAGCACTCGAAATAGAGGCGACCTAGTTGAAACACTCAGACATCTAGTTGGCAGAGGTCAAGACACAGCCTTGAAGGCCGTCCTACACAAAGTCCCGCAATGCTGTACACTCAAAAAAATAACTCTTTGAATGAACATAAAAAAATCATGGAAATGATTTCCACATGATTAACTTGCTTTATTTCAGCATTATGCAATTCTGTTATTCCAATTTAATGTACTTACGTTGGGTCAACTTAATTTATTAAGGTTGATTCAACTTATTTATTATGGTTGGACACAACTTAATTTAATAGTGTCAGCCCAACTAATTTACTTAATTTGCATTCAACTTATGTGTTTGTTATTTTCATTCACCCATTCATATATTATTTATTTTAGTGACACATAATTAAATGAATAGACTATAGCTAGCTATTTGCTAGCAGTAGCACATATTAGCATCTTAAATGCTAAGATTTACATGCTCCTTCAACCAAAGCAGTTAAAAGTAACCAAATCAGTCCACACCCAAACAAAATGCTCCACACGTCTCCACAATGGTAACCCACTGTATTTTAAATGGTTCTAATAATTCCAACGTAATTGAACATTAAACACAATTACACACTATCAAGTCTTCCCCTTTTCTCATTTTCTCAAAAAAACATAAAATAACACTTAATTTTAACATTTATTCTCTCTTAATTCAACCATATGCAAAGCATGCTGGGAACTAACAAGCACTGCCCAGTTTCAGTTAATGCAACACAAATCATTCATGTAATCCAACACAAACGGATTAAGTAAACTTAAATTTTACATATTAAGCAGATTGAACACAATCAAATTAAGTTAGGGCAAAATGGCAGTTGGCGTCGCACTATACTGCCACCCTCTGGATGTACAATTTTTTTTACTTAACGTAAATGGTTTGTGTTTAGACAACACGTTAGGATTTTGTACTGTTAAGTTGAGACATAATTACGTGGACCTTAATAGAAAAAAACATTTCAAGTCAACAAACACAATTATTATAAGTAAACTAAATATAAATATATTATGTAAAGTGTACAACCTTCCTAGTTCATTTTTTTGAGCGTACTAATGAAATGCAGGGAATGACAAAAATAAAGCAACAAGTGTATTGGTGCATACAACATTAAACCAGCTGTTATGAGTGTATGAAATAAATATATTTACAGCATTCAGCATAAATCTACGGGAAAAGCCAAGTACAATAACTGGGCAGACAGCTGGAACCCCTGAATACTACTATATAACACAGAAGGCTGTTATGAATGCATTAATTTTGCATATGCAGTAGCTATTAGTGCGAGCAATGGCACTGCACATTGGGATATGACCAAGTTGAAATGGGGCAGAGAGGGGCATAGCCACGAAGACTCTCAGTCATCCAATGTCTGCTCAGCCGTCTTCTCTTGCACAGACAGAACATGCGGTGCGAAAGAGGGAATTTTCAGGTTATAAAACCTATAGCAAAAGTGTTTTGCGAAGACCAACCTGTCGCAAAACAAATGTCTTGAATAGACATGCCATTAGTCCAAGCCCGAGACGATGCCAGACTCTTTGAGTGGGCATGAACCTCTGTCGGGCACTCTATGAAGCAAACTTAGAAACAACTGTGATGCTCTGAATATAGATGCAGGAGTGGTGAAGAGATGAGTCCCAGCTTAGGACCCCAGTAGTATGCCTGATCTAAAGCTGTTCTCCATTCTTAATGTAATTAATCAAACTTTAATTAATTTAATAATCTTTTATTTTTATCCTGATTATTTATATAGTTTAAGTGAAAGAAATTGCATTGTTTAGGTATGTTTTGCGACATTGTTAATTCTTATTAAGCAATAAGGCATTATATATATATATATATATATATATATATATATATATATATATATATATATACAGGTGCTGGTCATAAAATTAGAATATCATCAAAAAGTTGATTTATTTCAAGAATTCAACTTAACAGGTGAAACTAATAAAATTATATAGACTCATTACATCCAAAGTGAGATATTTCAAGCCTTTATTTGTTATTATAATTTTGATGATTATGGCTTACAGCTTATGAAACCCACAAAATCAAAATCCCAGAAAATTAGAATATTACATGAAATCACACAGTAATTACACAGTGATACCATGGTCATTGAACCAGGTTTTGGTTCTTTTGGCAGTGGGCAGGTGCAAATCCTGCTGGAAAATGAAGTCAGCATGAAGAGCTCTGAAAATGTCCTGGTAGACGGCTGCGTTTGGACAGCACAGTGGACCAACACCAGCCGATGACATGGCTCCCCAAACCAACACAGACTGTGGAAACTTCACACTGGACTTCAAGCATCTTGGATTGTGTGCCTCTCCATTCTTCCTCCAGACTCTGGGACTTTGGTTTCCAAATGAGATGCAAAAGTTGCTCTCATCAGAAAAGAGGACTTTGGTCCACTGTGCTTTATTAAATCCAGAGTCAACGCAGCCGTCTACCAGGACATTTTCAGAGCTCTTCATGCTGACTTCATTTTCCAGCAGGATTTGCACCTGCCCACACTGCCAAAAGAACCAAAACCTGGTTCAATGACCATGGTATCACTGTGTAATTACTGTGTGATTTCATGTAATATTCTAATTTTCTGGGATTTTGATTTCGTGGGTTTCATAAACTGTAAGCCATAATCATAAAAATTATAACAAATAAAGGCTTGACATATCTCACTTTGCATGTAATCAATATAATATATATTTTTTTTTTATTACAAGCATGTATCATCTTTTTGTTTTATCGAAAAATATCGTAGATGGTGAAAAAACGTTCTCTCTAATAATTTCGGATCGCTGTATGCTATGCTACTATCTAAGCTAACTAAAAAAACACTAAGAATGAGAAATGTTTAATTTCACAATCTATAGCTTCGGTTATATACTAGTATTTGAAATTCAAATACATTAATGGTCGTTATAACGTAGCTCAAACGATGATATTTGATTTGTAACCAGGCAAAGCGATTACCCATAAAACATGCTTTTTTTTTTTGCTTTTTTTTTTGTCTATACTTTGAACCAATCGGATTGCTTGGGTCCTAAGCTGGGACTCATCACTTCGCTGGGACTCATCTCTTCACCACACAGGCATTCTCCACATGCACTGAAATAAACAGTCCTACGGCCAGCCTGCGAGGGGGATCGGTTTCGTCGATGACACAGTGTCGAGAGATCGATTCGAAAGGGAACCACATAAGCTACGCATGAAATTAAAAGCACCTTGCCTTATTTATTTGCATTACAAATGGACGTGACGTGTGCGTCTGCCAATTTTTATTTATTTATTTTGTTATAAATTGAACAAAGATCACAGGGGACACATGTATCACACACAAAATAGGGAACCATGCCCAGGAATGTGATCGACTGGCTCGGCTGAAGCATGCTCTTCTGTATGTTCACAGACAGTCCCAGGCATGTCAGATGGGCGAGGAGTCTGCGTCTGTTTTCCCTGTTTTCTTGAACGTGCGTTTCGCGTGCGCTTTGTTCAGTAATTGGCTATTTGCAAGCAAAATAGTTATTCAAATCAGGCTTCAGCATTTCGAGGAAAATGGATTATGGAAAATGGAAAATGGATTAATGTTGAGGGACCGACTCGATAAGGGAACTTACATTCAGTTACAAAACTCACTTAATTGGGCCCACATTCACGCTCTCATTCACATACACATCCTACGTTGCAGGCCTAATGTTTTCCAGAACGTGACGGGTCCCGCGGGCCGCGATACGATGATGTCGTGGCTTTTGCTCGCCTGAGTGGCTGTCTCGCTCTCCCGCAATGCAACAGAGAAACTCTCTGGTTAGCGCTATCTGGTTCGCCTCCTCTCCGTCGTGTGAAATATTATTTTATTCAGCCTCCTCAATCTTCTTTTTCTCCGTCTCGTCTCTCATTTCTCCTCTCTCAGCCACGCCCCTCCTTTTCTCGATACGTGATACGCGAGTACGTAAATAAGACATTAAATATTAAGCAATATTATATAAAACATATAACTATATACATACACATGAAAACACTAAAGGCACAGAATAAATAAAATACACATGGACATTATAATGTAAATAAGTATATTACTGTCAAACAATAATTTAGTGTCTTTAGGCTCACCGGGCTACACCAAGAGATGAAGAACAGCATTAATCAGACTATAGTAAACTTTACTGTCACTTAATTATCTAATAATATTTAACATTAGTATTAGTATTTAAAAACATGCTTCTTGTAATTTATAAACCAAAAATAGTTTGATTTGTGAAAATAAAGACAAGTATAATGCTCACTGAATGTACACACCCATCTTTAATAGAAGCAGATATTTACCTCCACAGAGCTGTTTGATGATTATTTTTTGCTGCTAACTGGGTTGCTAGATGATGGATTCCTCAGAGCAGTAATTTTATTAACAACATTAGAAAATGTGTCACAAGCTGTTTTAAATGTGCATGTTGTATTCAAAACTGAAAAAGTAAAGAAATTACTCTTGTTTTTACAAGTTACTTTCTTTTATGCTGGGACACATTTGTAGTCATGTGATGTTCCAAAGGAATTATTATTTTTGAATTGTAAACCAACGAAACTGTTTATTTAGTAGGACTAGTAAATGTTCCTTATCTCATACTTAAAAAAGAGGTCCTGACTAATACACCCTTATGCACCTACAATGATGTGAAGAGAAAAATAAATCCTGCTGTGTTTAGAATCAGCCATGACGTATCCAGCCGGATTGTTGTTTGAGGAACAAGTTATCGTTCCATCACACAATGAATTAAGTCTCACCTATAACAGATACTCTGTATGTAACAATATTGTTCTCTGATTCTCCATATGCTCTTGCTGTATAGAGTCCAGTGTCTGTCTTCTGCATGTTCTTCAGTGTGAGAGAGAAGGTTTTATCATTGAAATCCACTCTGTCCTTGTAGGAAGAGTGAAGTTTTACTGTTCTAGATTCGTGTATATATCTAACTATAATCTCTGATTTATCATTTGTCCAGGATAAAAGATCAAACTCTGGTAGTTCTTGTGTCTGTATATCCAGCTGGACAGAATCTCCCGTCTTCACAAACACAGAGATCTCAGCACTGAACCCTGAGGAGAGAGAAACACAGTTCAGCAGCTTTTGGATTTGGACCCATTTTACACCTCCATCTAACTCCATCATCAACTCACAATCACATTTGATTAAATAAATAAGGTTCATAAGGAAATAAAAGTATTATTTCCTGTCATCTGTTATCATCAGACATGTTAATAAACTGAATAGTTAATTGTTGTTGTAGTTGTCAATATGTATGAACACCAGTGTTGTGTAGGATACTCTAAAACAGTAATTAATTACTAGCTACAAATTACGTCTTCAACAGTGTAATTAGATTGCCGTACTAATTACTCGCTCTAAAAAAGTATCGCATTCATTTTTACTAAGTACTTTCTAAATCCCATATCAACCTCAACCAGTCGAACAATACAAGGATAGATATGAAACTGCTCTTTTTATTCTTTCAAATAAATTATATATAACAGCAAATTATTCTTCACACCTAAAATAATCACAATACTGATCAAAATGTTGGCAAATGGTGAACTATATGTTGGATTGATCATCTTTCATTCTCTGGAGACCAAGAGATGAAGAACAGCATTAATCAGCCTATTATTCATGGTAAACTTTACAGTCACTCAATTATCTTATAATAATTAATATTTGGTTAAATCTATTTAATATATGCTATCTGTAAACCAAAAGCAGTTTGATATGTGAGAATAAAGACAAGTAGATAATGCTCACTGTACACGTCTTTAATAGAAGCAGATATTTACCTCCACAGAGCTGTGTAATGTTTATTAGGTCTTTTTTCCAGCTGACAGTGTTGCTATGGTTACAGATGATGGATTCCTCACTGCAGTCCAGGATGAGAGTGTTGATTTGTGATGTCACTTCCTCTGGAGAGCATCTGTTGTTCTGATAGCTAGAGTTTATCATGAGGTCATGAGCTCTGCATGTGAAGTTCACAGTACAGGAGTCACTGCTGGACCAGTGTGAGTTTACAGTCAGAACAGGAGCATCAACAGCGTCTGAAACACACATTTACTCCAAGATCAGAATCACACTCACAGCCCAGTGATGTAAAATGGTTCAAATGCTTGAATAAAGACCGTTACTGCACAGTAGTGATAAAGTACACATTAAAATCTAAAGACAACACAAAGATATTTAAATGAATGTATCTCTTAAATACCTCTTTAACCACATTATTTATCTGTGCATATTATATACGAATTGTCTTTTAAGCAGGAACTCATTAAATCACACAATGAAATGAGACTCACCTTTAACAGATACTCTGTATGTAACAATATCTTTGTTGAGTGACCCAGTTGTTCTTGCTGTATAGAGTCCAGTGTCTGTCTTCTGCATGTTCTTCAGTGTGAGAGAGAAGGTTTTATCATTGAAATCCACTATGTCCTTGTATGAAGGGTGAAGTCTTACTTTTTTATATTTATGCATATATCTAACTATAGTCTCTGATTTATCATTTGTCCAGGATAAAAGATCAAACTCTGGTATTTCTTGTGTCTGTATATCCAGTTGAACAGAATCTCCCGTCTTCACAAACACAGAGATCTCAGCACTGAACCCTGAGGAGAGAGAAACACACTGTTTTGTTAAGCATCTCAGAGTGTAAGCATCTCATGCTCTGTGTTCAAGTACCAAATTGCATGCAAAACTACATGCATGCACAATTTGGCACAGATGATGAAAACAAACTATGACTTCAAAAAATTATCAGGCAGAAATACATGTGGGATCTGTAGAGCAAGAGACAGGGAATCAATCCATGGATATAAAATACTATCTCCAATAAATAAATCTCTCATGATGTCTGTAAATAGATTTGCATTTGTTTTTCAGTCCAGACATGATTCCCGTCCACTCGTTAGTAATGTTAGAGACGAGTCACTCTAGTTCTCTAGTTTCTCATCAGGAGCAGATCCTGTTCATGAGATGCAGAACTATAGCAGACTGAACATGATGCTTTACACAAGCGACATTATAAATAAAGCACTTAAAAACAAGACATTTCAGTTAGTTATACACATGCAATAATAGAGTGTATTACCTGTGTTACAGATGAGGAGAAGGATGAAGGATGTAAGCAGACGATCTACTGCCATTGTAACGAACATCAAGATGGCTGAAGTTGTATTCTTAAAACAGGAAGTTGAATATGTTGAATTGACACTCATGTAGCCTCATTATAACTCTCTCACCACAAACAGCTCAGTTAAGCATGCGTTTAATAACAGTCAGACGAGGAAAATCACAGTTTCACACTGATCTCTGAGAAACTTTTTTTTCCTCCATATTGATGAGACATGAAATTATGAAACCAGCCACAGAAAACAGACTAGATATGGGAAAAATACACATATACAAGCATGTTGTGAATAGCATTGGTTATACCTGAGCAATCACTGCATGCACGCCTTACATTAAAATTAAGAGGTAATGTTACATTACATTAAGACTCCCAATGTGTGTGCTGTGCTCTCACTTGGATGGGTTAAATGAAGATGTCACGTCATGCCACATGAGCCAGGCCCAACAGAAGTTTTTTTTTTTTTTTTGCGCACAAAAAGTATTCTTGTCGCTTGATAAACTTAAGGCTGAGCCGCTGTAGTCACTTGGACTATATGTGACGATGTTTACTAACTTTTCTGGGATGGTAGAAATCAATTAGCAGCCTATGAAGGAGTGAGCCAGCTCTCAGATTTCATCAAAAATATCTTAATTTGTGTTCCGAAGATGAACGAAAGTCTAACGAGGTTGGAACAACGTGAGGGTGAGAAATTACTGACAGAATTTTCATTTTTGGGTGAACTAACCCTTTAATATGAAGTTAATTAATTACTCAATACTAACTATATATTTAAATTGTTTTTCCAAATGAGGATATTCTCATTATTTTCATTCTCCTGACGTCAAACAAATAAAACTATGTAAACAATGTTATATCATTCCTCATGCAGTTGGTCACATACAAAAAGTGAACAGAGGTAATAATCAACCCAACTCTGGCAAGAAAACACCTGCTGAAGTGGCAATAACCTTCTCAATGAATATGCAATTGTGATGGATTTTTAATAGATAAAATAGTAAACTGTATATTAAACTAACCATGTTTCTAACATCTAACCTTGTTTCTCTTTTTCGGCCTAACATGCTAACTTTGAAACACAATGTACTAAAACGTTCTGTTCTTTGTTTTTGAATGTTGCCATACCCCTTTTACTTTGCTTGTGTGAGTGTAAAAATAACAAATATGGGAAATGAAACACAGATGTCTAAACTTGAAACCTTGTAGTTAACTAGAGGGCTTGTCTATGAAGAACCAATCAAATTGTGGGGAAATTAAGTAATGTTTCATGTCATTTTGCCATTCCCCTTATTCTATAAAAACTGTTGTATTCGTGTTCGCTGGAGGAATTCTCAATGGAATTTGTCTGAGATCCTCCGGCCTTGCTTCTTCTTGGGACATTCTCTGGAGAACTGCTCTGAGATCTCCCGGCCGTGATTAAAGCATTTAAAGGGCATTTAAAGTCTGTTTGTCGATTTTTGCTGCGCAACAAGTCAGATAGGGAGACAAGTTATTTAGCGAAACACTAGAGACCTTACTACCAAGTGATAGTGTTCGATAGGGGGGCGAGTCGTCGTTCGACTCTTTGTGAGACTCTTAGGCGGGGTTAGATTGCGGCTTAGGCGTCAACTCAGAGGTTCAGAGGTAACTCAACTGAGTATAATATTTTCAGGTGTCAAGGACACCAGGTTCAACCTAAGTCAGGTGCGTAGGGGAAAAATCTACCACAAGATATACAGTAAATCCAAAGAAAAGTGACATTTTCTATGTGCATGATTCAGATGAAGTTTCTGTTGATAGTATTAAAGTTAAACGTCGTGTAAAATATCTCTGGGTTGATATTTGCAGATCAGGTTCAGAATGTCTTCATTTCAATTTTCAGCCAAGGTTAGATAAAACTATGTTGCTGGCATATCAGCAGCATAGTATATCACAAGGGCATTTCATGCTTACATGTAGTCTACATATATAGGCTAATTGAGTGAAATCATTCCATTTGAATTCACAGTGTTGTCATCTTCAGTTCGGCTAAATACTGGCAACTGAATATGTATTACCTTATTTAAATCTTAGAATAAATATATCTTTCAGATTAATCTTTTATTGCTATTCTGCTTTGTCTGTCATTGTTTATTGAATTATTAATTAACTCAATTGTCAAAACAATTTTAAATAAAAGAGAATAGATGATTTAGTATTTTACATCCATGACCCATATGGAGAGCTTTCTCTGGGTATTGTAGAACTCATAAGAAATTAGCAATTGTTTAGTCAGTTTCAGCTGAAAATTGTAGTTGTAGTTCAGTTGTCAAAAACTTACCCCGTGTCATGTACTGCTCCGAAACACACGGGTTGAGGATCCAAACGCAGTATTTATTAACAGGGTAGTCCACAATCATAATCCAAATCCAGGCAAAGTTCATTCACAAACACAGACATATACACATAGATGCCTCATTAGCGGCCGTTTCAATCGGCAGCGATATGTAAGCCGTCTGCCATATTGGAGCTGCCTGTGAACATTTTGAGAGCAAGTTGACTGAGCGTCGACAACCGTAGTTGAATGCATGCATGAATATCTACAGACTTCAGCAGATGATTATGCTAAACTAACACAATACAATAGTAAAAGTATAAACTTTAAAAATACCATAGTAAAAACATGTAATATTGAGTTAATACATGTAATAACACAAACCAACAGTCCTCACCAGTAAAAGGTTATCCCATTTCTTTGGAAATTTAAATCTTGACGGTTTCACAACCAGAAGCTTCGCAATGTTGTGGCATCATTGATTCTTACTATGAGTGACCACATGCTGACCGTTGCAAGATGGCGGGCGCGCCTACGTGCATGGAGTGGTTGAACGTGGCACTATATACTATATACACAAACAAACAGTCCAATCAATAACTGATCAAAGTTCAGGGCTGAGGCAAACAGAGATATCCAAAATAACCTGCCCTTTGGGTTTTTCAAAACTTTGAACTTGGTTTGGGATCTATCAAAAAAACAAAAAACAGGATTATCCTGATCCCATCAGAAGGGTGGATTCAGTTGTGATTTTTTAAACCAAATAAAATCAGAGTTTTTTTTTTTTTTTTTGAGTGAATGATCACAAAATCAATGTTTACTGATGATATATACATTTCTTCATATTTGAAGCATATATGAAGCATGTCACATCTAATGAGATATGGTAAACGAAAAACAAAAAAACAAAAATCTCAAAGCTATCAGCTGTCAAATAAATATCACTGTTGCTCACAGCTCTATAATTCTACAGTATATTAATGGCAATGACAACAACAAATATACTCAGTCATTCAGTAGCCTAGTTAAAAGTAATTTCTCACAATTGCATCTCTAATTGCATGTCCAGTGTGTCCTTCATTAGGTAAGAACATTGGCGGCTGTTCTGGTTCTACATCAGGCTCAGGTCCATCAAAATTGTCATCAAGAGGGACATGACACCTGGTGGCGATGTTATGTAAAACAATACAAGCAAGGATTATGTTGCATGCCACCTTGGGTTGTACTCGCAAGTAGTTAAGACACTCTCTTCAGGACTCCATTTAAGCGTTCAATGGCACATCTTGTTTTGCAATGTGAGCGTGCCTGCTCAGGTGAGTTTGCAACTGGAAAAGGGGTCATTAGCCATGGTAGGAGTGGATATGCGGTGTCTCCCAATACTATGCCATTTGGTCGGTGGGATTGAAGCTCTCTGTATAGTGCACTCTCTCTTAGAATACGTGCATCATGAACAGACCCTGGCCATTTCACAACACAGTTGGTTATTATGAGGTCTGCGTTGCCCACAAGTTGGATGTTGATGCTGTGCCTTCCCTTTCGATTGACATACTCCCACTCCCTTTCACAAGGTGTTCACCATTTGAAAAAACTTGTGCTTAGTCTGAGCTGTCTGGTCATCCTTGGGAAAGGAAACAAATTGATTGATCAGACCGCCCAGTGCTACTGACATAGCCTTCACCACATTACTCACGGTTGCTTTTCTCACTCCACAGTCCCACATGCGTAAAAGCGCAGAACGATTAAGCACCGTTCCTCCACGGATAAAGCATGACTCCTTTGGGTTTGGTGTTGGAGTGTTGGCCTGACAAGATCTGCAATGTACTTAATGTCATCTCATGTACCCAACGAGAACAATTGCCTCGGCTAGTCCTTCTGATGCCGCTGGCTCTGATGTCTCTGTAGTGGTTAAACATAGTTGTCTTTTTCTTCTCAGATGGCTAAATGGCTCTTGGGATTTTAGAAAGGGGTTAATTGACCCTTCGCAGGAGTTTGATTAACAGGCGATCTGACCAATCATAATCTGCCATTCGCCATTTTTGTCTGACAAATCACTCGGAGTTAGTAGATTAACCTTGGAGGATTTGAACTTGAAAAACGGAGTGCACTGACATCTTTCCGCGGTTAAAACAACATTCCTTCTTATGTTCATTCATATTTATTTGATGCTATAAATTAAATAGAAGGAAGAGATGATCGGTTCACGAGAAGCTTTAACTGAGGCACCACAGCGATCTGTCACGACACATTAAAGAGCCACAAAACGGTATTTCTGTCAGGTCCATTAAGTCAAGAACACACAGACAATAAAAATAAAGAATTTTTATTGAATAGATTACAAACAAGTTGATGTTCCTGAATTGAAATTTGGTGGTATGGCTCTGTTCAGGGAGTCCTCTGACCTTTCATGAGCACCATGAAATAGCCGAGAGTCAGAGGACAGCAGCAGCAGCAGCATTAGGGAACGCTCACACAATTTAGGACTGTGAGAGCTAAAATATCCCCCCAAACAAAACCACACCTGGCAATCCTCTGATATACAGAGGATGATATGCTTAGTAATCTACGAATATATACGGATAATTTGCAAAATGTTATAATCAGATGAGTCCTGACCACCCATGAGTTAGCAGAATCAGGGGACAGCAGCAGTATGAGGAGATAGCAGCCGCATATAGGGACAGCATTATCAGCATGAGGGGATGCAGCAGCAGCATAAGGGCTCTCACATTATTTTGACTAGATGAGCTATTCCCCCAAAACAGAAATTGAGTGTCTCGAACAGTGTCGTCTGAGCCACCCTAATTTAGCAATTTATATTGTAAGACTGAAAATACTGGTTGGGGCCCTGGTCTGAGACAAAAGGGCCTTGCTGGCTAATTAGCATTCAACCTCCCCCATACAGCCTGACTTCCTCTCAGAAACAACGAAGAACTCACACAAGAACATGGTTTAATGTGAATGTTTATCAATGACTTATGCTTTTGGTGTCATTTGAAATGTCTCAAAGTGAGTGGTACAGATATCTCATATCCAGATAGATAAAATAAAAGGTAATAAGGTTTATAGAAGTTTAGAGAAAACTGGTTAAGCCATTTGAGGGTGGTTTTCCCCATCCCCCATATCACCTGGGCAAACAGTATAAAGGAAGGTGTGCTTGCTCTATCGGGTCTCTTCTTCCTGGCTGGTCACGAATGGAATAGAGCAGGGGTGCCCAATCCTGCTCCTGGCGATCGACTGTCCTGCACAGTTCATCTCCAACCCTAATCAAACACACCTGAAGCAACCAATTAAGGTCTTCAGAGCAGGCAGGATCACTTGAAAATTAAAGGCAGGTGTGTTTGATTAGGGTTGGAGATGAACTGTGCAGGACAGTCGATCGCCAGGAGCAGGATTGGGCACCCCTGGAATAGAGGGTCTCTCCCTCCCTCTCTCTCTCTTTCTTTCTCTCCCTCTCTCTCTCTCTTTCTCTCTCTATCCCTTTTTCTCTCTCTATCTCAGGTACAAGCTGGGTAAGATTCTTTGGTGTAACCAATGTATAATCATGTTCTAGATATTTGAATTGATTGTGGAATTGATCTCTGATATCTGAAACATTAAAATGTTACATTTGATTATTCTAACTGATCTTGACATTGTTCATTTAATGGTTAAAAGAAATAGTCAAACATTCGCTCACTTTTAGTGAGGCACAGATATTATTAACCCTTTCATTTACGGAGTCAGATGAATTAACGAGAGAATACATAACTAAATGTATTGTAAATTTAACCAACCAATACTTTGAATGAGTGAGGACAGAACACGTGATACCTTCCCCGTGTATTGGCGAACCGGCAATTGGGCCAATATAACGGGCCTTACAATATTATGGTAAAAATTATTAATTACTGAAATGACTATTCAAGACTGCAATAGCTAAAACATGCTGTTACCTAGAATTATCTGACTTTGAACTGTTTTGATAGTCTACAGCAGGTGTAGGCAACCTAAGGCAACCTAAGGTGTTGGCACGCGGAGGGTTAATCGCTGGCACGCAAGCAAATGCGAGAGAAGTGTATGTATTTCATTCAGATAAAGTAGTCTACCTGCACACAGATCTACATTTTGATGTAATAATTCCTCATAGTAAAAAAACACGGAACGCACATGTAGGAAACCTCGTGAATTGCGGCCGTTTCACGCATATTTTTTTTCGGCGTGCATGCTAATCAATGAGTGCATTCACACCGGGAGCAGGAGCAGTGCGTGAGCAGCAGTGAAGCGCGGGTTTCGGCGCCGAGTCTATTTTGTCTGCGCTGCTCACGCTCAATGAAAGTGAAAGCACACTTTTGATGGACAAAATAAATATGATTTGAAACAAAAAGTGCCCAAAATGAACAGAATGTGCATGTTTGGTGTGTTTTAACAAGAACTGGATTAGGTTATGTCAGAAAAGAAAATGAAGACTCAAAAATATTTATAAAAAATTTACCCATTTAAGCTTGTTTTTATTATTCAGTTTGAGTAAAAGGATATGGTATTTTATTAAAAAAATATATAGAAAATAAATATTTGTGTGTGCTGTAAAGTGTAAAATGAAATCGGAATCAGCTAAAATCGGTATCGGCAGGTCAAACTCAATGAAAAATCGGAAATCGGAATCGGCCTAGAAAATTGTAATCGGTGCATCTCTAGTTAGGAGTTATAAATACTATAAATTGTCTATCTAAATCTAAAACAAATTTCAAGAGAAATATTTAAATTTTTTGTACTATTTCTGTTTTAGCCATTAGGAAAATGTAAAATGTTTGTGTATTTATATGAGTGTATGTGTGTGTGTATATATATATATATATATATATATATATATATATATATATATATATATATAGGCTATGTGTGTGTTGTGGCACAGTGATGAACTCGGAAACTTAAAAATGGCACTTTATGACAAAAAGGTTGCCGACCCCTGGTCTACAGTGTAAGCGCTATGAAGAGATGACTAAGCCACCTTCTGAGAAACAAGCTAGATGAAGGAATTAAACAGCTTTTTACCAGCGTACAGATCAGCTGAAGCGAGCAGCAAGCATGTATGAGCAAACTGAATGTGCTTTAAATAGGGCGCCTTGTTTGAGCTTTGGCCATTGAGCAGCGAGGGGAGTTAATGCAGCTCAGCTGGAGCAGATCAGCTGACGGGACAGTGTTGTTAGCAAATAGCATTGGCAGTGTCTTGACTACCTGGCCTGCCAGAACTGACGCTGACGCTCAATTTATTGTTTATTTCTTTAAAAAATTATCAAATTTGAAAGTTGATACTTTGTTTCATATCAAAAGTAACCCAAATGTAACCTGGTCTGTCTTGTCTGTCAGCGCGTTGCCAGTGTCCTCTTTGCTCCGCAATGTGTTTTTCACTGCATGAGAACATGGTGTGGCGTGAGAGCTGCATGTCGGACATAGCAACAGTAACTAAAGGGGGCGGTTCTTTGCGAATGGTCAATTGTGTTTGTCTTCTTAAATTCTATGTAGAACACTGTTCTGATCCAACTATGTGTAGCCGTATTAATTTTTAATTTCACAAAAACACTAAATTCATGTATGAATTCATGTATGAGGCTATGTATGAAGACCAGCAGTGAATTATGAACAGATATTTTAATGAGTAGTGCAGATCATTACACTGTCTATCTGATATCTTAATGTAATGTTTATATTTAAATTCACAAAAAAAAAAAAAAAAACACTCAACCAGGTGAAAATTGTTAGGAGTAGCCTACGGACAAGGACTTTTAAGAGTTTCTTTAGCAGCGGAGAAAATGGCAGAAAGAAGAAATGTGTTGCAGGCATAAGGATGACAGTGAGTTAATAAGACGCTATAGATTAGATTATGCAGGGATCATGTTTGTGACTGATCTTATTTTAGACACGCTACCCAGCAAGCAATAGCCGTCTTTTCAACGTCTGGGTTAAATATAGACCCGATATAGTCCGGCTATGTGTAACCCACTTTTAGCCCAAATAACATTTAATCTGGATAAATGTATTTTTTTCCAAAATAACTTGTGAGATATATGATATTCCATCATGTAAGCAAAGTCTACCGTGATTACAAGTTGTTTGGTTTACTTTATTTTACATGTTATATGTGTAGGCTGTGCGTAGCCACGATTTAGCTCGTATTCAGACCCGGCTATGTGTAACCCAATTTTAGCCCAAATAACATTTAATCTGGATAAATGTATTTTTTTCCAAAATAACTTGTGAGATGTATGATATTCCATCCTGTAAGCAAAGTCTACCGTGATTACAAGTTGTTTGGCTTACTTTATTTTAGGCTACATGTTATAGGCTGTGCGTAGCCACGATTTAGCTCGTATTCAGACCCGGCTATGCGTAACCCACTTTTAGCCCAAATAACATTTAATCTGGATAAATGTATTTTTTTCCAAAATAACTTGTGAGATGTATGATATTCCATCATGTAAGCAAAGTCTACTGTGATTACAAGTTGTTTGGTTTGCTTTATTTTACATGTTATATGTGTAGGCTATGCGTAGCCACGATTTAGCTCATATTCAGACCCGGCTATTGTAGCCCACTTTTAGTCAAAACTGATTAATTGTAGTTTTTTGCCAGGCAGTGCATGAGATGGTTGATATTGCATCATTTTCGCATTGGTAATGATATCTACAAGGTTCAATGTGTCATTTCAAGACATGGTCGATCTGTAGTCACGATTTAGCTCTGAATTGGACGGGCTATATGCGGTCTGCTTTAGCCCACCTGGCGAAATGAAGGCAATCTGGTCTACGTACGGCTTGGCTATAGCCCTGATTCAGACCAGCGATATAGTATAAGAATATTAGTCTTAAAAATGTTTTCGCTCACACAGCTTAATGTTTGCTGTCACACATAAACATAACATTCATACATAATCTACGATATGGCTGTCTATCATTTCAAATTAAATCAAATGCAATGGCATTTCTCAACCGCTAGATGGCACAATCGAAACACTACTGAGACATGACTACTGGGACTACTGGCATTGCGCGACTAGATCACTTTAGCCAGATCTCGCGATACACATTTCCTCCATTTTCAATTTTATTTTACACGAGGCAGCTGTCAGAGAGCAACGGGCGAGCGACACTCTGAAAACCTTCAAATTTCTACTTCGATCTTGTAAGTATGCGTGTTATTTTTGTTATGTTCATTGTTTAAAGTAGTTAGTTGTTAAAATGTGTAGACCGTGACATTTTAACATTACCATTGCAGAGTAGGCCTACTATTTTTCTCCAACACGTTAACGTTCCCTGCACGTGTTATTGCAACTGTGCCCTTAATCTAAAATGTATCTAAATTAAAGGTGGTAAGCATGAAACTATGAAACTTATTTTATTTTTAAAATGAGAAGTTTCATGAAACTATGAAACTTATCATTTTATTATTAAAGATACTAATATATTTTTGTTTTTATATTAGATTAGAGTAAGTAATAATAGTTTTTTATTTAATGCAAATTTTCAAAGTACTTTACATAAAACTTAACAGCAACATATGCAACATGAAAAAAAATTATTAAAAAATATTTGTTCCTTTCCAATTAATAAAAGGTAGTGGCAAACAGTAAAGTCTTTAAACTTGATTTAAAATACATTCATTTTTCAGTGAATTTGTTTCAGATATATGGTGCATAAAAACTGAATGCTGCTTCTCCATGTTTTGTTTTGACTTTGGGGATATAAAAGTAGCTGGCTACTGTCCCAGATGACCTGAGAGGTCTGCTCTGGATGGTTCATAATGCATCAGAAGATTAGAAATTTACTTTGGCCTTAAAATGTTAATTTAATAACTAACTGTAGTATTTTGATATGAATTCTTTGACAGACAGATAGCCAGTGTAAAAACATCAGAACTGGAGTGATGTAATCCACTTTAAAGACACTATCGCAAATTATCCAGCAATCAGTCAACAAAGTACAGCAATTGAATATACAGAACACTTGTCAATGACTACCATTAAATGTCTTGTTACCAACATTCTTCATAATATATATTTTTTGTGTGTGTTCAACAGAAGAAAGCCATACAGGTTTGGAACCAAGTGAACGTGAGTAAATGATTACATGATTTTTTTTTTTTTTTAAGTGAACTACCCCTATAAGTATCTTTTTATGTTCATTAGAGTTATATGAGTAAGTGATAAAGAATGATTTATAGGGATAGTTTGCTTTGAAATTAAATTTTGGTATGTTTTAGCTTACCTTAAGGGCATCCAAGATGTAGGTGTCTTTGTTTCCGCAGTAGTTTTAATTTTGATATTTTAGGTCAAACTGTTCTTGTCAGTCAGTCATATAATGCAGGTCTATATGGTCACTACCTGAAAGAGCACGATTGTTGTCACGATTTGTTATGATTTCTCTTACATTAAGAGCACGCTTTTTGACGTGCCTACATTTGTAATTAAAAAATTTTGGTTAGCAGGAAAAATTGTCTAATGAACAGTTCTGTTTAAAAATCCATACTGAAATCGAACCAAAAGCCTCGTACAGAATGGTTCAATACGTGTATCGTTACACCCCTAAAATAAATATAAATATATATATATATATAATTAGTGCATCACCATTATGCAGGCAAAAAATTTCAATTATTGATATTAATTTATTAATAATATTGATATAAATATAGTCTCAATCTATATTCCGTTAACTCTATATTGGCCAGCTCTAGTGTGCTACCTAGCAAAAGTGAATGACTGTAATTAGTTAAAAATGATTGTCAACAATGCTTTTCTTGAGCAATAATATTTTTCTTTTTCTTATTTGACAGACGCAGTGATGACCAACTTTCCTTCGGCGACTGAATGGGAAATAAAAAATTAAATTTCTGGTCATTTTAAACAAGCACCAGGGAGAGCAGGGGGTGGTGGTTATGAATATAAAGCTAACAATTAATTCTTAAAAAATTTAGTATCTTAAGCCGTTTTACAAATTTTCCAATATTTTATGTTCATTTTTATGTTTGAATGTTGTCTAAGTTGTTAATATAATTGTTCTAAATAAATCCTTTATATTCAATTAGTTTGGATGGATTTTCCTTTATGAGAACCTGTTATATTTGAGTGAAAAGAATCCTTATGCCTCATTTTGTTGTCTATTACATGTGTAGTGTAATTGATGTCTATTCTTGGGCTATGGTTAGACGTCTATTAGATTTTCACTGACAGCCCAAATTCAGCCTTGGTTTAGCCTAGACCCATATTGCCTGTCTATTAGACGTATATATGTAGTCGTTTAATAGCCGTCTAATTAATGACTAGTTCTTGGGCTATGGTTAGACGTCTATTCTTGGGCTATGGTTAGACGTCTATTAGATTTTCACTGACAGCCCAAATTCAGCCTTGTTTTAGCCTAGACCCATATTGACTGTCTATTAGACGTATATATGTAGTCGTTTAATAGCCGTCTAATTAATGACTAGTTCTTGGGCTATGGTTAGACGTCTATTCTTGGGCTATGGTTTGACGTCTATTCTTGGGCTATGGTTAGACGTCTATTAGATTTTCACTGACAGCCCAAAATTAGCCTGATTTTAGCCTAGACGTCTAGGCTATGTTTAGACGTCTATTAGACGTCTATTAGACGCAAAATTGCTTGCTGGGTAACATCTCCGACACAGCGCAGAAATCCCATAGCACCAGAAATTAAAGTAATCACTACATTAAGATATTTGGCAACTGGGAAAATGCAACAATGCAGCAGTGATGATTTGGGTCTGTCACAACCTTCTGTAAGCAGAGTGATCACACAAACTATTACAGCACTTTCACCTCTAATTGTGTCGCAGTTCATCTAGTTTCCACTGGACATTCAAACAAAATCAAAAAACAAAAAATCAAAAAAACAAATACGTATTAATATGTATTATTAACATTCCCACCTTGTCGGCTCAAAAAACTGCATTTATGAATATAGCAGGCTTTCCTGGTGCGCACAATCAGGGGGAATGAACCATTACTAATTTATTATTAACCACTATAAGCTCACACATCTGCATCTTGCCCTGTGCTGTGACACCCGGCCTGAATTTTCCTTTAAGGATGGCCTTGTGTTCATCCACTAACTGGGCAAACAGTAAACACTGTTCCTCTTTCCAGTTGAGCTTTCTCGTCCTTCTTGTTTTTGATTCCATGTTTGTTACATTAAAACCAACATTCAAACCACCACTTAACCCTCTGATGGTCTTTATTTATGTCTACACTCTGGGTTTTGGGGTCTCTAGAGACCCCAGAAAATAACATTTAATTTTGTAACAAGATAATAGTTTTTTTTTTTTACAAATGTAATTTTATTCTGTTTGTTAATGTTTTTACTCAACATTTGTGCAGTTTTTGGAGAATATATGATATTTTTTAAATTTCTATAAATAAATTAATAAATAAATATTTAAATAGCCTTTTTACAAAAAAACAGCATTTGATGTAAAATTCACTTTATAAAAGACCCAGATTTCTAACTTTCATTCATGGGGATAACATGGATGATTTTAAATGGTTTAATGTAACATTTTTGCCCATTTTTTGGAAAATGCAGTTTTAAAATAAAAAATAATAATTTTAACCACTAGATGGCTATAGAGCTCCAGTATATGCTATTTGCTATTAGACTACCTGAAAGATATCTTTTCACAAGTTGGATTCAGTTGGATTCATATCTAAATATTATAAAATCACAATTATAACAAAAATAAAATATTTTTGTCAAAGTTTAGCATTTTTTTGTACCAAAAAACCCCCCAGTTTTTCAATAATGTTACATTATGATTAGAATCAAACCTGAACAAAATGTTACAAAGATAAATGTTGGAGTCTTAAGATTTTATCATTTATTTCAATCATTTATTTTTAATCTAATTCTAGATTCTAGACACACACAATTGCGTGTGTGTGTGTGTGTGTCTGAGAGATAAAGAGAGAGAGAGTGTGTGAGTACACATTGTCGATGTGCCAGTGTCACCACACCACTTTATATTTGAAGTGGTTTAGCATTTTGGATGATTTTATTTGACAAATTATAGCCTTACAAATGTTCCTGTGTGTGTGTGTGTGTGTGTGTGTGTGTTTACATTTTCAATGTGTCAGTGTCACCAATTTATTTTTGTGGTGGTACTGCATTTTGGATGATTTTATTTGACAAATTATAGCCTTACAAATGTTCCTGTGTGTGTGTGTGTGTGTGTGTGTGTGTGTGTGTGTGTGAGTACACGTTGTCGATGTCAGTGTGACCACTTTATATTTGTGTTGGTTCTGCATTTTGGATGATTTTATTTGACAAATTATAGCCTTACAAATGTGTGTGTGTGTGTGTGTGTGTGTGCGTGTGTACATTTTCAATGTGTCAGTGTCACCAATTTATTTTTGTGGTGGTATTGCATTTTGGATGATTTTATTTTACAAATGATAAGAGAACAGTTTTTATAGTCTCAAAAATGTATTCCTCTATATGTGTGTGTGTGTGTGTGTGTGTGTATACACGTGTTGTGAGCAATATAATTTAGCATTGTGGATGTTTTTTGCATTGGTGGAAGTGTGCCACTTTATTTGTGCCATTTCTGCGTTGTTTCTGATTTTGATGATGAATTTTGTCTATTTTGATTGCGGGGTCTCCAGAGACCCCGAAGACCACGAGTGTCACAATTTTTGTCACGCTAACATAAAAACAGATATCATTCCACTTTATTTTTTTTTTTGTAGATCTAGAAAGTGTTGAGAGCCGTAGAAGGTTTCATACCATTTGGACAAAGGGAACATTTTTTTTAATTTGAGCAAAAGTCATTTGGGGTCCCAAAAGACCCCATAAACCATCAGAGGGTTAAATAGACATGCCAGCAATCAGTGTAATTGGAAAGAGTGATTTTTTTTTTTATTCTAAGCCAATCAAATACCTTGGTAACAGCATGGTAAATAAAAAAATAAAAAGATTTATATACACATACCTGTATACTGTATATATATAGAGTGTGTGTGTGTGTGTGTGTGTGTGTGTGTGTGTGTGTGTGTGAGAGTAGACCCTATACTTAAAATCTCTTTTTTTTCCTTCTTAAAAAAAGAAGCAGTCAAGATAAGCCGCAAACAAATTCAAAGTACATAAACACACCTGATTAATAGTGTGATTGCATGAAACTATATTAAAGCACTCATTCATAACATCAAAGACTTTAAGCTCCATTTTTGAGTCCAAGCAATAATAAAAGTCTTTTTATGCTTTAACATTCATGAGCAGATGAAGGTGTTTGGTGTCCTACTATACAGTAGGTGACGGTGGTCCAGGTATCTCCTGTCATCTTCTGCATCAGAGTCTAAAAAGAAATAAATCAAGCCATCACAAAATGTGAAACAGTTCATATTCAGCATTGGGTCACATGACATTTATTATCTGTGACGTCTGCAGGAATATGAACAGTCATTTGAATCTCACCTCAACATCATCATAGTCTGTATCATCACTCTGTTTGACACCTGAGAGGTCAGAATGGAAGTTTACTGCACAGATTACAGGTTTGTGTGGAAACATGTTTCTCTGCATTTGATTACTGTCAGATGTTTGATTTCTCTCATGTCTCAGACTGACAGCCTACAAGTTTAATATTGACCAGAGTTCTGGATTCACTAAACAGATCTTACTATTACTAATGATAAAAGGGCACATTTATTTTAATAGATTCTTCAGAATTAACGACACATTCTCATTCCCCCTCGTCACATTTGGACACTTATTCAGGACCCCTTGGAGTCACTTTTTAACTCAGGATCCCCTTTAGAGACATTTCTCGATGTTCAGGGACTTTTGGTGTCAATACACACAATGGGCATGGCTTTGCAATGAATAACTGTGACTGTACCTTTATTTTATTTGCTCTTAAACTTTGTTTTCAGTACCAAAGAATCTAAATTTTCAGGTATAAATGTGAGATCAGTTTATCTGTCAGTATATCTGTTTCAGTATATCTGTGATGGACATACCTTTATTATTCTTGCAGCAACAGTAAAGGACCAAACCAGAAAACACTATCACTCCCACAACAATCACAGCTGAGATCAAAATGTAATCAAATGTCAAACTATGGATTGGTCTTCTTTCATTCTCTGGAAAGCAAGAGATGAAGAACAGCATTAATCAGCCTATTCATAGCATATTCACAGTCCCTTAATTATCTAATAATATTTAATATTTAACATTGAATATTTAATAACATGCCTCTTACAGTTTGTAAACTAAAATCTGTTTGATTTGTGAAAATAAAAACAATAATGCTGACTGAATGTACACACACACACACACACACACACACACACACACACACACGTATCTTTACCTCCACAGAGCTGTTTGATGTTTATTCTGTCTATTGTCCAGCTGACAGTGTTGCTGTGGTTACAGATGATGGATTCCTCACTGCAGTGCAGGATGAGACTGTTGATTTGTGATGTCACTTCCTCTGGAGAGCATCTGTTGTTCTGATAGCTAGAGTTTATCATGAGGTCATGAGCTCTGCATGTGAAGTTCACAGTACAGGAGTCACTGCTGGACCAGTGTGAGTTTACAGTCAGAACAGGAGCATCAACAGCGTCTGAAACACACATTTACTCCAAGATCAGAATCACACTCACAGCCCAGTGATGTAAAATGGTTCAAATGCTTGTTTTATTGAATAAAGACCACAGTAGTGAAGTGATAAAGTACACATTATATCTAAAGACAACACAAAGATATTTTAAATGAATTTATCTCTTCCCAAAAATACTTCTTTGACCACATTATTATTTATATAAAAGTGAAAATTAAACTCTTTCATAAATATTTTATGCAGGAACACATGAAATCACACAATGAAATGAGTCTCACCTATAACAGATACTCTGTATGTAAAAATATTGTTCTCTGATTCTCCACTTGTTCTTGCTGTATAGAGTCCAGTGTCTGTCTTCTGCATGTTCTTCAGTGTGAGAGAGAAGGTTTCATCATTGAAATCCACTATGTCCTTGTAGGAAGAATGAAGTTTTACTTTTTTATATTCATGTATATATTTAACTATAATCTCTGATTTATCATTTGTCCAGGATAAAAGATCAAACTCTGGTAGTTCTTGTGTCTGTATATCCAGTTGAACAGAATCTCCCGTCTTCACAAACACAGAGATCTCAGCACTGAACCCTGAGGAGAGAGAAACACAGTTCAGCTTTTGGATTTGGACCCATTTTACACCTCCATCTTACTCCATCATCAACTCTCACTCCTGTATTTGTTTGAATAAATAAATCATGAGATTCAATGGTTCAGTAATTTGTTGGGGCTGTGTTCACAGTAATATAAATGTGTTATAACGACACCAGACAGAAGTCTGATTACAACTGTAATGCAGCATTAAGACCTTGGTCAAGGACGTACATCACATCAAGTCAACCGGAACAACTGTCATATACTGTATGTTTTATTATTTTTATATCATCACCAGCTGAATTAATTTCATTGAGCACATCAGAGAGAGGCTCAATCCATGAATATAAAAAACTTGTTTCTATGATACATGGATCATGAAATATAACTAAAATATCTCAAATAAGTAACTGTATAACTTTAGGGGCTTTAAAGCATCATCAGCATCACTTTGTGTTTCAACCCCTGAAAAACTGGTGTCTGTAAAAAGATTTGCATTTGTTTTTCAGTCCAGACATGATTCCCTGTCCACTCTAGTGTTAGTAATGTTAGAGACGAGTCACTCTAGTTCTCTAGTGCTTTAGTTTCTCATCAGGAGCAGATCCTGTTCATGAGATGCAGAACTATAGCAGACTGAACATGATGCTTTACACAAGCGACATTATAGATAGAGCACTTGAAAACAAGACATTTCAGTTATTTATACACATGTAATAATGAGTGTATTACCTGCGTTACAGATGAGGAGAAGGATGAAGGATGTAAGCAGATGATCTACTGCCATTGTAACAAACATCAAGATGGCTGAAGTTGTATTCTTAAAACAGGAAGTTGAATATGTGAAATTACACTCATGTAGCCTCATTATAACTCTCTCACCAGTTCAGTTTTGTCATGATCCTCGGCTGGACAATTGTTATACAAGTTAGATTTAATGATAATGCTTCTAAATATAATAAAGCAGGAGAAGTTTAAGAAAGATACAGGACAATTTAAGAGAGTTACAGCATTTTAATAACCTGCATATGATTTTTTCTCCTTTATTATTGAACAGTTATTCATGTACAAACAATATGGCAATATAAGTAAATCTTTACATTAGAACATACAGAACGGGTAATAACCTGCATACAAGCCACACACAGGTTTAGAAGTGAGAGAGACATTGACGTTTGTAAAGCCCAACTAGAACATTGGCCCAGTTTATCTGTTTAGAATGGCCCTGTTAGCCTCTGCTGGTAGAAGTTATAACTACACCATCTGACTGCAAAAAGCATTTTCCCCACTCAGTGTGTGTGACTGTACACAAATGGCGTCCCTCACATGTTTTATATATAGGCTACTAGTGCAAAATGCCCGTGCAAAATCAGTTTTTAAGTGTGTTTTTAGTAATTGTTGGTTTGGTGTGTTTGAGTGCTCATTTGTTACAATTACACAGCAAAAGTTCAGAGACATTTTTATTTGTGCATGGTAGAAAGCACACAGTGAACTCCGAGAAAACGCTATGCTTAAGCAAACATTAGGCAACTACAAATGGTGCCCGTGAAAGAGAATGTGAACGCATTGAAAAGGATATTTTAGCTGGTGAATAGCATTTACACAGTAGCGATAACATTAAGCGCACCAGAATGAAATATAATATTCAGAAGTAAACAGCATAGCTGACTTATAGATTCAGTTTACATCCACAAATGAATAAGTGCGTTGATTCAGGGAACAGTGCAAAGTAGGACCGTTTTTGTGAGCTGATCGCTGAACAAAAAAGTTCAGGAGATATTTCTTAGCGATGGCTGATTTCAACAGTTTCAATATGATAAAAAATAATGGATTAATTGCATTTTGGAAAAAAAAGTGTCATGAATTTATTGCATTTTTGGGAAAAAATAATCCGTTTTTATAATAAATCTTTGAAAATCAAAATCTGGATTTGAATTTTTTATGTTATTATAACCTTAAAGTCCGCGTGAACCGGAAGTTGCAAACGACTTTTCTCCAGTGTTGTGACGTATTTCCCAGTAAAAAGGAATATTGAACAGAGGGCAGGGTTTTACTCTAGCGCTCCTCCTCTCCATCTCTCGCTCATAACAGACTAACGGTTTGAGGGGAGTGGTTAAGCGTTTCCCAACCCAAGTCCTCAAACCTACGTCATCAGGGAAGGTCCTCCAATGCAGAGGGGAGGGGCATTTTCAGATTTTGATTAAAGATTACGAAGCCAAAATTTTTTTGTGTGTGGATTGACTTGCATGGATGAATTGTTCACCACAAAACGATCAATTTAGGCAAACAAAGTAAATATGGTCAATTTTGATTTCATGTGGACTTTAAGATGCTATGTGAAAGTTTGAAACAGAAAATAGTGGTTTTCATCTAGCCACTTTCTTGGTAAAGAAAATACATTTTTATTCAAATTAATCAAAATGGATTTATCACGTTCTGGAACCAAACTATAATATTCAGAAGTAAACAGTAGCCGTTTCTCAATGTCAAGGAAGGATCCTCGGAAGCCAGAATTTCGAGGATGCTACGTCATCGACATCCGTCGAAGGACTGTTCCAATGTCGAGGATCCTCGGAATTTCAGCCAAGGACTGAGTCCTCCGTTCGAAAAATATCCCATATACAGGAAAGGATGCATAAGTGTAGCCTTCGCGCTCTTCATGCTCTCAAAGCACTCACAATCCTATGCGCGCAGCTTTGCTATCTTGTTCAAAAAATTCAAAATGTTGGACGTTAACGGAGTCGGATCGTTAACGGGGCAATATGCTTTCAAATATAAGTATATTTACGTTACCAAACATTTGTTTTAAAAAATAATTACATCCATTATGTTATGAGTCAAATTTACCCGCACTGTTTATAAACACACTTGACAGTCAAAGAATCACTATGATTAAAAATGAGTTTTTTGATTTAAAAACGATTATATTCATTCGATTCACATGACGTCACTGTAGCTTTGCGCCGCCATCTTTGCGACCGACGGTCTCAGTAATGCCTGCAATATGTTGTGCAGTTGGCTGCAACAACAGCCGAAAGAGGAACCCCGAACTGTATTTTATTCTATACCAAAAGAAGAGAGAATCATTTATTTAAAAAACTTGAAGTCTCATGTTGGTTTGTGGTTAATTATATTTCCATTATACTCTCAGTGGCCAACATTATACAGACAGATATCGACAGATAATGTTTTGTCTTCATTTTATTGTTGGATCTGTTTAAATGCACTTTATTATGGTAAGTTAGTAAGATTTGGGGTTGTTTTGAATATAACTGTCTGTCTGTCTGTTTGTTAATACCTACCTAAATCTAATAAATATTTTTCTGAAGTTCATAAAGACATTGTCTTCGTCACATGCGCTTTAACGTTAGATGTTATGTTGTGTAAGTAACGTTAGCTCTGCAGACGATGCATAATTTCAGCCTTGAAATGCATATTAAAGGACTAGTTCTTCCTAAAATGATCATTCTGCCGTCATTTACTCACCTTCATGTGCAAATCCTTAAGTTTACTTTCCGTGGAAGACAAAGGGACATTTTTGAATATGTAGCCTAATGGAGACTCTTCTTGTCAATGTAATGAAAGTGAATGAGTAACGTTAGCCTACTGGGGGCTGTCACGCAAAAAATGATAATAATAAAAGACAAAAAAACATCACAAAAGTATCATAAAAGTGATCTAATACGACTCGTCCGTTATATTAATATTGTTATTTATTCATATGATAGCTTTATGTGACGAACAAACTGCAATTTAAGTCGTTATATTATAATCACTGAGCTTACCTCTTGATAGCTTTTAATCGCAGCCGAATCATTCAAAAAGATTCGACTCGAAAGATTATTTCATTTCGATATTTGTGTGTATTAAACCTTCTTCTCTGTAATTGAACATCTGTTCTTTCGGACAGATATGGCAGTCTTTTATGATATTCGGCTGATGTCTCTGGCTGTGCTGATGGACGGTTTAGATAGATTCATTCATGCCAGCCGAACAGCTGCAGATTCATAGATTCATTCATGACATCGCCTCGACTCTCATGAACGCGCGCCATGAAGCTCTATGACTTAAGTATTTCCTCTGAAGGAAGTGACTTGGAAGGACCAGTCCTGCCAAGGAAGTATCCTTGACATTGAGAAACACAGTGCAGCTGACTGAGTGTTTATGTCAGAATGTTTATTTTTAAACCACAACCTTCTAAAAATGATATAACGATATCTTTTGCATTTCTCATCCAAACAACGTCAAACTTGGCACTGCACTTACTCGTGCCCGTGGCAAGACACCTGTCGAGTTTGAAATCCATCGGACTAACGGTTCGAGAGATATGCGGTTAAAAGACACACACAGACAGACAGACGTTTCTGTAATTTATAGATAGATATTATAGCTCTATTCAGACCATTAAAGACCAGCTTTGCATAATACATTTTGTTTTTTTGGTTATTTGGTGAAAAATAAACATTTTCAAAGATGAAATCTTATGAATGTATCTTTAGCAAAGAACAAAAAAGGTTATGTGGATAAACATGATGTAAATCATCAAATAATAATAATAATAATAATAATAAAAGGACATTATGAACAATCGGTGCACTTGTCATTAAATGAAATAAAGGTCTAACAGACCACCAAAAATAGGCTGTATAGCACAAAAAATCATATTGTGGGCTTTCAACAAAACAGCATGAAGAAAATAACAATAATAAGAATAAATATAGTTGCAAGTAGCAAATAAAAATAATCAATTATTGTAATTGATTTTAAAATATAATTTAAATGTAATTCTCCTTAATACAACTATTAATAAAGAATAGTAATAATATTAATACAAATAAATGAAAATCACCTGTTGGTCAGCGACTGTAATCCATCCAAACTTGAAAGTCAAAAAAAAAAAAAATTACACATGGCCTATTAAGACAGAGGGTGATCAAATCCTTATAAGAGAATCTCAGACAGCCTTATATAATCACTGTAATACCCTCATGTTGAGCCTGTTGTGTTACGCCCAGATCTCACTTATAAAGTGGTAAAACGCGTGCCTTGCCTAGTTATTTAAGTACACCAAAATCATAAAGCTCCAACCTCTCAACAAAGATGATCTTATTCTCACTAAATCTTAGAAAATAAGGTCCAGAATAACTAAAATGAAAGTGTGAGCTACAGAGGAAACAGGGTTATTGTCCAAATAAATCACGTGATTTCTGAGAAAGTGAGGGGGACAGAAGGTCAAGCGTTTTACCAGTTTTCTTTTTTTGCAGACCTTTGTTGACAGGTTTTTGCTTAATATGCTATTTATGTTTAAAGCAATAAGAAAGAAAGAAAGAAAGAAAGAAAGAAAGAAAGATCTGTAGGCTACTTTTATGAAAAAGCTGCAAATGTTTTCCTGATATTATTGTCGGGGAGTTGTCGTTATATCTTGCCATCATGGCGACAGCATTGACGTGGCAGTGTTGCGAAACGGAGTTTTGCTCAATCGAACAAGAGATCTCGAGGTACGCTCTTTCGGCCTTAGAATCACGAATACAGGGGCTACTGGAGAAACATTCACAGTTATGTGAACGGAAAACTTTGTTGGAAACTTCCCGGGTCATGGATAGGCCTACTTCACGGGAGAACCGCTTCGAAGCACCGTCAACATCTACACCGTCAACACGGATGAACATTTGCAAAACACTACTGTCTCAAGAAAAGCAGTTCCCTTTCGTTGTCACTCCGAGTTACGTCGGATGACGACGAATGGGGTTTCGCTTAGAAAGCCTATCATCTTCGAGTATATAAAACGAGCCAATGGCAATGAAATGCCATGGGTCTGCGGAATTTGCATAGCGTATCTCCGCCCCACGCAGGCAGGGGCGGATTAAGGTGTTCAGGGGCCCCTAGGCTGCTCTTTGTGTGAGGCCCCCCCTAAAAATTTATTTATTAGTGCCATGCATGGTCCACACGCAACTATGGTGAACTGGCATACACACATTGGCCCTCATTTATCATTCTTGCGTAGAAACGGGCGTATATGTTGGCGTTAGAGAGAGCCAACACTACAATGTTTCCTTTACATTCCTTCAAGTGGTGGCCAATTCACATCTACCCAATCACCTACTTGTTTTGTTTCTTTTGTTTCTTTTTTTTTCTTATGGGCAAATTAGGGTCTTTTTTTTGTTCGCGGCGCGGTTATGGGTTTGTTTTTCTTCAAAAAAAAAAAAAACTTTTAATATATTTTAATTTGTCAAGAATTGTAAAAAATTGTAAATACGCTTAATTTGTGCTAAAATAGTCTAAATGTTTAGTTTTAAGAACAATTTTAAAAAGCTGGTTATGTCCATTTTGATGTTTCTGTGCAAGTTCAGCAGACAGTGAGGTTCGGGTTTGTTCCGATCAGAGCTCGTGAGCGGAGAGCGCATTTCTGAATATTCCGCTCCGCTCGTTCATTCCGCAGGGTCACACGCTCAACACAGAAGAATGTCCTGCTGCCTGGCTCGAAAATATGTGGAATAAGGGCTGCTTCCGACTAAATTTTTTTCTAGTCGACTAGTAGTTGTTCATTTAAGCCATTCGTGGACAAATCGCCCCTTTATATTAATTTAATTACTTAGGGCTATACACTGTTAGACCTTACCGGTTTTTTTTACAGTAAAATACTGGCAACACTGTTGCCAGTAAAATACTGTTAATTGTACAGTTCTTTACTGTAATCTAGTTTGTTTCTGTAAAAATGCACTAAATTATAGTTAACTAATTACACTTGCAGAAACCGACTGCCTTAAATTGACCAACTGTCATTTAAATGTATTAACTAAAATGTATAATGCATTAATAATGTGAGTAAAGTATTACTGTGAACTTCTTTTATTTGAGACCACTAAAAAACTATTGTACATAAAAAGATTTCCACTGGCTCAGCAACTACACAGTCACCGCCTGTTAAATAAAGCAACATGCAGCATATCATCAATGTTTGTAGATCTTCTCCTGGACTGAAGCACAGGCTCTACTCTTCTGCACAACGGTGACCCAAAAAATACATTTTACAGTAAACTACTGGCAACAGTGTTGCCAGTATAAACCTGTTTTATAACTTACAGTTTATTACTGTTAAAAAACATTTTGTGGGTGTGTCTTTTTTATCTTACACAGTTAACCCTTTCAACCCCTCAGGGAAATCCACACTACGAGTAAAAAGTAACGATGCAGTGAGATAATTAAGGGAATATGTAAGTGATTGTAAGCAGAATCACTGAAGAAAAGAGAAACACAAGAACAGAAAATAGAGAAACACAATAACTACGACTGACTTCCAGTCATTACACATTATTACACTTATTATTAACCAGTATGACTTTATTTCTGTCATACATCTACAGAAGTTGTTATTGAGATGTTTAATTGAAAATGTTTGGTTTGAAGTTACCATTATAGAGATCAGTGCTTGCTTTAGTTGGGATGCTGATGCTAAAACATTAGTTTTTCTTTTGCTGCTTGAGCTGTGTTGTTGCAAGTCACACTTGTGCACACACAGTTTATGAATGACTGCAGTTATAATGATTATGATGACAAAATCATCATATTGCCTGTTCATTCACTAAGGAATTCATTCTCACTTATTCAGAGTTTAATCCTCAATCAAAAGTGTTACATTACCACCACTGTGAAAACGCAGCAATAAGATACAATGACTCTTTTTTTTTAACACATGATGCATAACCTTAGAAACAGACCTACACTGTGTTTTAGAATCACCGAGATATCACAATTTAGCACATGAATCTCAACAATGGTGGCAATATTTCTTTTTTATTATTATTATTATTCATGCAGCAGTGCATGCTGGGAGTTTTATATTATCCTGGAACCCAGCATGCATTGCGACATGAAACTTTTCACCATTGTTGAGATTCATATGCTGATTGTTGATGTCTGTGTGTGTCTGAGTCAAGCAGGAGTAAAATAAAATTGAATGCACTATATGATTACAATATTCTTCAGAAGACCTGATTACAGAAATATTGATTTCATTTAGTAGATTCACAGATATATGCTAAACATGAGATAACTATAATTTCAATGACTATATACAGAAAAAATCTGAAAATCAGGCATGTCCAGGATGATTGTGACATCATCACAAAAAAATAAAAACACCTGATCATCTTCCTCTTGACTCTTTCTTGCCATAACAAATGTGTTTTATAAACTCACTGTTACAGCAGCCAGAGAGAGATAAAAGGTAAGAAGTCCAGGGACAAGAGACCAACTAAAGCAAATACTGATCTCCATCATGGTGACAACAAATTTTATTAATAACTAAATCTCTGTTAATTCTCAACAAGAACTTTTGTACATGTATGAAAGAAATAATCGTAAACTGGTTTGTAAACTGGTTTCACACTCAGTGTGGCTGGAAGTCAGTTGTAGTTCTTGTGTTTCTCTTTTTTCTGTTCTTGATTCTCTGTCCTTCAGTGATTCTGCTTATCAGGTGTTCATCAGTGTCTCAATTCACTCACTTCTTTTCATTCAAGTGGACTATATTAGTGAACTAATGTAGGGAATAGTGAATGAGGGTATAGGGTGTGATTTGGAAAACAGCCTCTGAGTGTCGATTTTGAGCACTGTTAATTCACAGTATATTCCTGTAGGCTAGTTTTATTTTCTACGGTATATTACTGTTTTAATGGAAAATGGTATAATATTGTCAGAATTTTACAGCAAGGGTTAACAGTGTACGGTATGATACCCTAAGAGCGTTTACATATAGCCGCATTCAAGCGCACGAACGCACGCACGCATAAAGCTTGCCACAAAGAACCGGTAAAAGTAATGATTATGAATGTGTCTAAAAAGCAAGGAGACATTTAATTATTTATTGATATACTGGTGATTTCTGTGTCGCTGCAAAGATCACAATGCTGACTCGCCATGAACGCCAGAGAGAAATGCACATTTCAGATGACATATTCAGAGAGTAGCCCATTTCTTTTGGTTTTGAATATTTTCGTTTGCAAGTAGACATTTCAAGCTTTCGCTAATAGATAGCCTATATTTCTCAAATCTGTGAGGCACAAGCTGAGTTTCGGCGCCCTCCAGTTCACGTGCAATGCAAGTGATCGTGTTGGCGCCTTATTACATTGTCTGCTATATATTTTCTTCTTATTTAGTAAATACAGGCAATTGGTTGATAAAACATTGATCAAAATTAAGATACAATTTATACAAAACGAAAATCTTTTAAAAAGTGACTTTCTACAAAACAAGACTCAATGAAGTGGTCAAAATCATGTTTTACCCACTCCATGTCTTCAGACATTGCGCATCTCATGATGTATAATATCTTTCTCATGCTGCATGCTCACTTTCATAATCAACATTGATTAAATTAAAAAACATAATGACGTCAAATATGTTCTAACCAGCCCTCGGCCCTGTTGCAACAGTCGTTGTTTAGGTAGGCTCTTAAACGCACACGTACAGTCTCGGAGTCATCGCTGCAACCAGGAGATGAAGAGAGCTGAGATCCACATCACCTAGCACATCTTCGTCTCTGCCACCCCAGGATACTAGCGCGACTAGCGCGGCTAGCGCAGCTAGCGTGACCAGCACCGTTGCTAGGAGGGCGCCAGCGCCTCTGCCTCTCAGCGTCTCTGCCTCGCAAGTGGATGATAGCTCTGAAGACGCCTAGCAATGGTATACCTTTAGTGGTAGTATACCTTTAGTTAAGTTATACCTATGAGTAGGCCTGTCGCGATAGTCAATAAATCAATTAATCGCACGATAAAAAAAAATTAGCTCGATAATTTTTCCGGCCGCGATAATTCCATTTGCATGCTTGTTTGTTTTCCTCCCCTCTCTCTCTCTCTCTCTCTCTCTCTCTCTCTCTCTCTCTCTCTCTCTCTCTCTCTCTCTCTCTCTCTCTCAAATAGACTGGATGACCACTCTCGGTTCCTTAGCGTATAGGAGGAGTGAACTCTCTTGTCAGTTGCATGGTCTTTGTGTGGGGAGGCGGCGTCGCGGCGCTTGTCAGTCACATGGTCTTTGTATGGGAAAGCGCCGGCGGGACTGCTTGCAGCGACTGCCGGGAGAGAGAGAAGACGCTAGTTGTGAGTTGGAGGGAAAAAAAAAGAAAAAGATGGAATTGGTTTCAAAGCCAAACGCGACAGCGAGCCCGATCTCATAAAAATGCGTATCTATAACACGAATGTTATTTCTCGTGCCATTTATACGCCAAAAATAGTTTTTGCGTGCATATGATACGCACTTTATGGCGTGTAATACGCACTCACTCCTCACCCCTAATCCTAACCAAGTATTTTCAGTGCGTAGCATATACACGCAATAAAGCGCGTCTCCGTCTTCCCGACAGTAAATTACACAATCACTCGGGCGTTTAGTCGACAAAGTAACAGGAGGACAGTGCAAAATGCTGTGGTATCCTGTTGAGGCTTTTTTAAATTTGTTTACAAAGGTCCTGACCGGCAGTTTTGCCTGTTATGGAATGTATCACTATTTATGTCTGAGCCTAATGTTTAATATTTTTTGAAGTGCAATTTTGTTTACATCCATTTTATTTATTGTTTTTGGTATTTATTCAAGTGAATTTTTTTGTTAACAGACACTGAGAGTCCATTGCTTTTATTGTTTTTGGTTGTTTTGTTCATTTTTTGTGGATGTTTAAAATGTTTTTCCGTTTTCAATGTTTAATATTCTTAAGAAATAAAAGTTTATAGATCTTTGAAAAGGTGTACCTGCATTATTATGCCATTATCATTATATTAGATGAAAATGGTCTCGAACGACAATATTATCGTTTATCGCAATAATTTCTTGGACAATTTATCGTCCAGCAAAATTTGTTATCGTGACAGGCCTACCTATGAGTCTTCGTAGCGCGCTAAGAGACAGCGTTATCGGGAAATGCAGCCCAGGTATGATGCGTATGATGCGTAATGGAGATTCCAAAGCGCTCTTCTTTGGTCAGAACCATGGAGAGCGATCGCGGATAGGTCCGTCCTATGCACCGAAACTTTTTACAATGCAACAAAATATTTAAAGAGCATCAAGCTATTAAAATCTATATTATGTATACGCACATATAATATAACAGTATAGGCCTATTAGTCAGTAATTTTTATTAGGTTAAACAGTGATTCAATAAGGTTTTTAATTTAAGGCCCACCCACAATTGGTCTGGCCCATCCAAAACTGGAATCCTGGCGCCGTGCCTTTGCGCTTAAGTAAATAAAAAATAAATTAAAAAATTGTCTGGCCAATCCGAGGCCCCTGCACACGTGGGGCCCCTAGGCTGCAGCCTAGGCAAGCCTGTGCATTAATCCGCGCCAGCACGCAGGGGGTATATAAGGAAGTGCGCGAGCAACATGCAGATATGTTTTCGTTTCGGAGCCAAGTTGATCACTTCACTCCACAGCCAATTCTGAGTTATCATCTCTATTCTCTTCGAAACGAGCCTCTCTCCAAGTGTTGGTGTGACAGCGAGTTCCAGCGAGTGCACATTCCCTGCTTATCTGTGCAGTGATTTGCCAGTGTGTGTGTGTTCTCTCCCTGGTCGCTTCAACATTTGCGGAGAAATCTCCTTTCTAAAAGAGCTTACATGGTGCACGTCTTTTTAAAGATGCCTCGCCCGTGTACTTCTGGTTGCGGTCTATTTGTTTCTGATTCTGATGGGCACAATCTCTGCCTTGTGTGTCTGGGTGTCGAGCACGCTAAGGCAGCGTTTGTGGATGAGTCATGTTCCCACTGCGGGAACATGCCCATCGCACGGTTACGGTCGAGACTCAATGACCTTCATGGTAGAGTCCCCTCATCCGCACCCCGATCTACGAGCTCCACGAGAGCTGGTACTTCGGCTGGCGGCCAGGGTGACCTGAGGGTGACGGTGTGGAACAAAGCGCCGACTATTCCACGCTCCACACCCCCCTCTACTTCCGTGCAACCCGCGAGTGTTCCGGATATGACCGCAGTACAGTCCTCTGACTTGCCGCGGATCTCATTTGGCGCTCCAGATGACGATTCAATGTCAATCGCTGCATCACAAGGTGGGCAGGAGTCCTTGGGAAGTGATGATTCGGCTGTGCTGCCACCCTCGGGTGCTCCAGCATTGCCCAAATCAGATCCCGAGCTGACGGCCATGCTTTCCCGGGCAGTCCCCGCCACCTGGTCCAGTGCGCTCGCGGCTGGACGATTGGTTTTTGGGTGTGGCCCCCCTGTCTTCCCGTGATCGCTCGGCGACCTCCTCCGCCTTGCCTCCTCTCGATCAGGCGGCCGCCAATGGGTACACTGGGGTTCCCCAGGTTGAACGCTCTGTTGCGATGCAGCTGTGTCCTCAGAGTGCTTCTTCCCATGGTGACCCTAAGCACCCCTCCAAGGCCTGTAGGTTCTCCTCCACCCTTGTGGCGAAGGCCTATAGAGCTGCGGGGCTGGCGGCCTCCTCACTGCATGCCATGGCGACACTCCAGGTCTACCAGGCCCAGATGTTGCGTGACATGCACGAGGGGAGGTCTGACCCAGGGCTCTTCGATGAGCTGCGTGCCGCCACCGACCTTGCTCTCCGGGCGACGAAGGTGACCGCACGCTCCCTGGGTCAGGTGATGTCCACCTGTGTGGTCCAGGAGCGACAGCTGTGGCTCAACCTGGCTGATATGCGGGAGGCCGAGCGGACCCGGTTCCTCGACACCCCCATATCCCAGGCTGTGCCCAGCAGTTCTCGACTGGCTTTAAAACACGTCCTGCCCCGGCGGCCCGCTGCTCCGGCAGCGCAGCCGTCGGCACAGGTGCCTCAGCCTGCTCGCCGCTGAGGACGCCCTCCTGTGGCTCCCGCCCCTCCCGATCGGCCCCAGCAGTCCGCTGCTTCCGGGTCGCGTCGTGGAGGAAGCCGCAGGACGGCGCTCCTGAGGGTGGCTGCTCAGAGATGACATCCAGTTCTGTGCAGGAGACAGTAGCAGGGCCGCTCCTTCCCCCGGTGGAGGGCCGGGGGAGAATCCTTGGTTTTCCCATTCCCGCTGCTCGTCCCTCGCCGGGCAGCACCCTAATGTGGTTAAAGACAGAACTGACACACTCATCTCTGAGCACACAGAGTTCTCGGATGACAGCATGCGCCGCCCACGGGCCACACCCCTCTCATCCCCCTCTGTCGCCAGTCCCCTGCCAGAGCACGCCCCCGTGGGACGCTGGTCCTCCCCTGGCCTCCTCTGGCAGGATGCGGCAAATGACCGCGCCCCCGCACAGGGCCGCTATGCCACCCTTGCCTGGGCCGGTCATTCTGCCTCGCTGCACCACCGAGGGTACGTCTGTGGTTCGAATGACCCTGCTGGCGCAGTTTCTGGGGGCCTGGCTAGAGCTCCCCAGACTGTCCCGCTGGGTCGCGAGAACCATCAGGCTCGGCTACGCGATTCAGTTCGCGCGGTCTCCTCCCCGCTTCAGGGGAGTCCGCTTCACTATGGTCGGTGGCAATGCCCCTGTCATGAGAGCGGAGGTCGACACCCTACTGTCCCTCCAGCCGAAATGAGGTCCGGCTTCTACAGCCCCTACTTCATTGTACCAAAGAAATCCGGTGGGTTACAACCTATCCTGGACCTGCGCGTCTTGAACCGCTCCCTTCACAGGCTGCCGTTCAAGATGCTCACGGCCAAACGCCTTTTCGAATGCGTACGGCCACAGGATTGGTTTGCAGCGATCAACCTGAAGGACGCCTACATCCATGTTTCCATTCTTCCTCGACACAGACCGTTTCTTCGGTTTGCTTTCGAGGGGCGGGCATACCAGTACGCGGTTCTCCCTTTCGGGCTAGCCCTGTCTCCTCGCGTCTTCACGAAGGTCGTCGAGGCAGCCCTTGTTCCTTTCCGGGAACATGGGGTTCGCATCCTGAACTATCTCGACGACTGGCTGATCCTAGCTCACTCTCGAGATCAGGTTTCGAACACAGGGACCTTGTGCTCCGGCACCTAGCTCGTCTGGGCCTTCAGGTCAACTGGGAGAAGAGCAAACTCTGCCCTGTGCAGAGGATCTCTTTTCTCGGGATGGAAATCGACTCGGTCGCCATGTCCGCGTAGCTTACGAGCGAGCGCGCGCAGTCACTGCTGACTTGTCTTCGTCAGTTCGAGGGCAAGAGTGCGGTCCCACTGAAACGTTTTCAGTAACGCCGCTCGGCGTTACGCCGCTCGGTTTGCTTCATATGAGACCGCTTCAGCTTTGGCTTCGCGATCTAGTCCCGAGGTGGGCATGGCAACACGGCACCGCTTCCGGGCATTGCTCAAGGGTCAACACGTACTAGTCCGATCAGACAATACCGCCACAGTAGCGTACATCAACCGTCAAGGTGGTCTACGCTCCCGCCGTATGTCGCAACTCGCCCGCCACCTCCTCATATGGAGTCAGAAGCATCTGAGGTCGCTTCGAGCCATTTATATCCCGGGACACCTGAACCAGGCGGCCGACGAGCTGTCTCGAGTTCGGCCTCTCGCTGGAGAATGGCGACTCCATCCCCAGTTGGTCCAGCTGATTTGGGATCAGTTCGGGGACGCTCAGGTAGATCTGTTTGCCTCCCACGACTCGTCCCACTGCGACCTGTTTTATTCCCTGTCCGAGGGCACGCTCGGCACGGATGCACTGGCGCACAGCTGGCCGCGGGGCCTACGCAAGTATGCGTTTCCCCCAGTGAGCCTTCTTGCGCAGACTTTGCGCAAGATCAGGGAGGACGAGGAGCAGGTAATATTGGTTGCCCCGTATTGGCACAACCGCACCTGGTTCCCAGAACTAGTACTCCTCGCGACAGCACCTCCCTGGCCAATTCCCCTGAGGAAGGACCTGCTTTCTCAGGGACGGGGCACCCTTTGGCACCCTCGTCCCGATCTTTGGAACCTCCACGTGTGGCTCCTGGACGGGAGGAGGTAGGTTTGAGTACCCTACCACCAGCGGTGGTGGCTACCATCACTTCCGCTAAAGCATCGTCCACGAGACATGTCTATGCGTTGAAGTGGAACCTCTTCGTCAACTGGTTCTTCTAAACATCAAGAACCCACGAAATGCCCGATCAGTGTCGTGCTTTCCTTCCTGCAAGAAGGGTTGGAGCGAAGGCTGTCTCCCTCCACCCTGAAAGTGTATGTTGCCACCATTGCCGCACATCACGACACAGTTGAAGGTAAGTCTCTGGGGAAGCATGACCTGATCATCAGGTTCCTGAGAGGAGCGAGGAGACTAAATCCTCCTCGCCCTCCTCTCGTTCCCTCTTGGGACCTCTCAGTGGTTTTAACTGCCCTGCAGAGTGCTCCCTTTGAGCCTCTGCAATCAGTGGAGCTTAAGTTCCTGTCAATGAAGACAGCGCTCCTGGTTGCATTGGCCTCCATCAAGAGGGTAGGGGACCTGCAGGCATTCTCGGTTGACGAAGCGTGCCTGGAATTCGGGCCGGCTAACTCTCACGTGATCCTGAGACCCCGGCCTGGATATGTGCCCAAGGTTCCCACCACTCCCTTCCGGGACCAGGTGGTGAACCTGCAAGCGCTGCCCTTGGAGGAGGCAGACCCAGCCTTGGCACTGCTCTGTCCAGTACGCGCCCTCCGTGCTTACGTAGACAGAACGCAGTGTTTCAGGACCTCAGACCAGCTCTTTGTCTGTCATGGTGGGAAGCTGAAGGGAAAGGCTCTCTCCAAGCAAAGGTTGTCTCACTGGATAGTGGACGCCATTGCTTTGGCTTACCAGCAGCAAGGTCGTCCATGCCCCCTTGGTGTGACGGCCCACTCCACCCGGAGTGTGGCATCCTCTTGGGCTTTAGCGCATGGCGCCTCGCTAACAGACATCTGCAGAGCTGCAGGCTGGGCGACACCCAACACATTCGCGAGATTCTACAATCTCCGAGTAGAGCCAGTTTCTTCTCATGTACTCGCTTCAACTAGCCGGTACTAGATTCTGCTCAGGTGTCTTCGCTTGCTCGCCATTCCTCTCCACGGACGGGATACGTGCGATATTTTCCTCAGGTGAGCCTAATAAGCCCTGAGTCTCCTCCAGCACTGACGACGTCAATGCCAGAGTCATGCCACTGGCAGCTTCGCGCTTGGCTAGGTGCCTCCATGTGCATGGTTCCCCCTCCGGGCGACCCCCACATGTCTATTTCCACTGTAAGCCTCTCTGAGCATGTGTCTTTCCCTTGGCAAGCCACCTTGCCTCCCCTGGGGTTGAAATATTCCACCTGCGGCTGGACACCCCAGTGATTCTCCATATGCAGCCCTTCGCGGTCATATGTGTATTCTAAGTCCCCCCCTTCGGCTGGGCATAATTGCATATTTCCACTGAGATATGCTTCCCAGTGTACCTTGGTATTCCTGTGTTAAGTAGGACTCCTTCGTCCGTGCCAGTCTCACGACAGGGAGCTCAGACTTACGCAGGGTACTGGAAGACAGTCGAGAGATGGCGTGATTACACTGGGAACCCCATTCGTCGTCATCCGACGTAACTCGGAGTGACAACGAAAGGGAACGTCTCGGTTACGTATGTAACCCTCGTTCCCTGAGTAGGGAACGGAGACGTTACGTCTCCCTGCCACTTCCGCTGTACCGCTGGAACGCCTGAGTTCAGTCTCGGCTCCTCAGCGAAGACATATCTGCATGTTGCTCGCGCACTTCCTTATATACCCCCTGCGTGGGGTGGAGATACGCTATGCAAATTCCGCAGACCCATGGCATTTCATTACCATTGGCTCGTTTTATATACTCGAAGATGATAGGCTTTCTAAGCGAAACCCCATTTGTCGTCATCCGACGTAACGTCTCCGTTCCCTACTCAGGGAACGAGGGTTACATACGTAACCGAGACGTTCTCAGTAGCCAGCTGAAACTTACAGCAAGTCTGCAGAAAAGCTGAGTGATCGTTAATTCACTGGATACAGTAGCTAAGGTAATCAGCATTAAAATATTTTTTCTCGAAAACACTTGGATCAAAGTCTAGGCTAATTTATGATTGCTTTATTATTGTTATCTGACGGTGTGAAATATTATTAACGACTATAAATACATAGGCCTTCTTAATTTATTATATCCAGCAGCAAAAGTTTTTATTCTTTTATATTTTGCAAAGCCTTAATTTCCCACCCTGCTCCAGATAATATGCTAGATCGTATGCCACCAAAGAACACTCCATGTAACTTGCTATTAAAAACTTTTATGGAGAAATATGACTTAATAGATATCTGGCGACAAAAATATCCAAATAAAAAAACATATACTAGGTGTAATACTGCTTTCTCCAGGCAATCAAGAATAGATTTTTGGCTTACGTCTAGGAATGTTGACTTACATAATATCTCTGTTGAGATAATTCCAACCCCTCTTACTGACCACAAAGCATTTTTTCTCAGTATGCAGATATCCACTTATTATGGTCCTGCAAAATCATCTTATTGGAAACTTAATAATTTTTTACTGAAAATCGAATCAGTAAAAATAGAGATTACATGTCTCATGAAGTATTTTTTAAAAAAAAGGCTAATACAGAAAAATTATATTGCACTAATTGGGAACTTTTTAAATTTGAGGCTTCAAAATATTTAAGGCATGTTGGCAGTCAAAGTTAATAAAGAACAGGAAGATATAATTATATTTGGAATTACCCCACTCCTAAACAAATGGTCTAATAACTTTTCAGATATAGATAAAACAAATATGGCAGAATTACAAAGCAAACTAGACAATATCTATAAAAAAGGCTGAAGGAGCCTTTATAAGGTCTAGGAAAAGATGGCTGGAGGAAGGTGAACAGAATACCGCCTACTTCTTTAGATTAGAAAAGAATCACGCTACATTAAATATTCATCAATTAAAAATTAATGATAAAATATCATTGATTTAGACTGTTCACAGAAAATATTCCAGCATCCAACAATAAACTAATCTAAATGAGTAACTGTATATGAATGTTAAACCCCATTCATAATTCAAGCCACACACAGGTTTAGAAGTGAGAGAGACAATGACGTTTGTAAAGCCCAACTAGAACATTGGACCAGTTTATCTGGTTAGAATGGCCCTGTTAGCCTCTGCTGGTAGAAGTTATAACTACACCATCTGACTGCAAAAAGCGTTTTCCCCACCAATGACAGCCATTCAAAATATCAGTGTAAAAAATAGCAGAATATGGCAAATATCAAATTATGTACTTCAGGGATCCTGCAGTCTTTGAGTTGAAGGTTTGTGAGTCCAGTCAGGATAGCTTTCTCTGGGAATTATAGCGCTCATAACACCAATTGTTTCAGCTGAAAATTGATTTATTCTAAAGTATTATCAAATTGACCTATACTTTACCAGATTAGTGTCACTAACATTTTAAAATATCATGTTCAACCAAAACCTGGTCAAGAAAGACAGCAAATTCAAACAGCATAAAATCAATAAACAGTATGATTACAGTACATGAAACTATATATTCAAATGACAAGAGGAAAGCAGAGAAGCACTTGTTCATAATATCTGAGGCAACGTAATGAAGTTCATTGGACTTACAATAGTATAAGATATTCTGTACACTTCCACAAGAGCCATGAAGTCTGGGAGTAAATCAAGACTCTACGCTCCATTTGTGAGTCCAGTCAATCCAAAAAGTATTTTTATGCTTTAACATTCATGAGCAGATGATTGGTGTCCTACTATACAGTAGGTGACGGTGGTCCAGGTATCTCCTGTCATCTTCTGCGTCAGAGTCTAAAAAGAAATAAATCAAGCCATCACAAAATGTGAAACAGTTAATATTCAGTATTGGGTCACATGACATTTATTAACTGTGACGTCTGCAGGAATATGAACAGTCATTTGAATCTCACCTCAACATCATCATAGTCTGTATCATCACTCTGTTTGACACCTGAGAGGTCAGAATGGAAGTTTACTGCACAGATTACAGGTTTGTGTGGAAACATGTTTCTCTGCATTTGATTACTGTCAGATGTTTGATTTCTCTCATGTCTCAGACTGACAGCCTACAAGTTTAATATTGACCAGAGTTCTGGATTCACTAAACAGCTCTTAGTAATATACAATTTTTTGTAGTATCTCCAGAATTTCATAAAGAGTTAAAAAGTGTTTGAAATCTGAAAAAACTAGTTGAGTGTTTATTGCCAGCAGCAAATATTTAGTGAAGTCAGAATTGTAGTCAAGATTTGAGAAGAAATATTTAGAAACAGGACATTTTGTTCATTTAAAGGATTTGCAAGGAATATTTTATGCGGTGAAACAGAAGGAAAATAAACTATAAACATACAATATGGCCAGACAAAACTAGACAATGATGTATCTTGGCTTAAATGTTTAGACTGTGCAGTAATCATGTGTTGTTTCTCTATATAAACCTTATTGCTTATGTTCCCCTTTAAAGGAGAAGTTCACTTTTAAAATGAAAATTCTGTCATCATATACTCACCCTCATGTTGTTTCAAAGCTGTATGAATTTCTTTCTTCTGCTGAACAGAAAAGAAGATATTTAGAAGAATATCAGTAACCAGACAGTTTTTGGGTCCCATTGACTTACATAGTAGGAAAAAAATATACTATGGAAGTCAATGGGACCCAAAAACTGTCTGGTTACTGATATTCTTCTAAATATCTTCTTTTCTGTTCAGCAGAAGAAAGAAATTCATACAGCTTTGAAACAACATGAGGGTGATTATATGATGACAAAATTTTCATTTTAAAAGTGAACTTCTCCTTTAATAATTTCCATATTCCAACATTCTTTAGCTACTAAAGAATCATTTTATTTAGGTATAAATATCAGTTTTTTAATATTTGTGAGATGGATATACCTTTATTATTCTTGCAGCAACAGTAAAGGAGCAAACCAGAAAATACTATCACGATCACTCCCACAACACCAAACAGAGACATAAGATTGAACGAATTAAAAGATAATGGTTTAATATTTTCGGTTTGTAGTCTTTCATTATCTGGAAAGTAAAAGATGAACAACATAATTAGTCTATAGTAAGTAGCCTTGATTTGTGAGATAAAATTAAAAGCAGATATTTACCTCTACAGAGTTGTTTTATATGTATTCTGTCTTCCTTCCAGCTAACAGTGTTGCTATGGTTACAGATGATGGATTCCTCACTGCAGTTCAGGATGAGAGTGTAGTTCTCATGTGATGTCACTTCCTCTGGAGAGCAGCTGCCATATTCAAAAATGGAGCTGAGTGTGAGGTCATGACCTCTACATGTAAAACTAAAAGTAACACAGGAATCACTGGACCAGTTTGAGTTTACAGTCAGAACAGGAGCTTCCACAGCGTCTGAAACACACATTTACTCCAAGATCAGAATCACACTCACAATTTAACAGCCCATTGATTTAAAAAAAGTTTAAACATTAATTCATGCCGTATAAATATCACAATAGAGATGCAGTATACATTCAAATCTAAAGACAACATAAAGAATAAACACGACCCAACAATATTTCTTTAACCACATTTATCTGTATTCTTTATTTAAAACGTCAGAGTAAAAATCAATAAAGTTAATAAACTGATGAATAAAAAGAAATGTGCCACAATGTGCATACTACATAAAAAGTGAGAAATTAAACATAAATTGCTCTTATGAATTGTCTTTTATGCAGGCACACAATGAATTAAGACTCACCTATAACAGATACTCTGTATGCAGCAATATTGTTCTCTGATTCTCCACTTGTTCTTGCTGTATAGAGTCCAGTGTCTGTCTTCTGCATGTTCTTCAGTGTGAGCGAGAAGGTTTTATCATTGAAATCCACTCTGTCCTTGTAGGACGAGTAAAGTCTTACTTTTTTAGATTCATTGTTATATTTAACTATAGTCTCTGATTTATCATTTGTCCAGGATAAAATATAAAACTCTGGTAGTTCTTGTGTCTGTATATCCAGTTGAACAGAATCTCCCGTCTTCACAAACACAGAGATCTCAGCACTGAACCCTGAGGAGAGAGAAACACAGTTCAGCTTTTGGATTTGGACCCATTTTACACCTCCATCTTACTCCATCATCAACTCTCACTCCTGTATTTGTTTGGATAAATAAATCATACTTTACGTTGTGTTTGTGTTTTATTGTGTGACCGCAGTCGTCCGTGAGGGGCCGCTGCCTTTACTCTCGTTTTGTGTTTGTTCATTTTATTATTGAAAGTCTTTGATTGTTCGCCAGTTTCCGCCTCCTTCTTCCCACAACAATGAACTGTTACAAAATGCTTCATGAAATATGACCAAAATATCTTCAATAAATACAAATCTGATGTCTGTTTTTTAATCCCTAATGTAGCCTAATGGAAATGATTCTTTATCACTCTAGTGTTAGTAATGTTAGAGACGAGTCGCTCTAGTTCTCTAGTGCTTTAGTTTCTCATCAGGAGCAGATCCTGTTCATGAGATGCAGAACTAGCAGACTGAACATGATGCTTTACACAAGCGACATTATAGATAAAGCACTAGGAAACAAGACATTTCAGTTAGTTATACACATTTAATAACTGAGTTTATTACCTGTATTACAGATGAGGAGAAGAATGAAGGATGTAAGCAGATGATCTACTGCCATTGTAACGAACATCAAGATGGCTGAAGTTGTATTCTTAAAACAGTAAGTTGAATATGTGAGAAATGACACCCATGTAGCCTCATTATAACTCTCTCACCACAAACAGCTCAGTTAAGCATGCGTTTAATAACAGTCTCACAGTTTCACACTGATCTCTGAGAAACAGCTTTTCCCTCCATACTGATGAGACTAGAAATGATGAAACTTGAACCAGCCACAGAAAACAGACTATATAGAAAAATACACATACAAGCATGTTGTGATTAGCATTGGTTATACTACTACTACATGCACATCTTACATTAACATTAAGAGGTAATGTTACATTACATCAACACTCCCAATGTGTGTGCTCTTGGATGGGTTAAATGAAGAGGTCATGTCACATGAGCCAGGCCCAACATATGTTACATAAGTACCACAGACAGGTATTAGTTTATATGAAGTTAATTAATTACTCAATACTAACTATATATTTTAATTGTTTTTCTCCATTTAATTGTTTTTCTGAATAATGAGGATATTCTCATTATTCATTCTCCTTACACTAACACATGCAATGAAGTATATGTAATGTGAACTATGCAATCACTTAGACTAATTAGACTAAATTACATTTTAAAATGCATAATCAGATTACAATTACATATTTGCGTTAACTCTGAAGAAAAAAGAAACAAACAGATAAAACAATGTTTTGACAGTTTGGTATCATTCTTCAGTTAGGAATGAGAACACAGAGGGATTAATCTACGCAACTCTGACAAGAAAACACCTGCTGAAGTGGCAATAAGCTTCTCATTATGCGATATACAGTAAATCCCAAAAAAGTGAAATTTTGTATGTGCATGATTCCGATAAAGTTTCTGCTGTTGGTATTAAAGTTAAATGTTGTGTAATAATATCTTGGGGTCGATATTTGGAGATTACGTTCAGAATGTCTTCATTTCAATTTTCAGCCAAGGTTAGATTAAACTAAAAAGATATATATAAGGAGGTCATATCACACCTGGTTTACCCTGCTCTTTCCCTATACTGATATAAAAAAAAAATTGAATTGTTAATTTTTCTTTTTTTGGTCTGATTTTCATTCTAATGATGTTAATCCTGATTATACTATATTATTACTTTGTCTTCTGGGTAATTTTCAACTTCACAAAGTCAGAACCATTTACTGTAATCCACATTTTAGAGTTCTCCTCTGAGTCTCTTTTTACTTCCTTTAAGAAAATGTCAAAACCTTGAAAACCCATAAGGTGTGTATGACATCAACTGCGCCTTGCTTTATGTGATACTCTAAATGGAAAATGGTGGTCTATGATATTTATTATAATTCATGCATTTATTAATCAATAATCCTACAAGTTACCTGTAGTCCATAAAGGCTTGAGTGAAATCATTCCATTTAGTATTCCCATATCTTCAGTTAGGCTAAATACTGGAAACTGAATATATGACTGTATAAGTCATAGAATATATATTTTAGATGAATCTCTTTTATTGGGATTCCACTTTGTCTGTCATTGTTTATTGAATTATTAATGAACTAAATATTTAAAAGAATTTTAAATAAAAGAATGTCAAATACTAAATCAACTATTCATGACCCTTTAAAATAGATAAATAATAAGAATGTCAGATCTCGGGTTGAGGATCCAAACGCAGTATTTATTAACAGGGTAGTCCATAATCGTAATCCAAATTCAGGCAAAGGTCATACACAAATACATAGATATACATAGATGCCTCATTAGTGGCTGTTTCAGTGAGCTGCGATACATAAGCCGTATGCTGGACTGGAAGACCGTGAACATTCGAGAGCAAGTTGAATGAGCGTCGACAACCGTAGTTGGAAGCATGCATGAATATCTATATATGAAATAGACTTCAGCAGATGATTTAGCTAAATTAACAATACAACAAGAAAAAGGCATCAGCTGACATGACTTTAAAAAAAGTTACCACCTATTAAAAACATTTAATATTGAGTTAGTACATATAAAGGTTATCCCATTTCTTCGGGAATTTACATCTTGACGGTTTCACAACCAGAAGCTGCACAATGTTGTGACATAATTTACTGTGAGTGACGACTCGCTGACCGTTGCAAGATGGCGGGCACGCATACGTGCATGGAGTGGTCGAACTTGGCATCTACCAATACATATCTATAAGTTCAGGGCTGAGGCAAACAGAGAAATCCAAAATAACCTATATAGAAAAGAGCAGGCAAAGAATCAAAAGAATCAGGAGATGGGAGATGGTACTGAACAAGAGGGGAGTGTTGGACAACCAGCAGGGCACTCCAGCTGGTGATCATGTTACCCTGTATGTAATTAAACAGGTTAGTCCCAGATATTAACATACACTATATGGACAAAAGTATTGTGACACCTGACTATTACACCAACAGGGACTGTAATTGCATCACATTCTAAATACATAGACGTTAATTTGGATATTATCCTGCCTTTGCAGCTACAGCAGTTTCCACTCTTCTGGGAAGGCTTTCCACAGATTTTGGAGTGTTGCTATGGCAGTTTTTTCCCTACGAAATTGGAGGCAGTGTCCGAAATATATTGATATGCTGAAGCACTGAAGACTTCCCTTCACTGGACGTAAAGGGTCTAGCCCAACCCCTAAAAAACATCCACATACCATTATACTTCCTCCAAACTTTACAGTTGGCACAATGCAGTCAGGCAAGTACTGTTCTCCTGGCATCCATCAAACTCAGACTCATCCATCAGACTGCCTAACTCCACAGAACAGTGTGCTTTACACCACTCCATCCAACGCTTGACATTGTACTTGGTGATGTGAGGCTTGCAGCTGCTCGGCCATGGAAACCCATTTCATGAAAATCCCACCGCTGTTTTTGTTTTAATACCAGAGGAAGTTTGGAAATCGTCAGCTATGGAATCAGCATAGGTCGGCGACTTTTACGCACCACGCGCCTCAGCACTCGGTGATCCCACTCTGTGACTTTACATGGTCTTCCTCTATGGCTGAGTTGCTGTTGTTTCTAAATGCTTCCACTTTCCAATAATACCACTTACAGTTGACTGTGGAATATCTGGTGAGGATGAAATTTCATAAACTGACTTATTGACAGTACCACACTTGAATTCACTGAGCGACCCCTTTTTCCATAAATGTTTGTAAATGCAGTCTGCATGGTGCTTCATTTTATACACCTGTGGCAATGGGTCTGATTGAAACACATAAATTCAATAATTAAGAGGTTTGTCCCAATTCTTTTGACCATAATATCTAGTTTCATGCAATCACACTCAATGAAGAGTGTGATTGCATGAAACTATGTTAAAGTCATATAAGGGAATCAGAGAAGCACAAGTTCATAACATCTGCAGTCACTGACTGAAGTTCATTCACAACAGTAAGAGTATCTGTACACTTCCACAAGAGTTAAATCAAGACGTTAAGCTCCGTTTGTGAGTCCAGTCAATCATCAGTCTTTATGCTTTAACATTCATGAGCAGATGAAGGTGTTTGGTGTCCTACTGTACGGTAGGTGATGGTGGTCCAGGTATCTCCTGTCATCTTCTGCATTAGACTCTGAAAAGAAATAAAACAAACCATCACTGATCATCACAGAATATGAAACATAGTAAATACAGTAGTGGTGTTACATATGACACTGAAGCTTCAAAGCGCGTATCGAGTACGCAGTGAAATTTCTCATGAAGCTCAGTTCCGGAGTGCGTATTGTTTTCAGAGAAACATGTGATCAACGATAAACAAATTCTCACTTTCTTTCCAGTCACGTGAATGCTTCACTTTGCGTGTCTGAATATTTGAATCCTGACCACCTCTCTACAGCTTTTTGGAAGTTTAAGTCCATTCACTAATTTTTTTTTTTTTATATATATTTTTTTTATAAATAAGCATATGGCCTATGTTACATGATCATATAGTCTGCCATATAAACAGCATAGAAACCATAAAATAATTAGACCACCATTTACTTGCATCAAGCAACTCCTGTTTTTTTTTAAATAATTAGTATTAATATAATTGTTACATTTAATTTATTGCCACACTTTAATATGTGAATTATAATATCAGAAAACTGAACATTTGACGGTCAGTCTTTCATTTGTGCTTAATAGATAAAACAATGGCGCTGCGCCCTCGCCCCTCGGGTTTATGGCTGCCATAAATTTGACACTCTTGACACTCGGAATAATCAGGGGAAAGCCTCAGTGCTTCATGAGGCTTCATTTGCGCATCCCTATAATACAGTATTGGGTGATATTGTAACTAGGAAGGAGTGAATTCAATTAAAAGAAATCAAAACCAAAACAGGGAAACACTGGGAAAACAAACATGCACGATAGCCTACATTCAACAATTGACATGAACAAATGAAACACAAGGGCTATATATAGTATACACAAGGAGTAACAAGCTAACAAGACACATCTGGGAACAATCAGAATAATCAACAGGGAATAGGCCAACTACAAAGGACTACAAACATGGCACTCGGGACAGGAAGTAACACAAAAAGTCCTAATAAGACATATAAAAGACATGACATTTATTATCTGTGACGTCTGCAGGAATAGATATGAAGTCATTTGAATCTCACCTCAACATCATCATAGTCTGTATCATCACTCTGTTTGACACCTGAGAGGTCAGAATGGAAGTTTACTGCACAGATTACAGGTTTGTGTGGAAACATGTTTCTCTGCATTTGATTACTGTCAGATGTTTGATTTCTCTCATGTCTCAGACTGACAGCCTACAAGTTTAATATTGACCAGAGTTCTGGATTCACTAAACAGCTCTTACTATTACTAATGATAAAAGGGTACATTTATTTTAGATTCTTCAGAAGTTACAACACATTCTCATTCCCCCTCGTCACATTTGGACACTTATTCAGGACCCCATGGAGTCACTTAGTTTTTAACTCACAGGATCCCCATTAGTGACATTTCTTGACGTTCAGGGTACTTTTGGTGTCAACACACACGATGGGCATGGTTTTGCAATAAATAACTGTGACTGTACCTTTATTTTATTTGCTCTTAAACTTTGTTTTCAGTACCAAAGAATCTAAATTTTCAGGTATAAATGTGAGATCAGTTTTTCAGTATATCTGTGATGGACATACCTTTATTATTCTTGCAGCAACAGTAAAGGACCAAACCAGAAAACACTATCACTCCCACAACAATCACAGTTGAGATCAAAATGTAATCAAATGTCAAACTATGGATTGGTCTTTCATTCTCTGGAAAGCAAGAGATGAAGAACAGCATTAATATTCACATATTCACATATTCAGCATATTCACAGTCACTTAATTATCTAATAATATTTAATATTTAACATTGAATATTTAATAACATGCCTCTTACAGTTTGTAAACTAAAATCTGTTTGATTTGTGAAAATAAAAACAATAATGCTCACTGAATGTACACACACGCACACACACACACACACACACACACACACACACACACACACACACACACACACACACACGTCTTTACCTCCACAGAGCTGTTTGATGTTTATTCTGTCTATTTTCCAGCTAACTGGGTTGCTATGGTTACAGATGATGGATTCCTCACTGCAGTTCAGGATGATAGTGTTGATTTGTGATGTCACTTCCTCTGGAGAGCATCTGTTGTTCTGATAGCTAGAGTTTATCATGAGGTCATGAGCTCTGCATGTGAAGTTCACAGTACAGGAGTCACTGCTGGACCAGATTGAGTTTACAGTCAGAACAGGAGCATCAACAGTGTCTGAAACACACATTTACTCCAAGATCAGAATCACACTCACAGCCCAGTGATGTAAAATGGTTCAAATGCTTGTTTTGTTGAATAAAGACCACAGTAGTGAAGTGATGAAGTACACATTAAATCTAAAGACAACACAAAGATATTTTAAATGAATTTATCTCTTCCCAAAATACTTATTTAACCACATTATTTATCTGTGCATATTATATAAAAGTGAAAATTAAACAACTCTTATGTTATGAATTGTCTTTTATGCAGTAACTCATGAAATCACACAATGAAATGAGTCTCACCTATAACAGATACTCTGTATGTAAAAATATTGTTCTCTAATTCTCCACTTGTTCTTGCTGTATAGAGTCCAGTGTCTGTCTTCTGCATGTTCTTCAGTGTGAGAGAGAAGGTTTTATCATTGAAATCCACTCTGTCCTTGTAGGAAGAGTGAAGTCTTACTTTTTTATATTCATGTATATATTTAACTATAATCTCTGATTTATCATTTGTCCAGGATAAAAGATCAAACTCTGGTAGATCTTGTGTCTGTATATCCAGTTGAACAGAATCTCCCGTCTTCACAAACACAGAGATCTCAGCACTGAACCCTGAGGAGAGAGAAACACAGTTCAGCTTTTGGATTTGGACCCATTTTACACCTCCATCTTACTCCATCATCAACTCTCACTCCTGTATTTGTTTGAATAAATAAATAAATCATAAGGTTCAATGGTTCAGTAATTTGTTGGGGCTGTGCTCACAGTAATATAAATGTGTTATAACGACACCAGACAGAAGTCTGATAACAACTGTAATGCAGCATTAAGACCTTGGTCAAGGACATACATCACATCAAGTCAACCACACCAACTGTCATATACTGTATGTTTTATTATATTTATATCATCACCAGCTGACTGAATTTCATTGAGCACATCAGAGAGAGACTCAATCCATGAATATAAAATACTTGTTTCTACGATACATGGATCATGAAATATAACAAAAATATCTCTAATAAGTAGTCGAACTGTATAACTTTAGGGGCTTTAAAGCATCAGCAGCATCACTTTGTGTTTCAACCCCTGAAAAACTGTTGTCTGTAAAAAGATTTACATTTGTTTTTCAGTCCAGACATGATTCCCCGTCCACTCTAGTGTTAGTAATGTTAGAGACGAGTCACTCTAGTTCTCTAGTGCTTTAGTTTCTCATCAGGAGCAGATCCTGTTCATGAGATGCAGAACTATAGCAGACTGAACATGATGCTTTATACAAGCGACATTATAGATAAAGCACTTGAAAACAAGACATTTCAGTTAGTTATACACATGTAATAATTGAGTGTATTACCTGTGTTACAGATGAGGAGAAGAATGAAGGATGTAAGCAGATGATCTACTGCCATTGTAACGAACATCAAGATGGCTGAAGTTGTATTTAAAACAGGAAGCTGAATATGTTGAAATGATGCTCATGTAGCCTCATTATAACTCTCTCACCACAAACAGCTCAGTTAAGCATGCGTTTAATAACAGTCTCACAGTTTCACACTGATCTCTGAGAAACAGCTTTTCCCTCCATACTGATGAGACTAGAAATGATGAAACTTGAACCAGCCACAGAAAACAGACTATATGGAAAAATACACATACAAGCATGTTGTGAATAGCATTGGTTCTACTACTACTACATGAGCAATCACTGTTAATGCACACCTTACATTAACATTAAGAGGTAATGTTACATTACATCAACACTCCCAATGTGTGTGCTCTTGGATGGGTTAAATGAAGAGGTCATGTCACATGAGCCAGGCCCAACATAAGTACATACCACAGACAGGTATTAGTTTATATGAACTTAATTACTCACTCAATACTAACTATATATTTTAATTGTTTTTATCCATTTAATTGTTTTTCTGAATAATGAGGATATTCTCATTCTTCATTCTCCTTACACTCACACATGTAATGAAGTATATGGAATGTGAACTATGCAATCACTTAGACTAATTAGACTAAATTACATTTTAAAATGCATAATCAGATTACAATTACATCTTTGCGTTAACTCTGGAGAAAAAAGAAACAAACAGATAAAACTATGTAGACAGTTTGGTATCATTCCTCAGTTAGGAATGAGAACACAGAGGGATTAATCTACGCAACTCTGACAAGAAAACACCTGCTGAAGTGGCAATAAGCTTCTCATTGTATATGCGATTGTCACAGGTCGGGATGGGCCAAGCCGGACTGCGCCCACCCCTGAACCAGGACCACCCTGAGGAGCGTGTCAGAGACGAGACGGAGACAAAATTTAAAGGGATAACAGTTCTTTTGATTAAAGTTAAAAGTAATTTGAATAACCTAAACTAAAATTTTCCTTTCTTCTTCTTCCCAGGGATCGAGGCGATGCAGTGGTCTCCGGGGCCCACTCCCACGCCGGTACAGGATTCACAGTGGCCTGTGATGGACCGATGGGTTTCCACTAGTGAGTATGCGGTCGGGGCTGTTCCTCTTCCCTCACTGATGCAGGGTTCACAGGGACCTACGACGGGCAGGTGAATTTCCACAGGTGAGTAGACGGTCAAGGCCTTTCCTCTTCCCGCGCCGATGTAGGGTTCGCAATGGTATGCGATGGACAGGTGAGTTTCCACAAGTGAGTAGATGGTCAGGGCTCTTCCTCTTCTCACACCGGTGCGCAATTTGCAGTGACCTGCAAGGGACAGGGACGAACAGAATGGCGACTTCAAGCAGCGTACGCAGTTCTCACATTCACTCTCTTGAGATGTCCCCTTTCCACTATGTGGACAGAGTGTGTTGCAGGAAGATGGGCACTTCACACGAGACAGGTGGGCTCTGGAGCTGCAGCAGACCTGAAGTCAACAGGCGGAACAGAGCTTCTTCAGACAGATGGATTATGGGGCGGCAGCAGACTCGAGTCGCAGGCTGAGCGAAGCTTATGTGTTGCAGGGGACAGATAACTTCACACCATGCAGATGGACTTGGGGTTGTAGCAGACGGAAGTCGCAGGCTGGGCGGAGTTTCTCTAGGACAGACAGAATCAACTTCAACAGCAGTATACAGTGCTCACGTGTACTGCAGGGGGCAGATAACTTTACACCATGCAGATTGGCCTTGGGGTTATAACAGACTCGAAGTCGCAGGCTGGGCGGAGTTTCTCTAGGACAGACAGAATCAACTTCAACAGCAGTATACAGTGCTCACGTGTGTTGCAGGGGGCAGATAACTTCACACCATGCAAATGGACTTGGGGTTATAACAGACTCGAAGTCGCAGGCTGGGCGGAGTTTCTCTAGGACAGACAGAATCAACTTTAACAGCAGTATACAGTGCTCACGTGTGTTGCAGGGGACAGATAACTTCACACCATGCAAATGGACTTGGGGTTATAACAGACTCGAAGTCGCAGGCTGGGCGGAGTTTCTCTAGGACAGACAGAATCAACTTTAACAGCAGTATACAGTGCTCACGTGTGTTGCAGGGGACAGATAACTTCACACCATGCAGATGGACTTGGGGTTGTAGTAGACTGAAGTCGCAGGCTGGGCGGAGTTTCTCTAGGACAGACAGAATCACTTTAACAGCAGTATACAGTGCTCACGTGTGTTGCAGGGGACAGATAACTTCACACCATGCAGATGGACTTGGGGTTGTAGCAGACTGAAGTCGCAGGCTGGGCGGAGTTTCTCTAGGACAGACAGAATCAACTTTAACAGCAGTATACAGTGCTCACGTGTGTTGCAGGGGACAGATAACTTCACACCATGCAGATGGACTTGGGGTTGTAGCAGACTGAAGTCGCAGGCTGGGCGGAGTTTCTCTAGGACAGACAGAATCAACTTTAACAGCAGTATACAGTGCTCACGTGTGTTGCAGGGGACAGATAACTTCACACCATGCAGAGGGACTTGGGGTTGTAGTAGACTGAAGTCGCAGGCTGGGCGGAGTTTCTCTAGGACAGACAGAATCACTTTAACAGCAGTATACAGTGCTCACGTGTGTTGCAGGGGACGGATAACTTCACACCATGCAGATGGACTTGGGGTTGTAGTAGACTGAAGTCGCAGGCTGGGCGGAGTTTCTCTAGGGCAGACAGAATCAACTTCAACAGCAAGTTAGTTTGACTCACGGATGCTGTTCCTTCTAGTCCTCAACAGATGGGACCAATCGACATTATCAAGCTCCAGTTACTGACAGTAGACCAGCATGGCACGTGGGGAGTGCACGGCAAAAGAGAATAAATCTTCCACACACACACACACACGGCACTTTTACTCCAAACATGCAACGTGAAGGGGAGAACCGTCAATTTAAGCACTGCAATCCACTTCAATAAGTGCAAATAAGGCCAGCACTCACCCAGAGGCCTCCGTGCCACAAGCAACGAGCTTCAATGTTGGGAAAAAGGGTGTCTCGGGGCTTTCCTCCACAGACATAGACAGGATTCACATCACCGTTCCAATACGGGGGAAGAGGATAGGAGATCGCACATTAATCAGTGTAATTCACTCAGTGACGTTTAGATAGCACAATCAAAACACTCCAATCCACCTTAAAGGTTATCAGGTTGCGATGCAACACCCGCTCTGGACCGGCTCTCCCTTCGGGACGGATGGCATACACCGGCTGGTCTGGGTGTGGTTGCCGCTGGACTACATAGGGCTGTGACTCCCACCGGTCGCTTAGTTTGCCCTTCCCCTGGCAACGGTTGTCCCTTACCAATACCCTCTCCCCTGGTAGTAGCGGTGCTTCCCGAGCCGTCCGGTCGTATAGCCTTTTGTTCTTCGCTGCAGCCCGATTGATCTGATCCGAGACCTGCTCATAAGCCGACTGAAGGCGCTGGTGGTGCCTGGTCACCCAATCGGTCAGACTGCTCCCTTCTTCCGCCGCCATGGTCCCCAAGAGCAAATCAGTTGGAAGCCTCACATGCCTTCCAAACATCAGGTAAGTTGGGGCATAGCCCGTAGTACTGTGTACGCTATTGTTGTATGCCTGAACTAATGCCGGGAGTCTGTCGGCCCAATGGCCCTGTTGGTCCTCCTCCAGGGTCCCCAGCAGGCTCAGCAGCGTCTGGTTAAACCTCTCACACCCCCCGTTCCCTTGGGGGTGATAAGGGGTCGTATGGGTCTTCTTCCCTCCATACAGCTGGCACAGCTCGTGTATCACCCTGGACTCAAAGTTAGGCCCCTGATCAGAGTGGAGTACTTCGGGACACCCAAACGGCTGGATTACATACTTCCACAGGGCGTTGGCGGTGGTAATGGCAGTCTGATCTAGGGTCGGAACGGCCCAAGCGTACTTCGTGAACAGGTCCGTAACCACAAGGATATACTGGATCCGGTCCACCGGCCGACCCAGGGTCAGATAGTCCATAGCGACAATGTGCAAGGGTGCCTTGGCCTGAATTGGGACCAGCGGAGCCCGTACCTCTTTCCTGGTCTTAAACAGTATACAACGTGGACACTTCTGTAAATAGGCCCTCGTCGTGCCCTCCATCCCGGGCCAGTAGAAGTGTCGCCGTATTAATGCTGTCGTCCTCTCCTGCCCTTGATGCCCCATCCTGGTGTGATAAGCTTCCAACAACGCTGACCAGCGTCCCTCGGGGACCACCACCTGACAAACCTTGTCGCCCCACTTGGGATCTTGAAGGGCCCTGCAGATCACCCCTTCTTTCAAGTAGAGTCTCTCTCTCTGGCCCAACAGTCCTCGCACTGTCCGAGTCTGAGCTTGGCATTCAGCACCGTCGGGCCATGCCCTCCGCCTCAGCCAAGTCCGGACCACCCGCGGATCCTCGTCCTCGCCCTGCCATAACCTCCAACGCTGCGGGTCCCATCCCCAACAACCCGGGGGTTCTTCCAATGGCTGGCCTGGTGCCTCCACAATCCCCACCATTAGTCCTTCGTCGCGTCCTGCTTCACGAGCTAATACCAGGCCTGATGATCCTTCCTCTGGCAGCCTAGATAGAACATCGGCGTTGGTATGTTCCCTCCCGGGCCGGTATTGGAGCTGGTAATCGAAGTTCGCCAGTTGTGCCACCCACCTCTGTTCTACCGCCCCCAGCTTGGCGGTCTGTAGATGTACGAGCGGATTATTGTCCGTAACCACTTGCACCCTTGCTCCCCACAGGTAATCTTTAAATTTTTCACTCAACGCCCACTTCATTGCTAATAGCTCGAGTTTAAAGGAACTGTAATTGGCGTCGTTTCTCTAGGTGGGGTGCAGGCTTCGGCTCGCATAAGCGATTACCCTCTCCTTTCCTTGTTGCTTCTGAGCCAGGACAGCTCCTAAGCCCAGGTTACTGGCATCTGTATACAGGATGAAAGGCTGTGTGAAGTCGGCATAAGCCAAAATCGGGGCCTGTAGTAACTCCTGTTTGAGCCTCTGAAAGGCCTCCTCACACGCTGGATCCCACTGGATCGATGGCGACCCTCGGCCCCGAACTCGTCCCGTACCTCCCAACAGCTGATTGATCGGCTTGGCGATTCTGGAGAAGTCTTTAATGAATCGCCTATAGTATCCGACAAAGCCCAGGAAGGACCTAACCTGGCGCACCATCTTAGGGGTGGCCCACCCCTGCACGGCCGCCACCTTCTCCGGATCGACAGAAATCCCTCCAGCACTCACAATGTGGCCCAAGAATTTTACCTCCTTTCGGAAAAGCTGACATTTATCCGGCTGGAGTTTCAGCTCGTACCTCTCCAGGGAGAGAAAGACCTGCTCCAGATGTTGGAGATGGGACCCGAAATCCGGAGAATAGACGATCACGTCGTCGAGGTAGACGAGCGTGGTCTCCATTAATTGGCCGCCCAGGCAACGCTGCATGAGCCGTTGGAAGGTAGCTGGGGCGTTGCAGAGGCCAAAAGGCATCCGGTCCCACTCGTATAACCCAAAGGGGGTAGTGAACGCAGTCTTCTCCCTGTCCCGCTCATCCACCTGGACTTGCCAGTATCCGCTGGCCAGATCGAGTGTCGAATACCAAGCTGCTTGTGTAAGGCTGGTGAGAGAATCTTCTACTCGGGGCAGTGGAAAAGCATCCCTTTTAGTCACCTGGTTCAGCCGCCGGTAGTCCACGCAGAACCTCCAAGAGCCATTTTTCTTCCGTACCAGTACTATCGGCGCGGCCCAAGGACTGCTGCTCTCCCGGATAATTCCCTTGTCCAACATCCCCCTCAGGAGGGTGCGAACCTCTGAGTACAGGGTCGGAGGCACGGGTCGATAACGCTCCCTGCTGGGTGTAGCCTCTCCGGTCGGGATCTGGTGCTTAACTGCATCCGTACGGCCGTAGTCCTCGTCGTGGGTAGAGAACAAGTGTTGCCATTTCGTCAAGAAACATTGGAGTTGTTGGACTTGGTCCTCTTCCAATCCCTCTCCACGTAACGACTCTCCTTCCAGGTGTGTCGGCAATCTTCCTCCAACCTCTTCCACATGTCGACCCGTTTGTACCAGGGCCACCTCTACCACTGTTGGACTTACTCGACAGAATTCCACTTCTCCCTGTTCTCGAATTTGATGGGGCTTCACCGAGGTAACTCGGACCAGGCATTGGTGGCGGTATAGGTGGATCGGGAAAGAATTTGTATTTCGGACTCTAACCGAGACTCGGCCTCTCCTTGCGGACGCCAGTCCCCGAGCGACTTCCACCTGGGGGCCATCCGGGTAGGGCTCCACCAAAACCCACTCCTGGGGGCTATAAAGCCGAGAGGGCACCCTGACCCAGACCACGGCCTCACTTCGAGCGGGGACGGACAAGGCATAACGGCAGGCCACTCTCCCAGTACTCTCCCGTCCGCCCTGCTGCTCGGCCAGGCAAACCCGGCGACAGTCGGCTCTCACCCGATCCCACTCCTGGCCATCTGGTGACGAGGCGGCTCGCACTGGTCTGCTCCGGAACAGTTCCTCCCAACACTCAGAGACCACGTTCATGCCCAGTAGAGCCCGATGAGACCCCAGATAGCCATCTCGCACCACCACTACTCCCTTCTGGGGTACCACAACCCCGTGTATCTCCAGATCCATCACCAGATATCCTACGTATGGTATGTCAAGACCATTTGCCCCACGCAGGGTCAACCAGGGGGCTTCGGCCGTCGACCGACCCTGGGCGCCAAACAACTCATGAGTCAGGCTCTCCGCAAACAAGGTTACTTGTGACCCAGTGTCCAGGAGACATTGTACTTCCCGGCCGTTGACCTGAATCGCCACAACCGGGCAACGGCCCACCAGCTGTTCGTTGGGGAGTGTGGGAAACTGAGGGTCTAACAAGGGGGTCCCGACCACTTGACCCACAGTGGCCGGACGCTCTAAAAAACCCCCTGCGACGCCCGTCTGGAGGGGCACTGACGGAAGTAATGACCCGGTTCTCCACAATTGTTGCAGAGAGGACGACCCTGTTCATCCCACTGGAATCGAGGCCCCAAAGGCCGAAGTGGACGGCGTTCTAGGAGATGGCCCCCATCGGAGTACGCCCGCTCCCGTGGTGGAGGCAACGAACGGGGGTGTTCTCGGCGAAGTTCCGCCACGAGGGACTTAGACAGTTCGGACAGTTGGTCACGTACGTCCTTCTTCAGCTCCTCCCGAAGGGCCTGCTTCCAGTCCAATGTAACGGGGGGCGGTGGACCGCTAGCGACGTTGGTGGCCAGACAACTGGGAGGGTCTACGCTCGCAGCATGGTCACGTTCAAGGGCTAAAGCTTCTCCACGCAGCTCTTCAAAAGTGAGTAATTGGACCCGCAGACTCTGACGCACAGGGCCTTCTCGTAGTCCTAATAGAAACTGATCTCTCAACAGGACTTCCTCCTCGCCCAGACCGTGATCCTGTCTTCCTTTCAAACGGGAGAATTGTTCCCTCAACTGTAGTGTGAATGCACGGACATTTTGTCGAGGCCCTTGCCTACAATTGAAAAACTGCGTTCGCAGGACAGCTACCGGGGTGGTGGCTCTGGAGCTGCAGCAGACCTGAAGTCAACAGGCGGAACAGAGCTTCTTCAGACAGATGGATTATGGGGCGGCAGCAGACTCGAGTCGCAGGCTGAGCGAAGCTTATGTGTTGCAGGGGACAGATAACTTCACACCATGCAGATGGACTTGGGGTTGTAGCAGACTGAAGTCGCAGGCTGGGCGGAGTTTCTCTAGGACAGACAGAATCAACTTCAACAGCAGTATACAGTGCTCACGTGTGTTGCAGGGGGCAGATAACTTTACACCATGCAGATGGACTTGGGGTTATAACAGACTCGAAGTCGCAGGCTGGGCGGAGTTTCTCTAGGACAGACAGAATCAACTTCAACAGCAGTATACCGTGCTCACGTGTGTTGCAGGAGACAGATAACTTCACACCATGCAGATGGACTTGGGGTTGTAGCAGACTGAAGTCGCAGGCTGGGCGGAGTTTCTCTAGGACAGACAGAATCAACTTCAACAGCAGTATACAGTGCTCACGTGTGTTGCAGGGGGCAGATAACTTCACACCATGCAAATGGCCTTGGGGTTATAACAGACTCGAAGTCGCAGGCTGGGCGGAGTTTCTCTAGGACAGACAGAATCAACTTTAACAGCAGTATACAGTGCTCACGTGTGTTGCAGGGGACAGATAACTTCACACCATGCAAATGGACTTGGGGTTATAACAGACTCGAAGTCGCAGGCTGGGCGGAGTTTCTCTAGGACAGACAGAATCAACTTTAACAGCAGTATACAGTGCTCACGTGTGTTGCAGGGGACAGATAACTTCACACCATGCAGAGGGACTTGGGGTTGTAGTAGACTGAAGTCGCAGGCTGGGCGGAGTTTCTCTAGGACAGACAGAATCACTTTAACAGCAGTATACAGTGCTCACGTGTGTTGCAGGGGACGGATAACTTCACACCATGCAGATGGACTTGGGGTTGTAGTAGACTGAAGTCGCAGGCTGGGCGGAGTTTCTCTAGGGCAGACAGAATCAACTTCAACATTCTCTCGGGGCTTTCCTCCACAGACATAGACAGGATTCACATCACCATTCCAATACGGGGGAAGAGGATAGGAGATCGCACATTAATCAGTGTAATTCACTCAGTGACGTTTAGATAGCACAATCAAAACACTCCAATCCACCTTAAATTCAGTGTTGAAACATATAGGTAAGAGATCCAATGGTACGATTACTTATCTCTCTCCCTTCCAGGCGAACGGGGTATTTTCACAACTCTTTCACACTCCTCGAATCCCATCCAACACACTTGCCCCTGCACACCACAATTCTTCTCTGCAACACTCAAATGGAACGACGTCTCACGGGGGAGAACCACACAACAGTCTCTCTTCGCTGGCTTTTTATATCCTTCTCAATGCCCACATGGCTTCGTCATGGCTCTAGATTAATTCCCCACACCTGAAGTCGATTTCCTCATCCCGGTTGACAAGGCAACAGATACATCTTTACACGGGGGGTGGTGCGTCCTTGTTATTGTACCGGAGGGAACACAATTGCGGCGAACCTTAGTTCATTTGTCACACCGTGACACGATATACAGTAAATCCCAAAAAAGTGAAATTTTGTATGTGCATGATTCCGATAAAGTTTCTGCTGATGGTATTAAAGTTAAATGTCGTGTAACCTTCAGCCAAGATAAAACTAAAAACATACTATGTTGCTGGCATATCAGCAGTAGGGCCTATATCAGGAGGGCATATCACACCTGGTTTACCCTGCTCTTTCCCTATACTGATATAAAAAAAATTAATTGTGAATTACTTTTTTTTCTTTTCTTTTTTTTCCTGATTTTCATTCTAATGATGTTAATCCTGATTATATTATATTATTACTTTGTCTTTTGGGTAATTTTCAACTTCACAAAGTCAGAACCATTTACTGTAATCCCAATTTTAGAGTTCTCCTCTGAGTCTCTTTTTACTTCCTTTAAGAAAATGTCAAAACCTTGAAAACCCATAAGGTGTGTATGACATCAACTGCGCCTTGCTTTATGTGATACTCTAAATGGAAAATGGTGGTCTATGATATTTATTATAATTCAAGCATTTATTAATCAATAATCCTACAAGTTACCTGTAGTCCATAAAGGCTTGAGTGAAATCATTCCATTTAGTATTCCCATATCTTTAGTTAGGCTAAATACTGGAAACTGAACTATATAAGTCATAAAATATATATATTTTTGGATGAATCTCTTTTATTGGGATTCCACTTTGTCTGTCATTGTTTATTGAATTATTAATGAACTAAATATTCAAAAGAATTTTAAATAAAAGAATGTCAAATACTAAATCAACTATTCATGACCCTTTAAAATACATAAATAATAAGAATGTCAGATCTCGGGTTGAGGATCCAAACGCAGTATTTATTAACAGGGTAGTCCATAATCGTAATCCAAATTCAGGCAAAGGTCATACACAGACATACACAGGTCATACATAAACAAATATATATATACATAGATGCCTCATTAGCGGCTGTTTCAATGCGCCGCGATACATAAGCCGTCTGCTGGACTGGAAGACCGTGAACATTCGAGAGCAAGTTGACTGAGCGTCGACAACCGTAGTTGGATGAATGCTTGAATATCTATATATGAAACAGACTTCAGCAGATGATTTTGCTAAATTAACAATACAACAAGAAAAAGTTATCAGCTGACATGACTTTAAAAAAAGTTACCACATGTTACCAAAGTAAAAACATTTAATTAAATGTAGTCGAAGGAAATCCAAGGCACTCTTCTTCAGAAATTTTTAAAAAGCCTTTATTTGACTGAAAATTTAAAAGACATGGGGGAAAAAACAACCCATACGTAGCGGCACAAACAGCCTTCTTCAGGGTACAGGGTGTCTTTTAAATTTTCTATTATGAGATAGCCAGTCAAATAAAGGCTTTTTAAAAATTTCTGAAGAAGAGTGCCTTGGATTTCCTTCGACTATATTTAATTGAATTCCCGACCCCAAAGAGCACCTTCAAAAACTTTTTTTGAACTCCTTGAGCACCCTGGACATTTTTTTCTTTCCAATAAAAACATTTAAAATTGAGTTAGTACATATAAAGGTTATCCCATTCCTTCGGGAATTTACATCTTTGCGGTTTTACAACCAGAAGCTGCACAACATTGTGACATCATTTACTGTGAGTGACGACACACTGACCGTTGTAAGATGGCGGGCACGCATACGTGCATGGAGTGGTCAAACTTGGCATCTACCAATACATATCTATAAGTTCAGGGCTGAGGCAAACAGAGAAATCCAAAATAACCTTATAGAAAAGAACAGGCAAAGAATCAAAAGAATCAGGAGATGGGAGATGGTACTGAGGGGAGTGTTGGACAACCAGCAGGGCACTCCAGCTGGTGATCATGTCACTCTGTATGTATTTAAACAGGTTTGTCCCAGATATAAACATACACTATATGGACAAAAGTATTGGGACACCTGACTATTACACCAGCAGGGACTGTAATGACATCACATTCTAAATACATAGACGTTAATTTGGATATTATCCTGCTTTTGCAGCTACAGCAGTTTCCACTCTTCTGGGAAGGCTTTCCACAGATTTTGGAGTGTTTCTATTTATTTATGGGAGTTTTTTCCCTGCGAAATTGAAGGCAGTGTCCAAAATGTCTTGATATGCTGAAGCACTGAAGACTTCCCTTCACTGGAAGTAAGGGGTCTAGCACAACCCCTAAAAAACATCCACATACCATTATACTTCCTCCAAACTTTACAGTTGGCACAATGCAGTCAGGCAAGTACTGTTCTCCTGGCATCCGTCAAACTCAGACTCATCCATCAGACTGCCTAACTCCACAGAACAGCGTGCTTTACACCACTCCATCCAACGCTTGACATTGTACTTGGTGATGTGAGGCTTGCAGCTGCTCAGCCATGGAAACCCATTTCATGAAAATCTCACCGCTGTTTTTGTTTTAATACCAGAGGAAGTTTGGAACTTGTCAGCTATGGAATCAGCATAGGTCGGCGACTTTTACGCACCACACGCCTCAGCACACAGTGACCCCACTGTGACTTTACATGGTCTTCCTCTTCAGTTGCTGCTGTATCTAAATGCTTCCACTTTCCAATAATACCACTTACAGTTGACTGTGGAATATCTGGTGAGGATGAAATTTCACAAACTGACTTGCTGACAGTACCACACTTGAATTCACTGAGCGACCCATTTTTCCACAAATGTTTGTAAATGCAGTCTGCATGGTGCTTCATTTTATACACCTGTGGCAATGGGTCTGATTGAAACACATAAATTTAATAATTAAGAGGTTTGTCCTAATTCTTTTGACCATAATGTCTAGTTTCATGCAGTCACACTCAATGAAGAGTGTGATTGCATGAAACTATGTTAAAGTCATATAAGGGAATCAGAGAAGCACAAGTTCATAACATCTGCAGTCACTGACTGAAGTTCATTCACAACAGTAAGAGTATCTGTACACTTCCACAAGAGTTAAATCAAGACGTTAAGCTCCGTTTGTGAGTCCAGTCAATCATCAGTCTTTATGCTTTAACATTCATGAGCAGATGAAGGTGTTTGGTGTCCTACTGTACGGTAGGTGATGGTGGTCCAGGTATCTCCTGTCATCTTCTGCATTAGACTCTGAAAAGAAATCAAACAAACCATCACTGATCATCACAGAATATGAAACATAGTTAATACAGTAGTGGTGTTACATATGACACTGAAGCTTCAAAGCGCGCATCGAGTACGCAGTGAAATTTCTCATGAAGCTCAGTTCCGGAGTGCGTATTGTTTTCAGAGAAACACGTGATCAACGATAAACAAACACTTTCTTTCCAGTCACGTGAATGCTTCACTTTGCATGTCAGAATATTTGAATCCTGACCACCTCTCTACAGCTTTTTGGAAGTTTAAGTCCATTCACTAATTTTTTTTTATTTTTTATTTTTTATTTTATAAATAAGCATATGGCCTATGTTACATGATCATATATTCTGCCATATAAACAGCATAGAAACCATAAAATAATTAGACCACCATTTACTTGCATCAAGCAACTCCTGTTTTTAAAAAAAAAATTAGTATTAATATAATTGTTACATTTAATTTATTGCCACACTTTAATATGTGAATTATAATATCAGAAAACTGAACATTTGACGGTCAGGCTTTCATTTGTGCTTAATAGATAAAACAACGGCGCTGCGCCCTCGGGTTTATGGCTGCCATAAATTTGACACTCTTGACACTCGGAATAATCAGGAATAATCAGGAATAATCAGGGGAAAGCCTCAGTGCTTCATGAGGCTTAATTTGCCCATCCCTATAATACAGTATTGGGTGATATTGTAACTAGGAAGGAGTGAATTCAATTAAAAGAAATCAAAACCAAAACAGGGAAACACTGGGAAAACAAACATGCACGATACATTCAACAATTGACATGAACAAATGAAACACAAGGGCTATATATAGTATACACAAGGAGGAACAAGCTAACAAGACACATCTGGGAACAATCAGAATAATCAACAGGGAATAGGCCAACTACAAAGGACTACAAACATGGCACTCGGGACAGGAAGTAACACAAAAAGTCCTAATAAGACATATAAAAGACATGACATTTATTATCTGTGACGCCTGCAGGAATATGAACAGTCATTTGAATCTCACCTCAACATCATCATAGTCTGTATCATCACTCTGTTTGACACCTGAGAGGTCAGAATGGAAGTTTACTGCACAGATTACAGGTTTGTGTGGAAACATGTTTCTCTGCATTTGATTACTGTCAGATGTTTGATTTCTCTCATGTCTCAGATGGACAGCCTACAAGTTTAATACTGACCAGAGTTCTGGATTCACTAAACAGCTCTTACTATTACTAATGATAAAAGGGCACATTTATTTTAATAGATTCTTCAGAAGTTACAACTAATTCTCATTCCCACCTCGTCACATTTGGACACTTATTCAGGACCCCTTGGAGTCACTTTTTAACTCACAGGATCCCCTTTAGTGACATTTCTTGACGTTCAGGGTACTTTTGGTGTCAACACACACGATGGGCATGGTTTTGCAATAAATAACTGTGACTGTACCTTTATTTTATTTGCTCTTAAACTTTGTTTTCAGTACCAAAGAATCTAAATTTTCAGGTATAAATGTGAGATCAGTTTTTCAGTATTTCTGTGATGGACATACCTTTATTATTCTTGCAGCAACAGTAAAGGACCAAACCAGAAAACACTATCACTCCCACAACAATCACAGTTGAGATCAAAATGTAATCAAATGTCAAAATATGGACTGGTCTTGTTTCATTCTCTGGAAAGCAAGAGATGAAGAACAGCATTAATCAGCCTATTCAAAGCATATTCACAGTCACTAATTAATGCTCACTGAATGTACACACACACACACACACACACACACACACACACACACACACACGTGTCTTCACCTCCACAGAGCTGTGTAATGTTTATTCTGTCTATTTTTTGGATTCCTCACTGCAGTTCAGGATGAGAGTGTTGATTTGTGATGTCACTTCCTCTGGAGAGCATCTGTTGTTCTGATAGCTAGAGTTTATCATGAGGTCATGAGCTCTGCATGTGAAGTTCACAGTACAGGAGTCACTGCTGGACCAGTGTGAGTTTACAGTCAGAACAGGAGCATCAACAGAGTCTGAAACACACATTTACTCCAAGATCAGAATCACACTCACAGCCCAGTGATGTAAAATGGTTCAAATGCTTGTTTTGTTGAATAAAGACCACAGTAGTGAAGTGATGAAGTACACATTAAAATCTAAAGACAACATAAAATGAGTTTTTATCTCTACCCAAACATATTTCTTTAACCACATTATTTATCTGTATTCTCTATTTAAACATCTACTGTAATTAAAGGACTCCAATGTTGTTGTTTTTTGCTTTAATTAAAGTTGCAGAAAAACATAATGAATTAAAAAAAATGTGCCACAAGCTGGTTTCAATGTGCACATTATATAAAAGTGAAAATTAAACATAAATGACTCTTATGAATTTTTATTTATGCAGGAACACATGAAATCACACAATGAAATGAGTCTCACCTATAACAGATACTCTGTATGTAACAATATTGTTCTCTGATTCTCCACTTGTCTTTGCTGTATAGAGTCCAGTGTCTGTCTTCTGCATGTTCTTCAGTGTGAGAGAGAAGGTTTCATCATTGAAATCCACTCTGTCCTTGTAGGAAGAGTGAAGTCTTACTTTTTTATATTCATGTATATATTTAACTATAATCTCTGATTTATCATTTGTCCAGGATAAAAGATCAAACTCTGGTAGTTCTTGTGTCTGTATATCCAGTTGAACAGAATCTCCCATCTTCACAAACACAGAGATCTCAGCACTGAACCCTGAGGAGAGAGAAACACACTGTTTTGTTAAGCATCTCATGCTCTGTGTTCAAGAGTTGATCAAAACTACTGTTTCTATTCTGGAGTTGCAGTCTTGCAGATATTTTAGTCCTTGCATTATGCATCGCTCTCAGTGCAATGTTAAATGTTAAATTACAGGTGTGTTTGATGAACATTGAAAACATACAAATAACAAAACAAACTATGAGCGAGTCGCGACGACCGTGAAGGACAGGCCTGGACTTTACGTTGTGTTTCTGTTTTATGTGACAGCAGTCGTCCGTGAGGGGCCGCTGCCTTTACTCTCGTTTTGTGTTTGTTTATTTTATTAGTAAAAGTCTTTGATCGTTCGCCGGTTTCCGCCTCCTTCTTCCCACAACAACGAACTGTGTTACAACATGCTTCATGAAATATAACCAAAATATCTTCAATAAATACAAATCTGAAGTCTGTTTTTTAATCCCTAATGTAGCCTAATGGAAATTATTCTTTATCACTCTAGCGTTAGTAATGTTAGAGACGAGTCACTCTAGTTCTCTAGTGCTTTAGTTTCTCATCAGGAGCAGATCCTGTTCATGAGATGCAGAACTATAGCAGACTGAACATGATGCTTTACACAGGCGGCATTATAGATAAAGCACTTAAAAACAAGACATTTCAGTTAGTTATACACATGCAATAATAGAGTGTATTACCTGTGTTACAGATGAGGACAAGGATGAAGGATGTAAGCAGATGATCTACTGCCATTGTAAAGAACATCAAGATGGCTGAAGTTGTATTTAAAACAGGAAGTTGAATATGTTGAAATGACACTCATGTAGCCTCAGGCTCCTTACAACTCTCTACGTCAGATGAGGAAAATCACAGTTTCACACTGATCTCTGAGAAACAGCTTTTCCCTCCATATTGATGAGACTAGAAATGATGAAACTTGAACCAGCCACAGAAAACAGACTATATGGAAAAATACACATATAAGCATGTTGTGATTAGCATTGGTTCTATACTACTACACACCTTACATTAACATTAAGAGGTAATGTTACATTACATCAACACTCCCAGTGTGTGTGCTCTAACTTGGATGGCTTAAATGCAGAGGACAGATTCCAAGTATGGGTTACCACCTTCTCATAGTAGATGTGATATTTCCAAGTATGCTTGTCACTGTACTATCCCAGCTAGCACAAATATGTTCTAAGAACGCTTTGCTAACTTTCCCATTAAGTTATGAAAACACAATTTTTGAATGTTCTCTGAACGTTAAAAATTTCCAGTTTTTCAAACGTTTAAAAAGAGTTTTTTCTTGGTTATGCGAATGTTAAGGGAACATTCAATTTTATTTTTTTGCAAACATTATGGGAATGTTAGTTTTGAATGTTAGCATAGCATTTTTAAAAATCGTTTAAAAATACGAACCTCCAACTAAAATAATTCAGAAAAAGCTATAGAGCTAGATAGTGTTTTTGTGCTAACGTTTTGAGAACATTATTAAAGACCAGATAACTCTAAGCAAACAGTTATTAATATTAGGCTACTAGAAGAGTGTTTGTTCATAATTTTTATGTCCTCTCATAATATTTCTCTCTCTTCTCTCTCTTTGTCATAATTCCTACAATTAATAATGTTCAGTTTCACTCTGTCCACACCATTCACACAACCCTTGGATGTTTAGATATTAGATGAAGCGTTTTCTTTAGACCGTATGCTCCAATCTTAATCTTGAGATTCTAGCTCTATCCTCCAGGGAATGGATCATTAAAGTATATATATATATATATATATATATATATATATATATATATATATATATATATATATATATATATAATAAATTATTTAATTTTATGTATTTATATCTTTGTTGTCATTAAAGACCAACTTTGCATTATAAATTTTGTTTATTAGCTATTTGGTGAAATATATAATGTTACAAAGATGAAATCTTATAAATGTGTCTTTAGCAAAGAACAAAACAAGTAATAAAAACTCGGTGAGTGTTTTAGCGCAATTTTCTCACCTCATGGGATCACAACTGTAAGAAAGGTCACGCAGATGACTGTATAGTCGTGTATGCGCACCTCTGACGCATATTGATGTGCTCTAACGCACCCTTGAGCGCACGCAATGAGTAGCGCTCTGCTTCTGCGCAGATTCACGGACGATTCTGAAGCAGATGTGTGACAGGACGACGCGGCTGAGATTATTCCCCATTTGGAGAGTGTTTAGATAATATTGTGTGCGTCACTGCTGAATAGTAAGTGTTTTTGTCTTCATCTGCTATTTAGTGATTAAGATAATCGTGTTTGTGTGTTATATTTTGATATTTATCACTAATGTCTGACTGACGCGATGCTAGTTATGGTACTAATCACCTCGTTTATTGTCATTACTCTCCATGTATATTTACGTTATGCATTCAGTGCAGATATTATTAATCTATATTGTGGATTATATTGTTTTATACTTTGAATCCTTTAAGTAGTTATTTACAATATTATCCGTAACATGTTTTACTGCTACTCACGTTTCTGTACACGTGACACCACCTAGCGGCGGTTCGTATGCATCTGACTGTTAATGGTAATTGCATCGGTTACTGTTTTAGTATTGAATGTATGAATAGTTAATTCATATGCTGTTATTCATATGTTATTTGTTTCCATTTAGAAAAACACATACACTCATCTAAATGCAGAATGGAAGACTGTATGCCCATGTCTACTGCAACAATTCATTAAACACCATTCATTCAGATCTTGGTCTGGTTTATGTGTTCTGACCGACACCCGAGAGTGATTACCACACTAAAGTAGTTCCAGCAATAGTATAAAATACAGTCCTTATAAGTCTCCCCAACAAATGGTCCTTCGAGCCGGATGTGTGGTAATTTCTCTCTAGAAGATGGATGATAGATTTTCAACCAGACCTAAGCGTCAGACTTATCCGCCACGCCGTTATGACGAGTATGAGATGGGGTACGTGCTGCCACCACGACATCCATCTGAATTAAGAATCAGTAGGCATGGGCAAGAAGAGGAGTTATATTCGTATGAGGAGGGAGCCGCCAAGATGACACCCTCTCCTTTCAGCGACCATCAGACACTGAGGGATGCTGGCTATACAAAAGAAGACCCATATGCTGAATTGAGACAGCGTACTTACAGACCTGGTCCTGAGAGTCAGCTAGCTGAACAGTACCCAAAAAGAGCACATCCTGAAAGGAGTAGAGCAGGGGTCGGCAAGTAACTTTGGCCGCGGGCCAATATTTTTTTTAGCCAGTAGATGGCGGGCCAGCTACACAGAGTAGGCCTATGGATACAAATTAAATACTCTTATATAGGCCTATAATCGCGGAATATGATGGGTCCATCACAGTCCGTGGATCATTCGTTCAATCGTTTTTTCAAATTAAAACCAAAAATAAAAAGATGAAAAACGACTTGTTTTTCCATTATTTATTTCCTGAACTAAAATGAAAAAACGAATAACAATGGGTTTTCTGATTTTCTGATTGTGCTCAGATCAAAAATAGAAAAAATTAATTACTGGATTAGACAAATTTTAATTTTGATTTTTAATTTAACACCTTAGGCATATATCAAGGAAATCATTTTAAACAGATCAAGTAGGCTACTATTGTGGTAACAGATTACAGCCATTTTAATAAAGGTGTGAATAGCAATCATACCTCATTCGCTTACATTCCGACTTTTGAACTTTATTCCTTTTTTTTATTTATTATTTATTCGGGACAAACACATACACACCTAGGGCCCTATTTTAACGATCTGAAACGCAAGTGTCAAAGCGCAAAGCGCAAGTAACTTTGTGGGCGGGTCTTGGCGCTGTTGCTATTTTCCCGGCGGGATAAATGACTCTTGCGCCAGGCGCAAATCTAAAATGGGTTGGTCTGAAGAGCTTCATTATTCATAGGTGTGGTTTGGGCGTAACGTGAAATAAACCAATCAAAGCGACATCTCACATTCCCTTTAAGAGCAGGCGCGCTTGTTCTAAAGCGGATTCCTATCATAACGGCGGATTTGCCAGGCGCGCGCCAGGAGCGGTTCACAGCCAAGGAGAGCAACGCTCTCGTCAGGGACGTTGGGGATGGAGAAACCCACCCAAATTAACTTCGGTTAAAAAGGCGTATGATAATTTGGGTAAATGTGTAAGCTAGATGTATGCTTTTATAATAAATTGTCTATCTATCTATCTATCTATCTATCTATCTATCGTAATAATGTATGATTTGCAAAAATGAAAATTGCTGCTTCTGTGTAGATGAGAGAATCAAAGTGCGCGTTGTGCACCCAACGCTACATTGATTATGCCCAAGCATGCACCCTTAAAATAGCTTATGAATAACATGCACAACGCGCCACTGACTTTAAACTATTTTTTCCTGGTTAGTGGCGCAATTGTTTTCTACACCTGCAAAATAGCATGAAGGAACGTTTGCGCCGGAACACGCCTCCTTTTTTGCGCTGAACCGCCCAGGGAGCGCAAGTTCATTCCCTAGTTTAGCGACGTGCTTCTGTGAAGGGAAAAGCGCGCTTTGCGCGGGTGCAAAATAGGAATGATACATGCGTCGGTGTACAAAGTCCATTGCGCTGGGTGCAAGATAGGGCCCCTAAGGTTTAAGGAGGTCTGCGCGGGACTGTTTTTTTTTTTCCGTCCCGCTCCCACAAGGTTCTATTCAGCAACCGCTTAAAATACACTAGGTGTTCACCTGCTTTATTTCCCGACCTGACGGTTCCGCAAAATTTAGATCTCGTTTCCATAATCTCACATTCAAATGTCTCTAACGGAAAGAATGAGATTAAGTAGCCTATAATAAATGCTATACAAAAATTGTGTTCGTGTCAATATAAATATTAGGCTATTTTAACATTGTACTGTCAGCAGAGAAAAAAAATGCCACAGAAAAAAAGAAAGAAATATAAATAGCATAACATAAATTAAATAGGACAAAGCCTATCACTCAAATTTCTAAGCAACATAATGCTGACAAATGAAGTAGGCTATTTTCTGCCAAACTATTTCAAACATCCTTGCAAAAAAAGAATGTTGTTGACTGACAATGGTTTCAGTACCAAACAGCTCCTCAGAGCTAGGTGTACAGGTGGTCAGAATTAAGTGCGGATACACTGTCAAAAGATGTCGGGAGTAACTAGACGCGGCAGGCGCGAATTTGACGCGCTATTCGCGTCCGGTGTGAACGCACAGTTATACTTTAAAATGTAATGTAATCGGTGAAATCGCCGCGCGACTACGGCTTTTCTCAAGTAGTGGAAGAGTTTTGTGCAGCATTTAGGACTTCCAAAATAATCCGGCGGGCCAGAAAATATTGCTGGCGGGCCAGTTTTGGCCCGCGGGCCGCCAGTTGTCGTTCCCTGGAGTAGAGAATCAGCTCCACGTGTCTGGTCTACGACACTGCAAAATCTGTCTCCAGCCTCTCAAGCAGACCCTTTACATAGCAGTGAAGAGCAGTTTAGTGCCACCTTAGCAGAAATCCGACAGACTAGATCGGAGCTGAAGTTACTCGCCGAGACGGTGCGCAGTCTTCAGCAGACCCCTCAACTAGCTATAACACACTCTCATTCCAGTACATCGGACCCATTTATGCCTGCTCAATTCCCTACCTCCCCCCTAGACCACAGATATGTGCCTCCTCCTTGTGCAGAGCTCGACAGGGATGAAGTCAGCGAATGCGACGAAGACTGGCCTGACCCTCCCCCCTGGCCAGAGCCAGAGGAGCTACGGTCTGTTGGCGATGCTCCCATCATGGGCATTCTGGAGAAGATGATGAGTGAACTGCAAGTATTAAAGCAAGTTGCCAGCCATCCAAGTAGACCTCTTGCAGTTCCATCAGCGAGTCTTCCTGTCATTGATTCCAGACCTTCAGATCCTCAGACAAGTAGAATGCATCTGGGTCGTTCAAGTCAAAGACAAAGCCTTCATCCTCAGCCACCTCTCAGAGTCGGTCCAGCTTATGAGTCAGAGCAGTACGAGAGTAACCTTCAAGGTGAGCATGCAGCAATCTCCCAGCCGTATCTGCAGAGGTTCGATCAGCCAAGAACCCCACTTGATCTTCGGCACCAGGCTGTCCCACTCTCTGAGCCGACATACCGAGGTCCAATGCCAACGATCCCCCATTTCAGTCACAGAGACCCCAGCGAGTTTGCTAGATTGAAGATAGCTTTGGAGAATTTACTACCCCCAGATGGGACAGAGCTGTTTAAATACCAAATTCTAGTGGATCACTTGAAGCTGGAAGAGGCAAGGCTGATAGCAGATTCGTATCTGAACTCCCCCACACCTTACAGCAATACCATGGCTGCTCTTAACCAGAAGTTCGGCCAACCCCATCAGATGGCATTGAACAAAATAGCCAGTGTTATGGACTCGCCTGATATTCGACGCGGTGATCAAGCTGCCTTCGAGAAGTTCGCCCTACAGATCCAGGCACTCGTGGGTATGCTTAAATCCCTTGGCTCCCAAGGAGAGATAGAGCTACAGTGTGGATCTCACGTAGCTCGCCTGTTGAGTAAGTTACCGCCAGAGATGAGAGCTGAATTCCGGCGCAGCAAGGTCCATCATCCAGGAATAACCTATACCCTGACTGACTTTTCTGAGTGGCTGCAATATGAGTCCTGGTGTCAGGAATATGATGGTTCGTCGCAGGTGAAGATCCCCAGGGAGAGACAAGGGCCTAGACTGGAACATCGCCAGAAGAAGTGGACCACCACCGTCTTGCATGGAGCCAGAGAGGCGACGGAGAGAGAAATTTCACCAATGCCTGCGAATATCCCTGCCAAGAACAGAATTAAGTCTTACTGCCCATTCTGTAACAACTCAGATCACTTCTTGAGCCAATGCACAGAGGTTATAAAACTGACAAAGAACCAATTATCAGAGTGGATCCGTACAAATAAAAGGTGCTGGCGATGCGCTAGAAACCACCAAGCTGCGCAGTGCAACCTGCGGAAACCCTGCAGCATTTGTCAAGGTAAACACTTACCAGTACTGCACGAAGTTAATTCCATGACACCTAAGACTGTGATCAAGACAACCAAAGAGGAGAGCTGTCTGGTGAATACACCTTCGGACGTTCTGTATGTGGACAGACCAGTAGATGGCAGTCGTGTGCTATTAAAGGTTATTAAAGTATTACTCCACCATGGCAAGCACACCCTGAGCACATATGCCATCCTGGACGATGGCTCAGAACGGACTATGCTCCTACCGGCTGCAGCACGCCACCTGGGCCTCCGAGGGGAGCCAGAAGACCTTGCTCTGCGGACTATACGTCATGACATTCAAATCCTTCACGGGTCTATGGTGTCATTCCGTATTTCACCTGCCGAAAAGCCTCAGCACAGCTTCCTCATCACTGGTGCCTTCACCGCAGAACAACTGGGTCTTGCACTTCACTCTTACCCCATGGACAAATTGCAGAAGAAGTACAAGCACCTTGTTGGCCTTCCAATACAGTCATTCGAGCAGGTTCAGCCCTTGCTGCTCATTGGAGCTGACCACCCTCACTTAATTACACCAATCAAGCCAGTAAGGTTAGGACCCCCTGGAGGACCTGCAGCTCTTAAGACACGTTTAGGATGGACATTGCAGGGTCCCACTAGACTTGTCGAGCAGTCCATTCACCCGCAGCAGTGTTTGTTGACCTCCACCATTCCCCAAATGGCAGAGCTCTTCAGGAATGTCGAGAAACTGTGGCAAGTTGACGTACTTCCCTTCAGGAACGAAAAGGAGGTCACCAGGTCTCGACAAGACCAATATGCTGTTAACATGCTTGAATCGAAGACTACCCGAGTTGAGGTGGACGGAGTCTTACGTTATGCCACCCCTCTGCTTAGGCGTAAAGATATGCCGCAGTTCCAAGCCTCAAAGGAAATGGTAATCCCCAGCCTCCGGAACACTGAACGGTGCCTCGCTAAACACCCAGATCGAGCCAAGGCGTACAGTGCTGAAATTCAGAAACTGACCCAGGCAGGAACTGTCAAGAAGTTGAGTTCCCATGAATTGACACAGTCAGGGGAATCATGGTATATCCCACATCCTTCTGAGATTTGTCTGGCGGGACATGGAAGTAGACCGAAGTCCATCAGTGTTTGAGTGGCAAGTCCTGCCCTTCGGTACCACGTGTAGCCCGTGCTGTGCCACCTATGCCATGCAGCACCACGTTATCAGTCATAGCCAGCCAGAGGATGATGTGAGGTTTTCTATTGAGAGATGCTTTTACGTTGATAATTGTCTGCAGAGCCTCTCCTCCCCTGACCAAGCCCGAACACTGGTAGATAAGCTAAGGGAGCTTCTAGCCTCTGGTGGATTTGAACTCCGCCAATGGGCCAGCAATAAGCCAGAGCTCATCAGCCATCTACCTAAAGAAGCCCGATCAGACAGTCTAGAACTTTGGTTTGCTCACGACCGAACAGATAATCCTGAATCCGCTCTGGGTCTCAGCTGGCATTGTTCCACAGACACACTGAGGTACAAACATCGACCAGTGAATTATGATGCTCCTACCATGCGGAACATCTACAAGGTTTTAGCCAGTCAGTATGACCCCCTCGGGTTTATTCTGCCGTATACCACTCGTGCCAAAATACTAGTGAGACAGCTTTGGGACAAACACAGGGACTGGGACGATCCCCTACTGCCCCATGATTTGCTGCAAGCTTGGAGAGACTGGGAGGGAGAGTTACAAGTCCTGCCAAGAATCTCCTTTCCCCGAGCATATGTACCTCCTGCCATGGATGAGAGAAACATCACTCATGAGATACATGTGTTTTGCGATGCTTCGGAGCAAGCATATGGAGCTGTCGCTTACCTGAGGGCAGTAGACAGTCAAAATCAGCCTCATCTCTCCTTTGTTGTGGCCCGTTCAAGGATTGCACCTAAACGACTGCATTCAATGCCCAGATTGGAGCTTTGTGCTGCTCTCACAGGAGCTCAACTCAGTAGGTTGATGGAGCAAGAACTTACCCTGCCAATAAGCCAGATTACCCTCTGGACCGATTCAACTACGGTCTTATCCTGGTTACAATCTGAGTCGTGCCGGTTTAAGGTATTTGTTGGCACCCGAGTGGCGGAAATACAGGAGCTCACCGATCGACATTCATGGCGATATGTTGACTCTGTGAATAATCCTGCGGATGATCTCACTAGAGGTAAGAAGCTAGAGGAGCTGGTTAAGCCTAACCGTTGGAGCCATGGACCACCATTTCTCCTCCAAAGCCCAGATAAATGGCCAACCCTGCCAGCAACAGTAGTTGAGGAGTGCCATTCAGAAATTCGCAAGTCTGTATTCTGTGGAGTCGCGACCATACCTGATGAAGAGCAGCACATACCCAATGTGCATCAGTACACCACTTGGAAGGAACTGTTAGAGGCCACAGTGCAGACGCTTCACGGGGCGGCAGGTCAGAGTGGGAACCCTAATGCTGACAACTACCGTACAGCTGAGATTCTTATCCTGAGAGGGGCACAACTGGATAGCTTTGCAGAGGAGTTCAGACTACTGCAAAATGGGAAACCAGTCCAACGAAGTAGCCGTTTACTTTCCCTGTCTCCAGAGCTGGACGAAACAGATGGTCTCATTAAGGTCGGGGGCAGATTGCGGCAATCTGAAGACTTAGACCTGGCTGCTATGCATCCTATCATCTTGGATCATTGCCATCCCACCACTAAGCTTCTGATTCAAGACTATGATACCCGGCTTTGCCACCCTGGCCCTGAGAGAGTGTTTGCAGAGATCCGTCGTAAGTTTTGGATCTTACGAGGTCGAGAGGCAGTTCGACGGTATCAACATACTTGCACAGAGTGTCGTAGATGGAAAGCAAGCCCTCAAGTTCCTAAGATGTCAGACCTACCTGTAGCACGCCTACGCCTGTATAAGCCAGCATTCTACTCGACAGGCATGGATTGCTTTGGGCCCTTTATAGTGAAGGTGGGTAGGAGAACTGAGAAGAGGTGGGGAATTATCTTCAAGTGCCTTACAACAAGGTGTGTACATCTAGAGATCCTTACCAATCTGGATACTGACTCCTTTTTGATGGCCTTGAGGAGGTTCATCGCCAGGCGAGGAACACCAGCCGAGTTGTTCTCTGACCAGGGAACAAACTTCCGTGGAGGAGAAAGAGAGATGCGGGAGGCCCTTGCAGAATTATCCCCAGAACTCAGACTCCAGCTTGCCAAACACAAGATAAAGTTTCACTTTAACCCACCTGGTGCACCCCACTTCGGCAGAGCTTGGGAGAGGGAAATCCGCTCAGTGAAAACTGCACTGTACCGAGTGGTAGGCAGTCAAGCTGTTACAGAGGAAGTGCTACATACTGTTCTCCTGGAAGTGGAAGGCATGTTGAATGCTAAACCATTGGGATATGTGTCCTCCAACCCTAAGGACCTTGATCCGGTGACACCCAATGTTCTGCTGATGGGGCGGCGGGACGGGTCCCTGCCCCAAGTTGTCTATCCTAAATCTGAGCTTCTGAGCAGACGCCGCTGGAGGCATTCCCAAATTCTGGCTGACCAGTTTTGGTCTAGTTTCATTAAGAACTATCTCCCGAACCTGCAAACCCGCCAGAAATGGAATGCCAACCCTACGGAAATGACCCTAGGATCAGTGGTACTGATGATGGACCCTCAACTGCCCAGAGCATGTTGGCCGGTTGGTCTTGTCACCAAAGTTTACCCAAGTGCAGATGGACACATAAGGACAGTGGATGTAAGGATAAACAACAGAACTTACACTAGACCTGTAGCCAGATTGATAGTTCTACCAGAGGTTCCAGATGAAGATGATAACTAAGCCCTTATGCCTGTTCCCGGATACTGGACTGATCACCTATTCAGAAACAAATGTGCTGCACACATTTGGGGGCGGCTGTAAGAAAGGTCACGCAGATGACTGTATAGTCGTGTATGCGCACCTCTGACGCATATTGATGTGCTCTAACGCACCCTTGAGCGCACGCAATGAGTAGCGCTCTGCTTCTGCGCAGATTCACGGACGATTCTGAAGCAGATGTGTGACAGGACGACGCGGCTGAGATTATTCCCCATTTGGAGAGTGTTTAGATAATATTGTGTGCGTCACTGCTGAATAGTAAGTGTTTTTGTCTTCATCTGCTATTTAGTGATTAAGATAATCGTGTTTGTGTGTTATATTTTGATATTTATCACTAATGTCTGACTGACGCGATGCTAGTTATGGTACTAATCACCTCGTTTATTGTCATTACTCTCCATGTATATTTACGTTATGCATTCAGTGCAGATATTATTAATCTATATTGTGGATTATATTGTTTTATACTTTGAATCCTTTAAGTAGTTATTTACAATATTATCCGTAACATGTTTTACTGCTACTCACGTTTCTGTACACGTGACACCACCTAGCGGCGGTTCGTATGCATCTGACTGTTAATGGTAATTGCATCGGTTACTGTTTTAGTATTGAATGTATGAATAGTTAATTCATATGCTGTTATTCATATGTTATTTGTTTCCATTTAGAACCACACATACACTCATCTAAATGCAGAATGGAAGACTGTATGCCCATGTCTACTGCAACAATTCATTAAACACCATTCATTCAGATCTTGGTCTGGTTTATGTGTTCTGACCGACACCCGAGAGTGATTACCACACTAAAGTAGTTCCAGCAATAGTATAAAATACAGTCCTTATAAGTCTTCCCAACAACAACACTAAGAGATAGTAAATCTTTTCCTGGATTTTTTTTGTGCGTTCCCGAGATTAGACCTTCCTTAACATAATGCCGAAAACCCGAAGTCTCTAGGTGGTCTGGTTGAGGAGTAGATAGAAGTGCAAGATTGGTGCGCACAGACGCACAGAACAGAAATCATGAGTTAACAAGCGCAATTTTGTCCGGTGGAAAATTGCGCTAAAAAGGTTATATCATGTGGATAAACATGATGTAAATCTTCTAATAATAAAAAAGGACATTATGAACAATCTGTGCATCTTGTCATGTTTTATTTCATTAAATGAAACAAAGGTCTAACAGAACACAAAACAATTAAATATAGGCTGTATAGCACACAAAATCTTCTTGTGGGCTTTCAACAAACAGCATGAAGAAAATAACAATAATAAGAATAAATATACAGTAGTTGAAAGGAGCAAATAAGAATAATCAATTATTGTAAATGATTTTAAAAATACTTTTTTTAAAATGTAATTCTCCTTTATAATACAACTATTAAATAATAATAATAATAATAATAACAATAAATGAAAATCACCTGTTGATCAGTGACTGGAATCCATCCAAACTTGAAAGTCAATTGGATTTGTTTTAAAAAACTGAAACAATTAAAGAAATTGCACACAGCCTATGAAGACAGAGGGTGACCAAATCCTTCATAAGAGAATCTTAATCTTACTAAATCTTAGAATATATCTGGTTAACTTTATAGACTTATGGTCATTGAACCTGTCCAGAATAACAAAAAATGAAAGTGTGAGCTACAGAGGAAACAGGTTTGTTCAAATAAATCACGTGATTTCTGGGAAACGTCTCCTGTTACATAACGTAGCCTAACCTGTTCCCTGAGAGGAGGGACACTTCATGTTGGGGTTATCCCCCGTTCAGGGGTCGTGTTAGACTTCTGTTTTGTCCGTCATTTTGACGGACAGGGTCGTACAAATTAATGCTAATAAGCCTTTTGTTCACATTTTCATTTTTATTTACGAACGTAGCCTACAGGACAAGCATGCTTATGTATTTTTTATTTATGAAGAGAAAGTTGAAAAGCTGTGTGTCACATTTCATGTTTGTCCAATAAATCGCAATAAGCTTTGTGCTTTGTTACTTTTGATATGAGAGACAAAGTCTCAGCTTTCAAATTCTGTCTATTTTATCACAAAATTCAAACAATAAATAGCCTATATAGGCTAGGCTACTGTACTGTTTTCGCAAAACGTTTGCGATATTTTCTAAACGTCGATAAAAAAACTATTGCGAAATGACAACGTTTCCATTAACCGATGTTAGCCGACTGAAACGTAATTTTTGCATTATATCCCAGCCACAACACTAGCCATTATTTTTAATGGAAGGAGACGGTGTTATATGGAAGCCCATTCCCGCCACATAAGAAAAAAACGAGCATATAAAAACTTGAAATTATGACATAGCCTAGGCTACAGAGCCCGGGTAAGTATTTGTTTCAGTTATGACAGTAACGTGCGGTGAAATCTTGTCATGGGTAGGCTGTGACCTATCAATGTGGCATATATTCATTCAGTTAATGTAGCAACCCAAGTTCATATCAGGCATCATCACATCGCTGCCTGCATACAGCAAAGTCAGTCATATGTGAGGCTAATGCACAATCAAATCGAATAATCAAATTAATGGACACATCTATCTTATGACTTATACAACAAAACAAATGTTCTGTGCGGGACACAGTAAGAGGGAGGCGGCGCGGTGTCAGCGAACCGACAAGCAGCCTAGTCACTATTGTGTAGTTTGTATTAATGCCATGGTTCAACAAATAATGTAAAGGTTAAATAATAATTCACTTAGACTTTATAAGAAGCAATTGCGACTTTATTTCACACAATTCTGACTTTATATCTTGCAATTCTGACTTTATAACATGCAATTGCGACTTTATTTCACGCAATTCTGACTTTATATCTCGCAATTCTGACTTTATAACACGCAATTGCGACTTTATTTCACGCAATTCTGAGAAATAATGACAGAATTGCGAGATGTAAACTCGCAATTGTGAGATAAAAAGTCGCAATTATCTTTTAAAATGTTTTATTCTGTGGCGGAAACAAGCTTCCATACCTCCTGGCCTCTTCCTCCCATCCATCCTCCCTGACGCATAGCTACCGGGCCGGCCCAGCTATCGGTAGGCGCCGGCGGTGCCGCGGTAGTTACCTGAGAAAACTTTTTGGAAAAGACGGGCTATGGACCCAACCAACTCTATAGGAGGGGAGAGGAGAACTCCCTCACATGGTACAACCTATGCAGAGGCTGCGCGCTGTGGTGTCAGAATGCGGAACGTGTGTAGCCTAATGTAACTAACGTGACAAATGTGGGGGAAAAAATCCTCGACCGGCCCAAAAGTGAAGCGGCCCACCGGGGATTCTCCCGATTACCCACCCCGGGCCTGTTGACAGCCAACGCTAGGCGCCGCTAGATCGGGAAGCGCTGATTGAGTGAGAGTGAGTGGATCACGTGACATGAAGCAAGCTCGGTCTCTGCCTCAATGTTGATAATTCAAGACAGCATGAGAACTGACTGCGCATGCGCAAACCTACGTAAACTACGTCCTATGGACCAAAGAGGCACTGCTAACCTCTGCCTCAATGGCCATGGCCTTGAATTTCCTGCATGAAACAATGGTTTTAGGAGCAAACAATGGCAAAATGAGTATATTATATGTGTATTCCTGAGAATTTTTGTTACAAAAATTAATATTTGGAATAAAATAAATCATAATGTGGTGAATTAATAAAGTTCTTGGAATTAATAAATGTAATGTCAACATTTCCTTTGGTGAGGCACTGCCTACCCTGACCGCACGTCCCTGAGTTATGATTACCTATAATCAGAGTGCGAATTACCCCACCATAATTGGGGGGTACTGCTCCTTCACTTCTTCTATGACCATCATGGTCCACTACCATATCAATCCCCACCGTGATCGCCAAGTGCAACATGTGTTGTGCAACACACATACAAGGTCTAAACATGCGGCAAACTGATAATCAGTAGGCTAGAGAATATCTCATTGTTATTATATATCCAAAAGAGAACTGTTTTGATCAACTCCCAAAAGTTAGAAGTTAAGTGCACTGAAATACCATTCTAATTACTAGTAAAAGTAATACCTTTACAAGAAGCCTATTGCCTATTTCGGGGGTTTTCCTGGCTCAAAATGAGGCGGAGGTGGTAAAATCATAATAATGTATTTTAATAATAAGATAATTAAATGTGTATTTTTTTGTAGATCATCATACAGCCTAATGTGTTTCCCACATTTTTGTTGTTGGTGGAGCTTGGTATCTCTAGGGGGGTCTGGGGGCATGGCCCCCCAGAAGAAAATTTTGTACATTTTAAAGATAAATTCATTAATCTGTTGCACTTTGAGTCACCCGAATCCACTATTAAAAATAAATAATCCACCCGCAAACCGCCCATATTCTTTGATTTAGATATCTGCATCTGATCATCACATTACAATTATTCAAATTCTCAGTGTTAAGCATGATAATATGGTAACATATCACACTGAAGTAGGCTGATTTAAAATGAACATTTATTTAAAATAAAAGTTCTTCTTTTGTCAAAATTACATTTCCTTAATAGCCTAAACAGAGGCTTTACTCCCTTCAAGCTTAAATTGTCAGTGTTTCATTACATCACTGTTTGAAAACACTCAGAATAATTTTTTGTACCTTTATAAAGGGCATTTTCCCCTAATTTTATTAAATGTATGCTCCATCTTTCATTTTGAATTCTTAAATTTGATAAATATATTCAATTAAAATAATTAGACACTAGGCTGTTACCAATAAAATTAAATAATTTACATTGAAAAATTATAACTGTATTAAATTAGATTATTTTAAATATTTTTGAATATACAAATAAGGAATGTTGAAAAGAATGATACTTTATGAAACTAGCGTTTTGTCATTCAACGTTGACACTTGCTTGAGAAGTTGAAGTCGTTCTCTATCTCCGTTGCTTCTAGCCACGGTGGTTAAAAATGGTACGGTCCACAATAGGGGTGTCTGAAATCGCTTTACATTAAAATGTTCCTACAGTGAAAATAGGAGTTGACTTGTATTGTAACTGTAATTATATTTTTTCACAATATCAGAAAAATGATCTGACCCCCCCAAAACTAATATTTCTGTCCCTTTGGGGGTTACTGGGTCTTCATTGGGGGGTATAGTACCCCCCAGTACCCCCTGTAATTCGAACTATGCCTATAATTACATTTATTTGCCATTCTCTTCAGCAGCAATAAAGACTAGATCCAATACTTGTCTTATGAGTCTTTTTATATATTTAAATAACCAAATTAATTAAGTAAAACAATGTGAAAAGTAATAAAATGTGAAAATACACTCTTTGAAATAAAATAAAACGTCAAATAATTTTAAAGTGTTAAACGCCCTGGTTATTTTAGGGTGTGTGATAAGGTTCAGTTCGTCAATAGTAAGGAAGGAAGAAGACAGGGGTCGGCTGGAGCTGGGACGCACGTTTTATTTACTCTTTTCGTAATAACAGAAATATGCGCACAGAGCGCGTTCACCATGCACATGCACAGCAATACAAAACAATAACTCAGAATTCTCTTTTAGTCGTCTCTTGCAGGATCAGCGTCACACGAGGTCCCAGCTCGTCTCTCTCTCTCTCTCTCTGTCACTCTCCGGCTTATATCCGGTCTCTCCACGCCAATTACTGAAATCAGACACAGGTGTTCATCATCTGCACTTGACCTACTTACGCTCCGCTCCGCTCCGTCCTCTCTCTCCCGCTACAGACTCAGCAAAACCACGCCCCCCTCGCCACATACCCCCACCGCCCGACTCAGGCCGGGGAGCCATCCGGTCTGCAGCCTCCCCCCCCCTCCTCCTGGAGAGAAAGTCAGCCACAGCCATCTGTACACCCGGCCTGTGGATCACCTGGAACTTAAAAGGCTGTAAAGCTAGATACCAACGAGTGATCCGCGCGTTGGTATCCTTCATGCGGTGGAGCCACTGCAGGGGAGCGTGGTCCGAACAGAGGGTGAACTCCCGCCCCAGGAGGTAATAGCGAAGGGTGAGAACGGCCCATCTGATGGCCAAACACTCCTTCTCTATGGTGCTGTACATCGTCTCTCTCTTAGAGAGCTTTCGACTGATGTACAGCACCGGCCGCTCTTCACCCTCCACCTCCTGGGACAGGACAGCGCCCAAACCCCTGTCCGACGCGTCTGTCTGTAGGATAAAGGGGAGAGAAAAGTCAGGAGCATTTAAGAGCGGACCGCCACACAGAGCAGCCTTTATCTGGGTGAAAGCCTGCTGACACTGCTCCGTCCACTGGACCCTATCTGGTGCTTCCTTTTTAGTTAAATCAGTCAGCGGGCTGGCAGTGTCCGAAAAATTAGGTACAAACCTCCTATAATAACCTGCCAGCCCCAGGAACTGTCTAACCTCCTTTTTGGTCTTGGGTCTCGGACAGGTCGCAACTGCTGCCGTCTTGTCAATTTGTGGACGCACCTGACCATGACCCAAGTGGAAACCCAGATATTTTACTTCCACCCGCCCAATTGCACACTTCTTCGGATTGGCCGTGAGCCCAGCCCTTCTCAGCGTCTTCAGGACAGCTCGCAAATGCTGCATATGTCGCTGCCAATCACCACTATAGATGATGATATCATCTAGGTATGCAGCGGCATATGCAGCATGCGGCCGGAGAATTCTGTCCATCAGACGCTGAAAGGTGGCCGGAGCCCCGAACAACCCGAACGGAAGGGTAACAAATTGGTGTAATCCGAACGGCGTCGTGAAAGCTGTTTTTTCTTTGGTCATGGGAGACAAGGGGATCTGCCAATAACCCTTAGTTAGGTCCAGTGTCGAATAAAAACGAGCAGTGCCGAGTCGATCAAGCAATTCGTCAACCCTAGGCATTGGATATGTGTCGAATTTCGACACAGCATTCACCTTTCTGTAATCCACACAGAACCGTACTGAGCCGTCCGTTTTAGGCACTAAAACTATCGGGCTCGCCCAGTCACTGTTGGATTCTTCTATTACTCCCATTTCTAACATCGCTTCTAATTCACTCTGAACTACTTTTTTCTTGTGTTCTGGTAATCTATACGGCCGGCTGCGAACAACCACGCCCGGCTCAGTCTCAACGTGGTGCTGAATGAGATTCGTTCGGCCAGGCAGGGGTGAAAACACATCAGCAAAATCTGCTTGTATAGATTTTATATCCGTGAGCTGCGAGGGTGAGAGGTAGTCTCCTCCAGGGGCCAGAGCGAGGGATTGAGATTTTGAACTCACTTCTGGACCGAGATCCTCCTCCCCACTCACTACCGTCGCCAGCATCACTGACTCCGCCTCCGACCATTTTTTAAGCAGGTTGAGGTGATATATTTGATGTGCACCACCCCTATCCGTTCGAACTACCTCATAGTTGAGATCACCAACTCGCCGTGTAACCTCAAAGGGTCCTTGCCACTTTGCGAGTAACTTTGAACTAGAAGTAGGGAGTAATACAAGTACTTTATCCCCCGGTGCGAATTGACGTAGTCTAGCCCCCCTGTTGTACAACCGACTCTGCTTGTCTTGTGCCTGTAACAAATTCTCCATTGAAAGCCGCCCCAAAGTGTGGAGTTTTGTTCTCAGGTCCATGACATATTGAATTTCATTTTTGCTATTAGAAGGTCCGTCCTCCCAAGTTTCTCTAAGGACATCTAACACCCCACGGGGCTGACGTCCATAGAGAAGCTCGAAGGGGGAAAACCCTGTGGAGGCTTGCGGGACCTCCCGTACAGCGAACAAGAGGGGTTCTAACCACTTATCCCAATTTTTGGCGTCCTCCTGTACGAACTTACGAATCATGGATTTCAACGTGCGATTAAACCGTTCGACCAGCCCGTCTGTCTGTGGGTGATAGACACTTGTTCGAATTGATTTAATGCCCAATAATTCGTACAGCTCGCGAATAGTACGTGACATAAACGCCGTGCCCTGATCGGTGAGGATTTCTTTCGGAATCCCCACCCGGGAGATTAATTGAAACAGTGCACTCGCCACACTCTTAGCAGAAATAGTGCGGAGAGGCACTGCCTCAGGATACCGCGTTGCATAATCCACCAGAACTAATGCAAAGCGGTGTCCCCGTGCTGACCGTTCTAATGGCCCGATGAGGTCCATACCAATTCGTTCGAAGGGGACCTGCATTAATGGTAAGGGGCACAATGGTGCTTTTGGGGTGGCCGGTGGATTCACCAACTGACATTCACGACAAGACGCGCACCACCTGCGCACGTTCTCGTGAATGCCCGGCCAAAAGAACCGGGCCATGAGACGGTTTAGTGTAGCCGTTTGTCCTAAATGCCCGGCCATTGGATTACAATGAGCCGCCTGGAAAAGCATTTCCCGACGGCTTCTCGGTATTAATAACTGGGTTGTATCTTGCTTTGTCTGGGTGTCTTGGGTCACCCGATACAACTTATCTTTTAAAATTGAAAAATAAGGATAGGGGAGCGGTTGTTCAGGATGAAGAAGCTGACCGTCGATAGAGCGAACCTGATCAAAGGCATTTTTCAGCGTTTCATCCCGTGACTGTTCCAGGGGAAAATCATCACGCTCAGGGAGGATGTTTCGCTCCAGAGCACTCTGTTCCCCTGAAACAGGCTCCGGAGGTTCCGGTTCAGCCTCCCCCAACTGTGCAACCGCTATACTACCCTTCTCTCTTTTCTCCCAAGCGGCATCCGAACATAAATATCCCAATAATTTATTAAACGAGGGCCAATTAGTACCCAAAATTATCGGATGCCGGAGGTGCGGATTAACTGCCACCTCTATTCTATGCTTTTCTCCCCTGAATTGAATATCCACAGGCAAAATAGGATAACTCACCACTTCCCCGTGCACACACCGAACCTTAACCACGCGGCTATTATCCAATGCCCTAGGTTGAATCAGGCTTTGATGTATGGAGGATTGGTTACATCCTGAATCCACCAGAGCCTGATATGTACCCCCCTTGATACTCACTGGTATTTGGTATAGGCCAGCTTGATCGAGGGCAGCCTGTGGCGCGTCGGGGACCCGGATCAATGTCCCCACCTCCATCACTGGACATCGATCAATAAAATGTCCTGGGTCCCCGCAGCGCCAACAGGCCGGCCCAGACTTTACCGCCGCCCTGGCGGCAGGAAGCGGGTCAAGCGATTGGCGTGGAGAGAGCGGTGATGGAGGGGCCGGGGTGAAGAATCCCGTGGTCGAACTCCCTCCCCTGGGAGGAACTCTGGGGATCGCTGATGGCTCCGTCGGATAACCAGCTCTCCACCGGGGCGCTGGTTTCGGCGGGAGTCCTCCACGGGTCCTGGGAAGGGGAACGGGTTTGGAGGGAGAGAGAGGAGAGGGAGAGAGAGAGAGAGAGAGAGAGGCAGATGGTAGAGGGTCGCCGACCCCTGGGCACGCCACCATTTGGTCCTCCGCCAGCTGGATGGCCTGGTTCAGCGACGTCGGGCGGTGGCACTGGACCCACTGCGCAGTTTTCCTCGGCAGCCTGGCCACGAACTGCTCCAGTACCACACGATCGATCACATCCTCGACGTCGCTACTGTCGGCCATCAACCATTTGCGGCAGGAGTCCCGGAGCTGCTGTGCCATCACGAAGGGTCGGCCGGACTCTTCCCGTGTCAGGGTCCTGAACCGCTGGCGATGCTGCTCCGGCGTCCGACCGACCCGCTGCAGGATGGCACGCTTGAGGTCCTGGTAGACCAGGAGGTTTTGGACTGGCAGTTGGTGTGCGGCTACCTGCGCTTCTCCTGACAGCAGGGGGATCAGCCGCATTGGCCAGTCTCCGGTGGGCCATCCCCGGGCCTCTGCCGACTTCTCAAACAGATCCAAGAAGGCCTCCGGATCATCATGAGGCCCCATCTTGTTGAGCGGCAGAGGAGATGTACTGTCCTTGGGGATGGCCCGAGCCTCCCGGTCTACCCAGCTCCGGAACAGCTCGCGGTCTTCATGCTGGGATCGGAGGAGCGCTTCGAAGCGTTTGTCCTGCTCCTCCTTGATCGCCAGCAGATGTTGGTGTTGCTCCTGATGAAGACCGGCGAGCGACTGGATGATGTCCGCAAATGGTGTACCTGACGGGGACTGCATGGCGGCGGCGATCTTCTTCCTTCCCGGGTTTCGGCACCACTGTGATAAGGTTCAGTTCGTCAATAGTAAGGAAGGAAGAAGACAGGGGTCGGCTGGAGCTGGGACGCACGTTTTATTTACTCTTTTCGTAATAACAGAAATATGCGCACAGAGCGCGTTCACCATGCACATGCACAGCAATACAAAACAATAACTCAGAATTCTCTTTTAGTCGTCTCTTGCAGGATCAGCGTCACACGAGGTCCCAGCTCGTCTCTCTCTCTCTCTCTCTGTCACTCTCCGGCTTATATCCGGTCTCTCCACGCCAATTACTGAAATCAGACACAGGTGTTCATCATCTGCACTTGACCTACTTACGCTCCGCTCCGCTCCGTCCTCTCTCTCCCGCTACAGACTCAGCAAAACCACGCCCCCCTCGCCACAGGTGTTTCACACTTTAAAAGGATTTAATTTGACGTTTTATTTTATTTCAAAGAGTGTATTTTAAAATATATATAGGCTACAACTGTATAGGCTATGTAGCCTAGGCTATAAACCCAACGGCTCAGTAACTTACATTCAGTTACAAAACTCACTTAAGTGGGCCCACATTTTCGCTCTCATTCACATTTGTTGCAGGCCTAATGTTTTGGGAATGTTTTCCAGAACGCGACGGATCCCGCTATACGATGATGTCGTGGCTTTTGCTCACCCGAGTGGCTATCTCGTATGGCGAGTGGATAGTGCCACGGATAACCTTCCAAAGGAGACAGTCGTGTACTTTTACGTGAGAGAAGGGGTACGACCGGCAAGCCGTTTTAAAATTTAATCCTTAAAACCTACTAGTATCTATTTTCATGCTACTAGTACTTATTTTTTAGATAGTATGTTTTCCATTAAGTACTAATACTTATTAACTACTAGTGCTTATTCTTTAGGTACTAGTGCCTATTTGATACTAGTGCTTATTCTTTAGATGCTACCTTTTTAAAGATACTAGTACTTATTCATTAGATTCTAGTGCCTATTAAATTGGTACTAGTACTTACTCATTGGATACTAGTACTTATTCATTAGTTACTAGTATTTATTATTAGATACTAGTACTTAAGATAGTACCTATTAAATAGATACTAGTACTTATTCATTAGATAATTTCAATAGTGACTAGTAACTATTCTTTTGTTACTAGTAACAAATTATTATTTTTTGCCATTGACTTCTATGGGGATCTGTCATTCAGATATCAACTATTCAGTTCTGACTAGTATGTATTCCAATTGTGACTAGTACAAACTTATTTATTAGGTACTAGTACTTATTTTTTAGATACTAGTACTTATTTTTTAGATACTAGTACCTATTACTAAATACTAGTATTTATTCAATAAATACTAGTACTGTCAGGTTCTGCACAACAAGGAGAGTGAGGTGTGAAACAGTTCAAACAGTAGGGCAGGGCAGATGACACGACGACAGGCAGAAAGTATGATCATACTGAAACCAGAACTGGGTGAAGAGCTTGAAGACTGCAGAGGAAGAGGCAGCACCAGGTGCAATGATGGTGTGGAACACAAGGAACCGGAGGCTTGATGCTCTCTTCAATGTGAAAGGTGTTACAGTCTAGCTGTCAGACAGTGGGGCTCAATGGCCAGTAAACCTCAGGATACAAGGCAGGGCAGGAACAAACACAAGACTCACAATGAACAAGAAAAGACCAGATAAACAGACATGGCACAAGAGTATAATTAAATAGGCAAATAAAGAATTAAAACTAAAACAGAACAAAAACTAGAGAGGAAAAAGAAAAGAGCTAGGAATAAAACAAAAAAGGAACTTGCAATCAAAGTAAATAAATAAAAAAGAACAAACTTATAGGGAACTAGAAACTGGAGAAGATAACCTAGAGAAGAAATAAAACTAAAGAAGAAAAAACAAAACCTAACTAGAACAAGACTTGAAGGAAAAAACAAAAGAATACACTACTGCAAGAAACGATCAAATACTCAACTAGAACAGGAACTATGTTTAACCATACAAAGGCAAACAAGACTATACCACAAAGCACAAAAAACAAACCAGCAAAGACATGAGAGAAAGAGGCACAATATAAAGGGACCAGAGCACATGAGGAACAGGTGAGCACAATTAGTGAAACGAGGGCAAGACGTGGACTAAACAAGGGGGCGTGGTAACAGGAAACAAGGAGGCAGGACAAGAGGAGCACATGGCAAACACAAACAAAGACAGAGCCATGTGCTCAGACACAAGACAAACAAGGAAACATTAAACATTGACAAAACAGACAAGATTGTCAGAGCAGGACCCTGACAAGTACTAAGTCATTAGATACTAGTACCTATTAGATACTAGTACCTATTAAATAGATACTAGTATTCATTAGCTACTAGTAGGCTACTTATTCAATAGATTCTAGTACTTATTCATTAGATACTAGTACTTATTCATTAGATAGTACCTATTAATTAGATACTACTTATTAATTAGCTACTAGTACTTATTCAATAGATACTACTTTTAAAATATTTTAAACATTGAATAAACTTATAGTTATTACACACCAGTGGCCCTTTTTGGGAAATAAGTTGACTAATTACTGTAAAAGCAATAGCCTATAACAAGTAGGCCTACATCTACTAATGCATACTGTGAAATGTTTTAAATTCGACATACATGGGGAAGACATTAGCCTGGCAAGCCAGACCTACATCAAGATGTTGGGTCTGGCAACTCACCATTGGCACGGCTCAATCCGAGGGGTGGGATAAACGGTTGTCTTTCAAATTCCCTCTGCACACAATAGCGCTACAATCAACCAGAGCGTTTTCCCACCAGTGGAGTTGATAGATTAAAGGGGGGGTGAAACACTCAGTTTCAGTCAATCTCATGTTAATCTTGAGTACCTATAGAGAAGTATTGCATCCTTCATATCTCCAAAAAGTCTTTAGTTTTATTATATTTATAAAAGAAAGATAGGCTGTACCGAGTCTTTCCGGAAAAAAACGAGCGGCTGGAGGCGTGCTGTGTGGGCGGAGCTAAAGAAGCACGAGTGCTGTTCACTGTTTACTTGCTGTGCTGACGCGCCGATAGCTAACAACACACAGACATTTGAAGCAGTTTTACTCACTGCCTCCGGTTCCAACGCATGACCGTGAACCTTTATCGTTGGGACTGCTCCATTCTTAAGCATTAGACGATCTGCAAATCCGGCGTCGAACTGGGCCTTGTTTATAAAACAATCATCGTCGAAATGCAAGGAACAGGGAACTCCGTTGATGCTCTGGAAAAACAAACTCCATCCACTGGTCCCTTAACGCTGGGTTCTTCGGGAGTCTGTGCAGGGTTGTCTTGCCCTGGCAACCAAAAACACATTTCTTTCTTTGACAACGCGAGCACAGCGCTTTGATGGGCGTACTGCTTTCGCTCTCTCGCTCGTCGCTCTGGTCTACGGTTGCGCGCGCGCCCTTCCAGGAGAAGTGCCTTTAGGACCCTTATAAGGAAATTCCGCTCCATCTGACGTCACACAGGCCCATACTCGAAAAAAAACCTTCAAAAACTTGTGACAAACCGGAAGGAGTATTTTTCGCACAGAAATACACCTTCAAACGTACAACTTAATTTTTGAAACTTTGTCTATGTTTAGCATGGGAATCCAACTCTTTAACAGTGTAAAAAACTCAGTATGCATGAAATAGCATTTCACCCCCCCTTTAAACTTTTACAGTATCTGGTCGGCAAAACTACGAACACATCTTCCTTTTTTAAGAATGACTTAAGTGCCGTTCTTTGTTCTTTTCTCAAAGAGCAGCTTAACTCCAAGTCCTCCAGAGTCGTGGCCAAAGCCGATTTGAAAGACCGCTGTTCGCCAGCAGCAGCTGCCATTCTTTGTTTTCAAGTAGCAGGGAACTGTCACAACTCTGTCGTCATTATGTTAAGCTTGCCCCGCCTACTCTATACACGATGTGATTGGCCTGACTAGAGTTTGGTTTTTCCAGCTCGAAAGTCAACGGAGAGTTGCTACTACACTGGCTGCAAAATAAATTTTGCTGGCGCTAGGGTGCGTCTAGATTTCTAGGCTAGGAAGACATGTGTATCAGGCGTCTTAAAAGGCGACGTAGCCTACAGAGGGATGACGTGTGTATCAGTTGTGCGATGTACCTAGTTTAGACGTCATGATTTTTTAAAACATTTCTCACATACGCTGTCTCCGTCAGTATACGTTCCTACTGTGACGGAAGGGTAGACTGCTCCTTCTCCTTCTTCAACGGCACTATCTACTCGTCATAGTCTCGCTCTCCCGCGATGCAACAAAGAAATTCTCTGGTTAGCGCTATCTGGTTCGCCTCCTCTCCAATGAATGTGATCCGGCTCGTCGCTCGTGCTAATCACCATACGAGCGCTTGGAGTGAACGCGCTGAGTGAAATCCATGGCGAATATCACCAATAGGCCTACTTGCTAAATAAAGTTATTATTAGCAAAATACAAATAACTAATGACGAATTCAGTTTAAATATATCGGATTATCGTGTGAAATATACTTTTATTCAGCCTCCTTAATCTTCTTTTTCTCCGTCTCGTCTCTCATTTCTTCTCTCTCAGCGTTTTCTCAATTGATAGGCCCTAAATTGGGACGGTGATTTCCAGCCCAAAAGCTCACCAAAACCCGCCCACTACAAGAAAAAAACGCCCAAAATTTTACTGCCAAAATAATGTGATATAATTTCATTACCATGTCATTCAAGGTTGATAAGCACAATTTGTATTTCCTTAAAACAAAATAACGATGATAAAATAAAATAAAATTTTTTTCCAGGAAAACAGATCAAAACAGGGCAATAATTAAGGGCAATAATTAAGGAGAATTAGCCAATATGACTAAAATGTCCAGGTGAACACTGTCAAAATGGCAATCAAGAAATGAGCCGATGACTTTAACCCTCGGAAGTACACATTGCAGAACATAACGCAAAATTTAGCAGTCAAAACGGATTCATCGTTGATACAAACCTTTTTCAGCTGTCAGGGTCGAGTAGAGTGCAGTCTGGATGGTGTAAAAGTTGCAGATGTCAGGTTAGGCTAGTGTGGACATGACCATGGACAGGAGTCGTCCCATATTTGATTTCAATTCAAGTCATTCAACTGTGCTCTCTCCTCTCAGAGTTATATTCACCATCGATATCTCCCACCACATGTATGTTTATAGAGTTGCTCACTATCTCACTCTTTACTGTAGATACAACTTACTGTATAGTAGCATGTCACTTTGGCATTAGCGATCACTTTGAATATACAACTTATCGCGCTAAATCGCGTCTGCCTGCTGATCGCTGATTGGCTAAAAGTGCGTGCTCGTCGGTGACGTAAACACCAATGCCAGCTGACTCTGCATGGGCGTGTGTAATGTCATGATGACTGATTTTATGGACTACATGCACACCTTAGTTTAGTTTTTTAACCAATTAGACTTTAAAATGTAGATGTTTGAAAACCGCCGAACTGACCCCAAACCAGCCCAAATTTTGTCCACCCGCCCAAACCCTTTTTTATCCGCACAATCAAATTCAAAACCGCCCAATTGTGCGCGAACCCGCCCAATCTGGCAACACTGTGTGATGTGAGTAGGCTACATAAATAAAACATTAAATATTAAGCAATATTATATACAAATATATAACTAAATACATACACATGAAAACACTGTAAAGGCACATAATAAATAAAATACACACATTAATGTAAATAAACATATTACTGTCAAACAATAATTTAGTGTCTTTAGGCTCACCGGGCTGCACCAAGAGATGAAGAACAGCATTAATCAGCCTATAGTAAACTTTACTGTCACTTAATTATCTATTAATATTTAACATTAGTATTAGTATTTAAAAACGTGCTTCTTGCAATTTATAAACCAAAAATAGTTTGATTTGTGAAAATAAAGACAAGTAGATAATGCTCACTGAATGTACACACCCGTCTTTAATAGAAGCAGATATTTACCTCCACAGAGCTGTTTGATGTTTATTAGGTCTTTTTTACTGCTAACTGGGTTGCTAGATGATGGATTCCTCAGAGCAGTAATTTTATTAACAACATAATGTATTAAAGAAAATGTGCCACAAGCTGTTTTAAATGTGCATGTTGTATATAAAACTGAAAAAGTAAAGAAATTACTCTTGTTTTTACAAGTTACTTTCTTTTATGCTGGAATACATTTGTAGTCATGTGATGTTCCAAAGGAATTATTATTTTTGAATTGTAAACCAACGAACTGTTTATTTAGTAGGACTAGTTAATGTTCCTTATCTCATACTTAAAAGGTCCTGCGTGACTAATACCCTTATGCATCTACAGTGATGTGAAAAGAAATATAAATCCTGCTGTGTTTTGAATCAGCCATGACATATCCAGCCGGATTGTTGTTTGAGGAACAAGTTATCATTTCATCACACAATGAATTAAGACTCACCTATAACAGATACTCTGTATGTAACAATATTGTTCTCTGATTCTCCATATGCTCTTGCTTTATAGAGTCCAGTGTCTGTCTTCTGCATGTTCTTCAGTGTGAGAGAGAAGGTTTTATCACTGAAATCCACTCTGTCCTTGTAGGAAGAGTGAAGTTTTACTGTTCTAGATTCATGTATATATCTAACTATAATCTCTGATTTATCATTTGTCCAGGCTAAAAGATCAAACTCTGGTAGTTCTTGTGTCTGTATATCCAGTTGAACAGAATCTCCCGTCTTCACAAACACAGAGATCTCAGCACTGAACCCTGAGGAGAGAGAAACACAGTTCAGCAGCTTTTGGATTTGGACCCATTTTACACCTCAGTCTTACTCTATCATCAACTCACAATCACATTTGAATAAATAAGGTTCATAAGGAAATAAAAGTATTGTTTCCATTCAAAGTATTATTTCCTGTCATCTGTCATCATCAGACATGTTAATAAACTGAATAGTTAATTGCTGTTGTAGTTGTCAATATGTATGAGCACCAGTGTTGTGTAGGATACTCTAAAACAGTAATTAATTAGTACAAATTACATCTTCAACTGTCACGAATCTGGTCCATGCATTTCCGTTTGGTCACCACCAGAGGTCGCCCACACACAGCATGGACACTTGTACTTCACTACAATCCCCATCATTCATTGCATTGACGACACACACAGCTGATTCCACTAATCACGCTCACACCTGAAAACTATCATACACTATCTCACTCTCTTTATAAGCCTTGGACTTTCTCTCCCTGTTGCGGAGTATTGTATTGTGTTTAGCACTCCTCTAGTCTTGCCTGGTCCTTTGTGTTTTCCTGTGTTCTGATTCTTGCCCGTGTTTCCTGGTTTAACCCTCAGCCCTAGCCCTTTGGACTCGTTTTCACCTCGTTTGGATTAATGCTGTTTACCTGGATTATCTCTCTTTGCCTTGCCCCTGTTGGATATTGTTCGCCGATCGTCTACCCACGCTTGCCCTAAGGATTACTCTGTGTCATGACTCTGCCATACCTGTTTGCTGTTTATTGACCCTGCCTGTATTATGACCCTGTTTTGGAATAAAGCCATGCATATGGATCCGCACGTCTCTCGTCTTGTTCGCCCCCTTACATCAACAGTGTAATTAGATAACCGTACTAATTACTCGCTCTAAAAAAGTATTGCATTCATTTTTACTTTCTAAATCCCATAGAAATATAAAGTACTTTCTAAATCCCATATCATCCTCAACCAGTCGAACAATACAAGGATAGATATGAAACTGCTCTTTTTATTTTTTCAAATAAATTATAGCCTATATAACAGCAAATTATTCTTCACACCTAAAATAATCACAATAGTGATCAAAATGTAGGCAAATGGTGAACTATATGTGGGATTGATCATCTTTCATTTTCTGGAGAGCAAGAGATGAAGAACAGCATTAATCAGCCTATTATTCATGATAAACTTTACAGTCACTCAATTATCTAATAATATTTAATATTTGTTTAATATATTTAATATATGCTATCTGTAAACCAAAAGCAGTTTGATATGTGAGAATAAAGACAAGTAGCCTAGATAATGCTCACTATACACGTCTTTAATAGAAGCAGATATTTACCTCCACAGAGCTGTTTGATGTTTATTAGGTCTTTTTTCCAGCTGACAGTGTTGCTATGGTTACAGATGATGGATTCCTCACTGCAGTCCAGGATGAGAGTGTTGATTTGTGATGTCACTTCCTCTGGAGAGCATCTGTTGTTCTGATAGCTAGAGTTTATCATGAGGTCATGAGCTCTGCATGTGAAGTTCACAGTACAGGAGTCACTGCTGGACCAGTGTGAGTTTACAGTCAGAACAGGAGCATCAACAGCGTCTGAAACACACATTTACTCCAAGATCAGAATCACACTCACAGCCCAGTGATGTAAAATGGTTTAAATGCTTGTTTTGTTGAATAAAGACCACAGTAGTGATGAAGTACACATTAAAATCTAAAGACAACATAAAGATATTTTAAATTAATTTATCTCTTCCCAAAAATATTTTTTTAACCACTTTATTTATCTGTGCATATTATATAAAAGTGAAAATTAAACAACTCTTATGTTACGAATTGTCTTTTAAGCAGGAACTCATTAAATCACACCTATAACAGATACTCTGTATACAGCAATATTGTTCTCTGATTCTCCACTTGTTCTTGCTGTATAGAGTCCAGTGTCTGTCTTCTGCATGTTCTTCAGTGTGAGAGAGAAGGTTTTATCACTGAAATCCACTCTGTCCTTGTAGGAATTATGAGATTTTACTTCTTTAGTTCCCCTTATATACACAACTATATTCTCTGATTTATCATTTGCCCAGGATAAAATATAAAACTCTGGTAGTTCTTGTGTCTGTATATCCAGTTGAACAGAATCTCCCGTCTTCACAAACACAGAGATCTCAGCACTGGACCAGTGTGAGTTTACAGTCAGAACAGGAGCATCAACAGCGTCTGAAACACACATTTACTCCAAGATCAGAATCACACTCACAGCCCAGTGATGTAAAATGGTTTAAATGCTTGAATAAAGACCGTTACTGCACAGTAGTGATAAAGTACACATTAAAATCTAAAGACACACAAAGAGATTTTAAATGAATGTATCTCTTAAATACCTCTTTAACCACATTATTTATCTGTGCATATTATATACGAATTGTCTTTTAAGCAGGAACTCATTAAATCACACAATGAAATGAGACTCACCTATAACAGATACTCTGTATGTAACAATATCTTTGTTGAGTGACCCAGTTGTTCTTGCTGTATAGAGTTCAGTGTCTGTCTTCTGCATGTTCTTCAGTGTGAGAGAGAAGGTTTCATCATTGAAATCCACTCTGTCCTTGTATGAAGGGTGAAGTCTTACTTTTTTATATTTATGCATATATCTAACTATAGTCTCTGATTTATCATTTGTCCAGGATAAAAGATCAAACTCTGGTAGATCTTGTGTCTGTATATCCAGTTGAACAGAATCTCCCGTCTTCACAAACACAGAGATCTCAGCACTGAACCCTGAGGAGAGAGAAACACACTGTTTTGTTAAGCGTCTCAGAGTGTAAGGATCTCATGCTCTGTGTTCAAGTAGCAAATTGCATGCACAATGTGGCACAGATGACGAAAACAAACTATGACTTCAAAAAATTATCAGGCAGAAATACATGTGGGATCTGTAGAGCAAGAGACAGGGAATCAATCCATGGATATAAAATACTATCTCCAATAAATAAATCTCTCATGATGTCTGTAAATAGATTTGCATTTGTTTTTCAATCCAGACATGATTCCCGTCCACTCGTTAGTAATGTTAGAGACGAGTCACTCTAGTTCTCTAGTGCTTTAGTTTCTCATCAGGAGCAGATCCTGTTCATGAGATGCAGAACTATAGCAGACTGAACATGATGCTTTGCGACATTATAGATAAAGCACTTAAAAACAAGACATTTCAGTTAGTTATACACATGCAATAATTGAGTGTATTACCTGTGTTACAGATGAGGAGAAGGATGAAGGATGTAAGCAGATGATCTACTGCCATTGTAACGAACATCAAGATGGCTGAAGTTGTATTCTTAAAACAGGAAGTTGAATATGTTGAAATGACACTCATGTAGCCTCATTATAACTCTCTCACCACAAACAGCTCAGTTAAGCATGCGTTTAATAACAGTCAGACGAGGAAAATCACAGTTTCACACTGATCTCTGAGAAACTTTTTTTTCCTCCATATTGATGAGACATGAAATTATGAAACCAGCCACAGAAAACAGACTAGATATGGAAAAATACACATATACAAGCATGTTGTGAATAGCATTGGTTATACATGAGCAATCACTGCATGCACGCCTTACATTAAAATTAAGAGGTAATGTTACATTACATTAAGACTCCCAATGTGTGTGCTGTGCTCTAACTTGGATGGGTTAAATGAAGATGTCACGTCATGCCACATGAGCCAGGCCCAACAGAAGTTTTGTTTGTTTTTTTTGCGCACAAAAAGTATTCTTGTCGCTTGATAAACTTAAGGCTGAGCCGCTGTAGTCACTTGGACTATATGTGACGATGTTTACTAACTTTTCTGGGATGGTAGAAATCAATTAGCAGCCTATGAAGCAGTGAGCCAGCTCTCAGATTTCATCAAAAATATCTTCATTTGTGTTCCGAAGATGAACGAAAGTCTAACGAGGTTGGAACAACGTGAGGGTGAGAAATTACTGACAGAATTTTCATTTTTCGGTGAACTAACCCTTTAATATGAAGTTAATTAATTACTCAATATACTAACTTTAAATTGTTTTTCCAAATGAGGATATTCTCATTATTTTCATTCTCCTGACGTCAAACAAATAAAACTATGTAAACAATGTGATATCATTCCTCAGTTGGTCACATACAAAAAGTGAACAGAGGTAATAATCAACCCAACTCTGGCAAGAAAACACCTGCTGAAGTGGCAATAACCTTCTCAATGAATATGCGATTGTGATGGATTTTTAATAGATAAAATAGTAAACTGTATATTAAACTAACCATGTTTCTAACATCTAACCTTGTTTCTCTTTTTCGGCCTAACATGCTAACTTTGAAACACAATGTACTAAAACGTTCTGTTCTTTGTTTTTGAATGTTGCCATACCCCTTTTACTTTGCTTGTGTGAGTGTAAAAATAACAAATATGGGAAATGAAACACAGATGTCTAAACTTGAAACCTTGTAGTTAACTAGAGGGCTTGTCTATGAAGAACCAATCAAATTGTGGGGAAATTAAGTAATGTTTCATGTCATTTTGCCATTCCCCTTATTCTATAAAAACTGTTGTATTCGTGTTCGCTGGAGGAATTCTCAATGGAATTTGTCTGAGATCCTCCGGCCTTGCTTCTTCTTGGGAGATTCTCTGGAGAACTGCTCTGAGATCTCCCGGCCGTGATTAAAGCATTTAAAGGGCATTTAAAGTCTGTTTGTCGATTTTTGCTGCGCAACAAGTCAGATAGGGAGACAAGTTATTTAGCGAAACACTAGACCTTACTACCAAGTGATAGTGTTCGATAGGGGGGCGAGTCGTCGTTCGACTCTTTGTGAGACTCTTAGGCGGGGTTAGATTGCGGCTTAGGCGTCAACTCAGAGGTTCAGAGGTAACTCAACTGAGTATAATATTTTCAGGTGTCAAGGACACCAGGTTCAACCTAAGTCAGGTGCGTAGGGGAAAAATCTACCACACGATATACAGTAAATCCAAAGAAAAGTGACATTTTCTATGTGCATGATTCAGATGAAGTTTCTGTTGATAGTATTAAAGTTAAACGTCGTGTAAAATATCTCTGGGTTGATATTTGCAGATCAGGTTCAGAATGTCTTCATTTCAATTTTCAGCCAAGGTTAGATAAAACTATGTTGCTGGCATATCAGCAGCATAGTATATCACAAGGGCATTTCATGCTTACATGTAGTCTACATATATAGGCTAATTGAGTGAAATCATTCCATTTGAATTCACAGTGTTGTCATCTTCAGTTCGGCTAAATACTGGCAACTGAATATGTATTACCTTATTTAAATCTTAGAATAAATATATCTTTCAGATTAATCTTTTATTGCTATTCTGCTTTGTCTGTCATTGTTTATTGAATTATTAATTAACTCAATTGTCAAAACAATTTTAAATAAAAGAGAATAGATGATTTAGTATTTTACATCCATGACCCATATGGAGAGCTTTCTCTGGGTATTGTAGAACTCATAAGAAATTAGCAATTGTTTAGTCAGTTTCAGCTGAAAATTGTAGTTGTAGTTCAGTTGTCAAAAACTTACCCCAAGTCATGTACTGCTCCGAAACACACGGGTTGAGGATCCAAACGCAGTATTTATTAACAGGGTAGTCCACAATCATAATCCAAATCCAGGCAAAGTTCATTCACAAACACAGACATATACACATAGATGCCTCATTAGCGGCCGTTTCAATCGGCAGCGATATGTAAGCCGTCTGCCATATTGGAGCTGCCTGTGAACATTTTGAGAGCAAGTTGACTGAGCGTCGACAACCGTAGTTGAATGCATGCATGAATATCTACAGACTTCAGCAGATGATTATGCTAAACTAACACAATACAATAGTAAAAGTATAAACTTTAAAAATACCATAGTAAAAACATGTAATATTGAGTTAATACATGTAATAACACAAACCAACAGTCCTCACCAGTAAAAGGTTATCCCATTTCTTTGGAAATTTAAATCTTGACGGTTTCACAACCAGAAGCTTCGCAATGTTGTGGCATCATTGATTCTTACTATGAGTGACCACATGCTGACCGTTGCAAGATGGCGGGCGCGCCTACGTGCATGGAGTGGTTGAACGTGGCACTATATACTATATACACAAACAAACAGTCCAATCAATAACTGATCAAAGTTCAGGGCTGAGGCAAACAGAGATATCCAAAATAACCTGCCCTTTGGGTTTTTCAAAACTTTGAACTTGGTTTGGGATCTATCAAAAAAACAAAAAACAGGATTATCCTGATCCCATCAGAAGGGTGGATTCAGTTGTGATTTTTTAAACCAAATAAAATCAGAGTTTTTTTTTTTTTTTTTGAGTGAATGATCACAAAATCAATGTTTACTGATGATATATACATTTCTTCATATTTGAAGCATATATGAAGCATGTCACATCTAATGAGATATGGTAAACGAAAAACAAAAAAACAAAAATCTCAAAGCTATCAGCTGTCAAATAAATATCACTGTTGCTCACAGCTCTATAATTCTACAGTATATTAATGGCAATGACAACAACAAATATACTCAGTCATTCAGTAGCCTAGTTAAAAGTAATTTCTCACAATTGCATCTCTAATTGCATGTCCAGTGTGTCCTTCATTAGGTAAGAACATTGGCGGCTGTTCTGGTTCTACATCAGGCTCAGGTCCATCAAAATTGTCATCAAGAGGGACATGACACCTGGTGGCGATGTTATGTAAAACAATACAAGCAAGGATTATGTTGCATGCCACCTTGGGTTGTACTCGCAAGTAGTTAAGACACTCTCTTCAGGACTCCATTTAAGCGTTCAATGGCACATCTTGTTTTGCAATGTGAGCGTGCCTGCTCAGGTGAGTTTGCAACTGGAAAAGGGGTCATTAGCCATGGTAGGAGTGGATATGCGGTGTCTCCCAATACTATGCCATTTGGTCGGTGGGATTGAAGCTCTCTGTATAGTGCACTCTCTCTTAGAATACGTGCATCATGAACAGACCCTGGCCATTTCACAACACAGTTGGTTATTATGAGGTCTGCGTTGCCCACAAGTTGGATGTTGATGCTGTGCCTTCCCTTTCGATTGACATACTCCCACTCCCTTTCACAAGGTGTTCACCATTTGAAAAAACTTGTGCTTAGTCTGAGCTGTCTGGTCATCCTTGGGAAAGGAAACAAATTGATTGATCAGACCGCCCAGTGCTACTGACATAGCCTTCACCACATTACTCACGGTTGCTTTTCTTACTCCACAGTCCCACATGCGTAAAAGCGCAGAACGATTAAGCACCGTTCCTCCACGGATAAAGCATGACTCGTTTGGGTTTGGTGTTGGAGTGTTGGCCTGACAAGATCTGCAATGTACTTCATCTCATGTCATGTCATCTCATGTACCCAACGAGAACAATTGCCTCGGCTAGTCCTTCTGATGCCGCTGGCTCTGATGTCTCTGTAGTGGTTAAACATAGTTGTCTTTTTCTTCTCAGATGGCTAAATGGCTCTTGGGATTTTAGAAAGGGGTTAATTGACCCTTCGCAGGAGTTTGATTAACAGGCGATCTGACCAATCATAATCTGCCATTTTTGTCCGACAAATCACTTGGAGTTAGTAGATTAACCTTGGAGGATTTGAACTTGAAAAACGGAGTGCACTGACGTCTTTCTGCGGTTAAAACAACATTCCTTCTTATGTTCATTCATGTTTATTTGATGCTATAAATTAAATAGAAGGAAGAGATGATCGGTTCACGAGAAGCTTTAACTGAGGCACCACAGCGATCTGTCACGACACATTAAAGAGCCACAAAACGGTATTTCTGTCAGGTCCATTAAGTCAAGAACACACAGACAATAAAAATAAAGAATTTTTATTGAATAGATTACAAACAAGTTGATGTTCCTGAATTGAAATTTGGTGGTATGGCTCTGTTCAGGGAGTCCTCTGACCTTTCATGAGCACCATGAAATAGCCGAGAGTCAGAGGACAGCAGCAGCAGCAGCATTAGGGAACGCTCACACAATTTAGGACTGTGAGAGCTAAAATATCCCCCCAAACAAAACCACACCTGGCAATCCTCTGATATACAGAGGATGATATGCTTAGTAATCTACGAATATATACGGATAATTTGCAAAATGTTATAATCAGATGAGTCCTGACCACCCATGAGTTAGCAGAATCAGGGGACAGCAGGAGTATGAGGAGATAGCAGCCGCATATAGGGACAGCATTATCAGCATGAGGGGATGCAGCAGCAGCATAAGGGCTCTCACATTATTTTGACTAGATGAGCTATTCCCCCAAAACAGAAATTGAGTGTCTCGAACAGTGTCGTCTGAGCCACCCTAATTTAGCAATTTATATTGTAAGACTGAAAATACTGGTTGGGGCCCTGGTCTGAGACAAAAGGGCCTTGCTGGCTAATTAGCATTCAACCTCCCCCATACAGCCTGACTTCCTCTCAGAAACAACGAAGAACTCACACAAGAACATGGTTTAATGTGAATGTTTATCAATGACTTATGCTTTTGGTGTCATTTGAAATGTCTCAAAGTGAGTGGTACAGATATCTCATATCCAGATAGATAAAATAAAAGGTAATAAGGTTTATAGAAGTTTAGAGAAAACTGGTTAAGCCATTTGAGGGTGGTTTTCCCCATCCCCCATATCACCTGGGCAAACAGTATAAAGGAAGGTGTGCTTGCTCTATCGGGTCTCTTCTTCCTGGCTGGTCACGAATGGAATAGAGCAGGGGTGCCCAATCCTGCTCCTGGCGATCAACTGTCCTGCACAGTTCATCTCCAACCCTAATCAAACACACCTGAAGCAACCAATTAAGGTCTTCAGAGCAGGCAGGATCACTTGAAAATTAAAGGCAGGTGTGTTTGATTAGGGTTGGAGATGAACTGTGCAGGACAGTCGATCGCCAGGAGCAGGATTGGGCACCCCTGGAATAGAGGGTCTCTCCCTCCCTCTCTCTCTCTTTCTTTCTCTCCCTCTCTCTCTCTCTTTCTCTCTCTATCCCTTTTTCTCTCTCTATCTCAGGTACAAGCTGGGTAAGATTCTTTGGTGTAACCAATGTATAATCATGTTCTAGATATTTGAATTGATTGTGGAATTGATCTCTGATATCTGAAACATTAAAATGTTACATTTGATTATTCTAACTGATCTTGACATTGTTCATTTAATGGTTAAAAGAAATAGTCAAACATTCGCTCACTTTTAGTGAGGCACAGATATTATTAACCCTTTCATTTACGGAGTCAGATGAATTAACGAGAGAATACATAACTAAATGTATTGTAAATTTAACCAACCAATACTTTAAATGAGTGAGGACAGAACACGTGATACCTTCCCCGTGTATTGGCGAACCGGCAATTGGGCCAATATAACGGGCCTTACAATATTATGGTAAAAATTATTAATTACTGAAATGACTATTCAAGACTGCAATAGCTAAAACATGCTGTTACCTAGAATTATCTGACTTTGAACTGTTTTGACAGTCTACAGCAGGTGTAGGCAACCTAAGGCAACCTAAGGTGTTGGCACGCGGAGGGTTAATCGCTGGCACGCAAGCAAATGCGAGAGAAGTGTATGTATTTCATTCAGATAAAGTAGTCTACCTGCACACAGATCTACATTTTGATGTAATAATTCCTCATAGTAAAAAAACACGGAACGCACATGTAGGAAACCTCGTGAATTGCGGCCGTTTCACGCATATTTTTTTTCGGCGTGCATGCTAATCAATGAGTGCATTCACACCGGGAGCAGGAGCAGTGCGTGAGCAGCAGTGAAGCGCGGGTTTCGGCGCCGAGTCTATTTTGTCTGCGCTGCTCACGCTCAATGAAAGTGAAAGCACACTTTTGATGGACAAAATAAATATGATTTGAAACAAAAAGTGCCCAAAATGAACAGAATGTGCATGTTTGGTGTGTTTTAACAAGAACTGGATTAGGTTATGTCAGAAAAGAAAATGAAGACTCAAAAATATTTATAAAAAAATTTACCCATTTAAGCTTGTTTTTATTATTCAGTTTGAGTAAAAGGATATGGTATTTTATTAAAAAAATATATAGAAAATAAATATTTGTGTGTGCTGTAAAGTGTAAAATGAAATCGGAATCAGCTAAAATCGGTATCGGCAGGTCAAACTCAATGAAAAATCGGAAATCGGAATCGGCCTAGAAAATTGTAATCGGTGCATCTCTAGTTAGGAGTTATAAATACTATAAATTGTCTATCTAAATCTAAAACAAATTTCAAGAGAAATATTTAAATTTTTTGTACTATTTCTGTTTTAGCCATTAGGAAAATGTAAAATGTTTGTGTATTTATATGAGTGTATGTGTGTGTGTATATATATATATATATATATATATATATATATATATATATATATATATAGGCTATGTGTGTGTTGTGGCACAGTGATGAACTCGGAAACTTAAAAATGGCACTTTATGACAAAAAGGTTGCCGACCCCTGGTCTACAGTGTAAGCGCTATGAAGAGATGACTAAGCCACCTTCTGAGAAACAAGCTAGATGAAGGAATTAAACAGCTTTTTACCAGCGTACAGATCAGCTGAAGCGAGCAGCAAGCATGTATGAGCAAACTGAATGTGCTTTAAATGGGGCGCCTTGTTTGAGCTTTGGCCATTGAGCAGCGAGGGGAGTTAATGCAGCTCAGCTGGAGCAGATCAGCTGACGGGACAGTGTTGTTAGCAAATAGCATTGGCAGTGTCTTGACTACCTGGCCTGCCAGAACTGACGCTGACGCTCAATTTATTGTTTATTTCTTTAAAAAATTATCAAATTTGAAAGTTGATACTTTGTTTCATATCAAAAGTAACCCAAATGTAACCTGGTCTGTCTTGTCTGTCAGCGCGTTGCCAGTGTCCTCTTTGCTCCGCAATGTGTTTTTCACTGCATGAGAACATGGTGTGGCGTGAGAGCTGCATGTCGGACATAGCAACAGTAACTAAAGGGGGCGGTTCTTTGCGAATGGTCAATTGTGTTTGTCTTCTTAAATTCTATGTAGAACACTGTTCTGATCCAACTATGTGTAGCCGTATTAATTTTTAATTTCACAAAAACACTAAATTCATGTATGAATTCATGTATGAGGCTATGTATGAAGACCAGCAGTGAATTATGAACAGATATTTTAATGAGTAGTGCAGATCATTACACTGTCTATCTGATATCTTAATGTAATGTTTATATTTAAATTCACACAAAAAAAAAAAAAAACACTCAACCAGGTGAAAATTGTTAGGAGTAGCCTACGGACAAGGACTTTTAAGAGTTTCTTTAGCAGCGGAGAAAATGGCAGAAAGAAGAAATGTGTTGCAGGCATAAGGATGACAGTGAGTTAATAAGACGCTATAGATTAGATTATGCAGGGATCATGTTTGTGACTGATCTTATTTTAGACACACTAACATCTCCGACACAGCGCAGAAATCCCATAGCACCAGAAATTAAAGTAATCACTACATTAAGATATTTGGCAACTGGGAAAATGCAACAATGCAGCAGTGATGATTTGGGTCTGTCACAACCTTCTGTAAGCAGAGTGATCACACAAACTATTACAGCACTTTCACCTCTAATTGTGTCGCAGTTCATCTAGTTTCCACTGGACATTCAAACAAAATCAAAAAACAAAAAATCAAAAAAACAAATACGTATTAATATGTATTATTAACATTCCCACCTTGTCGGCTCAAAAAACTGCATTTATGAATATAGCAGGCTTTCCTGGTGCGCACAATCAGGGGGAATGAACCATTAATAATTTATTATTAACCACTATAAGCTCACACATCTGCATCTTGCCCTGTGCTGTGACACCCGGCCTGAATTTTCCTTTAAGGATGGCCTTGTGTTCATCCACTAACTGGGCAAACAGTAAACACTGTTCCTCTTTCCAGTTGAGCTTTCTCGTCCTTCTTGTTTTTGATTCCATGTTTGTTACATTAAAACCAACATTCAAACCACCACTTAAATAGACATGCCAGCAATCAGTGTAATTGGAAAGAGTGATTTTTTTTTTATTCTAAGCCAATCAAATACCTTGGTAACAGCATGGTAAATAAAAAAATAAAAAGATTTATATACACATACCTGTATACTGTATATATATAGAGTGTGTGTGTGTGTGTGTGTGTGTGTGTGTGTGTGTGTGTGTGTGTGTGTGTGTGTGTGTGAGTAGACCCTATACTTAAAATCTCTTTTTTTTCCTTCTTAAAAAAAGAAGCAGTCAAGATAAGCCGCAAACAAATTCAAAGTACATAAACACACCTGATTAATAGTGTGATTGCATGAAACTATATTAAAGCACTCATTCATAACATCAAAGACTTTAAGCTCCATTTTTGAGTCCAAGCAATAATAAAAGTCTTTTTATGCTTTAACATTCATGAGCAGATGAAGGTGTTTGGTGTCCTACTATACAGTAGGTGACGGTGGTCCAGGTATCTCCTGTCATCTTCTGCGTCAGAGTCTAAAAAGAAATAAATCAAGCCATCACAAAATGTGAAACAGTTCATATTCAGCATTGGGTCACATGACATTTATTATCTGTGACGTCTGCAGGAATATGAACAGTCATTTGAATCTCACCTCAACATCATCATAGTCTGTATCATCACTCTGTTTGACACCTGAGAGGTCAGAATGGAAGTTTACTGCACAGATTACAGGTTTGTGTGGAAACATGTTTCTCTGCATTTGATTACTGTCAGATGTTTGATTTCTCTCATGTCTCAGATGGACAGCCTACAAGTTTAATATTGACCAGAGTTCTGGATTCACTAAACAGATCTTACTATTACTAATGATAAAAGGGCACATTTATTTTAATAGATTCTTCAGAATTAACGACACATTCTCATTCCCCCTCGTCACATTTGGACACTTATTCAGGACCCCTTGGAGTCACTTTTTAACTCAGGATCCCCTTTAGAGACATTTCTCGATGTTCAGGGACTTTTGGTGTCAATACACACAATGGGCATGGCTTTGCAATGAATAACTGTGACTGTACCTTTATTTTATTTGCTCTTAAACTTTGTTTTCAGTACCAAAGAATCTAAATTTTCAGGTATAAATGTGAGATCAGTTTATCTGTCAGTATATCTGTTTCAGTATATCTGTGATGGACATACCTTTATTATTCTTGCAGCAACAGTAAAGGACCAAACCAGAAAACACTATCACTCCCACAACAATCACAGCTGAGATCAAAATGTAATCAAATGTCAAACTATGGATTGGTCTTCTTTCATTCTCTGGAAAGCAAGAGATGAAGAACAGCATTAATCAGCCTATTCATAGCATATTCACAGTCCCTTAATTATCTAATAATATTTAATATTTAACATTGAATATTTAATAACATGCCTCTTACAGTTTGTAAACTAAAATCTGTTTGATTTGTGAAAATAAAAACAATAATGCTGACTGAATGTACACACACACACACACACACACACACACACACACACACACACACACACACACACACGTATCTTTACCTCCACAGAGCTGTTTGATGTTTATTCTGTCTATTGTCCAGCTGACAGTGTTGCTATGGTTACAGATGATGGATTCCTCACTGCAGTGCAGGATGAGACTGTTGATTTGTGATGTCACTTCCTCTGGAGAGCATCTGTTGTTCTGATAGCTAGAGTTTATCATGAGGTCATGAGCTCTGCATGTGAAGTTCACAGTACAGGAGTCACTGCTGGACCAGTGTGAGTTTACAGTCAGAACAGGAGCATCAACAGCGTCTGAAACACACATTTACTCCAAGATCAGAATCACACTCACAGCCCAGTGATGTAAAATGGTTCAAATGCTTGTTTTATTGAATAAAGACCACAGTAGTGAAGTGATGAAGTACACATTATATCTAAAGACAACACAAAGATATTTTAAATGAATTTATCTCTTCCCAAAAATACTTCTTTGACCACATTATTATTTATATAAAAGTGAAAATTAAACTCTTTCATAAATATTTTATGCAGGAACACATGAAATCACACAATGAAATGAGTCTCACCTATAACAGATACTCTGTATGTAAAAATATTGTTCTCTGATTCTCCACTTGTTCTTGCTGTATAGAGTCCAGTGTCTGTCTTCTGCATGTTCTTCAGTGTGAGAGAGAAGGTTTCATCATTGAAATCCACTCTGTCCTTGTAGGAAGAATGAAGTTTTACTTTTTTATATTCATGTATATATTTAACTATAATCTCTGATTTATCATTTGTCCAGGATAAAAGATCAAACTCTGGTAGTTCTTGTGTCTGTATATCCAGTTGAACAGAATCTCCCGTCTTCACAAACACAGAGATCTCAGCACTGAACCCTGAGGAGAGAGAAACACAGTTCAGCTTTTGGATTTGGACCCATTTTACACCTCCATCTTACTCCATCATCAACTCTCACTCCTGTATTTGTTTGAATAAATAAATCATGAGATTCAATGGTTCAGTAATTTGTTGGGGCTGTGTTCACAGTAATATAAATGTGGTATAACGACACCAGACAGAAGTCTGATTACAACTGTAATGCAGCATTAAGACCTTGGTCAAGGACGTACATCACATCAAGTCAACCGGAACAACTGTCATATACTGTATGTTTTATTATTTTTATATCATCACCAGCTGAATTAATTTCATTGAGCACATCAGAGAGAGGCTCAATCCATGAATATAAAAAACTTGTTTCTATGATACATGGATCATGAAATATAACTAAAATATCTCAAATAAGTAACTGTATAACTTTAGGGGCTTTAAAGCATCATCAGCATCACTTTGTGTTTCAACCCCTGAAAAACTGGTGTCTGTAAAAAGATTTGCATTTGTTTTTCAGTCCAGACATGATTCCCTGTCCACTCTAGTGTTAGTAATGTTAGAGACGAGTCACTCTAGTTCTCTAGTGCTTTAGTTTCTCATCAGGAGCAGATCCTGTTCATGAGATGCAGAACTATAGCAGACTGAACATGATGCTTTACACAAGCGACATTATAGATAGAGCACTTGAAAACAAGACATTTCAGTTATTTATACACATGTAATAATGAGTGTATTACCTGCGTTACAGATGAGGAGAAGGATGAAGGATGTAAGCAGATGATCTACTGCCATTGTAACAAACATCAAGATGGCTGAAGTTGTATTCTTAAAACAGGAAGTTGAATATGTGAAATTACACTCATGTAGCCTCATTATAACTCTCTCACCAGTTCAGTTTTGTCATGATCCTCGGCTGGACAATTGTTATACAAGTTAGATTTAATGATAATGCTTCTAAATATAATAAAGCAGGAGAAGTTTAAGAAAGATACAGGACAATTTAAGAGAGTTACAGCATTTTAATAACCTGCATATGATTTTTTCTCCTTTATTATTGAACAGTTATTCATGTACAAACAATATGGCAATATAAGTAAATCTTTACATTAGAACATACAGAACGGGTAATAACCTGCATACAAGCCACACACAGGTTTAGAAGTGAGAGAGACATTGACGTTTGTAAAGCCCAACTAGAACATTGGCCCAGTTTATCTGTTTAGAATGGCCCTGTTAGCCTCTGCTGGTAGAAGTTATAACTACACCATCTGACTGCAAAAAGCATTTTCCCCACTCAGTGTGTGTGACTGTACACAAATGGCGTCCCTCACATGTTTTATATATAGGCTACTAGTGCAAAATGCCCGTGCAAAATCAGTTTTTAAGTGTGTTTTTAGTAATTGTTGGTTTGGTGTGTTTGAGTGCTCATTTGTTACAATTACACAGCAAAAGTTCAGAGACATTTTTATTTGTGCATGGTAGAAAGCACACAGTGAACTCCGAGAAAACGCTATGCTTAAGCAAACATTAGGCAACTACAAATGGTGCCCGTGAAAGAGAATGTGAACGCATTGAAAAGGATATTTTAGCTGGTGAATAGCATTTACACAGTAGCGATAACATTAAGCGCACCAGAATGAAATATAATATTCAGAAGTAAACAGCATAGCTGACTTATAGATTCAGTTTACATCCACAAATGAATAAGTGCGTTGATTCAGGGAACAGTGCAAAGTAGGACCGTTTTTGTGAGCTGATCGCTGAACAAAAAAGTTCAGGAGATATTTCTTAGCGATGGCTGATTTCAACAGTTTCAATATGATAAAAAATAATGGATTAATTGCATTTTGGAAAAAAAAGTGTCATGAATTTATTGCATTTTTGGGGAAAAATAATCCGTTTTTATAATAAATCTTTGAAAATCAAAATCTGGATTTGAATTTTTTATGTTATTATAACCTTAAAGTCCGCGTGAACCGGAAGTTGCAAACGACTTTTCTCCAGTGTTGTGACGTATTTCCCAGTAAAAAGGAATATTGAACAGAGGGCAGGGTTTTACTCTAGCGCTCCTCCTCTCCATCTCTCGCTCATAACAGACTAACGGTTTGAGGGGAGTGGTTAAGCGTTTCCCAACCCAAGTCCTCAAACCTACGTCATCAGGGAAGGTCCTCCAATGCAGAGGGGAGGGGCATTTTCAGATTTTGATTAAAGATTACGAAGCCAAAATTTTTTTGTGTGTGGATTGACTTGCATGGATGAATTGTTCACCACAAAACGATCAATTTAGGCAAACAAAGTAAATATGGTCAATTTTGATTTCATGTGGACTTTAAGATGCTATGTGAAAGTTTGAAACAGAAAATAGTGGTTTTCATCTAGCCACTTTCTTGGTAAAGAAAATACATTTTTATTCAAATTAATCAAAATGGATTTATCACGTTCTGGAACCAAACTATAATATTCAGAAGTAAACAGTAGCCGTTTCTCAATGTCAAGGAAGGATCCTCGGAAGCCAGAATTTCGAGGATGCTACGTCATCGACATCCGTCGAAGGACTGTTCCAATGTCGAGGATCCTCGGAATTTCAGCCAAGGACTGAGTCCTCCGTTCGAAAAATATCCCATATACAGGAAAGGACGCATAAGTGTAGCCTTCGCGCTCTTCATGCTCTCAAAGCACTCACAATCCTATGCGCGCAGCTTTGCTATCTTGTTCAAAAAATTCAAAATGTTGGACGTTAACGGAGTCGGATCGTTAACGGGGCAATATGCTTTCAAATATAAGTATATTTACGTTACCAAACATTTGTTTTAAAAAATAATTACATCCATTATGTTATGAGTCAAATTTACCCGCACTGTTTATAAACACACTTGACAGTCAAAGAATCACTATGATTAAAAATGAGTTTTTTGATTTAAAAACGATTATATTCATTCGATTCACATGACGTCACTGTAGCTTTGCGCCGCCATCTTTGCGACCGACGGTCTCAGTAATGCCTGCAATATGTTGTGCAGTTGGCTGCAACAACAGCCGAAAGAGGAACCCCGAACTGTATTTTATTCTATACCAAAAGAAGAGAGAATCATTTATTTAAAAAACTTGAAGTCTCATGTTGGTTTGTGGTTAATTATATTTCCATTATACTCTCAGTGGCCAACATTATACAGACAGATATCGACAGATAATGTTTTGTCTTCATTTTATTGTTGGATCTGTTTAAATGCACTTTATTATGGTAAGTTAGTAAGATTTGGGGTTGTTTTGAATATAACTGTCTGTCTGTCTGTTTGTTAATACCTACCTAAATCTAATAAATATTTTTCTGAAGTTCATAAAGACATTGTCTTCGTCACATGCGCTTTAACGTTAGATGTTATGTTGTGTAAGTAACGTTAGCTCTGCAGACGATGCATAATTTCAGCCTTGAAATGCATATTAAAGGACTAGTTCTTCCTAAAATGATCATTCTGCCGTCATTTACTCACCTTCATGTGCAAATCCTTAAGTTTACTTTCCGTGGAAGACAAAGGGACATTTTTGAATATGTAGCCTAATGGAGACTCTTCTTGTCAATGTAATGAAAGTGAATGAGTAACGTTAGCCTACTGGGGGCTGTCACGCAAAAAATGATAATAATAAAAGACAAAAAAACATCACAAAAGTATCATAAAAGTGATCTAATACGACTCGTCCGTTATATTAATATTGTTATTTATTCATATGATAGCTTTATGTGACGAACAAACTGCAATTTAAGTCGTTATATTATAATCACTGAGCTTACCTCTTGATAGCTTTTAATCGCAGCCGAATCATTCAAAAAGATTCGACTCGAAAGATTATTTCATTTCGATATTTGTGTGTATTAAACCTTCTTCTCTGTAATTGAACATCTGTTCTTTCGGACAGATATGGCAGTCTTTTATGATATTCGGCTGATGTCTCTGGCTGTGCTGATGGACGGTTTAGATAGATTAATTCATGCCAGCCGAACAGCTGCAGATTCATAGATTCATTCATGACATCGCCTCGACTCTCATGAACGCGCGCCATGAAGCTCTATGACTTAAGTATTTCCTCTGAAGGAAGTGACTTGGAAGGACCAGTCCTGCCAAGGAAGTATCCTTGACATTGAGAAACACAGTGCAGCTGACTGAGTGTTTATGTCAGAATGTTTATTTTTAAACCACAACCTTCTAAAAATGATATAACGATATCTTTTGCATTTCTCATCCAAACAACGTCAAACTTGGCACTGCACTTACTCGTGCCCGTGGCAAGACACCTGTCGAGTTTGAAATCCATCGGACTAACGGTTCGAGAGATATGCGGTTAAAAGACACACACAGACAGACAGACGTTTCTGTAATTTATAGATAGATATTATAGCTCTATTCAGACCATTAAAGACCAGCTTTGCATAATACATTTTGTTTTTTTGGTTATTTGGTGAAAAATAAACATTTTCAAAGATGAAATCTTATGAATGTATCTTTAGCAAAGAACAAAAAAGGTTATGTGGATAAACATGATGTAAATCATCAAATAATAATAATAATAATAATAATAAAAGGACATCATGAACAATCGGTGCACTTGTCATTAAATGAAATAAAGGTCTAACAGACCACCAAAAATAGGCTGTATAGCACAAAAAATCATATTGTGGGCTTTCAACAAAACAGCATGAAGAAAATAACAATAATAAGAATAAATATAGTTGCAAGTAGCAAATAAAAATAATCAATTATTGTAATTGATTTTAAAATATAATTTAAATGTAATTCTCCTTAATACAACTATTAATAAAGAATAGTAATAATATTAATACAAATAAATGAAAATCACCTGTTGGTCAGCGACTGTAATCCATCCAAACTTGAAAGTCAAAAAAAAAAAAAATTACACATGGCCTATTAAGACAGAGGGTGATCAAATCCTTATAAGAGAATCTCAGACAGCCTTATATAATCACTGTAATACCCTCATGTTGAGCCTGTTGTGTTACGCCCAGATCTCACTTATAAAGTGGTAAAACGCGTGGCTTGCCTAGTTATTTAAGTACACCAAAATCATAAAGCTCCAACCTCTCAACAAAGATGATCTTATTCTCACTAAATCTTAGAAAATAAGGTCCAGAATAACTAAAATGAAAGTGTGAGCTACAGAGGAAACAGGGTTATTGTCCAAATAAATCACGTGATTTCTGAGAAAGTGAGGGGGACAGAAGGTCAAGCGTTTTACCAGTTTTCTTTTTTTGCAGACCTTTGTTGACAGGTTTTTGCTTAATATGCTATTTATGTTTAAAGCAATAAGAAAGAAAGAAAGAAAGAAAGATCTGTAGGCTACTTTTATGAAAAAGCTGCAAATGTTTTCCTGAAATTATTGTCGGGGAGTTGTCGTTATATCTTGCCATCATGGCGACAGCATTGACGTGGCAGTGTTGCGAAACGGAGTTTTGCTCAATCGAACAAGAGATCTCGAGGTACGCTCTTTCGGCCTTAGAATCACGAATACAGGGGCTACTGGAGAAACATTCACAGTTATGTGAACGGAAAACTTTGTTGGAAACTTCCCGGGTCATGGATAGGCCTACTTCACGGGAGAACCGCTTCGAAGCACCGTCAACATCTACACCGTCAACACGGATGAACATTTGCAAAACACTACTGTCTCAAGAAAAGCAGTTCCCTTTCGTTGTCACTCCGAGTTACGTCGGATGACGACGAATGGGGTTTCGCTTAGAAAGCCTATCATCTTCGAGTATATAAAACGAGCCAATGGCAATGAAATGCCATGGGTCTGCGGAATTTGCATAGCGTATCTCCGCCCCACGCAGGCAGGGGCGGATTAAGGTGTTCAGGGGCCCCTAGGCTGCTCTTTGTGTGAGGCCCCCCCTAAAAATTTATTTATTAGTGCCATGCATGGTCCACACGCAACTATGGTGAACTGGCATACACACATTGGCCCTCATTTATCATTCTTGCGTAGAAACGGGCGTATATGTTGGCGTTAGAGAGAGCCAACACTACAATGTTTCCTTTACATTCCTTCAAGTGGTGGCCAATTCACATCTACCCAATCACCTACTTGTTTTGTTTCTTTTTTTTTCTTTTTTTTTCTTATGGGCAAATTAGGGTCTTTTTTTTGTTCGCGGCGCGGTTATGGGTTTGTTTTTCTTCAAAAAAAAAAAAACTTTTAATATATTTTAATTTGTCAAGAATTGTAAAAAATTTTAAATACGCTTAATTTGTGCTAAAATAGTCTAAATGTTTAGTTTTAAGAACAATTTTAAAAAGCTGGTTATGTCCATTTTGATGTTTCTGTGCAAGTTCAGCAGACAGTGAGGTTCGGGTTTGTTCCGATCAGAGCTCGTGAGCGGAGAGCGCATTTCTGAATATTCCGCTCCGCTCGTTCATTCCGCAGGGTCACACGCTCAACACAGAAGAATGTCCTGCTGCCTGGCTCGAAAATATGTGGAATAAGGGCTGCTTCCGACTAAATTTTTTTCTAGTCGACTAGTAGTTGTTCATTTAAGCCATTCGTGGACAAATCGCCCCTTTATATTAATTTAATTACTTAGGGCTATACACTGTTAGACCTTACCGGTTTTTTTACAGTAAAATACTGGCAACACTGTTGCCAGTAAAATACTGTTAATTGTACAGTTCTTTACTGTAATCTAGTTTGTTTCTGTAAAAATGCACTAAATTATAGTTAACTAATTACACTTGCAGAAACCGACTGCCTTAAATTGACCAACTGTCATTTAAATGTATTAACTAAAATGTATAATGCATTAATAATGTGAGTAAAGTATTACTGTGAACTTCTTTTATTTGAGACCACTAAAAAACTATTGTACATAAAAAGATTTCCACTGGCTCAGCAACTACACAGTCACCGCCTGTTAAATAAAGCAACATGCAGCATATCATCAATGTTTGTAGATCTTCTCCTGGACTGAAGCACAGGCTCTACTCTTCTGCACAACGGTGACCCAAAAAATACATTTTACAGTAAACTACTGGCAACAGTGTTGCCAGTATAAACCTGTTTTATAACTTACAGTTTATTACTGTTAAAAAACATTTTGTGGGTGTGTCTTTTTTATCTTACACAGTTAACCCTTTCAACCCCTCAGGGAAATCCACACTACGAGTAAAAAGTAACGATGCAGTGAGATAATTAAGGGAATATGTAAGTGATTGTAAGCAGAATCACTGAAGAAAAGAGAAACACAAGAACAGAAAATAGAGAAACACAATAACTACGACTGACTTCCAGTCATTACACATTATTACACTTATTATTAACCAGTATGACTTTATTTCTGTCATACATCTACAGAAGTTGTTATTGAGATGTTTAATTGAAAATGTTTGGTTTGAAGTTACCATTATAGAGATCAGTGCTTGCTTTAGTTGGGATGCTGATGCTAAAACATTAGTTTTTCTTTTGCTGCTTGAGCTGTGTTGTTGCAAGTCACACTTGTGCACACACAGTTTATGAATGACTGCAGTTATAATGATTATGATGACAAAATCATCATATTGCCTGTTCATTCACTAAGGAATTCATTCTCACTTATTCAGAGTTTAATCCTCAATCAAAAGTGTTACATTACCACCACTGTGAAAACGCAGCAATAAGATACAATGACTCTTTTTTTTTAACACATGATGCATAACCTTAGAAACAGACCTACACTGTGTTTTAGAATCACCGAGATATCACAATTTAGCACATGAATCTCAACAATGGTGGCAATATTTCTTTTTTATTATTATTATTATTCATGCAGCAGTGCATGCTGGGAGTTTTATATTATCCTGGAACCCAGCATGCATTGCGACATGAAACTTTTCACCATTGTTGAGATTCATATGCTGATTGTTGATGTCTGTGTGTGTCTGAGTCAAGCAGGAGTAAAATAAAATTGAATGCACTATATGATTACAATATTCTTCAGAAGACCTGATTACAGAAATATTGATTTCATTTAGTAGATTCACAGATATATGCTAAACATGAGATAACTATAATTTCAATGACTATATACAGAAAAAATCTGAAAATCAGGCATGTCCAGGATGATTGTGACATCATCACAAAAAAATAAAAACACCTGATCATCTTCCTCTTGACTCTTTCTTGCCATAACAAATGTGTTTTATAAACTCACTGTTACAGCAGCCAGAGAGAGATAAAAGGTAAGAAGTCCAGGGACAAGAGACCAACTAAAGCAAATACTGATCTCCATCATGGTGACAACAAATTTTATTAATAACTAAATCTCTGTTAATTCTCAACAAGAACTTTTGTACATGTATGAAAGAAATAATCGTAAACTGGTTTGTAAACTGGTTTCACACTCAGTGTGGCTGGAAGTCAGTTGTAGTTCTTGTGTTTCTCTTTTTTCTGTTCTTGATTCTCTGTCCTTCAGTGATTCTGCTTATCAGGTGTTCATCAGTGTCTCAATTCACTCACTTCTTTTCATTCAAGTGGACTATATTAGTGAACTAATGTAGGGAATAGTGAATGAGGGTATAGGGTGTGATTTGGAAAACAGCCTCTGAGTGTCGATTTTGAGCACTGTTAATTCACAGTATATTCCTGTAGGCTAGTTTTATTTTCTACGGTATATTACTGTTTTAATGGAAAATGGTATAATATTGTCAGAATTTTACAGCAAGGGTTAACAGTGTACGGTATGATACCCTAAGAGCGTTTACATATAGCCGCATTCAAGCGCACGAACGCACGCACGCATAAAGCTTGCCACAAAGAACCGGTAAAAGTAATGATTATGAATGTGTCTAAAAAGCAAGGAGACATTTAATTATTTATTGATATACTGGTGATTTCTGTGTCGCTGCAAAGATCACAATGCTGACTCGCCATGAACGCCAGAGAGAAATGCACATTTCAGATGACATATTCAGAGAGTAGCCCATTTCTTTTGGTTTTGAATATTTTCGTTTGCAAGTAGACATTTCAAGCTTTCGCTAATAGATAGCCTATATTTCTCAAATCTGTGAGGCACAAGCTGAGTTTCGGCGCCCTCCAGTTCACGTGCAATGCAAGTGATCGTGTTGGCGCCTTATTACATTGTCTGCTATATATTTTCTTCTTATTTAGTAAATACAGGCAATTGGTTGATAAAACATTGATCAAAATTAAGATACAATTTATACAAAACGAAAATCTTTTAAAAAGTGACTTTCTACAAAACAAGACTCAATGAAGTGGTCAAAATCATGTTTTACCCACTCCATGTCTTCAGACATTGCGCATCTCATGATGTATAATATCTTTCTCATGCTGCATGCTCACTTTCATAATCAACATTGATTAAATTAAAAAACATAATGACGTCAAATATGTTCTAACCAGCCCTCGGCCCTGTTGCAACAGTCGTTGTTTAGGTAGGCTCTTAAACGCACACGTACAGTCTCGGAGTCATCGCTGCAACCAGGAGATGAAGAGAGCTGAGATCCACATCACCTAGCACATCTTCGTCTCTGCCACCCCAGGATACTAGCGCGACTAGCGCGGCTAGCGCAGCTAGCGTGACCAGCACCGTTGCTAGGAGGGCGCCAGCGCCTCTGCCTCTCAGCGTCTCTGCCTCGCAAGTGGATGATAGCTCTGAAGACGCCTAGCAATGGTATACCTTTAGTGGTAGTATACCTTTAGTTAAGTTATACCTATGAGTAGGCCTGTCGCGAAAGTCAATAAATCAATTAATCGCACGATAAAAAAAAATTAGCTCGATAATTTTTCCGGCCGCGATAATTCCATTTGCATGCTTGTTTGTTTTCCTCCCCTCTCTCTCTCTCTCTCTCTCTCTCTCTCTCTCTCTCTCTCTCTCTCTCTCTCTCTCTCTCTCTCTCTATCAAATAGACTGGATGACCACTCTCGGTTCCTTAGCGTATAGGAGGAGTGAACTCTCTTGTCAGTTGCATGGTCTTTGTGTGGGGAGGCGGCGTCGCGGCGCTTGTCAGTCACATGGTCTTTGTATGGGAAAGCGCCGGCGGGACTGCTTGCAGCGACTGCCGGGAGAGAGAGAAGACGCTAGTTGTGAGTTGGAGGGAAAAAAAAAGAAAAAGATGGAATTGGTTTCAAAGCCAAACGCGACAGCGAGCCCGATCTCATAAAAATGCGTATCTATAACACGAATGTTATTTCTCGTGCCATTTATACGCCAAAAATAGTTTTTGCGTGCATATGATACGCACTTTATGGCGTGTAATACGCACTCACTCCTCACCCCTAATCCTAACCAAGTATTTTCAGTGCGTAGCATATACACGCAATAAAGCGCGTCTCCGTCTTCCCGACAGTAAATTACACAATCACTCGGGCGTTTAGTCGACAAAGTAACAGGAGGACAGTGCAAAATGCTGTGGTATCCTGTTGAGGCTTTTTTAAATTTGTTTACAAAGGTCCTGACCGGCAGTTTTGCCTGTTATGGAATGTATCACTATTTATGTCTGAGCCTAATGTTTAATATTTTTTGAAGTGCAATTTTGTTTACATCCATTTTATTTATTGTTTTTGGTATTTATTCAAGTGAATTTTTTTGTTAACAGACACTGAGAGTCCATTGCTTTTATTGTTTTTGGTTGTTTTGTTCATTTTTTGTGGATGTTTAAAATGTTTTTCCGTTTTCAATGTTTAATATTCTTAAGAAATAAAAGTTTATAGATCTTTGAAAAGGTGTACCTGCATTATTATGCCATTATCATTATATTAGATGAAAATGGTCTCGAACGACAATATTATCGTTTATCGCAATAATTTCTTGGACAATTTATCGTCCAGCAAAATTTGTTATCGTGACAGGCCTACCTATGAGTCTTCGTAGCGCGCTAAGAGACAGCGTTATCGGGAAATGCAGCCCAGGTATGATGCGTATGATGCGTAATGGAGATTCCAAAGCGCTCTTCTTTGGTCAGAACCATGGAGAGCGATCGCGGATAGGTCCGTCCTATGCACCGAAACTTTTTACAATGCAACAAAATATTTAAAGAGCATCAAGCTATTAAAATCTATATTATGTATACGCACATATAATATAACAGTATAGGCCTATTAGTCAGTAATTTTTATTAGGTTAAACAGTGATTCAATAAGGTTTTTAATTTAAGGCCCACCCACAATTGGTCTGGCCCATCCAAAACTGGAATCCTGGCGCCGTGCCTTTGCGCTTAAGTAAATAAAAAATAAATTAAAAAATTGTCTGGCCAATCCGAGGCCCCTGCACACGTGGGGCCCCTAGGCTGCAGCCTAGGCAAGCCTGTGCATTAATCCGCGCCAGCACGCAGGGGGTATATAAGGAAGTGCGCGAGCAACATGCAGATATGTTTTCGTTTCGGAGCCAAGTTGATCACTTCACTCCACAGCCAATTCTGAGTTATCATCTCTATTCTCTTCGAAACGAGCCTCTCTCCAAGTGTTGGTGTGACAGCGAGTTCCAGCGAGTGCACATTCCCTGCTTATCTGTGCAGTGATTTGCCAGTGTGTGTGTGTTCTCTCCCTGGTCGCTTCAACATTTGCGGAGAAATCTCCTTTCTAAAAGAGCTTACATGGTGCACGTCTTTTTAAAGATGCCTCGCCCGTGTACTTCTGGTTGCGGTCTATTTGTTTCTGATTCTGATGGGCACAATCTCTGCCTTGTGTGTCTGGGTGTCGAGCACGCTAAGGCAGCGTTTGGATGAGCCCATCGCACGGTTACGGTCGAGACTCAATGACCTTCATGGTAGAGTCCCCTCATCCGCACCCCGATCTACGAGCTCCACGAGAGCTGGTACTTCGGCTGGCGGCCAGGGTGACCTGAGGGTGACGGTGTGGAACAAAGCGCCGACTATTCCACGCTCCACACCCCCCTCTACTTCCGTGCAACCCGCGAGTGTTCCGGATATGACCGCAGTACAGTCCTCTGACTTGCCGCGGATCTCATTTGGCGCTCCAGATGACGATTCAATGTCAATCGCTGCATCACAAGGTGGGCAGGAGTCCTTGGGAAGTGATGATTCGGCTGTGCTGCCACCCTCGGGTGCTCCAGCATTGCCCAAATCAGATCCCGAGCTGACGGCCATGCTTTCCCGGGCAGTCCCCGCCACCTGGTCCAGTGCGCTCGCGGCTGGACGATTGGTTTTTGGGTGTGGCCCCCCTGTCTTCCCGTGATCGCTCGGCGACCTCCTCCGCCTTGCCTCCTCTCGATCAGGCGGCCGCCAATGGGTACACTGGGGTTCCCCAGGTTGAACGCTCTGTTGCGATGCAGCTGTGTCCTCAGAGTGCTTCTTCCCATGGTGACCCTAAGCACCCCTCCAAGGCCTGTAGGTTCTCCTCCACCCTTGTGGCGAAGGCCTATAGAGCTGCGGGGCTGGCGGCCTCCTCACTGCATGCCATGGCGACACTCCAGGTCTACCAGGCCCAGATGTTGCGTGACATGCACGAGGGGAGGTCTGACCCAGGGCTCTTCGATGAGCTGCGTGCCGCCACCGACCTTGCTCTCCGGGCGACGAAGGTGACCGCACGCTCCCTGGGTCAGGTGATGTCCACCTGTGTGGTCCAGGAGCGACAGCTGTGGCTCAACCTGGCTGATATGCGGGAGGCCGAGCGGACCCGGTTCCTCGACACCCCCATATCCCAGGCTGTGCCCAGCAGTTCTCGACTGGCTTTAAAACACGTCCTGCCCCGGCGGCCCGCTGCTCCGGCAGCGCAGCCGCCGGCACAGGTGCCTCAGCCTGCTCGCCGCTGAGGACGCCCTCCTGTGGCTCCCGCCCCTCCCGATCGGCCCCAGCAGTCCGCTGCTTCCGGGTCGCGTCGTGGAGGAAGCCGCAGGACGGCGCTCCTGAGGGTGGCTGCTCAGAGATGACATCCAGTTCTGTGCAGGAGACAGTAGCAGGGCCGCTCCTTCCCCCGGTGGAGGGCCGGGGGAGAATCCTTGGTTTTCCCATTCCCGCTGCTCGTCCCTCGCCGGGCAGCACCCTAATGTGGTTAAAGACAGAACTGACACACTCATCTCTGAGCACACAGAGTTCTCGGATGACAGCATGCGCCGCCCACGGGCCACACCCCTCTCATCCCCCTCTGTCGCCAGTCCCCTGCCAGAGCACGCCCCCGTGGGACGCTGGTCCTCCCCTGGCCTCCTCTGGCAGGATGCGGCAAATGACCGCGCCCCCGCACAGGGCCGCTATGCCACCCTTGCCTGGGCCGGTCATTCTGCCTCGCTGCACCACCGAGGGTACGTCTGTGGTTCGAATGACCCTGCTGGCGCAGTTTCTGGGGGCCTGGCTAGAGCTCCCCAGACTGTCCCGCTGGGTCGCGAGAACCATCAGGCTCGGCTACGCGATTCAGTTCGCGCGGTCTCCTCCCCGCTTCAGGGGAGTCCGCTTCACTATGGTCGGTGGCAATGCCCCTGTCATGAGAGCGGAGGTCGACACCCTACTGTCCCTCCAGCCGAAATGAGGTCCGGCTTCTACAGCCCCTACTTCATTGTACCAAAGAAATCCGGTGGGTTACAACCTATCCTGGACCTGCGCGTCTTGAACCGCTCCCTTCACAGGCTGCCGTTCAAGATGCTCACGGCCAAACGCCTTTTCGAATGCGTACGGCCACAGGATTGGTTTGCAGCGATCAACCTGAAGGACGCCTACATCCATGTTTCCATTCTTCCTCGACACAGACCGTTTCTTCGGTTTGCTTTCGAGGGGCGGGCATACCAGTACGCGGTTCTCCCTTTCGGGCTAGCCCTGTCTCCTCGCGTCTTCACGAAGGTCGTCGAGGCAGCCCTTGTTCCTTTCCGGGAACATGGGGTTCGCATCCTGAACTATCTCGACGACTGGCTGATCCTAGCTCACTCTCGAGATCAGGTTTCGAACACAGGGACCTTGTGCTCCGGCACCTAGCTCGTCTGGGCCTTCAGGTCAACTGGGAGAAGAGCAAACTCTGCCCTGTGCAGAGGATCTCTTTTCTCGGGATGGAAATCGACTCGGTCGCCATGTCCGCGTAGCTTACGAGCGAGCGCGCGCAGTCACTGCTGACTTGTCTTCGTCAGTTCGAGGGCAAGAGTGCGGTCCCACTGAAACGTTTTCAGTAACGCCGCTCGGCGTTACGCCGCTCGGCGTTACGCCGCTCGGTTTGCTTCATATGAGACCGCTTCAGCTTTGGCTTCGCGATCTAGTCCCGAGGTGGGCATGGCAACACGGCACCGCTTCCGGGCATTGCTCAAGGGTCAACACGTACTAGTCCGATCAGACAATACCGCCACAGTAGCGTACATCAACCGTCAAGGTGGTCTACGCTCCCGCCGTATGTCGCAACTCGCCCGCCACCTCCTCATATGGAGTCAGAAGCATCTGAGGTCGCTTCGAGCCATTTATATCCCGGGACACCTGAACCAGGCGGCCGACGAGCTGTCTCGAGTTCGGCCTCTCGCTGGAGAATGGCGACTCCATCCCCAGTTGGTCCAGCTGATTTGGGATCAGTTCGGGGACGCTCAGGTAGATCTGTTTGCCTCCCACGACTCGTCCCACTGCGACCTGTTTTATTCCCTGTCCGAGGGCACGCTCGGCACGGATGCACTGGCGCACAGCTGGCCGCGGGGCCTACGCAAGTATGCGTTTCCCCCAGTGAGCCTTCTTGCGCAGACTTTGCGCAAGATCAGGGAGGACGAGGAGCAGGTAATATTGGTTGCCCCGTATTGGCACAACCGCACCTGGTTCCCAGAACTAGTACTCCTCGCGACAGCACCTCCCTGGCCAATTCCCCTGAGGAAGGACCTGCTTTCTCAGGGACGGGGCACCCTTTGGCACCCTCGTCCCGATCTTTGGAACCTCCACGTGTGGCTCCTGGACGGGAGGAGGTAGGTTTGAGTACCCTACCACCAGCGGTGGTGGCTACCATCACTTCCGCTAAAGCATCGTCCACGAGACATGTCTATGCGTTGAAGTGGAACCTCTTCGTCAACTGGTTCTTCTAAACATCAAGAACCCACGAAATGCCCGATCAGTGTCGTGCTTTCCTTCCTGCAAGAAGGGTTGGAGCGAAGGCTGTCTCCCTCCACCCTGAAAGTGTATGTTGCCACCATTGCCGCACATCACGACACAGTTGAAGGTAAGTCTCTGGGGAAGCATGACCTGATCATCAGGTTCCTGAGAGGAGCGAGGAGACTAAATCCTCCTCGCCCTCCTCTCGTTCCCTCTTGGGACCTCTCAGTGGTTTTAACTGCCCTGCAGAGTGCTCCCTTTGAGCCTCTGCAATCAGTGGAGCTTAAGTTCCTGTCAATGAAGACAGCGCTCCTGGTTGCATTGGCCTCCATCAAGAGGGTAGGGGACCTGCAGGCATTCTCGGTTGACGAAGCGTGCCTGGAATTCGGGCCGGCTAACTCTCACGTGATCCTGAGACCCCGGCCTGGATATGTGCCCAAGGTTCCCACCACTCCCTTCCGGGACCAGGTGGTGAACCTGCAAGCGCTGCCCTTGGAGGAGGCAGACCCAGCCTTGGCACTGCTCTGTCCAGTACGCGCCCTCCGTGCTTACGTAGACAGAACGCAGTGTTTCAGGACCTCAGACCAGCTCTTTGTCTGTCATGGTGGGAAGCTGAAGGGAAAGGCTCTCTCCAAGCAAAGGTTGTCTCACTGGATAGTGGACGCCATTGCTTTGGCTTACCAGCAGCAAGGTCGTCCATGCCCCCTTGGTGTGACGGCCCACTCCACCCGGAGTGTGGCATCCTCTTGGGCTCTAGCGCATGGCGCCTCGCTAACAGACATCTGCAGAGCTGCAGGCTGGGCGACACCCAACACATTCGCGAGATTCTACAATCTCCGAGTAGAGCCAGTTTCTTCTCATGTACTCGCTTCAACTAGCCGGTACTAGATTCTGCTCAGGTGTCTTCGCTTGCTCGCCATTCCTCTCCACGGACGGGATACGTGCGATATTTTCCTCAGGTGAGCCTAATAAGCCCTGAGTCTCCTCCAGCACTGACGACGTCAATGCCAGAGTCATGCCACTGGCAGCTTCGCGCTTGGCTAGGTGCCTCCATGTGCATGGTTCCCCCTCCGGGCGACCCCCACATGTCTATTTCCACTGTAAGCCTCTCTGAGCATGTGTCTTTCCCTTGGCAAGCCACCTTGCCTCCCCTGGGGTTGAAATATTCCACCTGCGGCTGGACACCCCAGTGATTCTCCATATGCAGCCCTTCGCGGTCATATGTGTATTCTAAGTCCCCCCCTTCGGCTGGGCATAATTGCATATTTCCACTGAGATATGCTTCCCAGTGTACCTTGGTATTCCTGTGTTAAGTAGGACTCCTTCGTCCGTGCCAGTCTCACGACAGGGAGCTCAGACTTACGCAGGGTACTGGAAGACAGTCGAGAGATGGCGTGATTACACTGGGAACCCCATTCGTCGTCATCCGACGTAACTCGGAGTGACAACGAAAGGGAACGTCTCGGTTACGTATGTAACCCTCGTTCCCTGAGTAGGGAACGGAGACGTTACGTCTCCCTGCCACTTCCGCTGTACCGCTGGAACGCCTGAGTTCAGTCTCGGCTCCTCAGCGAAGACATATCTGCATGTTGCTCGCGCACTTCCTTATATACCCCCTGCGTGGGGTGGAGATACGCTATGCAAATTCCGCAGACCCATGGCATTTCATTACCATTGGCTCGTTTTATATACTCGAAGATGATAGGCTTTCTAAGCGAAACCCCATTTGTCGTCATCCGACGTAACGTCTCCGTTCCCTACTCAGGGAACGAGGGTTACATACGTAACCGAGACGTTCTCAGTAGCCAGCTGAAACTTACAGCAAGTCTGCAGAAAAGCTGAGTGATCGTTAATTCACTGGATACAGTAGCTAAGGTAATCAGCATTAAAATATTTTTTCTCGAAAACACTTGGATCAAAGTCTAGGCTAATTTATGATTGCTTTATTATTGTTATCTGACGGTGTGAAATATTATTAACGACTATAAATACATAGGCCTTCTTAATTTATTATATCCAGCAGCAAAAGTTTTTATTCTTTTATATTTTGCAAAGCCTTAATTTCCCACCCTGCTCCAGATAATATGCTAGATCGTATGCCACCAAAGAACACTCCATGTAACTTGCTATTAAGACTTTTATGGAGAAATATGACTTAATAGATATCTGGCGACAAAAATATCCAAATAAAAAAACATATACTAGGTGTAATACTGCTTTCTCCAGGCAATCAAGAATAGATTTTTGGCTTACGTCTAGGAATGTTGACTTACATAATATCTCTGTTGAGATAATTCCAACCCCTCTTACTGACCACAAAGCATTTTTTCTCAATATGCAGATATCCACTTATTATGGTCCTGCAAAATCATCTTATTGGAAACTTAATAATTTTTTACTGAAAATCGAATCAGTAAAAATAGAGATTACATGTCTCATGAAGTATTTTAAAAAAAAAAAGGCTAATACAGAAAAATTATATTGCACTAATTGGGAACTTTTTAAATTTGAGGCTTCAAAATATTTAAGGCATGTTGACAGTCAAAGTTAATAAAGAACAGGAAGATATAATTATATTTGGAATTACCCCACTCCTAAACAAATGGTCTAATAACTTTTCAGATATAGATAAAACAAATATGGCAGAATTACAAAGCAAACTAGACAATATCTATAAAAAAGGCTGAAGGAGCCTTTATAAGGTCTAGGAAAAGATGGCTGGAGGAAGGTGAACAGAATACCGCCTACTTCTTTAGATTAGAAAAGAATCACGCTACATTAAATATTCATCAATTAAAAATTAATGATAAAATATCATTGATTTAGACTGTTCACAGAAAATATTCCAGCATCCAACAATAAACTAATCTAAATGAGTAACTGTATATGAATGTTAAACCCCATTCATAATTCAAGCCACACACAGGTTTAGAAGTGAGAGAGACAATGACGTTTGTAAAGCCCAACTAGAACATTGGACCAGTTTTTCTGGTTAGAATGGCCCTGTTAGCCTCTGCTGGTAGAAGTTATAACTACACCATCTGACTGCAAAAAGCGTTTTCCCCACCAATGACAGCCATTCAAAATATCAGTGTAAAAAATAGCAGAATATGGCAAATATCAAATTATGTACTTCAGGGATCCTGCAGTCTTTGAGATGAAGGTTTGTGAGTCCAGTCAGGATAGCTTTCTCTGGGAATTATAGCGCTCATAACACCAATTGTTTCAGCTGAAAATTGATTTATTCTAAAGTATTATCAAATTGACCTATACTTTACCAGATTAGTGTCACTAACATTTTAAAATATCATGTTCAACCAAAACCTGGTCAAGAAAGACAGCAAATTCAAACAGCATAAAATCAATAAACAGTATGATTACAGTACATGAAACTATATATTCAAATGACAAGAGGAAAGCAGAGAAGCACTTGTTCATAATATCTGAGGCAACGTAATGAAGTTCATTGGACTTACAATAGTATAAGATATTCTGTACACTTCCACAAGAGCCATGAAGTCTGGGAGTAAATCAAGACTCTACGCTCCATTTGTGAGTCCAGTCAATCCAAAAAGTATTTTTATGCTTTAACATTCATGAGCAGATGATTGGTGTCCTACTATACAGTAGGTGACGGTGGTCCAGGTATCTCCTGTCATCTTCTGCGTCAGAGTCTAAAAAGAAATAAATCAAGCCATCACAAAATGTGAAACAGTTAATATTCAGTATTGGGTCACATGACATTTATTAACTGTGACGTCTGCAGGAATATGAACAGTCATTTGAATCTCACCTCAACATCATCATAGTCTGTATCATCACTCTGTTTGACACCTGAGAGGTCAGAATGGAAGTTTACTGCACAGATTACAGGTTTGTGTGGAAACATGTTTCTCTGCATTTGATTACTGTCAGATGTTTGATTTCTCTCATGTCTCAGACTGACAGCCTACAAGTTTAATATTGACCAGAGTTCTGGATTCACTAAACAGCTCTTAGTAATATACAATTTTTTGTAGTATCTCCAGAATTTCATAAAGAGTTAAAAAGTGTTTGAAATCTGAAAAAACTAGTTGAGTGTTTATTGCCAGCAGCAAATATTTAGTGAAGTCAGAATTGTAGTCAAGATTTGAGAAGAAATATTTAGAAACAGGACATTTTGTTCATTTAAAGGATTTGCAAGGAATATTTTATGCTGTGAAACAGAAGGAAAATAAACTATAAACATACAATATGGCCAGACAAAACTAGACAATGATGTATCTTGGCTTAAATGTTTAGACTGTGCAGTAATCATGTGTTGTTTCTCTATATAAACCTTATTGCTTATGTTCCCCTTTAATCATTTCCATATTCCAACATTCTTTAGCTACTAAAGAATCATTTTATTTAGGTATAAATATCAGTTTTTTAATATTTGTGAGATGGATATACCTTTATTATTCTTGCAGCAACAGTAAAGGAGCAAACCAGAAAATACTATCACGATCACTCCCACAACACCAAACAGAGACATAAGATTGAACGAATTAAAAGATAATGGTTTAATATTTTCGGTTTGTAGTCTTTCATTATCTGGAAAGTAAAAGATGAACAACATAATTAGTCTATAGTAAGTAGCCTTGATTTGTGAGATAAAATTAAAAGCAGATATTTACCTCTACAGAGTTGTTTTATATGTATTCTGTCTTCCTTCCAGCTGACAGTGTTGCTATGGTTACAGATGATGGATTCCTCACTGCAGTTCAGGATGAGAGTGTTGATTTGTGATGTCACTTCCTCTGGAGAGCAGCTGCCATATTCAAAAATGGAGCTGAGTGTGAGGTCATGACCTCTACATGTAAAACTAAAAGTAACACAGGAATCACTGGACCAGTTTGAGTTTACAGTCAGAACAGGAGCTTCCACAGCGTCTGAAACACACATTTACTCCAAGATCAGAATCACACTCACAATTTAACAGGCCATTGATTTGAAAAAAAGTTTAAACATTAATTCATGCTGTATAAATATCACAGTAGAGATTCAGTATACATTCAAATCTAAAGACAACATAAAGAATAAACACAACCCAACAATATTTCTTTAACCACATTTATTTGTATTCTTTATTTAAAACGTAAATAAACGAGTAAAAATCAATAAAGTAAAAAAAATGTGCTACAAGCTTATATGTGCACACTATATAAAAGTGAGAAATTAAATGACTCTTATGAATTGTCTTTTATGCAGGAACACATGAAATCACACTCACCTATAACAGATACTCTGTATGCAGCAATATTGTTCTCTGATTCTCCTCTTGCTATTGCTGTATAGAGTCCAGTGTCTGTCTTCTGCATGTTCTTCAGTGTGAGAGAGAGGGTTTCATCATTGAAATCCACTCTGTCCTTGTAGGAATTATGAGGTTTTACTGCTTTAGTTGCACTTATATATCTAACTATATTCTCTGATTTATCATTTATCCAGGATAAAAGATCAAACTTTGGTAGTTCTTGTGTCTGTATATCCAGTTGAACAGAATCTCCCGTCTTCACAAACACAGAGATCTCAGCACTGAACCCTGAGGAGAGAGAAACACACTGTTTTGTTAAGCATCTCATGCTCTGTGTTCAAGAGTTGATCAAAACTACTGTTTCTATTCTGGAGTTGCAGTCTTGCAGATATTTTAGTCCTTGCATTATGCATCGCTCTCAGTGCAATGTTAAATGTTAAATTACAGGTTATATGTGTTTTATGAACATTGAAAACATACAAATAACAAAACAAACTATGAGCGAGTCGTGACGACAGTGAAGGATAGGCCTGGACTTTACGTTGTGTTTCTGTTTTATGTGACAGCAGTCGTCCGTGAGGGGCCGCTGCCTTTACTCTCGTTTTGTGTTTGTTCATTTTATTATTAAAAGTCTTTCATCGTTCGCCAGTTTCCGCCTCCTTCTTCCCACAACAACGAACTGTGTTACAACATGCTTCATGAAATATTACCAAAATATCTTCAATAAATACAAATCTGATGTCTGTTTTTTAATCCCTAATGTAGCCTAATGGAAATGATTCTTTATCACTCTAGTGTTAGTAATGTTAGAGACGAGTCACTCTAGTTCTCTAGTGCTTTAGTTTCTCATCAGGAGCAGATCCTGTTCATGAGATGTAGAACTATAGCAGACTGAACATGATGCTTTACACAAGCGACATTATAGATAAAGCACTTAAAAACAAGACATTTCAGTTATTTATACACATGCAATAATTGAGTGTATTACCTGTGTTACAGATGAGGAGAAGGATGAAGGATGTAAGCAGACGATCTACTGCCATTGTAACAAACATCAAGATGGCTGAAGTTGTATTCTTAAAACAGGAAGTTGAATATGTTGAAATGATGCTCATGTGGCCTCATTATAACTCTCTCACAACAAACAGCTCAGTTAAGCATGCGTTTAATAACAGTCAGTCACACAGTTTCACACTGATCTCTGAGAAACAGCTTTTCCATATTGATGAGACAAGAAATGATGAAACTTGAACCAGCCACAGAAAACAGACTATATGGAAAAATACACATACACGCATGTTGTGATTAGCATTGGTTATACTACTACTACATGCACATCTTACATTAACATTAAGAGGTAATGTTACATTACATCAACACTCCCAATGTGTGTGCTCTTGGTTAAATGAAGAGGTCATGTCACATGAGCCAGGCATTAGTTTATATGAAGTTAATTAATTACTCAATACTAACTATATATTTTAATTGTTTTTCTCCATTTAATTGTTTTTCTGAATAATGAGGATATTCTCATTATTCATTCTCCTTACACTAACACATGTAATGAAGTATGTAATGTGAACTATGCAATCACTTAGACTAATTAGACTAAATTACATTTTAAAATGCATAATCAGATTACAATCACATATTTGCGTTAACTCTGAAGAAAAAAGAAACAAACAGATAAAACAATGTTTTGACAGTTTGGTATCATTCTTCAGTTAGGAATGAGAACACCGAGGGATTAATCTACGCAACTCCTACAAGAAAACACCTGCTGAAGTGGCAATAAGCTTCTCATTGTATATGCGATATACAGTAAATCCCAAAAAAGTGAAATTTTGTATGTGCATGATTCCGATAAAGTTTCTGCTGTTGGTATTAAAGTTAAATGTCGTGTAATAATATCTTGGGGTCGATATTTGGAGATTACGTTCAGAATGTCTTCATTTCAATTTTCAGCCAAGGTTAAGGTTAAAAGATATATATCAGGAGGGCATATCACACCTGGTTTACCCTGCTCTTTCCCTATACTGATATAAAAAAAAAATTGAATTGTTAATTTTTCTTTTTTTGGTCTGATTTTCATTCTAATGATGTTATTCCTGATTATACTATATTATTACTTTGTCTTCTGGGTAATTTTCAACTTCACAAAGTCAGAACCATTTACTGTAATCCACATTTTAGAGTTCTCCTCTGAGTCTCTTTTTAATTCCTTTAAGAAAATGTCAAAACCTTGAAAACCCATAAGGTGTGTTTGACATCAACTGCGCCTTGCTTTATGTGATACTCTAAATGGAAAATGGTGGTCTATGATATTTATTATAATTCATGCGTTTATTAATCAATAATCCTACAAGTTACCTGTAGTCCATAAAGGCTTGAGTGAAATCATTCCATTTAGTATTCCCATATCTTCAGTTAGGCTAAATACTGGAAACTGAATATATGACTGTATAAGTCATAGAATATATATTTTAGATGAATCTCTTTTATTGGGATTCCACTTTGTCTGTCATTGTTTATTGAATTATTAATGAACTAAATATTTAAAAGAATTTTAAATAAAAGAATGTCAAATACTAAATCAACTATTCATGACCCTTTAAAATAGATAAATAATAAGAATGTCAGATCTCGGGTTGAGGATCCAAACGCAGTATTTATTAACAGGGTAGTCCATAATCGTAATCCAAATTCAGGCAAAGGTCATACACAAATACATAGATATACATAGATGCCTCATTAGTGGCTGTTTCAGTGAGCTGCGATACATAAGCCGTATGCTGGACTGGAAGACCGTGAACATTCGAGAGCAAGTTGACTGAGCGTCGACAACCGTAGTTGGAAGCATGCATGAATATCTATATATGAAACAGACTTCAGCAGATGATTTAGCTAAATTAACAATACAACAAGAAAAAGGCATCAGCTGACATGACTTTAAAAAAAGTTACCACCTATTAAAAACATTTAATATTGAGTTAGTAGGCTACATATAAAGGTTATCCCATTTCTTTGGGAATTTACATCTTGACGGTTTCACAACCAGAAGCTGCACAATGTTGTGACATCATTTACTGTGAGTGACGACACGCTGACCGTTGCAAGATGGCGGGCGCGCATATGTGCATGGAGTGGTCGAACTTGGCATCTACCAATACATATCTATAAGTTCAGGGCTGAGGCAAACAGAGAAATCCAAAATAACCTATATAGAAAAGAGCAGGCAAAGAATCAAAAGAATCAGGAGATGGGAGATGGTACTGAACAAGAGGGGAGTGTTGGACAACCAGCAGGGCACTCCAGCTGGTGATCATGTTACCCTGTATGTAATTAAACAGGTTAGTCCCAGATATTAACATACACTATATGGACAAAAGTATTGTGACACCTGACTATTACACCAACAGGGACTGTAATTGCATCACATTCTAAATACATAGATGTTAATTTGGATATTATCCTGCCTTTGCAGCTACAGCAGTTTCCACTCTTCTGGGAAGGCTTTCCACAGATTTTGGAGTGTTGCTATGGGAGTTTTTTCCCTACGAAATTGGAGGCAGTGTCCGAAATATATTGATATGCTGAAGCACTGAAGACTTCCCTTCACTGGAAGTAAGGGGTCTAGCCCAACCCCTAAAAAACATCCACATACCATTATACTTCCTCCAAACTTTACAGTTGGCACAATGCAGTCAGGCAAGTACTGTTCTCCTGGCATCCGTCAAACCCAGACTCATCCATCAGACTGCCTAACTCCACAGAACAGTGTGCTTTACACCACTCCATCCAACGCTTGACATTATACTTGGTGATGTGAGGCTTGCAGCTGCTCGGCCATGGAAACCCATTTCATGAAAATCCCACCGCTGTTTTTGTTTTAATACCAGAGGACGTTTGGAAATCGTCAGCTATGGAATCAGCATAGGTCGGCGACTTTAACGCACCACACGCCTCAGCACTCGGTGACCCCACTGTGACTTTACATGGTCTTCCTCTTCATGGCGGAGTTGCTGCTGTTTCTAAATGCGTCCACTTTCCAATAATACCACTTACAGTTGACTGTGGAATATCTGGTGAGGATGAAATTTCACAAACTGACTTACTGACAGAACCACACTTGAATTCACTGAGCGACCCATTTTTCACAAATGTTTGTAAATGCAGACTGGTGCTTGATTTTATACACCTGTGGCAATGGGTCTGATTGAAACACATAAATTTAATAAGGGTTTGTCCCAATTCTTTTGACCATAATATCTAGTTTCATGCAGTCACACTCAATGAAGAGTGTGATTGCATGAAACTATGTTAAAGTCACATAAGGGAATCAGAGAAGCACAAGTTCATAACATCTGCAGTCACTGACTGAAGTTCATTCACAACAGTAAGAGCATCTGTACACTTCCACAAGAGTTAAATCAAGACGTTAAGCTCCGTTTGTGAGTCCAGTCAATCATCAGTCTTTATGCTTTAACATTCATGAGCAGATGAAGGTGTTTGGTGTCCTACTGTACGGTAGGTGATGGTGGTCCAGGTATCTCCTGTCATCTTCTGCATTAGACTCTGAAAAGAAATCAAACAAACCATCACTGATCATCACAGAATATGAAACATAGTAAATACAGTAGTGGAGTTACATATGACACTGAAGCTTCAAAGCGTGTATCGAGTACGCAGTGAAATTTCTCATGAAGCTCAGTTCCGGAGTGCGTATTGTTTTCAGAGAAACATGTGATCAACGATAAACAAAGCCTCACTTTCTTTCCAGTCACGTGAATGCTTCACTTTGCGTGTCGGAATATTTGAATCCTGACCACCTCTCTACAGCTTTTTGGAAGTTTAAGTCCATTTACTATTTTTTATTTTTTTATTTATTTATTTATAAATAAGCATATGGCCTATGTTACATGATAATATATTCTGCCATAGAAACCATAAAATAATTAGACCACCATTTACTTGCATCAAGCAGCTCTGTTGGTTTTTTTATAATTAGTATATAATTGTTACATTTAATTTATTGCCACACTTTAATATGTGAATTATAATATCAGAAAAATATTCCGGGTTTATGGCTGCCATAAATTTGCCACTCTTGACACTCGTAATAATCAGGGGAAAGCCTCAGTGCTTCATGAGGCTTCATTTGAGAAAATAGAAAGAATCAGAAACACAATTGTAAATGTACAATCTTTAATGGTGTCTTATGATTCAGCCTCAATTATCGCCCCTCAAGAAAAACTACAGCGCTTTACAACTATAGGACAGGAGGAGCTAAATAAACTTATCATTGCATCTAAACCAACAACATGTTTATTAGATCCAATACCAACTAAACTACTGAAAGAAGTGTTACCTGTAGTGGAAGAGCCTCTCCTCAATATTATTAACTCATCTTTATCTTTAGGTCATGTTCCAAGAACATTCAAGTTGGCAGTTATAAAACCTCTTATTAAGAAACCACAATTAGATCTTAATAATCTAGTAAATTACAGACCCATTTCAAATTTACCATTTATGTCTAAAATACTAGAAAAAGTTGTGTCCGCTCAACTGGGCTCTTTCTTGCAAGAAAATGACATCTATGAAAAGTTTCAGTCAGGATTCAGGCCGCATCATAGCACAGAAACTGCGCTCGTTAAAATCACAAATGATTTACTTCTAGCTTCTGACCAAGGCTGTATCTCAATACTAGTTTTACTCGATCTTAGTGCTGCGTTCGATACTATAGATCACACGATACTTTTAGATCGACTACAAAACTACACTGGTGTTCATGGACAGGCATTAAGCTGGTTTAGATCGTACTTATCTGACCGCTACCATTTTGTCTGTTTAAATGGAAAAAAATCGAAGATAACGTCAGTAAACTATGGAGTGCCGCAGGGATCTGTGTTGGGCCCTCTATTATTCTCAATATATATGCTGCCACTTGGTAATATTATAAGAAAACATGGAATTCATTTCCACTGTTATGCTGATGACACTCAATTATATATTTCATCACGACCAGATGAAAACAATAAATTATCTAAATTGACAGAGTGTGTTAAAGATATAAAATACTGGATGACGTGTAATTTTCTGCTATTAAATTCAGATAAAACGGAGGTATTACTTATTGGTCAAAAAAACTGCCCACAAAACCTCTTACAATACAACTTTACTTTAGAAGGATGTCCTGTTACTTTATCCTCTACAGTAAAAGACCTGGGGGTTATATTAGACCGCAGCTTGTCTTTCGAAAGTCATATTTCATATGTTACAAGAACAGCCTTTTTCCACCTTAGAAACATTGCTAAGCTACGTAATATGCTATCAGTTTCTGATGCAGAAAAGTTAGTTCATGCATTCATGACCTCGAGACTAGATTACTGTAATGCTTTATTAGCTGGTTGTCCTGCATCCTCAATAAACAAGCTACAGTTAGTCCAAAATGCAGCTGCTAGAGTTCTTACTAGGTCAAGGAAATATGACCATATAACACCTATTCTATCATCACCACATTGGTTACCTATAAAGTTCCGTATCAATTACAAAGTATTACTAATGACCTATAAAGCACTAAATGGTTTAGCTCCTGGGTATTTAACGGAACTTCTATCGCCCTACAATCCATCGCGCTCTTTAAGATCACTAAATTCGAGGCTTCTGGTCATTCCTAGGATATCTAAGTCCACCAAAGGAGGGAGGGCATTTTCACATTTAGCTCCTAAACTGTGGAATGGCCTTCCTGATATTGTTCGAGGCTCAGACTCGCTGTCCCAGTTTAAAACTAGATTAAAGACGCATTTCTTTAGCCAAGCATTCACATAATACTTAACTTTTATATTACAGTTGAATCAGATTGAATGCATTATTGCTATGAACAGCAGCTACGCTAATTATTTCCCATCTGCTTTTCTGTTGTTATCTCGGGACGCTAGTCCCGAGGTAAACACAGATTGTCAGCTCCAGTTTGTATCCAGCCTCCCATGGAAACTACAGATGCCCCCACACCCGTGCAGAGACGACTCGAAGCCTGTGAAGAGACGACTCGACGCCTGTGAAGAGACGACTCGAAGCCTGTGAAGAGACGACTCGAAGCCTGTGAAGAGACGACTCGACGCCTGTGAAGAGACGACATACATTAATTTAGGGTTTATGCCCTAAATGAATGTATGATTAACTAACTGTATTTTTCTATGTACATTTCTGAAATGCACTTTCTGTAAAGCTGCTTTGAAACAATATGTATTGTGAAAAGCGCTATACAAATAAATTTGAATTGAATTGAATTGAATTTGCCCATCCCTGTAATGCAGTATTGGGTGATATTGTAACTAGGAAGGAGTGAATTCAATTAAAAGAAATCCAAACCAAAACAGGGAAACACTGGGAAAACAAACATGCACGATAGCCTACATTCAACAATTGACATGAACAAATGAAATACAAGGGCTATATAAGCTAACAAGACACATCTGGGAACAATCAGAATAATCAACAGGGAATAGGCCAACTACAAAGGACTACAAACATGGCACTCGGGACAGGAAGTAACACAAAAAGTCCTAATAAGACATATAAAAGACATGACATTTATTATCTGTGACGCCTGCAGGAATATATATAAAGTCATTTGAATCTCACCTCAACATCATCATAGTCTGTATCATCACTCTGTTTGACACCTGAGAGGTCAGAATGGAAGTTTACTGCACAGATTACAGGTTTGTGTGGAAACATGTTTCTCTGCATTTGATTACTGTCAGATGTTTGATTTCTCTCATCTATTTCTCGAAGTTTAGCGTATCAACACACACGATGGGCATGGTTTTGCAATTAATACCTGTGACTGTACCTTTATTTGTCTATTAAGTGTTTATATAGTTGAAAAGTGGTTAGGTTTAGGGAAGGGGTGAGTATAAATTAGAATCATTTCTAATTATAGAAAGTATTTATAGAATCATTTCTACTTTTACAAATAAATGCAAAGAATTAAATGCATCTTGATCTGACGCATGAGGCAAACAACTGAAAGAAATGGAGTATCCTGCACATCGAAAAATAAAGGGATACCCTGTGAGTTAAAATGTCACGCAACCCTATTGGTGAATCTAATTTTTGGCTTTGCAATAATCATTTTCAGGTATAAATGTGAGATCAGTTTTCAGTATATCTGTGATGGACATACCTTTATTATTCTTGCAGCAACAGTAAAGGACCAAACCAGAAAACACTATCACTCCCACAACAATCACAGTTGAGATCAAAATGTAATCAAATGTCAAACTATGGATTGATTCATTCTCTGGAAAGCAAGAGATGAAGAACAGCATTAATCAGCCTATTCAAAGCATATTCACAGTCACTTAATTATCTAATAATATTAGATATTTAACATTGAATATTTAATAACATGCCTCTTACAGTTTGTAAACTAAAATCAGTTTGATTTGTGAAAATAAAGACAATAATGCTCATTGAATGTACACACACACACACACACACACACACACACACACACACACACACACACGCGCGTCTTTACCTCCACAGAGCTGTGTAATGTTTATTCTGTCTATTTTCCAGCTAACTGGGTTGCTATGGTTACAGATGATGGATTCCTCACTGCAGTCCAGGATGAGAGTGTTGATTTGTGATGTCACTTCCTCTGGAGAGCATCTGTTGTTCTGATAGCTAGAGTTTATCATGAGGTCATGAGCTCTGCATGTGAAGTTCACAGTACAGGAGTCACTGCTGGACCAGTTTGAGTTTACAGTCAGAACAGGAGCATCAACAGCGTCTGAAACACACATTTACTCCAAGATCAGAATCACACTCACAGCCCAGTGATGTAAAATGGTTTAAATGCTTGTTTTGTTGAATAAAGACCACAGTAGTGAAGTGATGAAGTACACATTAAAATCTAAAGATAACATAAAATGAGCTTTCATCTCTACCCAAACATATTTCTTTAACCACATTATTTATCTGTATTCTCTATTTAAACGTCTCCAAGTAAAGGACTCCAATGTTGTTGTTTTTTGCTTTAATTAAAGTTGCAGAAAAACATAATGAATTAAAATGTGCCACAAGCTGGTTTCAATGTGCACATTATATAAAAGTGAAAATTAAACATAAATGACTCTTATGAATTTGTATTTATGCAGGAACACATGAAATCACACAATGAATTGAGTCTCACCTATAACAGATACTCTGTATGCAGCAATACCGTTCTCTGATTGTCCTTTTGTCTTTGCTGTATAGAGTCCAGTGTCTGTCTTCTGCATGTTCTTCAGTGTGAGAGAGAAGGTTTTATCATTGAAATCCACTCTGTCCTTGTAGGAATTATGAGGTTTTACTTCTTTAGTTGCACATATATCTAACTATATTCTCTGATTTATCATTTCTCCAGGATAAAAGATCAAACTCTGGTAGTTCTTGTGTCTGTATATCCAGTTGAACAGAATCTCCCGTCTCCACAAACACAGAGATCTCAGCACTGAACCCTGAGGAGAGAGAAACACAGTTCAGCTTTTGGATTTTACACCTCCATCTTACTCCATCATCAACTCTCACTCCTGTATTTTTTTGAATAAATAAATAAATCATAATAAATAAATCATGTGTAGTTATACACATGTAATAATTGAGTGTATTACCTGTGTTACAGATGAGGAGAAGGATGAAGGATGTAAGCAGATGATCTACTGCCATTGTAACGAACATCAAGATGGCTGAAGTTGTATTCTTAAAACAGGAAGTTGAATATGTTGAAATGACACTCATGTAGCCTCATTATAACTCTCTCACCAGCTCAGTTTTTGTCATGATCCTCGGCTGGACAATTAGTAGTTTAGTTATATCAGTTAGATTTAATGTTAATGCTTCTAAAAACTAAAAAATAAAGCAGGACATGTTTAAGAAAGATACAGGACAATTTAAGAAAGTTACAGCATTTTAAAAACCTGCATATGATTTTTTTTCTCCTTTTTTATTGAACAGTTATTCAGTACAAACAATATGGCAATATTATTAAATCTTTACATTAGAACATACAGAACAGGTAATAACCTGCATATGAATGAGACTATAGAAAGTATGAAAATTGAAAACAAACATTGATCTGGACCAGTCACAGAAAATATTCCAGCATCCAACAAAAAACGAATCTAAATGAGTAACTGTATATAAATGTTAAACCCCATTCATAACTCAAGCCACACACAGGTTTAGAAGTGAGAGAGACACTGACGTTTGTAAAGCCCAACTAGAACATTGGCCCAGTTTATCTGTTTAGAATGGCCCTGTTAGCCTCTGCTGGTAGAAGTTATAACTACACCATCTGACTGCAAAAAGCATTTTCCCCACCAATGACAGCCATTCAAAATATCAGTGTAAAAAATAGCAGAATATGGCAAATATCAAATGATGTACTTCAGGGATCCTGCAGCAGATGAGTCTTTGAGATGAAGGTTTGTGAGTCCAGTCAGGATAGCTTTCTCTGGGAATTATAGCGCTCATAAGAGAACACCAATTGTTTCAGCTGAAAATTGTTTTTTTCTAAAGTATTATCAAATTTACCTATACTTTACCAGATTAGTGTCACTAACATTTTAAAATCTCATGTTCAACAGAAACGGAACAGAAACAGAAATTCAAACAGCATAAAAATCAATAAACAGTATGATTACAGTACATGAAACTATATATTCAAATGGCATGAGGGAAGCAGAGAAGCACTTGTTCATAATATCTGAGGCAACGGACTGAAGTTCATTGGACTTACAGTAGTATAAGATATTCTGTACACTTCTACAAGAGTCCTGAAGTCTGGGAGTAAATCAAGACTTTAAGCTCCATTTGTGAGTCCAGTCAATCCAAAAAATATTTTTATGCTTTAACATTCATGAGCAGATGAAGGTGTTTGGTGTCCTACTATACAGTAGGTGATGGTGGTCCAGGTATCTCCTGTCATCTTCTGCGTCAGAGTCTGAAAAGAAATAAATCAAACCATCACAAAATGAGAAACAGTTAATATTCAGTATTGGGTCACATGACATTTATTATCTGTGACGTCTGCAGGAATATGAACAGTCATTTGAATCTCACCTCAACATCATCATAGTCTGTATCATCACTCTGTTTGACACCTGAGAGGTCAGAATGGAAGTTTACTGCACAGATTACAGGTTTGTGTGGAAACATGTTTCTCTGCATTTGATTACTGTCAGATGTTTGATTTCTCTCATGTCTCAGACTGACAGCCTACAAGTTTAATATTGACCAGAGTTCTGGATTCACTAAACAGCTCTTAGTAATATAATTTTTTTGTAGTATCTCCTTAGAATTTCATAAAGAGTTAAAAAGTGTATGAAATTTAAAAAAATTAGTTGAGTATTTATTGCCAGCAGCAAATATTTAGTGAAGTCAGAATTGTAGTCAAGATTTGAGAAGAAATATTTAGAAACAGGATCATTTTGTGTATTTAAGGGATTTGCAAGGAATATTTTATGCGGTGAAACAGAAGGAAAATAAACTATAAACATACAATATGGCCAGACAAAACTAGACAATGATATATCTTGGCTTAATATCTTATAAATGTTTAGACTGTGCAGTAATCATGTGTTGTTTCTCTATATAAACCTTATTGCTTATGTTCCCCTTTAATCATTTCCATATTCCAACATTCTTTAGCTACTAAAGATTAAATTATTTAGGTATAAATATCAGTTTTTTAATATTTGTGAGATGGATATACCTTTATTATTCTTGCAGCAACAGTAAAGGAGCAAACCAGAAAACACTATCACAATCACTCCCACAACACCAAACACAATAAACATAAGAATTAACGAATTAAAAGATGATGTATGGGGAGTTTCGATTTGTAGTGTTTCATTATCTGGAAAGTAAAAGATGAAGAACATAATAATTAGTCTATAGTAAGTAGCCTTGATTTGTGAGATCAAATTAAAATCAGATATTTACCTCTACAGAGTTGTTTTATATGTATTCTGTCTTCCTTCCAGCTGACAGTGTTGCTATGGTTACAGATGATGGATTCCTCACTGCAGTGCAGGATGAGAGTGTTGATTTGTGATGTCACTTCCTCTGGAGAGCAGCTGCCATATTTAAAAATGGAGCTGAGTGTGAGGTCATGACCTCTACATGTAAAACTAAAAGTAACACAGGAATCACTGGACCAGTTTGAGTTTACAGTCAGAACAGGAGCTTCCACAGCGTCTGAAACACACATTTACTCCAAGATCAGAATCACACTCACAATTTAACAGCCCATTGATTTAAAAAAAGTTTAAACATTAATTAATGCCGTATAAATATCACAGTAGAGATGCAGTATACATTCAAATCTAAAGACAACATAAAGAATAAACACAACCCAACAATATTTCTTTAACCACATTTATCTGTATTCTTTATTTAAAACGTAAATAAACGAGTAAAAATCAATAAAGTAAAAAAAATGTGCTACAAGCTTATATGTGCACACTATATAAAAGTGAGAAATTAAATGACTCTTATGAATTGTCTTTTATGCAGGAACACATGAAATCACACTCACCTATAACAGATACTCTGTATGCAGCAATATTGTTCTCTGATTCTCCTCTTGTTCTTGCTCTATAGAGTCCAGTGTCTGTCTTCTGCATGTTCTTCAGTGTGAGAGAGAAGGTTTTATCATTGAAATCCACTCTGTCCTTGTAGGAATTATGAGGTTTTACTTCTTTAGTTGCACTTATATATCTAACTATATTCTCTGATTTATCATTTATCCAGGATAAAAGATCAAACTCTGGTAGTTCTTGTGTCTGTATATCCAGTTGAACAGAATCTCCCGTCTTCACAAACACAGAGATCTCAGCACTGAACCCTGAGGAGAGAGAAACACACTGTTTTGTTAAGCATCTCATGCTCTGTGTTCAAGAGTTGGTCAAAACTACTGTTTCTATTCTGGAGTTGCAGTCTTGCAGATATTTTAGTCCTTGCATTATGCATCGCTCTCAGTGCAATGTTAAATGTTAAATTACAGGTTATATGTGTTTTATGAACATTGAAAACATACAAATAACAAAACAAACTATGAGCGAGTCGTGACGACAGTGAAGGACAGGCCTGGACTTTACGTTGTGTTTCTGTTTTATTGTGTGACCGCAGTCGTCCGTGAGGGGCCGCTGCCTTTACTCTCGTTTTGTGTTTGTTCATTTTATTATTAAAAGTCTTTGATCGTTCGCCAGTTTCCGCCTCCTTCTTCCCACAACAACGAACTGTGTTACAACATGCTTCATGAAATATTACCAAAATATCTTCAATAAATACAAATCTGATGTCTGTTTTTTAATCCCTAATGTAGCCTAATGGAAATGATTCTTTATCACTCTAGTGTTAGTAATGTTAGAGACGAGTCACTCTAGTTCTCTAGTGCTTTAGTTTCTCATCAGGAGCAGATCCTGTTCATGAGATGCAGAACTATAGCAGACTGAACATGATGCTTTACACAAGCGACATTATAGATAAAGCACTTAAAAACAAGACATTTCAGTTAGTTATACACATGCAATAATAGAGTGTATTACCTGTGTTACAGATGAGGAGAAGGATGAAGGATGTAAGCAGATGATCTACTGCCATTGTAACAAACATCAAGATGGCTGAAGTTGTATTCTTAAAACAGGAAGTTGAATATGTTGAAATGATGCTCATGTAGCCTCATTATTCTCTCACCACAAACAGCTCAGTTAAGCATGCGTTTAATAACAGTCTCACAGTTTCACACTGATCTCTGAGAAACAGCTTTTCCATATTGATGAGACTAGAAATGATGAAACTTGAACCAGCCACAGAAAACAGACTATATGGAAAAATACACATACACGCATGTTGTGAATAGCATTGGTTCTACTACATGAGCAATCACTGTTAATGCACACCTTACATAACATTAAGAGGTAATGTTACATTACATCAACACTCCCAATGTGTGTGCTCTAACTTGGATGGCTTAAATGCAGAGGACAAATTCCAAGTATGGGTTACCACCTTCTCATAGTAGATGCGATATTTCCAAGTATGCTTGTCACTGTACTCTCCCAGCTAGCACAAATATGTTTTAAGAACGCTTTGCTAACTTTCCCATTAAGTTATGAAAACACTATTTTTGAATGTTCTCTGAACGTTAAAAATGTGCAGTTTTTCAAATGTTATTTTTTCTTGGTTATGCGAATGTTAAGGAAACATTCAATTTAATTTTTTTGCAAACATTATGGGAATGTTAGTTTTGAATGTTCTCAGAACATTCTGAAAGAAGAAGTAGCATTTAAAAATCATTTAAAAATACGAACCTCCAACTAAAATAATTCAGAAAAAGCTGTAGAGCTAGATAGTGTTTTTGTGCTAACGTTTTGAGAACATTATTAAAGACCAGATAACTCTAAGAAAACAGTTATTATGACCGCCGCTTATAAAATAAATTCATTTATGTGCACATTTAGTGACTGTACACTCATCGGCCTGTAGATGGTGGTGTTGAGCGAAGGGTTGCTGGTTTAGGATGATACTGTCACTAAGGTTGCCAACTGTCCCGAATTAGGCGGGACGTCCCGCATTTTGGGCCTAATTTATTTGTCCCTTGCGTGACCTCCCGTGTCCCGTTTTTTGACAAGCTGATAAACCACTGACTGATACAACAGCAACAGCAGCAGTGCTGACCACGACACTTGAGAATGATCACAGACACCTGTCATCATCCAATCACAGCTTTTTTTAATCACTGTTTTGAGACAAATCAATGGCTGTTTCTCAATATGCGTTCTTCAGTGATCTTGTGTCCTTGTGTTCTCGTACTACGTCATCATCAACCGTCGAAGTTCAATTCCAATACTCAAGAACACAAGTACAGAGGACGCATGAAGTGCCCGGATGTGTCCTTGACATCGAGGATGCATCAAATGATAATAGACTTGAGAGAATCGAACCGTTAAAAATCCCAGAAGACGCTGCGGGCAGTCGACGTACGGAAGACTGTAAGCTTCAAACTTCTCGTTCTCACTTGAGAGATTCCCGCAGCAAGCTCGATACGTGACAGCTCGTGAAAGTTTACATTTGTCGGTCTCTTTTGCTTCATTTTAATAAAGTGATAAAGACCTTAAGAAAGCGGCAGTACTTTTATTAGCATATTAAAAAGAATCTCAACATATTCTCAACTTATATGAAAACAATATCTATAATAATATGAAAGAAATGTTTAATAGGTTGTGACATTTGTTTGTGATGTTGTGTTGTATTTATTGCGCTTTGGTCGTAAATCGCTATTTGCCGAGATGGTCAGTTAAGCAGCAAGATCGCAGCACATCTCAGTTCTCATAAAGATGCGTTCTGTGTTCTCGCGTCCTTCCAAGTTCGTTCTTTCAAGGTCGGCTGGCAAGACCGGTCTCAAAGAGAACGCAAGTCTGTTCATTGCGTTCTTGGAATTGAGAAACAGCCATTGTTTGATTTGCGAACATCCTCTGCCGTCTGGTCGCTTCCGCTTCAAGCCGGACTCGTCTCGCGCTAACGGTAATTTCCTTTCACTGTCCACCTTTTGATTTCGGCTAATCAATTTTGGCGAATGCAAACAACGTGATTATTGTTCATGAGTCTAACATCCAGCCACGCAAGAAAACATGTAATCTACCTGAGGGAATAATATGCTCAAAAAACATTTCTGATTATTATTAATGTTTTAAAGCTTTTAGAAAGTACATAGAAAGCTTTTGTAACATTATCTTAACTGTCACTTTTGATTAATGTAATGCATCCTTGCTGAATAAAAGTAGGCAATTACTTTCTTTATTTTTTTCCCCAAAAAATAATCTTACTAACCCCAAACTTTTGAACTGTAAGCCTAGTGTATAATGTTAAAAAAGCTTTCTATTTTATATAAATGCTGTTATTTTGAACTATGGTTTGTTTGTAATGTGACTTTTTTCATGTATGACATTAAAATTATTTTTAGAATTAAATACATAAATAGGTTAAGCAATACAAATGTGTTTATGTCTGATAACCTTTTAAACACAAACTTAACTGCAGACACTGAAATGACGTACACTGTGTGATACAGTACAAATATTTTGAGTGTCCCTCATTTTCCTATAAATAACCACGATTGTCCCGCATTTTCCTTTTCTGAAGTTGGCAACCCTAACTGTCACACACACACATGCAGGAATACAAACAAACGCAAGCATGCACACACACTGACATCCACACGCACAGACACACACCCATACACACACACATACAAATCCACATGCACAGACACACACACAAACACACACGCGCACACACATGTGCGCACGCATACATACATGCAGACACACACACACACAGACACACACATATTATAACTCTCTCACCAGGACAATTTAAGAAAGTTACAGCATTTTAATAACCTGCATATGATTTTTTTCTCCTTTATTATTGAACAGTTATTCATGTACAAACAATATGGCAATATAAGTAAATCTTTACATTAGAACATACAGAACAGGTAATAACCTGCATATGAATGAGACTATAGAAAGTATGAAAACTGAAAACAAACATTGATTTGGACCAGTGTTGGATTACATTTTTATTAAATGTTTAATTTAGTTTTTCCACTGCAATAGTATATAAACTGATAAGTTTAGTAGACTGATTTCAGATGATTATGGAGTCTCCAGCAAAGAGTCTCCTTTCCTGCTAGACCTGTTTTCTCTATTGTGTTTTAAATGAATCAGATCACTTGATTCTCACCTTTCGGAGCCCAGACGTTGAATCGTTAGGTTGATTGACTTTTACCTTTTGTCTTTAATGGCACTGGGATGGCTCTTGGAATTGGAGTTCCTGGCCAGTATCAGCATGTGAATAGTTATGCTGATTCAATTGGACTCAGAGTAGGGTGTGTTCCTACTTCATTTGCATGCTTTGTTCAGAGTCTCCACCTCTATGTAATCCCTCCCCCTTGGAATGTATATAACTACAATGCATACTGTATTAGATTAGATCATGTTGGAAGTTTCTACAGCCGCGTACAGCAGAGTTCTCAATAAAGAACAACTTCTGTTGAACGCGATCCCGACTGTCTCACTGGTCTCTGCTTCGAACAAAGAAAACTTTACAACACCAGTCACAGAAAATATTCCAGCATCCAACAATAAACTAATCTAAATGAGTAACTGTATATAAATGTTAAACCCCATTCATAATTCAAGCCACACACAGATTTACATAGAAGTTAGAGTGACAATTTGTAAAGCCCAACTAGAACATTGGCCCAGTTTATCTGGTTAGAATGGCCCTGTTAGCCTCTGCTGGTAGAAGTTATAACTACACCATCTGACTGCAAAAAGCATTTTCCCCACCAATGACAGCCATTCAAAATATCAGTGTAAAAAATAGCAGAATATGGCAAATATCAAATTATGTACTTCAGGGATCCTGCAGCAGTCTTTGAGATGAACGTTTGTGAGTCCAGTCAGGATAGCTTTCTCTGGGAATTATAACGCTCATAAGAGAACACGAATTGTTTCAGCTGAATTTTTTTTCTAAAGTATTATCAAATTTACCTATACTTAACCAGATTAGTGTCACTAACATTTTAAAATCTCATGTTCAACAGAAACCTGGTCAAGAAAGACAGCAAATTCAAACAGCATAAAAATCAATAAACAGTATGATTACAGTACATGAAACTATATATTCAAATGACAAGAGGGAAGCAGAGAAGCACTCGTTCATAATATCTGAGGCAACGGACTGAAGTTCATTGGACTTACAATAGTATAATATCTGTACACTTCCACAAGAGTCATGAAGTCTGCACTGTAAAAATAAAAGGTGCCTGGAGGAACCTTTTGGGGTTCTTCACTTTGCCACACCGGCGGAACCGTCTGTAGATCCTCTAGGCACCCTTTAAAAAGGGGCAGTTCTCTGAAGAACCACACAGGTTTCCTGAGGAACTCTTATATTAGGCACTGTGTGGAACCACTTTGGGTGCCTCCAGGAACCAAATTTCATTTTTTTAAATATTTAATTTCATGTTGTTACTATGGTTACCTTTGACTTCTATTATAATAAACAAATTGAACCAAATACAAAATAAGAATTGTTTATTACATATTTGATATTAATTTTTATACATACACTTCCATGCACATTGGAAAAAAAGCTAACTATAGATTAATATAAATGAATACACAAAAAATAGTATAATACATAAGCAACATGAATAATCAACCATGTATACAATAGGCTATACAAGAAAAGACATCTCAACAAAATGCATGGAAACGCATATGTTCCACGAAATAAATCAAATTTGATTAATTAAAAATGTCCATCTTTACTTAACTTTAAAACATTTGTGTTTCAGTCCGATGGTAAGTCTGACATCACTGTTTCCAAGTACAAAAGCTCTATCAGATGCCAAAAACAAACAAACAGTGCTAATTATACACTCATTGTGCTGTAATATTCCTGAAAATTATGATCCTAACCTTTATCTCTATACCGAAATCTCAGATGGTTAGTTATTCAGCTATTTTGAATCATAAAATGTTGAAGTCTGGGATGCCGTTAGACTGGAGACTGTAATGTACACTGTGGCTTTTGAAAAGCTTAAATGTGTGACTTGAATCAACAGTGTTCATAAATGGTTGTTGAGTATTCTCATGAAACAAGATAGAGGAAGTAGAAGTAGAGGCTTCGACCCGGAAACAGTATTCCTTATGTCACAACAAGCAGAAAACATTTTCCATTATAACAAAGTTAAGGTGCAGTAAAATGATCTGTTGTTCTGTGAATGTTCACTGGTGAATTCCAGTCATTTCAATAAGAATTTACATGGTCAGCAATTTCGTTTGTGGTCAAAAATGTCACTTTGGGACCAGGTTTGTGTGAGGTACTTAAAGAGTTAGAAAAGTGAAGAGGTGCCGCAGCTTCGATTTCCGTGTGTTTTTCCTCTGTTCTGGTGGATGGTCCAGGCACTTCAGTGATTTTCAGGTCTACAGGAGGATTTTTATTCTTGTTCAAACTTGTATTTCAGCTTACCGAGATCCCTGCAAAGTACAAAATGTACTGTTAGTAAGGTTATTAAAGTAATAGTTGTGAAATTTAAATAATTTCCTCAGCCTTGTGATGTTCCAAACCTGTTTGACTTTCTGTCTGTGGAACCCAAAAGCAGATCTCAGGCATAATGCAACCCCAGTCACCGATCGCTTACCGATCACTGCATGAAACAAGCAGAAAAAATTTGTGTAAATCATTCATGAAACCATTCTTATGTACACTTGTCTAGTTCAATTCAATGCAACAATTTATGTAAAAATGGTTAAGCTCCAAAAATGTCCCAGAAAAGATCCTAAAAATAATCAATGAGTTCACAACTCATGTGTTACGAGTTGTGTTGTAAGTCTTCTGAAGCCATAATAGCTTTTTCCTTTTTTTTTGTCGAAAAAGACTAAACTTGAAGTTATAATTCAGAATTAAAATGTCTTATATTCAAATGCAAATGATAAAGATATAAGAAATAATGCATAGCATTATTTGTGAACCAAACCTAATATTATTTTTCTGAGTAACATGAATGAGATTTGAGAGCATGAGGGAAGATTTTCAGAGAATAACTGATTAAAAAAACACTAGTACACAGTCAAACAATACAATTTCACACAGAGAAAGTTCATAGTAATAAAGTACTTGCATGTGGTGCAGGTAACTTACTGTAATTCAATGTTGCCACTGAAATGTTCAGATTATTTTAGAAATGTAATGGTTGTTCTGGGGATACAAAAGAAAAAAAGCTGATTATTCACAACATAATATTTATTGACCAGTAAATGGCTTTAAAATTGTAACGTATTTGAGAGAATGAGGGCACATGTAGTAAGTAAAGTTAGGCTAAACAAAAACAGACAGCAATTTGCAATTTGACGACACAGTTGTACAGAATATGTTGAATTGAATGACTAAATCAATCTAAGACAATAAGTCAATAATTTCCATTTGTTCATTACATTAGATCAACGAAACGTTACGTTAGTTAGCATCGCGGCTAAAATCTTCATACCAGATACTGTGCAATAAACGAGTGGTAAACACTGTAAAAACGTAGTAATGTATAATAAATTTAATTTATATATATGTGTGTTTGAATATATAGTGAGTAGACTCTGTATTTATATTTATTTGCGAGTTTACAAACCTTGTAACGGAGAGCCGAACAAACGGCGGAAGCTTTGATGAGAGGACTGGAGCCGTTACTTTCAAACCCGATGACGTCAGTGGATACTATTGTTGTTGTGCGCGAGCAGCGCGAGGATCACTGAAGCGACGACAGCAGAGGAATAGCAGCAGTTTCGTGACAGAATACAACTTTTCTCCTCCTGGTTCTTCTTCATATTATTAATATTATTATTATTTAGTGTTGTTTTTTAAGGTTTAAATTACTTAATAAAATAGCCTAGACCTATACTAAATATATGTAACCCAAGTGAAAAAGACGTAGGCTACTGTTAAATGTATTAAAATGCATTAAAGTATATTTGTATTGTAGGTCTACTAAAAACACACTCAAGTACATTTTTAATACATTTAATAGTACGTCTTTTTCACCTGGGTATGTATACTGAATCAAACTTAAGTAGCCTATAATAATAATAATAATAATAATAATAATAATAGGATAATAATAATCTTATTCTGGCCTCACTGAACCATTGGGATCCTCCAGATGCTGGCTTTAACATAAGAGATCTTCCAGGAACCACTTAAATGTTAAAAGATCTTCCAATAACCCTTTTATCGCATTCAGGTTCCTCTATTTTCCCCCAAAGCACTTCGAGGTCTCGTGGTAATGAAAAGGTGACTCCAGAACCTCTGAACTAAATACAAAGTGCTTAAAGGATCCCATAAGTTCCAGCAAGAACCTCAAAGATTGTCAATGCTCCTCCAGTAACCCTACTATAGGAGAAAGATCTTAGAGGCACCTAAATTACATTTTGAAGTTCCTTGAGTATCCAACAGGATATTTGAGGCTCCTTTAGTTTTTACAGTGTGGGAGTAAATGAACACTTTACGCTCCATTTGTGAGTCCAGTCAATCCAAAAAGTATTTTTATGCTTTAACATTCATGAGCAGCTGAAGGTGTTTGTTGTCCTACTGTACAGTAGGTGACGGTGGTCTAAAAAGAAATAAATCAAACCATCACAAAATGAGAAACAGTTAATATTCAGTATTGGGTCTGAATATTACTAATGTTAATATTACCTTGGAGTCACTTTTTAACTCACAGGATCCCCTTTAGTGACATTTCTCGACGTTCAGGGTACTTTTGGTGTCAACACACACAATGGGCATGGTTTTGCAATACATACCTGTGACTGTACCTTTATTTGTACCTTTATTTAAGTGTTTTATATAGTTGAAAAGTGGTAAGGTTTAGGGTAGAGGTGAGTATAAATATAAATATTTATAGAATCATTTCTACTTTTACAAATACATGCAAAGAATTAAATGCATCTTGATCTGATGCAAAAGGCAAAGAACTTAAAGAAATGGAGTATCCTGCACATCGAAAAATAAAGGGATACCCTGTGAGTTAAAATGTCACGCAACCCTATTGGTGAATCTAATTTTTGGCTTTGCAATAATCATTTTCAGGTATAAATGTGAGATCAGTTTTTCAGTATTTCTGTGATGGACATACCTTTATTATTCTTGCAGCAACAGTAAAGGACCAAACCAGAAAACACTATCACTCCCACAACAATCACAGCTGAGATCAAAATGTAATCAAATGTCAAAATATGGATTGGTCTTCTTTCATTCTCTGGAAAGCAAGAGATGAAGAACAGCATTAATCAGCCTATTCAAAGCATATTCACAGTCACTTAATTATCTAATAATATTTAAACATGAATATTGAATATTTAATACATGCCTCTTACAGTTTGTAAACTAAAATCAGTTTGATTTGTGAAAATAAAGACAATAATGCTCACTGAATGTACACACACACACACACGTGTCTTTACCTCCACAGAGCTGTGTAATGTTTATTCTGTCTATTTTCCAGCTGACAGTGTTGCTGTGGTTACAGATGATGGATTCCTCACTGCAGTCCAGGATGAGAGTGTTGATTTGTGATGTCACTTCCTCTGGAGAGCATCTGTTGTTCTGATAGCTAGAGTTTATCATGAGGTCATGAGCTCTGCATGTGAAGTTCACAGTACAGGAGTCACTGCTGGACCAGTGTGAGTTTACAGTCAGAACAGGAGCATCAACAGCGTCTGAAACACACATTTACTCCAAGATCAGAATCACACTCACAGCACAGTGATGTAAAAAGGTTTAAATGCTTGTTTTGTTGAATAAAGACCACAGTAGTGAAGTGATAAAGTACACATTAAAATCTAAAGACAGCATAAAATGAGTTTTCATCTCTACCCAAAAATATTTATTTAACCACATTATTTATCTGTATTCTCTATTTAAAAGTCTAAGTAAAGGACTCCAATGTTGTTGTTTTTTGTTTTAATTAAAGTTGCAGAAAAACATAATGAATTATAAAAATGTGCCACAAGCTGGTTTCAATGTGCACATTATATAAAAGTGAAAATTAAACATAAATTACTCTTATGAATTGTTATTTATGCAGGAACACATGAAATCACACAATGAATTAAGACTCACCTATAACAGATACTCTGTATGTAAAAATATTGTTCTCTGATTCTCCAGCTGCTATTGCTGTATAGAGTCCAGTGTCTGTCTTCTGCATGTTCTTCAGTGTGAGAGAGAAGGTTTCATTATTGAAATCCACTCTGTCCTTGTATGAACTGTCTGGTAGTACTTTTATTGCTCTTATATATGTAACTATTTTTGTTTCTGATTTGTCTTTTTCCCAGTATAAGACATTAATCTTTAGTAGTTCTTGTGTCTGTATATCCAGTTGAACAGAATCTCCAGTTTTCACAAACACAGAGATCTCAGCACTGAACCCTGAGGAGAGAGAAACACAGTTCAGCTTTTGGATTTGGACCCATTTTACACCTCCATCTTACTCCATCATCAACTCTCACTCCTGTATTTTTTTGGATAAATAAATAAATAAATCATAAGGTTCAATGGTTCAGTAATTTGTTGGGGCTGTGTTCACAGTAATATAAATGTGTTATAATGACACCAGACAGAAGTCTGATAACAACTGTAATGCAGCATTAAGACCTTGGTCAAGGACGTACATCACATCAAGTCAACCGGAACAACTGTCATATACTGTATGTTTTATTATTTTTGTATCTGACTTAATTTCGTGAAGCACATCAGAGAGAGACTCAATCCATGAATATAAAATATTTGTTTCTACGATACATGGATCATGAAATATAACAAAAATATCTTTAATAAGTAACTGTATAAATTTAGGGACTTTAAAGCATCATCAGCATCACTTTGTGTTTCAACCCCAGAAAAACTGGTGTCTGTAAAAAGATTTACATTTGTTTTCCAGTCCAGACATGATTCCCGTCCACTCTTGTTAGTAATGTTAGAGACGAGTCACTCTAGTTCTCTAGTGCTTTAGTTTCTCATCAGGAGCAGATCCTGTTCATGAGATGCAGAACTATAGCAGACTGAACATGATGCTTTATACAAGCGACATTATAGATAAAGCACTTAAAAACAAGACATTTCAGTTAGTTATACACATGCAATAATTGAGTGTATTACCTGTGTTACAGATGAGGAGAAGGATGAAGGATGTAAGCAGATGATCTACTGCCATTGTAACAAACATCAAGATGGCTGAAGTTGTATTCTTAAAACAGGAAGTTGAATATGTTGAAATGACACTCATGTAACCTCATTATAACTCTCTCACCAGCTCAGTTTTTGTCATGATCCTCGGCTGGACAATTAGTAGTTTAGTTATATCAGTTAGATTTAATGTTAATGCTTCTAAAACTAAATAATAAAGCAGGAGATGTTTAAGAAAGATACAGGACAATTTAAGAAAGTTACAGCATTTTAATAACCTGCATATGATTTATTTTATTATTCATGTACAAACAATATGGCAATATTATTCAATCTTTACATTAGAACATACAGAACAGGTAATAACCTGCATATGAATGAGACTATAGAAAGTTTGAAAACTGAAAACAAACATTGGTTTGGACCGGTCACAGAAAACATTACAGCATCCAACAATAAACTAATCTAAATAAGTAACTGTACATAAATGTTAAACCCCATTCATAATTCAAGCCACACACAGGTTTAGAAGTGAGAGAGACACTGACGTTTGTAAAGCCCAACTAGAACATTGGCCCAGTTTATCTGGTTAGAATGGCCCTGTTAGCCTCTGCTGGTAGAAGTTATAACTACACCATCTGACTGCAAAAAGCGTTTTCCCCACCAATGACAGCCATTCACAATATCAGTGTAAAAAATAGCAGAATATGGCAAATATCAAATGATGTACTTCAGGGATCCTGCAGTCTTTGAGATGAAGGTTTGTGAGTCCAGTCAGGATAGCTTTCTCTGGGAATTATAAAGCTCTAAAGCTCATAAGAAAACATGAATTGTTTCAGCTGAAAATTGATTTATTCTAAAGTATTATCAAATTTACCTATACTTTACCAGATTAGTGTCACTAACATTTTAAAATCTCATGTTCAACAGAAACCTGGTCAAGAAAGACAGCAAATTCAAACAGCATAAAAGCAATAAACAGTATGATTACAGTACATGAAACTATTTAAGTGACATGAGGAAAGCAGAGAAGCACTCGTTCATAATATCTGAGGCAACGGACTGAAGTTCATTGGACTTACAATAGTATAAGATATTCTGTACACTTCCACAAGAGTCATGAAGTCTGGGAGTAAATGAAAACTTTACACTCCATTTGTGAGTCCAGTCAATCCAAAAAGTATTTTTATGCTTTAACATTCATGAGCAGATGAAGGTGTTTGGTGTCCTACTATACAGTAGGTGATGGTGGTCCAGGTATCTCCTGTCATCTTCTGCATCAGAGTCTGAAAAGAAATAAATCAAGCCATCACAAAATGAGAAACAGTTAATATTCAGTATTGGGTCACATGACATTTATTATCTGTGACGTCTGCAGGAATATGAACAGTCATTTGAATCTCACCTCAACATCATCATAGTCTGTATCATCACTCTGTTTGACACCTGAGAGGTCAGAATGGAAGTTTACTGCACAGATTACAGGTTTGTGTGGAAACATGTTTCTCTGCATTTGATTACTGTCAGATGTTTGATTTCTCTCATGTCTCAGACTGACAGCCTACAAGTTTAATATTGACCAGAGTTCTGGATTCACTAAACAGCTCTTAGTAATATAATTTTTTTGTAGTATCTCCTTAGAATTTCATAAAGAGTTAAAAAGTGTATGAAATTTTAAAAAAATTAGTTGAGTATTTATTGCCAGCAGCAAATATTTAGTGAAGTCAGAATTGTAGTCAAGATTTGAGAAGAAATATTTAGAAACAGGATCATTTTGTGTATTTAAGGGATTTGCAAGGAATATTTTATGCGGTGAAACAGAAGGAAAATAAACTATAAACATACAATATGGCCAGACAAAACTAGACAATGATGTATCTTGGCTTAATATCTTATAAATGTTTAGACTGTGCAGTAATCATGTGTTGTTTCTCTATATAAACCTTATTGCTTATGTTCCCCTTTAATAATTTCCATATTCCAACATTCTTTAGCTACTAAAGAATAAATTTTTTAGGTATAAATATCAGTTTTTTAATATTTGTGAGATGGATATACCTTTATTATTCTTGCAGCAACAGTAAAGGAGCAAACCAGAAAACACTATCACGATCACTCCCACAACACCAAACACAATAAACATAAGACTAAACGACGTAGCAGATGATGGATGGGGAGTTTCGGTTTGTAGTGTTTCATTATCTGGAAAGTAAAAGATGAAGAACATAATAATTAGTCTATAGTAAGTAGCTTTGTTTTGTGAGATAAAATTAAAAGCAGATATTTACCTCTACAGAGTTGTTTTATATGTATTCTGTCTTCCTTCCAGCTGACAGTGTTGCTATGGTTACAGATGATGGATTCCTCACTGCAGTGCAGGATGAGAGTGTTGATTTGTGATGTCACTTCCTCTGGAGAGCATCTGCCATATTTAAAAATGGAGCTGAGTGTGAGGTCATGACCTCTACATGTAAAACTAAAAGTAACACAGGAATCACTGGACCAGTTTGAGTTTACAGTCAGAACAGGAGCTTCCACAGCGTCTGAAACACACATTTACTCCAAGATCAGAATCACACTCACAATTTAACAGGCCATTGATTTGAAAAAAAGTTTAAACATTAATTCATGCTGTATAAATATCACAGTAGAGATGCAGTATACATTCAAATCTAAAGACAACATAAAGAATAAACACAACCCAACAATATTTCTTTAACCACATTTATCTGTATTCTTTATTTAAAACGTAAATAAACGAGTAAAAATCAATAAAGTAAAAAAAATGTGCTACAAGCTTATATGTGCACACTATATAAAAGTGAGAAATTAAATGACTCTTATGAATTGTCTTTTATGCAGGAACACATGAAATCACACTCACCTATAACAGATACTCTGTATGCAGCAATATTGTTCTCTGATTCTCCTCTTGCTATTGCTGTATAGAGTCCAGTGTCTGTCTTCTGCATGTTCTTCAGTGTGAGAGAGAGGGTTTCATCATTGAAATCCACTCTGTCCTTGTAGGAATTATGAGGTTTTACTGCTTTAGTTGCACTTATATATCTAACTATATTCTCTGATTTATCATTTCTCCAGGATAAAAGATCAAACTTTGGTAGTTCTTGTGTCTGTATATCCAGTTGAACAGAATCTCCCGTCTTCACAAACACAGAGATCTCAGCACTGAACCCTGAGGAGAGAGAAACACACTGTTTTGTTAAGCATCTCATGCTCTGTGTTCAAGAGTTGATCAAAACTACTGTTTTCATTCTGGAGTTGCAGTCTTGCAGATATTTTAGTCCTTGCATTATGCATCGCTCTCAGTGCAATGTTAAATGTTAAATTACAGGTTATATGTGTTTTATGAACATTGAAAACATACAAATAACAAAACAAACTATGAGCGAGTCGTGACGACAGTGAAGGACAGGCCTGGACTTTACGTTGTGTTTCTGTTTTATGTGACCGCAGTCGTCCGTGAGGGGCCGCTGCCTTTACTCTCGTTTTGTGTTTGTTCATTTTATTATTAAAAGTCTTTGATTGTTCGCCAGTTTCCGCCTCCTTCTTCCCACAACAACGAACTGTGTTACAACATGCTTCATGAAATATTACCAAAATATCTTCAATAAATACAAATCTGATGTCTGTTTTTTAATCCCTAATGTAGCCTAATGGAAATGATTCTTTATCACTCTAGTGTTAGTAATGTTAGAGACGAGTCACTCTAGTTCTCTAGTGCTTTAGTTTCTCATCAGGAGCAGATCCTGTTCATGAGATGCAGAACTATAGCAGACTGAACATGATGCTTTACACAAGCGACATTATAGATAAAGCACTTAAAAACAAGACATTTCAGTTATTTATACACATGCAATAATTGAGTGTATTACCTGTGTTACAGATGAGGAGAAGGATGAAGGATGTAAGCAGATGATCTACTGCCATTGTAACAAACATCAAGATGGCTGAAGTTGTATTCTTAAAACAGTAAGTTGAATATGTGAGAAATGACACCCATGTAGCCTCATTATAACTCTCTCACCACAAACAGCTCAGTTAAGCATGCGTTTAATAACAGTCAGTCACACAGTTTCACACTGATCTCTGAGAAACAGCTTTTCCATATTGATGAGACAAGAAATGATGAAACTTGAACCAGCCACAGAAAACAGACTATATGGAAAACACATACACGCATGTTGTGATTAGCATTGGTTATACTACTACTACATGCACATCTTACATTAACATTAAGAGGTAATGTTACATTACATCAACACTCCCAATGTGTGTGCTCTTGGTTAAATGAAGAGGTCATGTCACATGAGCCAGGCATTAGTTTATATGAAGTTAATTAATTACTCAATACTAACTATATATTTTAATTGTTTTTCTCCATTTAATTGTTTTTCTGAATAATGAGGATATTCTCATTATTCATTCTCCTTACACTAACACATGTAATGAAGTATGTAATGTGAACTATGCAATCACTTAGACTAATTAGACTAAATTACATTTTAAAATACATAATCAGATTACAATTACATATTTGCGTTAACTCTGAAGAAAAAAGAAACAAACAGATAAAACAATGTTTTGACAGTTTGGTATCATTCCTCAGTTAGGAATGAGAACACAGAGGGATTAATCTACGCAACTCCTACAAGAAAACACCTGCTGAAGTGGCAATAAGCTTCTCATTGTATATGCGATATACAGTAAATCCCAAAAAAGTGAAATTTTGTATGTGCATGATTCCGATAAAGTTTCTGCTGTTGGTATTAAAGTTAAATGTCGTGTAATAATATCTTGGGGTCGATATTTGGAGATTACGTTCAGAATGTCTTCATTTCAATTTTCAGCCAAGGTTAGATTAAACTAAAAAGATATATATCAGGAGGGCATATCACACCTGGTTTACCCTGCTCTTTCCCTATACTGATATAAAAAAAAAATTGAATTGTTAATTTTTCTTTTTTTGGTCTGATTTTCATTCTAATGATGTTATTCCTGATTATACTATATTATTACTTTGTCTTCTGGGTAATTTTCAACTTCACAAAGTCAGAACCATTTACTGTAATCCACATTTTAGAGTTCTCCTCTGAGTCTCTTTTTAATTCCTTTAAGAAAATGTCAAAACCTTGAAAACCCATAAGGTGTGTTTGACATCAACTGCGCCTTGCTTTATGTGATACTCTAAATGGAAAATGGTGGTCTATGATATTTATTATAATTCATGCGTTTATTAATCAATAATCCTACAAGTTACCTGTAGTCCATAAAGGCTTGAGTGAAATCATTCCATTTAGTATTCCCATATCTTCAGTTAGGCTAAATACTGGAAACTGAATATATGACTGTATAAGTCATAGAATATATATTTTAGATGAATCTCTTTTATTGGGATTCCACTTTGTCTGTCATTGTTTATTGAATTATTAATGAACTAAATATTTAAAAGAATTTTAAATAAAAGAATGTCAAATACTAAATCAACTATTCATGACCCTTTAAAATAGATAAATAATAAGAATGTCAGATCTCGGGTTGAGGATCCAAACGCAGTATTTATTAACAGGGTAGTCCATAATTGTAATCCAAATTCAGGCAAAGGTCATACACAAATACATAGATATACATAGATGCCTCATTAGCGGCTGTTTCAGTGAGCCGCGATACATAAGCCGTCTGCCATACTGGAAGACTGTGAACATTCGAGAGCAAGTTGAATGAGCGTCGACAACCGTAGTTGGAAGCATGCATGAATATCTATATATGAAATAGACTTCAGCAGATGATTTAGCTAAATTAACAATACAACAAGAAAAAGGCATCAGCTGACATGACTTTAAAAAAAGTTACCACCTATTAAAAACATTTAATATTGAGTTAGTAGGCTACATATAAAGGTTATCCCATTTCTTTGGGAATTTACATCTTGACGGTTTCACAACCAGAAGCTGCACAATGTTGTGACATCATTTACTGTGAGTGACGACACGCTGACCGTTGCAAGATGGCGGGCACGCATACGTGCATGGAGTGGTCGAACTTGGCATCTACCAATACATATCTATAAGTTCAGGGCTGAGGCAAACAGAGAAATCCAAAATAACCTATATAGAAAAGAGCAGGCAAAGAATCAAAAGAATCAGGAGATGGGAGATGGTACTGAACAAGAGGGGAGTGTTGGACAACCAGCAGGGCACTCCAGCTGGTGATCATGTTACCCTGTATGTAATTAAACAGGTTAGTCCCAGATATTAACATACACTATATGGACAAAAGTATTGTGACACCTGACTATTACACCAACAGGGACTGTAATGACATCACATTCTAAATACATAGACGTTAATTTGGATATTATCCTGCCTTTGCAGCTACAGCAGTTTCCACTCTTCTGGGAAGGCTTTCCACAAATTTTGGAGTGTTGCTATGGGAGTTTTTTCCGTACGAAATTGGAGGCAGTGTCCGAAATATATTGATATGCTGAAGCACTGAAGACTTCCCTTCACTGGACGTAAGGGGTCTAGCACAACCCCTAAAAAACATCCACATACCATTATACTTCCTCCAAACTTTACAGTTGGCACAATGCAGTCAGGCAAGTACCGTTCTCCTGGCATCCATCAAACTCAGACTCATCCATCAGACTGCCTAACTCCACAGAACAGTGTGCTTTACACCACTCCATCCAACGCTTGACATTGTACTTGGTGATGTGAGGCTTGCAGCTGCTCAGCCATGGAAACACATTTCATGAAAATCCCACCGCTGTTTTTGTTTTAATACCAGAGGAAGTTTGGAACTTGTCAGCTATGGAATCAGCATAGGTCGGCGACTTTAATGCACCACACGCCTCAGCACTCGGTGACCCCACTGTGACTTTACATGGTCTTCCTCTTCATGGCGGAGTTGCTGCTGTTTCTAAATGCGTCCACTTTCCAATAATACCACTAACTGTACACTTGACTGTGGAATATCTGGTGAGGATGAAATTTCATAAACTGACTTATTGACAGTACCACACTTGAATTCACTGAGCGACCCATTTTTCACAAATGTTTGTAAATGCAGTCTGCATGGTGCTTCATTTTATACACCTGTGGCAATGGGTCTGATTGAAACACATAAATTTAATAAGGGTTTGTCCCAATTCTTTTGACCATAATATCTAGTTTCATGCAGTCACACTCAATGAAGAGTGTGATTGCATGAAACTATGTTAAAGTCACATAAGGGAATCAGAGAAGCACAAGTTCATAACATCTGCAGTCACTGACTGAAGTTCATTCACAACAGTAAGAGTATCTGTACACTTCCTCAAGAGTTAAATCAAGACGTTAAGCTCCGTTTGTGAGTCCAGTCAGTCATCAGTCTTTATGCTTTAACATTCATGAGCAGATGAAGGTGTTTGGTGTCCTACTGTACGGTAGGTGATGGTGGTCCAGGTATCTCCTGTCATCTTCTGCATTAGACTCTGAAAAGAAATCAAACAAACCATCACTGATCATCACAGAATATGAAACATAGTAAATACAGTAGTGGAGTTACATATGACACTTAAGCTTCAAAGCGCGTATCGAGTACGCAGTGAAATTTCTCATGAAGCTCAGTTCCGGAGTGCGTATTGTTTTCAGAGAAACACGTGATCAACGATAAACAAACACTTTCTTTCCAGTCACGTGAATGCTTCACTTTGCGTGTCGGAATATTTGAATCCTGACCACCCCTCTACAGCTTTTTGGAAGTTTAAGTCCATTTACTATTTTTTATTTTTTTATTTATAAATAAGCATATGGCCTATGTTACATGATCATATATTCTGCCATATAAACAGCATAGAAACCATAAAATAATTAGACCACCATTTACTTGCATCAAGCAGCTCTGTTGGTTTTTTTATAATTAGTATATAATTGTTACATTTAATTTATTGCCACACTTTAATATGTGAATTATAATATCAGAAAAATATTCCGGGTTTATGGCTGCCGTAAATTTGACACTCTTGACACTGGTAATAATCAGGGGAAAGCCTCAGTGCTTCATGAGGCTTCATTTGAGAAAATAGAAAGAATCAGAAACACAATTGTAAATGTACAATCTTTAATGGTGTCTTATGATTCAGCCTCAATTATCGCCCCTCAAGAAAAACTACAGCGCTTTACAACTATAGGACAGGAGGAGCTAAATAAACTTATCATTGCATCTAAACCAACAACATGTTTATTAGATCCAATACCAACTAAACTACTGAAAGAAGTGTTACCTGTAGTGGAAGAGCCTCTCCTCAATATTATTAACTCATCTTTATCTTTAGGTCATGTTCCAAGAACATTCAAGTTGGCAGTTATAAAACCTCTTATTAAGAAACCACAATTAGATCTTAATAATCTAGTAAATTACAGACCCATTTCAAATTTACCATTTATGTCTAAAATACTAGAAAAAGTTGTGTCCGCTCAACTGGGCTCTTTCTTGCAAGAAAATGACATCTATGAAAAGTTTCAGTCTGGATTCAGGCCGCATCATAGCACAGAAACTGCGCTCGTTAAAATTACAAATGATTTACTTCTAGCTTCTGACCAAGGCTGTATCTCAATACTAGTTTTACTCGATCTTAGTGCTGCGTTCGATACTATAGATCACACGATACTTTTAGATCGACTACAAAACTACACTGGTGTTCATGGACAGGCATTAAGCTGGTTTAGATCGTACTTATCTGACCGCTACCATTTTGTCTGTTTAAATGGAAAAAAATCGAAGATAACGTCAGTAAACTATGGAGTGCCGCAGGGATCTGTGTTGGGCCCTCTATTATTCTCAATATATATGCTGCCACTTGGTAATATTATAAGAAAACATGGAATTCATTTCCACTGTTATGCTGATGACACTCAATTATATATTTCATCACGACCAGATGAAAACAATAAATTATCTAAATTGACAGAGTGTGTTAAAGATATAAAATACTGGATGACGTGTAATTTTCTGCTATTAAATTCAGATAAAACGGAGGTATTACTTATTGGTCAAAAAAACTGCCCACAAAACCTCTTACAATACAACTTTACTTTAGAAGGATGTCCTGTTACTTTATCCTCTACAGTAAAAGACCTGGGGGTTATATTAGACCGCAGCTTGTCTTTCGAAAGTCATATTTCATATGTTACAAGAACAGCCTTTTTCCACCTTAGAAACATTGCTAAGCTACGTAATATGCTATCAGTTTCTGATGCAGAAAAGTTAGTTCATGCATTCATGACCTCGAGACTAGATTACTGTAATGCTTTATTAGCTGGTTGTCCTGCATCCTCAATAAACAAGCTACAGTTAGTCCAAAATGCAGCTGCTAGAGTTCTTACTAGGTCAAGGAAATATGACCATATAACACCTATTCTATCATCACCACATTGGTTACCTATAAAGTTCCGTATCAATTACAAAGTATTACTAATGACCTATAAAGCCCTAAATGGTTTAGCTCCTGGGTATTTAACGGAACTTCTAACGCCCTACAATCCATTGCGCTCTTTAAGATCACTAAATTCGAGGCTTCTGGTCATTCCTAGGATATCTAAGTCCACTAAAGGAGGGAGGGCATTTTCACATTTAGCTCCTAAACTGTGGAATGGCCTTCCTGATATTGTTCGAGGCTCAGACTCGCTGTCCCAGTTTAAAACTAGATTAAAGACGCATTTCTTTAGCCAAGCATTCACATAATACTTAACTTTTATATTACAGTTGAATCAGATTGAATGCATTATTGCTATGAACAGCAGCTACGCTAATTATTTCCCATCTGCTTTTCTGTTGTAATCTCGGGACGCTAGTCCCGAGGTAAACACAGATTGTCAGCTCCAGTTTGTATCCAGCCTCCCATGGAAACTACAGATGCCCCAACACCCGTGCAGAGACGACTCGAAGCCTGTGAAGAGACGACTCGACGCCTGTGAAGAGACGACTCGACGCCTGTGAAGAGACGACTCGACGCTGGCGATATGTTTATGCCCTAAATTAATGTATGATTAACTAACTGTATTTTTCTATGTACATTTCTGAAATGCACTTTCTGTAAAGCTGCTTTGAAACAATATGTATTGTGAAAAGCGCTATACAAATAAATTTGAATTGAATTGAATTGAATTTGCCCATCCCTGTAATACAGTATTGGGTGATATTGTAACTAGGAAGGAGTGAATTCAATTAAAAGAAATCCAAACCAAAACAGGGAAACACTGGGAAAACAAACATGCACGATAGCCTACATTCAACAATTGACATGAACAAATGAAATACAAGGGCTATATAAGCTAACAAGACACATCTGGGAACAATCAGAATAATCAACAGGGAATAGGCCAACTACAAAGGACTACAAACATGGCACTCGGGACAGGAAGTAACACAAAAAGTCCTAATAAGACATATAAAAGACATGACATTTATTATCTGTGACGTCTGCAGGAATATGAACAGTCATTTGAATCTCACCTCAACATCATCATAGTCTGTATCATCGCTCTGTTTGACACCTGAGAGGTCAGAATGGAAGTTTACTGCACAGATTACAGGTTTGTGTGGAAACATGTTTCTCTGCATTTGATTACTGTCAGATGTTTGATTTCTCTCATCTATTTCTCGAAGTTTAGCGTATCAACATACACACGATGGGCATGGTTTTGCAATTAATACCTGTGACTGTACCTTTATTTGTCTATTAAGTGTTTATATAGTTGAAAAGTGGTTAGGTTTAGGGAAGGGGTGAGTATAAATTAGAATCATTTCTAATTATAGAAAGTATTTATAGAATCATTTCTACTTTTACAAATAAATGCAAAGAATTAAATGCATCTTGATCTGACGCATGAGGCAAACAACTGAAAGAAATGGAGTATCCTGCACATCGAAAAATAAAGGGATACCCTGTGAGTTAAAATGTCACGCAACCCTATTGGTGAATCTAATTTTTGGCTTTGCAATAATCATTTTCAGGTATAAATGTGAGATCAGTTTTTCAGTATATCTGTGATGGACATACCTTTATTATTCTTGCAGCAACAGTAAAGGACCAAACCAGAAAACACTATCACTCCCACAACAATCACAGTTGAGATCAAAATGTAATCAAATGTCAAACTATGGATTGATTCATTCTCTGGAAAGCAAGAGATGAAGAACAGCATTAATCAGCCTATTCAAAGCATATTCACAGTCACTTAATTATCTAATAATATTAGATATTTAACATTGAATATTTAATAACATGCCTCTTACAGTTTGTAAACTAAAATCAGTTTGATTTGTGAAAATAAAGACAATAATGCTCATTGAATGTACACACACACACACACACACACACACACACACACACACACACACACACACACACACGCGCGTCTTTACCTCCACAGAGCTGTGTAATGTTTATTCTGTCTATTTTCCAGCTAACTGGGTTGCTATGGTTACAGATGATGGATTCCTCACTGCAGTCCAGGATGAGAGTGTTGATTTGTGATGTCACTTCCTCTGGAGAGCATCTGTTGTTCTGATAGCTAGAGTTTATCATGAGGTCATGAGCTCTGCATGTGAAGTTCACAGTACAGGAGTCACTGCTGGACCAGTTTGAGTTTACAGTCAGAACAGGAGCATCAACAGCGTCTGAAACACACATTTACTCCAAGATCAGAATCACACTCACAGCCCAGTGATGTAAAATGGTTTAAATGCTTGTTTTGTTGAATAAAGACCACAGTAGTGAAGTGATAAAGTACACATTAAAATCTAAAGATAACATAAAATGAGCTTTCATCTCTACCCAAACATATTTCTTTAACCACATTATTTATCTGTATTCTCTATTTAAACGTCTCCAAGTAAAGGACTCCAATGTTGTTGTTTTTTGCTTTAATTAAAGTTGCAGAAAAACATAATGAATTAAAATGTGCCACAAGCTGGTTTCAATGTGCACATTATATAAAAGTGAAAATTAAACATAAATGACTCTTATGAATTTGTATTTATGCAGGAACACATGAAATCACACAATGAATTGAGTCTCACCTATAACAGATACTCTGTATGCAGCAATACCGTTCTCTGATTGTCCTTTTGTCTTTGCTGTATAGAGTCCAGTGTCTGTCTTCTGCATGTTCTTCAGTGTGAGAGAGAAGGTTTTATCATTGAAATCCACTCTGTCCTTGTAGGAATTATGAGGTTTTACTTCTTTAGTTGCACATATATCTAACTATATTCTCTGATTTATCATTTCTCCAGGATAAAAGATCAAACTCTGGTAGTTCTTGTGTCTGTATATCCAGTTGAACAGAATCTCCCGTCTCCACAAACACAGAGATCTCAGCACTGAACCCTGAGGAGAGAGAAACACAGTTCAGCTTTTGGATTTTACACCTCCATCTTACTCCATCATCAACTCTCACTCCTGTATTTTTTTGAATAAATAAATAAATCATAATAAATAAATCATGTGTAGTTATACACATGTAATAATTGAGTGTATTACCTGTGTTACAGATGAGGAGAAGGATGAAGGATGTAAGCAGATGATCTACTGCCATTGTAACGAACATCAAGATGGCTGAAGTTGTATTCTTAAAACAGGAAGTTGAATATGTTGAAATGACACTCATGTAACCTCATTATAACTCTCTCACCAGCTCAGTTTTTGTCATGATCCTCGGCTGGACAATTAGTAGTTTAGTTATATCAGTTAGATTTAATGATAATGCTTCTAAAAACTAAAAAATAAAGCAGGACATGTTTAAGAAAGATACAGGACAATTTAAGAAAGTTACAGCATTTTAAAAACCTGCATATGATTTTTTTTCTCCTTTTTTATTGAACAGTTCAGTACAAACAATATGGCAATATTATTAAATCTTTACATTAGAACATACAGAACAGGTAATAACCTGCATATGAATGAGACTATAGAAAGTATGAAAATTGAAAACAAACATTGATCTGGACCAGTCACAGAAAATATTCCAGCATCCAACAAAAAACGAATCTAAATGAGTAACTGTATATAAATGTTAAACCCCATTCATAATTCAAGCCACACACAGGTTTAGAAGTGAGAGAGACACTGACGTTTGTAAAGCCCAACTAGAACATTGGCCCAGTTTATCTGGTTAGAATGGCCCTGTTAGCCTCTGCTGGTAGAAGTTATAACTACACCATCTGACTGCAAAAAGCATTTTCCCCACCAATGACAGCCATTCAAAATATCAGTGTAAAAAATAGCAGAATATGGCAAATATCAAATGATGTACTTCAGGGATCCTGCAGTCTTTGAGATGAAGGTTTGTGAGTCCAGTCAGGATAGCTTTCTCTGGGAATTATAGCGCTCATAAGAGAACACCAATTGTTTCAGCTGAAAATTGTTTTTTTCTAAAGTATTATCAAATTTACCTATACTTTACCAGATTAGTGTCACTAACATTTTAAAATCTCATGTTCAACAGAAACGGAACAGAAACAGAAATTCAAACAGCATAAAAATCAATAAACAGTATGATTACAGTACATGAAACTATATATTCAAATGGCATGAGGGAAGCAGAGAAGCACTTGTTCATAATATCTGAGGCAACGGACTGAAGTTCATTGGACTTACAGTAGTATAAGATATTCTGTACACTTCTACAAGAGTCCTGAAGTCTGGGAGTAAATCAAGACTTTAAGCTCCATTTGTGAGTCCAGTCAATCCAAAAAATATTTTTATGCTTTAACATTCATGAGCAGATGAAGGTGTTTGGTGTCCTACTATACAGTAGGTGATGGTGGTCCAGGTATCTCCTGTCATCTTCTGCGTCAGAGTCTGAAAAGAAATAAATCAAACCATCACAAAATGAGAAACAGTTAATATTCAGTATTGGGTCACATGACATTTATTATCTGTGACGTCTGCAGGAATATGAACAGTCATTTGAATCTCACCTCAACATCATCATAGTCTGTATCATCACTCTGTTTGACACCTGAGAGGTCAGAATGGAAGTTTACTGCACAGATTACAGGTTTGTGTGGAAACATGTTTCTCTGCATTTGATTACTGTCAGATGTTTGATTTCTCTCATGTCTCAGACTGACAGCCTACAAGTTTAATATTGACCAGAGTTCTGGATTCACTAAACAGCTCTTAGTAATATAATTTTTTTGTAGTATCTCCTTAGAATTTCATAAAGAGTTAAAAAGTGTATGAAATTTAAAAAAATTAGTTGAGTATTTATTGCCAGCAGCAAATATTTAGTGAAGTCAGAATTGTAGTCAAGATTTGAGAAGAAATATTTAGAAACAGGATCATTTTGTGTATTTAAGGGATTTGCAAGGAATATTTTATGCGGTGAAACAGAAGGAAAATAAACTATAAACATACAATATGGCCAGACAAAACTAGACAATGATTTATCTTGGCTTAATATCTTACAAATGTTTAGACTGTGCAGTAATCATGTGTTGTTTCTCTATATAAACCTTATTGCTTATGTTCCCCTTTAATAATTTCCATATTCCAACATTCTTTAGCTACTAAAGATTAAATTATTTAGGTATAAATATCAGTTTTTTAATATTTGTGAGATGGATATACCTTTATTATTCTTGCAGCAACAGTAAAGGAGCAAACCAGAAAACACTATCACTATCACTCCCACAACACCAAACACAATAAACATAAGAATTAACGAATTAAAAGATGATGTATGGGGAGTTTCGATTTGTAGTGTTTCATTATCTGGAAAGTAAAAGATGAAGAACATAATAATTAGTCTATAGTAAGTAGCCTTGATTTGTGAGATCAAATTAAAATCAGATATTTACCTCTACAGAGTTGTTTTATATGTATTCTGTCTTCCTTCCAGCTGACAGTGTTGCTATGGTTACAGATGATGGATTCCTCACTACAGTCCAGGATGAGAGTGTTGATTTGTGATGTCACTTCCTCTGGAGAGCATCTGCCATATTTAAAAATGGAGCTGAGTGTGAGGTCATGACCTCTACATGTAAAACTAAAAGTAACACAGGAATCACTGGACCAGATTGAGTTTACAGTCAGAACAGGAGCTTCCACAGCGTCTGAAACACACATTTACTCCAAGATCAGAATCACACTCACAATTTAACAGCCCATTGATTTAAAAAAAGTTTAAACATTAATTAATGCCGTATAAATATCACAGTAGAGATGCAGTATACATTCAAATCTAAAGACAACATAAAGAATAAACACAACCCAACAATATTTCTTTAACCACATTTATCTGTATTCTTTATTTAAAACGTAAATAAACGAGTAAAAATCAATAAAGTAAAAAAAATGTGCTACAAGCTTATATGTGCACACTATATAAAAGTGAGAAATTAAATGACTCTTATGAATTGTCTTTTATGCAGGAACACATGAAATCACACTCACCTATAACAGATACTCTGTATGCAGCAATATTGTTCTCTGATTCTCCTCTTGCTATTGCTGTATAGAGTCCAGTGTCTGTCTTCTGCATGTTCTTCAGTGTGAGAGAGAGGGTTTCATCATTGAAATCCACTCTGTCCTTGTAGGAATTATGAGGTTTTACTTCTTTAGTTGCACTTATATATCTAACTATATTCTCTGATTTATCATTTATCCAGGATAAAAGATCAAACTCTGGTAGTTCTTGTGTCTGTATATCCAGTTGAACAGAATCTCCCGTCTTCACAAACACAGAGATCTCAGCACTGAACCCTGAGGAGAGAGAAACACACTGTTTTGTTAAGCATCTCACGCTCTGTGTTCAAGAGTTGATCAAAACTACTGTTTCTATTCTGGAGTTGCAGTCTTGCAGATATTTTAGTCCTTGCATTATGCATCGCTCTCAGTGCAATGTTAAATGTTAAATTACAGGTTATATGTGTTTTATGAACATTGAAAACATACAAATAACAAAACAAACTATGAGCGAGTCGTGACGACAGTGAAGGACAGGCCTGGACTTTACGTTGTGTTTCTGTTTTATTGTGTGACCGCAGTCGTCCGTGAGGGGCCGCTGCCTTTACTCTCGTTTTGTGTTTGTTCATTTTATTATTAAAAGTCTTTGATCGTTCGCCAGTTTCCGCCTCCTTCTTCCCACAACAACGAACTGTGTTACAACATGCTTCATGAAATATTACCAAAATATCTTCAATAAATACAAATCTGATGTCTGTTTTTTAATCCCTAATGTAGCCTAATGGAAATGATTCTTTATCACTCTAGTGTTAGTAATGTTAGAGACGAGTCACTCTAGTTCTCTAGTGCTTTAGTTTCTCATCAGGAGCAGATCCTGTTCATGAGATGCAGAACTATAGCAGACTGAACATGATGCTTTATACAAGCGACATTATAGATAAAGCACTTGAAAACAAGACATTTCAGTTAGTTATACACATGCAATAATAGAGTGTATTACCTGTGTTACAGATGAGGAGAAGGATGAAGGATGTAAGCAGATGATCTACTGCCATTGTAACAAACATCAAGATGGCTGAAGTTGTATTCTTAAAACAGGAAGTTGAATATGTTGAAATGACACTCATGTAGCCTCATTATTCTCTCGCCACAAACAGCTCAGTTAAGCATGCGTTTAAAAACCGTCTCACAGTTTCACACTGATCTCTGAGAAACAGCTTTTCCATATTGATGAGACTAGAAATGATGAAACTTGAACCAGCCACAGAAAACAGACTATATGGAAAAATACACATACAAGCATGTTGTGAATAGCATTGGTTCTGTACTACTACACACCTTACATTAACATTAAGAGGTAATGTTACATTACATCAACACTCCAAATGTGTGTGCTCTAACTTGGATGGCTTAAATGCAGAGGACAAATTCACTGTAAAAAGTGAACAGTTGGATCAACTTAAAAAAATTACTTCAATTGGTAACACCCTAAAGAAATTAAGTTTTCTCAACTTAAATTATCACGTTTTTCACGATAAAATGTGATAATTTAAGTTGAGAAAACTTAATTTCATTTGGTGTTACCAATTGAAGTAATTTTTTTAAGTTGATTCAACTGTTCACTTTTTACAGTGTTCCAAGTATGGGTCACCACCTTCTCATAGATGCGATATTTCCAAGTATGCTTGTCACTGTACTCTCCCAGCTAGCACAAATATGTTTTAAGAACGCTTTGCTAACTTTCCCATTAAGTTATGAAAACACTATTTTTGAATGTTCTCTGAACGTTAAAAATGTCCGTTAAAGTTTTTCAAATGTTATTTTTTCTTGGTTATGCGAATGTTAAGGGAACATTCAATTTAATTTTTTTGCAAACATTATGGGAATGTTAGTTTTGAATGTTCTCAGAACATTCTGAAAGAAGAAGTAGCATTTAAAAATCGTTTAAAAATACGAACCTCCAGCTAAAATAATTCAGAAAAAGCTATAGAGCTAGATAGTGTTTTTGTGCTAATGTTTTGAGAACATTATTAAAGACCAGATAACTCTAAGAAAACAGTTATTAATATTAGGCTACTAGAAGAGTGTTTGTTCATAATTTTTATGTCCTCTCATAATATTTCTCTCTCTTCTCTCTCTTTGTCATAATTCCTACAATTAATAATGTTCAGTTTCACTCTGTCCACACCATTCACACAACCCTTGGATGTTTAGATATTAGATGAAGCGTTTTCTTTAGACCGTATGCTCCAATCTTAATCTTGAGATGCTACTACTTATACCTCTCCCAACTTTTCCTTGTATTGAAAATAATTTTAATTATTTAAATTATTAAATAACTTAAATGTCTCCCTTTGATTTCATTACTCCAATCTGTTGCCATTTTAATAGCATTTTTTTTTTTTATCTCTGTCATATGGAATTTCAATTTCTAACATTTCTTCTTCCACTGCTTCTTTTTCACTGTTAGCTGGGATCTAGACTGTAAGACTAGACAGACAAAACATAAGAAACAGCATCACATCCAGTTGAATGAATAAATGGAAGGAAATACACTCTTACCAAACTAATTTTAAAATCTGACCCTGTGAAGCAAGACTAGAATTAAAGCAATCGAATTAGATTATTATTTATTAAAAGTTATACTTTTCTGAAATCAAACACTAATATACAGGACAACCATAACCATTTAAGTGAAAACCATAGAAAACACTTTTAAGGTAAATTACTTTTAGCGGGTTTTCGTTCTTTGTGATATTTTAGTGTTGTGTTTGTCAAGTTATTATAGTGTAGTGTAGTACCGTGTGACATTTAAATTAATAATGTATTAATTTAAATGAATAGTGTATTTTACATTTTTTTAACGAAAGTTCAAATTAAAATGACGAAGAAACAGCGAGCCGTCATTCCGCCTCAAACAGGACCTCAGATGAGGAGCTCTATATATCGCCTGCTTGAAATTATACGAATATTTGTATAAAGCTTGAACAATAATAAACATGCATATTTCCCAATATATTTATATAAATAAGATTTATTATTTCATCTGAACGATTATCACATCGTATATACAAGTATTACCAACATTATCTATCTAACAGTAACGTTACCTATTTACGCGACGCGGCGCGGTCAGGACCTGAAAACATGGGATCGAAGAAGCATCGTAGGAGCCGATCGCGGTCTTGCTCTCAAGAAAGATCCCGCAGACATGTCCGTTCGCCAGAGGACAGACAAAGTCGGAACCGCTCTCCTGTGAAGGGTTCTCGCAGACGAGGGCGGTCTGAAAGCGGCGGCTCCAGGAGCAGCGGAGGTTCCGCAGGCCCGAGCCGACACAGAGGCAGGGAGTCCGGCCACTCCAGCGACTCTGACCGCGATCATAGAGACAGAAGAGCTCGATCACACGGAAGATCAAAAGACAGAGACAGGTACTTAAAAACATAGACACAAATAATCAAACTAACGTTATTCTGTAGGAATTTCAGTTTGTCTGTTAGGAGGGGTGTAAAAAAAACAGTTTAAATGATATCAAACAGTATAACGTTAGTACTATAATAACGAGTGGAAACACGTAATAATGTAACGTAATAGGCAAGCCAATGCGAGTTTATTTATATAGCACGTTTCATTCACCATGGTAATTCAATTGTTTTTAAAAGGAAAAAGTAATAATACAAAGGCTACTAAAAAAAATACAATAGCTATAAAGTAAGAAGTTGAAGAAAATAATAAATTAATTAAAATGGTATACTTAAAAGGAATATGAGGGATAATAGAAACTAAATATTTTCCAAATAATATTTTAGACATTTATAATACAATTTTTTTTAACAGTGTAAATTGAGTCTTTATACAATAAACCAGGTATAAACCTTTTAAATTTCAAAGTCGGCATGCAACGGAAGTTGTAATATACTTTTTCTTTTTCATTGCGATGTATATCTGAGTGAAATGGCTTATTGAATATGGACTTAATTTAGTCTGTCGGTTGATTTGATGGTTGTGGTTTGCTATTGGTGGATAAACATCATCAGAGATGCCGATGCAAGAGAGAGGGGACGTTACTTTGATTAAATATTATGAGGCCACATGAATTATAAAACAAATAATGATGTGCAGTGTGCACTGAGAAATTAATAGTGATTTTATAAATAAATAAATAGTGAATTTTGATTTCATGGTGACTTTATAATGGGTGTCCTTCATACAAGGATGATCATATCCAAAAAACTGAAAACTCGTGATTGTGATTGCAAGTGTTCTAACAGTTTTTATTATTATTATTTATTGTTTTAGCTCTTCAGGTGATAATCACAATGACCATAAGAAACATAAGATGAAGATGAAACACAATGATGAAAAGGGCAGCAGGAGGAGGAGAAGCTCGTCGCGCTCCAGCACAGACTCCAGCGTGGAGCGCGAACGAGAGAGGAGGAGACGACAGAGCAGGAGTCCCAGCCGGGAGAGAGGGAGGAGAAAGAGTAAAGAGAGGGAACGAGACAGACGTAGACGCTCGGAATCCAGATCCTCGAGTTCCTCTTGCTCCTCCGTCGACTCCGATCAGGGGGGAAAGACGGCACAGGGTCCATCCAATGCCAAAGAAGAGACCAAGAAGAAGAAGGAGATGATGAAAGCGCTGGAGACCCCAGAGGAGAAGAGAGCCAGGCGTCTGGCCAAGAAAGAGGCCAAAGAGAGGAAGAAGAGAGAGAAGATGGGCTGGAGTGAAGAGTACATGGGCTACACCAACGCCGACAATCCGTTTGGAGACAACAACCTGCTCGGCACGTTCAAATGGCAGAAGGTGAGGGAGATGCTTGAGAGCAGAGGTCAAATGCTGAGGGTGGAAACGTGACCTTTTGATCACGTTACGGCGAAACAAAACAATATTTACCTCAAAACATGCCATGATACGATTCAAGGGCCTGTGATAGATATCAGTTATGATATTACGCGTTAGGACTGGTTATTGACAGAAATTTCACAATTTGATTCTATTTCGATTCACAAGCTTGTGATTCGATACAGATTATTTTGGATATTTCAGGTACATTACATAGCAAATTTTCTTACAAAAAAAAAACTGCTGTGAACTAGTTGGTACTACATGACTATAATAATGAAGGTTAAAATTGACTGATTTGTGTACAAACACTTAAATGAAGGACATTTTTAGTATAACAAAGTTATAATACTAACTTTATAATTACACAATTACGTTTTGACTCCAATTCGTTTTCTTAAATATAAACTTTTAAGTGATTGTCCTAAAAACTCTTTGCTTGATCTGAGGAGGCAACAGCGATCTGTTACGCCACATTAAAGAGCACCAAAACGGTATTGTTAGAATTTTTACATAAAATTGACAGAATTTGAAATCTGAGACTTCGTTTCATATCAAATTTAAAAAGCTTATTGCGAGTTATTGGATGGGAGGCGAGCTACAATGTTCTGTTCATTCATCAGCTAAAAACAGGATCGACTAAAATATAGATTCTTGGGATTTAAGAATTAAAATCAGTTCATAAAAATTAGAATCAATATTTTTTTTACCCAGCCATATTATGTGCCTATTTTATACAGCCAGCATTTTTTACTCACAAATGCAACCAAAATGTAACATTAAACATTTAATTGAACTCCTCTCTGAAAATCCTGCAAATCTTGTATCCCAATTGGGACATCTACAACAAAAAATACACGTATGTAGAATAATTAATTATAGAAAAAATCTAATTACTAATGAGTTTATCAGTCATCTGTTGATGACAGCTCATCATTGATTTGTATAATGAAAACGATTAAGACAGTCTCAAATGTATATTGATTGATACATGATATTGTTAGTCATTTGATTGGTGCATAGATTGATATCGATGTACCGTTACACCACTAAATGCATCTTGATATTGCAGTGATGTTGCTTGAGAAAGTCTGGTTAGGACTAAAGAAATCAAGTTCATTTTTCTGCTGTGTGTGTGTGTGTGTGTGTGTGTGTGTGTGTGTGTGTGTGTGTGTGTGTGTGTGTGTGTGTGTGTGTGTGTGTTTTCAGGCTCTGGAGAAGAAAGGCATCGGGCACTTGTCAGAAAAAAATCTGAAGGAGAGAAATAAACACATCCAGGAGGAAAACCGCAGGGAACTACAGAAGGTGCCAAACGCTTCTGAACACTGACATCATGTTATAGAATTGGGAATTTTTTAGGGAATTTTGATTTCTAAATTGAAAAAGTATTTTTATTTAACATGACTGGAGGCACCATAAACAAATATGTGATCATATTTTAAAATAGTTTAATTAGTCAGAATCAAATATAACATCATGTTCAAAAGGTCAGTAGTTAATTAATTTTCATAATGCGACAACATATCAGTGTTATTTTTTTTATTCATATTTTTGAATTAGTTTTTATTTTAATATTTTCTAAAAATAGTTTAGTATTTTGTTGTGCATTTAGTTTGTCATTTTTATTAGTTTTATATATATAACATATAAAAAAACATATAATAAAACATATATAATTACATATATTATATATAATAATTGTTTTTTTTAATATGTTTTGTATTCATTTTTATTTCAGTTTGAGTTATTTTAGTCCATCAAGTTAAACTAAATGGAAATTAGAAATGTTGTTTTGGCAACTAGCTAAAATAAAATAAGTTTAATTTAAAAAATATTTATTTAATTTTAGTTTATTTCAAGTAACTGAAGTTTTTTTTGCTTTACTGTTTTAGTTTTAGTCAACTATAATAACCCTGCAACATTTGAATCAAACTTTCATGACATTCATAACTACTGATTAATTTCCCTAATGAAATGTTCTCATAATAAATTGTACTGTATTTTTGTACTACCTTTATGTCTATATGTGCATCCAGATTGCTAAAATGAAATAAAAACTGAAGTAAATGTTCGAGACTTGTGTGTTCAGGTGAAGCAGCTGCGCCTGGAGCGAGAGCGGGAGAAATCCATGCGGGAGCAGGAGCTGGAGATGCTGCAGAGGGAGAAAGAGGCGGAACATTTCAAAACATGGGCGGAACAGGAGGACAACTTTCATCTGCACCAGGCCAAACTGAGGTCACGCTCTTCAGATGGCTGATCTTTCGATACATGTGATTGGATCATTTGTAACGTGTTTCTGTGATGTGATGCAGGTCTAAGATTCGTATCCGTGACGGCCGAGCGAAACCCATCGACCTGTTGGCGAAATACATCAGCGCCGAAGATGATGATCTGTCGGTGGAGATGCATGAGCCGTACACCTTCCTCAACGGACTCACCGCCACAGACATGGAGGACCTGCTGGAGGACATCAAGGTGTGTAAGAGAGAGAAACAATCGTTTAACACTTGACTGGTTCAGACATTACATTAAAATGTAAAGTAACCGTACTTCTTACATCACTTCATGGTGATTTTGGTCATAGTCGTGGTTTTAACTGCTGTGTTACTGGCTGCAGGTGTACATGGAGCTGGAACAGGGCAAGAACGTGGATTTCTGGAGGGACATGACCACCATTACTGAAGACGAAATCAGCAAACTGCGCAAAATGGAGACGTCAGGGAAAGGGCCAGGTGATGTGATGACCTTCGCTATCATATTTACATCCTGTTTACTTTACAGTTGATTCGTTTCAGAGTAAATATGTGACCCTGGATCACAAAACCAGTCACATGTCGCACGGGTATATTTGTGGCAATAGCCAACAAAACATTGTATTGGTCAAAATTATCGATTTTTCTTTAAAGCCAAAAATCATTAGGATATTAAGTGAAGATCATGTTCCATGAAGATATTTTGTAAATTTCCTACCGTAAATATATAAAACATTTATTTTTGTGAGTGAATGCAGCACAATCGCCAACATAAATGGACAACTTTAAAGGCGATTTTCTCAATGTTTCGATTTTTTTGCATCCTCAGATTCCAGATTTTCAAATAGTTGTATCTCAGCCACATATTGTCCAAATAAATGTTCACTATGTTAGTAACTTTAATTTATGCTATCAATAAATTTGTATAGTTTTTGTTCAAGATTGTATTTACGCTACTATTCAAAAGTTTAAATTAAATTGATCAAAAGTAGCAATAAAGCAATAAATAAAACATTTATAATGTTACAAAAGATTTCTATTTCAAATAAATGCTGTTCTTTTGACCTTTCTATTCATCAAAGTATTAAGCAGCACAACTGTTTTAAACATTGATAATAATCAGAAATATTTCTTGAGCATCAAATCATCATACTGTATTAGAATGATTTCTGAAGGATCATGTGACACTGATGACGTGAGTAACGATGCTGAAAATTCAGCTTTGATCACAAGAATAAATTACATTTTCTGTTCAAATAGAAAAGGTATTTTAAATTATAATAATATTTAACAACATTACAGTATTTTTGATCAAATAAAATGCAGCCTTGGTGAGCAAAAGAGACTTATTTCAAAAAACATACCAATCCCAAACTTTTGAATTGTAGGGTATATTTTTATTGTATTGTAGTTTATTCATTATTTATTTGTCATTATTATTATTATTATTATTATTATTATTATAGTTTTTCATACAGTAGTGGACAAATATTTTTAATGACCCTGCAAGTTCGATTAAACCATCAAAATTTATATTTTAAATTATTTTAATAACACTAAAGTAGTTAAGGTATTTATCTGACAAAATTATTTGGCAAAAAAGGTGTACTACAACTACAGGTTTTATTTTACTATGCAAAAACAAAAAGCTCACAGGAAAAAGCATATGTTGACTAAAACAATCAGTTATTAATATTCATTGGTTCTCGCTTGCTTTTGCATGTGTTCATAATTTCTTTGTATGTCAGCCTGGCCAAAAATTGTCACGTTTCATATCACAAATAAAATGATTAACTCCAAGCACAACTCTTGAACACTTTTTGAATAATATTTGAATAAAGTGTGAAGATGTCAATTTTCCTAGTCCAGCCGTCACTTTTGGCTACTATCTACAGTTCTCTCTAAATAACTGCAGTGAACTCAAATTAAATATGTTAAATGAAACCTGTGAGGTTATATAGCTTTCTACAACACTTCTCATAATTTAGTACATTTAGTAATGAAAGTCATCCATCTCTGATTTGGGTTTTTGATTCAGGTGACCGGCGTGAGGGCATAAACACATCTGTCAGCACAGATGTGCAGAGCGTGTTTAAAGGGAAGACTTACAGTCAGCTTCAGGCTCTTTATATGAACATCGAGAGTAAGATCCAGGCCGGAGGCTCCAACCTGGACATCGGCTACTGGGAGAGTCTCCTGCAGCAGGTGCGGGTCTACATGGCACGGGCCAGGTGCGTATCCCAGCAGAACTGTCCTGGGGATTTTGCCAGTATTTAGCGTTCAGCAATGTCTTAAAATAAGGGCCTGTGTGTGTTTGTGAAGGCTGAGAGAGCGCCATCAGGACGTCCTGCGGCAGAAGCTGTATAAACTCAAGCAGGAACAGGGTGTGGAGAGTGAACCGCTTTTCCCCATCATCAAAGAGGAGCCGGAGAATGAGCGGCCCATGTGAGTGATTTCATTTCTACCTGAACGTTCAGACTTACAAGTGCTAATTTATTTAAAGAGACGTTTGGATTGAAAATTCAAAATAGCTATGCTTCCAAGATGGAAAAATTAAATAAATTGGAACCTGCTGATTTAAATATGCAACAGAAAGGCCATGTGACTATGTAGTACGCTATGTTGTCATTCTGCACACTGTTTCACATATAATTAAAAAAAAATGATATGCATTATACAGTATATACTAAAGCTGCATGATTAAGTGTGAAAAGATTACAATCTCTTATTCCTAAAAGACAATGATAACCCTTTGACGAGTACGATCACAGTGAACATTCAGATCTGGGTTCTGATCCAGAGAGAGCAGTTGTCATGTACTGGGATGAAACAGCTTCACACACAGTCTTTTCAACCACACAGTGTCATTATTTCTGTGTTACAAATATTCATCTTATAACAGAAGTACTGGGATTAAAGTTTATATTTCACATATAAACACTGATGTCTTCCGACTTTCGAATCTGAATGTTATTTTTAGACTAATTTGAACTGGAGAAAAATACTATATAACTGTATTTTTTAAGATGGAAACATTAAACATGCAACTTTGTGAGGTCACAACTAAGTAGTTTACTACAATTTTAAATGATTATTATTGCATTCTGAATTCTATTTCATTTATTATTATTTTTTAAATGGTATGCATTATACATTATGTACTTCTTACTAGTAGTATGCTAATATTCCTGGGTTTCCATGATGATAGAAAACCTGGAAATATCAGGGAATTTGTATTATAATTATTAAATTTGGGCCTGAAAATATCATGGACACAATTATCTAGTTACTCAGCTCTAAATAACTGAAAATTATAGTTCTAAAATAACTCTAAAATATGTCAACCTGAAATTGCACTATAAAATGCTTTATATATATATATGATATATATGATCTAATCACAAATAAAAGAAACTATATTAAAAAAAAGTCAGAAAAATTCAATAAAACGTTTGATTTGTCCATTCTGTTACCCAGTAGCCCTAGAGAGGCGGAGTCTGCAGATGAAGAAGCGGGCAGCTCTCAGCAAGGTGCCAACTTGGAGAAAGAGGAGGGGAGACAGACCAAGAGGAAGGATGGAGAAGAGGGTGAGCGGTCAGGAAGAAGCAGTCCTGAGGAGAAGAAGGGAGATGGAGAGGAGGGAGAGAAAGATGAAGCAGCGGAGTCTGTGTTAACAGAGGAGGATCTGATCCAGCAGAGTCAGGCTGAGTACGACTCCGGCCGCTACAGTCCCACACTCCTTCAGCCCTCCGAGTTACCGCTGGACACACACATCATGAAAGTGGAGGAGGACCTGCAGAGACTCCTGCTGGCCCGGAGACAGCTGCAGGTGACAGGTGCGTATCGCATCATAGACCGTACTGACATTACACACACCACGTTCACTACCAGAATTGTATCAGGAAAAAAAAGTCAAATGTGAACGTTTAAAGTTGAAAATAAGCATGCACTTACATTGTTTGAAAGAACTTATGGTCAGTGTATTGAAGGTTATTTCTTTTTTAAATTGGCTTCCTATTCTATCTCCTCACTGTTTTTTTTGTTGCTTTTTCCAACAAAAAAGGGCAAAAAAAAAGGTTTTCTGCACGTAATTTCAACTTCTGCCACTGGGAGGCGCATTATGTCCCGTCCCACCCCGCCTCTGTACAGGCCACTTTGAATTTGTGAGGGTGGTAAAAAAAAATATGTAGCAAACTGTTTACATTTTATTTGAGGTTACAAACCGCAGAAAAGCAGGAAATAGACTCAGGGAGGCACTTAATGAGCTTCACTAATGGGCTGATGGTTACAGAACATGTCTTGACTTGATATCTTCAGGTTGTCATCCCAAAGTATCATGCATGGCTCTTTGATCCATGGTATGCATGCATGGCTCTCACTTGTCAAGCAGGTTCGGTTGAGCTTCTGTTTATGTTTGCTGATCAGTGTTTAAATATGAACAAAAGCGTAAATTCAATCTGAAAAATCAACCCTTGAGTTATTTTGTAGACCTGTAATTACAGAAAATGAATCACCATGTGTCACCAGAATTTAACAGTCTTGTAGTATAAGGGACCGTAAAGATCTTTAACTGATAGGAGCATTAAACTAGCTTATTAAGAGTTCACATTTGCCTTCTGTTAAGATTTACTCATGCTAAAACGTTTGTCTTTTTCTTGAACAGGTGATGCAAATGAAAGTGCGGAGGATGCATTTGTGCGTCGCGCTAAAGAGGGAATGAGTGGCGACGAGGCCCAGTTCAGTGTCGAAATGCCTTTGACTGGAAAAATGTACCTGTGGGCCGACAAATACCGCCCGCGCAAGCCCCGCTTCTTCAACCGCGTTCACACCGGCTTCGAGTGGAACAAATACAACCAGACGCATTACGACTTCGACAACCCGCCGCCCAAGATCGTCCAGGGCTACAAGTTCAACATCTTCTACCCCGATCTCATCGACAAACGCTCAACTCCACAGTACTTCCTCGAGCCCTCAAGCGACAACAAAGACTTTGGAATTCTGCGCTTCCACGCCGGACCGCCGTACGAGGACATCGCCTTCAAGATCGTGAACCGTGAATGGGAGTATTCCCATCGGCATGGCTTCCGCTGCCAGTTCGCCAATGGGATCTTTCAGCTGTGGTTCCACTTTAAGCGGTACCGCTACAGACGGTGAAGAGGAGGATCTGCTAGCGTTTGATTTATATAAGCCAAGTGTTGACTATAGAGAACACTGAACGTTTATTTTCAAATGCTGTAAAATTGGTGTAAATCTAGTACAAACTCTGTTTATTGATGCCACACACATCCCCCGTCAGTGGAAAAACTGGTTTTCGATGGGATAGGACCTAAATACGTGTACTTGACCTTGACATTTTCAGTTTTGCAGGCACTTTGCTTGAATTTGATTCCTTTTTAAAACATGTTAGTTGTTTGTACCTTAAAATTGTTATTCTTTTTCTATTTGTCTTTGAGATGATACATTAAAGGTTGTTTGCTAACTTTTTTGGTGCTCATTTTTTATTCATTTGTTTTTCATTGGCAAAAGGCATTTAAAGTACAAAAATTGTATTAAAGTTAAAAATATTGTTAGCATCTAAAACAAGTTTCTGCTGTACATTCATATATATTAAACATGTAACATGAGCTGCATTAAACTTTGACTAAGATGCAGTCATTTGACACTTGTCTTGGCATCCTGAAGATACAGGAAGTTCATTCTTGTCCATGTGGAATTTCCTTTAAAGGCAACATACATGGGATTGTTGCAACACCCACCACAGGTTTTAACAAGACATCATTTTTTTTAACCCCGAAGGGTTCCCTTAAAACAGGAAAACAACCAATACAATAGTCCTGAAATAGAATCAAAATAGTCTCTTGCCTTAGACTTAAGGGCTCATGTTTTTTATCAGCCGATCCAATCATGTTTACAAGATTCAGAGTAAATAAATGATCACTTATGAGGGAGAACTAATCACTGGATTTGATTCAGTTTGTTTGCGGCACTTACTAGCAAGTAAAGTACGTATTTATTAGCAGAACAGTATTTTTAGCCTTGTTAGGGGCCGTTCACAACAAAATACTTTTTATTCCACCGCACTCCTTTTCCAATGTTTTTCTATTTAAACTTGTGCTAGACTGACGTGTTTTACCATTGTGCTTGTTTTTTTTTTTTTTATCCATGCACAGTCCTTGCAAAAATGCGTTCTGTGTGAATGGCCCTTTAGGCCAGTGAAATAATCAGTATTTATTCATTTTGGACAGGATGCAATTCTTATCACTGAGGCCATTCACACAGAATGTGTTTTCTTTTAACTCGAGTACTGCATTTGTCATGCGCAAGACGCAGCAAAAGATGTTAGCGCTACGTTCAAAGACATCCTTCTAGTGCATGTTAACAGAGAAAAAAAAAAAAAACAATAAAAAAGTGCAGTGTAATGCATAATGCGTTCTGTGTGAACGACCCCTAACTCTTTACATGGCTTTACTGATTTCTGAGAAACTGTTTGTGGATACTCCTTCTGCGTTATTTATAATCTATTTTATAAACCACACGTTTGGTCGCTTGTGTAGGTGCGTGATAAGATGATCATTTCCTGTCTAAGTGGGTTGTTCCAAAAGTATTATAATGGGCCTGTCCAAATACCCACACTTGTGGTCTTTGCACTTGATGACTTGTTTACTACGATGACATATTTCCTGTAAGTGTTCAAGCGGCATGAAGACTGCAAGAATGAAATGTTATATACAATTAATTTAACTTGCACTGGAAAGTTTTCCTCACAATCTTTAGGGCACATGAGTTCTTGAAAATGATGGGATACACTTAGCTTTAAATACCGTTCTGAAGCAGTATTAGAGATGGATTTAGTGTGCTTTAAGGTCAGTCTTGCACACTTATTTCCTATCACGTATATGCATTCTCAAGTGATTAAGATCACAAGTGTGGGTATTGGTATTCACTGCTATAGTTTCAGATAAAAAAAAGTCGGCTGTGCAAATAATTTGGTGTATAGTGAGGAAACAGCAGGGCCATTCGGTTCAACAAAAACCACTAGAGAGTGTATTTGTGTGTATGAGTATATGTGCATGCTGTATGGCTGCTAGTAGCCTATGTGATGTAGTTGTGTATGATTTGGGAATAGGAGAGAGCCTATAAACCGACTCCACAAATGTTCTGGAGCTCGGGAGGTGCTTGTAAGATACTTGGCTCAGCTTGTAATTCCTCTTACATGATGCAAGCCATGACCATATAAGCATCAATGATTGGCGCAATTTCTCTTGACGAAAAAAGTCAAAAACAAAATACTTTTAGGCTATTAAACCAAAAACAATTAGCTTTTTAAATGCTATTTTAAACGCAAGCAACAACATTCATGAGGCAGCTCGACAAATATGATTTGAAATATTGCCAAGCAGTTTGACAGACACTAAAGCTGGTTTTGCATGACTGAAATAGCTGCCTAGTGGCGTTACAAAAATGACCACCAAGTGATTTGACTTTGAAGGGACTTTGGCAGTTCTTTGCCAGTATAAGCTGCAATGTGGACAGGCTTTATGCTAAAAAGTCTGGTTCAGTGTCTTTTTTGTCCGTTGGACATTTGGCATATGGTGGTTGAACGAAGGCATTTAGAATGAAAGGCAATTCATCAAAGACACAAAGTGGGTCAAAACAGCAGTTTAGTCAAGAGTTAGCAGGTGCAAAAGAGGAACCAGCACCTGTGGGCTTGTTCTGCATTTAAATGTTGAACCGTCACATTAGCTGAATTAGCAAGTCTGCATAAAAACGATCTCAGATCTCTGATTCATCATCTATATATTTGAATGAGATCTGAGTCTGACCTGAGGAACCAACCGTGGTTGAGAGTCTGTCTGTTTCTGTGGAACACCTCTGGATGTTTGCATAGTTGTTGTTGCTGTTCATGTTCACTGTTGATGGTGCTACTTGATGATGATGTTGTTGAGCCTGGTTTGCAGAGAACCTCTCATCTCCGCACCTGTTCGTCGTGTCCTTTACCCTACTGTGGCAACACGGCAAAGGTAAATGCCCTTTGTACAGGTTCCAGATTACTAGCATAGCTAGAATTAAAGACAATATCACCACCATAGCCACTAGGGTGTTCTCTTTTTCCTTAACGTCACTGAGGGATGCTGTAGTGCCGGGTCCTGACCACATTTTTAGATCATATGCTTTGTGCTGGACCTCGTATTTCCCCTCGACAGAACTGCAGGTGTAGTGGCCGCTGGCTTCTGCGGAGGCGCTGATGATCATTAGGCTGTCCGAGAGGATCTGGAAGGTGTCTGACGGTCTGATCGGTTGTCCGTTCAGATGCCAGTGAACCTTTGCCAGGTTGGAATAAGGCTGGCACGGCAGCTTCACGGTATTGCCGTGGAAAACCGAGATGTTGTCTGGTTTACTGCCACCTGTAATACAAGGTCTAGATGTAGATTCTACCAAAACATACAGTATAAAGATTTTGGGATATACTGTATTACAATTACCTATTGGTGGACATTGACTGGCGTCACCGTCACTCAAACTCTGAATCATGGTGCTGTGGATGAAAAAATATTACAGCAATCAGTAATATGCCAATATCAATATTTGTAATGGTGTAGACAATGGTGTGCGAAAATATCACTTAAAAATATATACATACATTTTGCATGAACAAATTTTTACATACATTTTTCTGACATTTAAACATTTTCCTATGAAATTTCCATCACCATATTGCATTATATTTATTATATTTGTTTTTTGACCTGGTTCTGTGTGTGCTGTCTATGGTAGAGCAGTGGCCAGTGTTGAGGTCCCAGCCACAGTACGGATCCCTGGCCAGAATGCAGTCCAGACACGCGTGGTACCGCCCACATTCACTAATGGACAGCTGCGCCACGCCCACCTCCGAACCCACGTACAGCTGTTGTTGGGATGACATCACACATAACTTAACATCTCTATAGACAATAATAGAGATTACAATTAGTTTGATTTGTCCCAACTGAACTTACATAACCCAAAATAATCCTTTAGAACAACACATGGCCGACACAGCACCATTTAAAAGTTTAAGGTCAGTAATATATATTTTTTAAAGAAATTAACTTTTATTCAACAAGGATGCATTAAATTGATATTGTTATTTTGTTTAATTTTGTTAATTGTTATTTTGAACGTTCTGTTCATCAAATAATGCATCACAGTTTTCACAAAAATATGAAGCACCACTGTTTTCAACATTGATAATAATAATAATAAATGTTATTTGACCAGCAAATCAGCATATTAGAATGATTTCTGAAGGATCATGTGACACTGAAGACTGGAGTAATGATGCTGAAAATTCAGTTTTGAATCACAGGAATAAATTACATTTTACAATATATTCAAATAGAAAACATTTATTTTTGTTTATAATAATATTTCACAATATTACTGTTATATAATATATTTTTCTAATATATATTTCTAATAAAAATATGCAGCCTTGGCGAACATTAGTGACCTCTTTTAAAAGATTTTTTTTTAATTTTTAAACTTAACTTAAAACTTTTGAACATTAGTGTATACAGAAAATAATTGTTAACTGCTATTTAAGATTTGACTTGGAATGCTATTCAACCCATGACTTTGGCATTGTTGTTTTACCAAATGAGTTACAGGATTAAAACGAGCTTTGCTGACAGAAACAGAGAGAGTATAAAATTGCACGACAAACACAGCTCATGACGTTGCTAAGTGAGAAATAAACACATCGATCTGCTTTTTACCGTGGTGTTGGAAAGTCGCAGTATCTTGATGGGCTCTGAGGGCTCAAAGACCTGAATCTCTTCCATAATAACCATCTCTCCCTCATAATTCACAGCTTTCAGCACTGAACCGCTCTCTGATACGAAACAGAACAGAAAACAATGCTGAAGACAAGACAACAATCTCAGTTAAACACACTTACACAGCTGAAGATGCCTTTAAATGGCTTGAATATATTATTCATCATATCATATTAATTATATTATCTGTATTAGTAATGGTGTAGATAGAAAAATCATTGGGTGAACATCACAAAAATATAAATTATTAATTAAGAATAATTTTGCATAAAGAAAATATTTGTGCATTCATTTTTCTGACAATTAAACATATTTTGTATAACATATTTTAATATATTTTTATATATTTATTTTGAGGGTTTACTAATTTTAAAAAAACAACCTATAGATTAACATAAAGGCATCTTTACTTGTGCCAATGAGCATGACGTGATGGCTGCTCCCGTCCAAGGCAGTCGCTGTGGCCACCACAATTCGAGTGAAAGCAATGCTGCTCTTCACCAGCAGGGCTCGCTTTCCAATGGGCGAGACGGCCTGGTCCAGCAGAGGCTTATCTTTAATGAACTGCAGCGTTTTGTCCGGCAGATCCAGGGTTTTGGTGAAGCCCTTTTCTCTGGCATGATTATCAATGCACTTTAGTGAGAAGAAAAGAGAAAGTTACTGAACTTTGGCATCCAATATTATTGAACGAGTGCCGAACACAATTATTGAACTAGAAGACTCACTGCTCCAGGTCGAGGGTCAGGTAGGTCGGTCGAGTACATCGCCCACTTCACAAACGACGTCTCGACGGTAAAAGGAGCCTTAAACTTGCTCTCTGAGAACACCCTCTTGATGTCTTCAATTTTGTATGCACATACTGCAGAGTACTGAGAGGAGTCTCTGTCGATCAGACACGACACATCAGTTTCAGTGGTTTGTAGCATCAAATCTTTGAAAGTTTGGTTTGAGAGTGCAAGTAATTGAGATATGCTTTAAACAAAATCAAAGAGCTCAAACTTACAATTGTAGAGTAAAAACACCATAAAAGACGCAGGTGGTCCAGTCACCTTGGCACAAGTGGAACATGTCCTGGACCAGAAGAGGCAGGTTAATGTTTTGAACGGGACAGTCAAGCCTCGCTTTTAGAAATGATGTCCATTTCTTTTGCAACGTCCTCTGCCCACCCAAGTCTCCCTGCGTAGGAAAAATTCTATCATTTTGCATAGATGTCATATGTGGTATAGACAGGAAATGCTGTAATGTTTCTTGACATGGGTTAAGCATATAGAAATGACTCCAAGGGAGTTTACCTTGCAGACACGAGCCACCCGAGAGACGTCCACCTTGGTGTATGAATCATATTCCACTGCGGTCTCACTGAAGAACAGATAGATCTTGTCGTCGTCCCCCTCTGGGTTCGATTCTCCCTCCGGGATGTGGGCCATGTAGACAAATTTTGGTTCTTAAATGACAAATTAATAACATATTTCAGTCACAATAAACTTCCTGTCAACTTTTAATGCATTTTTACCCGCACGGGTCAATCTGACTGCAGTAGATGTGAAAGATATGAATAAAAATGATGTTTATTCAGCCAGCGCTCATACCTGTATTTATATCCTGTTTTCGATTGAAGTCCAAAGTAATCAATTGTCGAGTTCACGCGCGTGATCATAGGTACTAAACCTATGCGCGTGAACTCGACAATCGATTACTATGGACTTCGACCGAAAACAGGATGTAAATACAAGTATGAGCGCTGGCTGAATTATTATCATTTTTATTCATATCTTTCACATCTACTGCAGTCAGATTGACCCGTGTTCACTCTGAAGGAATCACTCACATTGGCTGTGCACTTGTAATGACACATCAAGGATGTTAAGAGGCTAAAAGCAGGTTTAAAACTTGCCCTATTGAAGTCAACAGGGTGCACATTTTAAAAAGAGGATAACATGGTGTAGGCAACACCGATTTTTGTCGTTGTTCTCTGTATTGACAGCACTCCAAATGTACAAAAAAATGAGCTCAATGTTAAAATTGACCGGAGTTCTCCTTTAAGGTCTGGTTTCACAGACAGGGTTTAGATTAAGCCAGGATTAGGCCTTAGTTTTTAGTAGCTTTTATAAACATGCCTTAGTTTTAAGTGCCTTAGGGCTATGTGTTTTTCATTTTCATTTTTAACATTAAGTGTTTTTGAAGGTTCCGCTGTTTATACTGATTGAAATACTGCAACAGGTTCTGTAAATTGATTCCAAGTTCCCGAAACTTGCAGTTTGTTCACATATCTTTGTTTTTCTTCTCTTAAGAGGTGATCTAAATATTAATGGCTTGAAACAGATGGAAAAACTGACAGGCCTATGCTGCAGTTCTATGGATGTTTTGCACTCCAGTTCTTCGTGATTGAAAACTATGAATTGGCACAAAAATATTTCAGGGAATGAATGCCCATGAAGCAAAGATTTCAGCATTCAGGATGTCTACTTTCTGCAATTGAAATGAACGGGCATGCTAACAAATAACTATATCCAAGCTTATTAACACTCTTTGGCTAATAAAAATTGCAAAATTATTATAGTCTTTTGGATGAAAAAGCCACATGAAAAAATATGAATGCGAGTGGTGTTGCCAGGGTGTTGCAAGGTATTGCAACAAGATTTCTAATGTGTTCTAACTGTCTTTAGCACACTGCGGTTGAAGGTTTGTTTAGACATCCCCATGCTCTCACCAATAAGCCAGGCGCTTGTAGACTCAGTCCGTATGATTTCATCTGTGCTGCGCATCATAACTGGATCTAAGCCCCGGAAGTTCGTTACAGTGGCGGTGTATAACGCTCCATCTGCAAGAGACAAAAAACAAGAAAAAGATGATGTGGAAACTATTGGCACTAAATTAACTCTTGTTGATAGTTGCATATGAGTCCATATGATCTTGTCAGTAGAACTGTCAATTGTGCTTAATCTGTTTTTAACTGGCAAAAGTCAGTACGTACCAACCATCTCAGACGTGTATCGTTGAAAAGGATCAAACGGACATTTCCCCTTCCCCTCTTCTTGCTTGTTCTCTAAATTCAGCTGACCATTTGCATAGGACTAAGAATAACATGCAAAAAAAAAAAAAAAAAACCTTAAACACTGTATACTGCACATTCTATGTTTGTAGTGTCTATCTCTAACACTGATTACAACAGATGAGACTCACCATATTGCCACAGGATGGGTTGAATGCTTTGGTTCCACAAACATACATACTGCCATCTTTATTTTTATGAAGAATTCTGATATAGTTTTTGCAGTCATTCTAAAGAAAAAAACAACAACGTGGTCATGGGAAACAAATAAATGATGTGATCTTTGTGTAAAAAAAGACCTATTCTCAATTCTGACCACGATGTCTAACCAAGCAGAACCAAACGCTTCCCTTTCCTGTGTGTTCTTAGAATATATACGTTCATGTGGGTGTTTTTGGCTTTTACTTAGTACTTTATATATATCTGTCGATATCTGCTGGAATGATCAATACAGGCAAGTTGTACTTTCTTGCATGTTGCTTTGGATAAACAGTCTTAAAACATCCTTAAACATCTTGTCACATTGATATTTGCATAAAATATAAAATTCATGCAGCATCTATGCAATGACACATTTTGTATTTATAAAAAATAAAGATCATTCCATAAATGACATGTTAAGAATGTTGTAAAACTTTAATAAACTGAATACTCTGCATTCACAATAAATTAATACACTTCAGGAGATCAAAGTGTACATATCTGCTAATATATAGCAAGACAGATAATAAGACACAATAAAAGCTGGTGCAAGGTATTATTTGTCCAAACATTTATATAAATATATGTGAGCCAAAAAATGCACCTGTTTTATTGAATTTCAAATGTGAAAACTCACCGTAGCATCTTTTCCTTTATAGACACAGTCTTTTTGCTGCTGTGCTGTGACTGGCCAATTTACCTGAGGAAAAACAACACAACTTATCATCATCATCCCTGTATACTACACAAAAAAAATCACTGCGGATGATATTTAATGACTTGGTGAACTATCACAGCATAAGAAGCTTTTGAAACTATGCATTTAAGACCTCACCATGGCCTTCTTTACTGTAATGTCATCTAGATCGAGGGCAAAAATGGCATCCCTGGCACCCAGGATAAGCATATTGAGGTCTTCCCGCAGAAGCATAGTGGTGTAGTTCCAAATACCCTCCTCGCGAAACAAACGTCTTCCATTACCTAGCAACAAATGAAAGCCACAGTCAAGGGTAGGAGTTGCAAACATTTGCCAAAAATGGAAAAGTCACACACAGAACAACTAAATGTTGTTTGAAAACAAAGAAACGTAGTCCTGTATCTCATCTGTCACCTTTGGCTTGCTCAGTTGGAATTTAAATATACAGAAATACGGTGCGTGCATAATTATTATGCAAGTCGATATTCTGATCATGATTTTATTTCAAGCACATTTCCACACCACATCAATCTTAATTTTTTATATAATATTTTATAAGTGATATATAATTGTTAATGAGGGCTGGAAGTGAACAACACCTTATATTCATATTCAGGTTTTCTTTCACAGGTAGAATGAAAAAAAAAAAAAAAAAGAGAGCGACTTAACTTAAGAGAAATTATTAAAAGCCAATGAGAACTGATGTGATACTATAGAAATGAAAAATTAAGATGTGACCATTGGACAAGAAACGCTCCTTTGGACAGCAGGGTCACAAAAAAACAGGTTGTGAAGAAAAGATATTAACTGCAAAAGACTAATAATTAGGTGTGAAACCATCAGAAACCCTTTAGTCTCAAGTGCCACCATTTTCCAGAACTGCAACCTACTTAAGAGTCTCCAGAAGCACAAGGTTCTCAGAGACTTTACTAAGGTAAAGAATCCTGAAACATGACCTACACTTAATAAGAATCACTAGCTGAAGAGTTGTGAAATACATGAAGACTGAATGGCTTTATAGACAGATAGGTTGAGAGTGACTCTTGATAGAGCAGAACCTCTTCCTCTTGCACCACAGTTTGAAGAATTTATCTTCCAGAATCTGGAAGTAGGATTTGGGAGTTGATCTCCAGTACTTGTGCTGGTACCTCATGAGTTAACCTATCTGTCCATAAAACTATTTCACAACACTTGTCATTTTTATCAAGTGTGGGTCATGTTTCAGGATTCCTTGCCTTGGCAAAGTCATGAGAACCTGACACCTTGTACTTCTAGAGACTCCAGGTAGTTTGCCGTTCTGAAAAATGGTGTCTCTGGAGACACTGAAGCTCTGGAGCGTGAAACCAACAGAAACTCTTTTGCAGTTAACATGCGTCTAAACCTGTTTTTGGTGACCCTGCTGCACTAATGAGCAATGCTTGACCAAGGGTCACACCTTAATTTTACAGTTTCCATAGTAAAGCATCCATCTCATTGGCATTTAATATTGACTCTTCATTGTGAGTTAAATCTCTTTTTTGGCCCATTTCACATGTAAAAGAAAACCTGCTTAATAATTATGCACATCTGAACTTCCTGTCCTCGTTAACAATTATATATCACTTGTAAATGATTATATACAAAATCACTAATTATTAAGATTGATGTGGTTTAAAATTGGTAAAATATGCTTGGGCAAAAAATATTTGATCAGAATATTGACTGTATTATTGTAACTACATTTTACTGCACTGACACTATCCAATGAGAATTTTTTTTAACTGAATTAAGCTGGATAATGCCACTAACTCTGCAACATCAACACTGTTATCGAACTGAATTGATTTGAGCTGAATAATTAAACTATTATCTTCTGTAGAGCTTCTTTACAGCTGCAATTGAGTTAATTTCATAATTGATTAATTTAACACTGTTATTTTTTTGTTTATTAATGTGAAGCAGCTTTGAAAAGTATGTATTGTATAAAGCGCTATATAAATAAATGTGACGACTTATAATTACAACAGTTTTTTAATAAATAAATAAATCAAAAGAATGTTTAGAGAAACGCTAACTTTCAATTTATATACCCATCTTTTACCATGAAAATATATATTGGAAAAACTACCTTTAAGAGTCTTGATATATGAATGTGGGCATACAATGGCTTTAACATAATTTGCTTGCAGATTTTGATTTGATATTTTGTATCTAATGCACATAATTCAAACATTTTACATGCACAAATATTTTCTGAGACTACCTTACATCAAAGTACATGGTATTTTGATGTCCAAACATAATTGTCATAAATTACACTTACTTTTAATTGGCACTGTTTTCCGAGGTATGATATTCGATGTCGGTCCCTGTCCACCGATCAGTGTTGCTGGACTCCAGACATACAACACGCACAGAACAGCCAGCAGAAACATCATTCAGCGTTCCAGTAAAAATTAAAAAATAGTCCGTGATTTTGGTCTAAAAGACTGTGCGAATGCTATATTCCTCTGTCGTCTGTCTGTCAGAGTCTTCTCATCCTTGCTTCTCCCCTGCTTCAGTCCAGAGCTCTTCCATACTTAGATATATGACTTTAGCTGCAAAGAGGGATCTTCAGAGAAGCAGCAAAGAACGCTGTGAGGCCATCTGAAAGAGAGAGAGAGAGAGAGAGAGAGGGGGAAAGTGTGAACAGGCAGGGGTGCTGGCAGCAGTATTTCTGTCACTGCTATAGTGATGCTAATGAGGAGGATGAAAGCTTTTTCTTTAAGACCTTGACAGAGACACACGGTTCTGCTTTTCGTGCAACCAAATGACACAAAGCCAGAACAGCTCACCAAAAGACACCCACATCCTGATATATGTCTTAGAAACCCCCCCTAAAAAAACCCAAGATCTAGCTTCATAAGTGACACGCTCACGAATGCACAATCTGAAAAGTTAAAAAGTCTTGTTCAAGGCAATACACTGATAAAAAACCTCAAGACGTGTTTATTGTCATTAAGCTGGTGTTACCTAACAGACATATGAAGAAACAGGAAGAATCAAAAAACAGAAACCATTTTGTAACCCATGTTAGGTAGTTGTTAACTACTAACTACACTGTAAAAATATATATTTCAAAGTATATTGGGGTACATTTTACAAGAAAATAGTACTTCAAACTGCGTCTTTCTACTTTAGAATTTCACATTATGTGTTACTTGACGTTTCTTTGTAAATATTTGTTAAATTTACTAGAAATCTCATTTTCTAGGTCCAGGGTGAGTTATGTGCTAGAGAAAATGTAAATGCGTGACAAGTTTTGGGTTTCAACCAGCATTGTCAACAAAACCAATGAAACCAAAACCACAGAGGCCCAGTTTCACAGACAAGGCTTAGATTAAGACAGGATTAGTCCTTAGATCAATTAGGGCATTTAAGTAGCTTTTATAAAACAATATTTGACAAAACAATGGTCCCGGTATATTTTAAGATATCTCAGTGCAAGTTGCTTTCAGTTAAGACAGCTCAAACATCTATTTTAGTCTGAGACAAGGCTAGTAGGCTTAAGCCTTGTCCGTGAAACCATGGGGAAATGACTGCACATGTTTGAATGCACCCTCAAAACACAGCCTTTGGAAGCCTCCAACATCTGGAAACACAAGAGCTCATTGGTGCATTTTACTATCTGGTTACAACAGCATATGTTTACAACATCGCTGACTGCAAGCATGATTAGCATTCATGCCGTGATGAGCTGTAGCATGTGCTATCTGATAGATCTGATCAGATAGCACTCCTATTTCAACACGACATGTACATGTAAACACATGCTTACTTCTAAATCATTGTGGGAACTTCCTACCCTACTAGCTTCTAAAAAAGGCTAATCATAGTTACCACCGCCTAACAGTCTACAAGCCCAAAATTACACCTTTTGGGGAATTTTAGATAAAGTATGAGTCAAACATTATTTAATCCCTTAAATGAATCTTTTGTTGTTGTTTTTTGTCTATGAACACCCACATAAGGAAGTGCTACTTAACATTCTCAGAAAGTGTGCAGGTTAGCTCAACCTGACCCCAAACAGTGTCACTTCTTACATCAAAACATCATGAAGAGGAACAAGAGAGGCATTATGGGTATGTATAGTTTTTTTTTTAAAGAAACAACTTTTATTCATCAAGGATGCATTAAATTGATCAGCACAACTGTTTAAAACATTAGTAATAAGAAATGTTTCTTGAGCAGCAAATCAGTCTGAACCAAAATTGACTTCAAGGGCCGGTTTCACAAAGCTATTTTAGACCGGTCTATAGTGTTAGACAAGTCTAAAATTTGCTCATAGACTAGTCTAATGCAAGTTAGACTGTTTCACAAAAATAAAGACTGACTTAATTTAGACCAAAAAAATTAGACACCTTACCCCCAGGCTAACTTAGGTCTAAGATTCTATGTTACCTTGGCAACCAGCAGTAACAATCAGTTACATTACAAACAGCCAAAAGAAAAGGGAAAATGGCTCATAATTTAAACATTTCTTCTTGTTACTACATTCTCCGCTACATTTCCTAAGTAAAATGTCCTTGTAACTGTTATACTCCTCCAACAAACACATATTTTCCGCTGGGGTAAACTGCACTGGGCGGTTGAATGCGCTTACTCGATCCGCCATGTTTTTTGTTTTAAAAAGTGTCTTATTTTACCCAAAATGCATTGCAGTGTAGTCCTACTTAAGATAGTCAGAGTCTTAAGTGCTTTGTGCAACGGTCTAATTTAGATGTCTATCTGAAGTCTGACTATCTACTATATCTAAGCCATAGTCAAAGTCTATCTTTGTGAAACCGGCCCCAGGACATAAAAGTCTAAAAAGAGGTTGTTGGGGACATTAGAGGGATAGTTCACCCAAAAATTTAAATTCTGTCATTAATTACTCACCCTCGTTCCAAACCTGTAAGATTTTCGGATAACACTTTACAGTAAGGTTCATTAGTTAACATGAACTAAAAATGAACAGCTGTATTTTTATAATCTAACATTAATAAATACTGTAACAAATGTATTGCTCATTGTTAGTTCATGTTAGTTTATACATTAACCTTATTTTAAAGTGTTACCGATTTTTGTTCATCTTCGGAACACAAATGAAGATCTTTTTAAAGAAATTCGAGGGCTTTCTGTTTCTCCATTGACAGCTACGAGACTACCATTTCGATGCTTCAAAAAGAGATTGAAAATTTTCTGAAGAGACTTGATCACTTTATATGATGATCAGATTTAATTTAGACTTTTATTCACATTTAAACATTGATCAGTAAACATAAACAGAAGCTCAACCGAACCTGCTTTATGCGCGAGAACAAACCTCATTGGTTCCTGCAGAAGCTCAAACGTGCTGCATAACACGAGAATGAACCTCAATGGTTCCTGCACATCAAGCGAACATGCTTGAGCTTCCGTTTACCACAACTGTGGTGTGTTGATGATTGTTCATATGTGAATAAAAGCCTAAATTAAATCTGATCATCGTATAAAGCGATTGTCCCTTGAGAAAATTTGGACTAAACCGCTCAATTCTTATGGATACGTTTTATGATCTCTCTCTAAGCGTCAAAGTAGTAGTTGAGTAGCTGTATATGGAGGGACAGAAATCTCTCAGATTTCATCAAAAAGATTTTCATTCTGTTCCAAATATGCCAATAGGCTTTGTTGAATGTCACATGAAAAAACAGAGAAAAGGGCCTCATCGTATCCGCTAGTGTTAACAACATGACGGCGATATCTATGGGCTTTTAACCCTAACCCATTTCAAACAGGTTTCCCCAAGTATTTCCCCGTCTCTGCCATTGTTCAAACAAACAAAGGTGGCCCGCCCCAAAACTCACACCAATGGTTGAGACAACGCAGCAATGCTTTGATAGCATGGCAGACCCACAGTGTTCACACCTTTTGGGAATTGGCCTATAAATGCAGTTGATTTGAATCTGCAAATTAAATTTAAATATTTTAAAATTTGTATACTTTACAATTATATAAAGCTTCTTTATGAGCAGAATGTAGAAAAACCTAGCAAAGTGCATCATAGTATTTCCATTCAAATACCATTTTTGGACAATACCATGATGGTAATATCATGGTATTATTTTAAGTACTGTACAGAGCTATTCATATTATTGTTGTTAACTAGAACTAAAACTTTAAATAAAGCTATAGCCTGTTCCCTCTTACACAAGTGTAAACAAATCAGCAGTTTCCCTTACATAACAGTTTTGGTCTCCTCCTTTAGTTCCTCTGAAAATAAGTTTTGTGGCAATTACTGAGAAATGTGTATAGCATCAACTCACCATGCAACCAAATTCTCTGTTATTCTCTCACTTCTCCTGTGCTCGCATGAGTGGCTCCTCTTCACACACACAAACACTGCTCCAGTCCTCCCATACAGCAGACAGCAGAAAGTGTGTTGCGAGTCGTGGTTCTGCAGTGAATGGAGCTCATGGTGTCTGCTGCTCTGTGTGAAAGAGCATTAAACTGCTCAGATCCTGCAGTGTGGAGTCAAAGGCATTCTTCTGCTGGAGAGAAAAGAGCGAGAAAAACATGCTTTTAGAAGCTCTTCAATCTCAACAAGTCACTACAAGTGTCAGCGTGAGTGTGTGTGTGTGTGTGTGTGTGTGTGTGTGTGTGTGTGTGTGTGTGTGTGTTAAAAAAAGAGGATTGTAGGAGAGCCTGTATTGTGCTTTCAAAGATATGATTTTCAAGAAAACCAAGTTTGCTGCTGTAGAAAACAAAAGGAAAACCAATGTTTTGATTTTCTCAGATATACAACAGTTTCAAAACACATTTTTTCATTCATACTGAAGAAAAAACAAGACGTATGGTCTCACCTCAGCATCTTTGCAAGAGTCATCGGAACTTGTGCTTTAATCCAAACTGTTTTTAATGTTCGTAATGACAACTTGTTTCAATTTGAATGTTCACAATAACTTGACATAATCCGGATGAACTTGTTCTGTTGGCACTGTATGTTGGATCAGGTTTTTTAGCTTGCATTCATTATCTCACTAACATCTCACAGACAAAATTATTTTAATATGGAGGTCATTATACCTGCTAAACCATACAGCAACCTGGTGATGTCAGTTTTAGGGGTGGTATTAGGGGTGGACATTTTAAAATCTGGCCCTCACAAGTAAAACCTGTACACACACAAATAGGGCTACATGATTATCCAGCAGTCATTTCAACGTTTACTCACGGGTGAATCAACATCAAAGCTGAATCGTTGAATGTTGTGTCCATTTTGCAAATCGAATCAACCCTGATATTGTCGTTTCAACGTCTTTTCCAACATGATTGAATTCAATTTTAAAACTGATTTATAAGTATTTTGTCAACCTTTTAACAACTGACATCATTTAAATCCCCATTTGAACATTGAAGCGCCTGCGGTGCTTGGCATGTTCAGTGTTAAATATACAGTACTGTGCAAAAGCCCCAAAAAAGGTTTTAAGTCAGTTATTTATATCTTTTGCTGTAGTGTGTCAGTAGGAAATTTCAGTTTACATTTCCAAACATTCTTTTTGCCATTAACTGTAATAATCCAGTGAGATTTCTGCACAAGGAGTCTGACAACAGCCAGGATGATCTGATCTCACCATCATCGAGTCCGTCTGTGATTACATGAAGAAACAGAAAAAACTGAGACAAACTAAATCCAGAAGAACTGCGGGAACGTCTCCGAGATGCTTGAAGAAACCTTCCTGCAAAGCTACAGTACTGTGAAAAGTACTGGCACTTGTGTTAAAATGCTGTAAAGTGAGAATGCTTTTAAAAATAAAATCACAAATTGAATTTATTTATGATTTAGCTTAATTCAAATCAATATATGGTGCAACGACCCTTTGCGTTTAAAACGGCTTTTGTCCAGGTACACTTGCACATAGTTTTTCAGGTAGCTTTGCAGGAAGGTTTCTTCAAGCATCTCGGAGACGTTCCCGCAGTTCTTCTGGATTTAGTCTGTCTCAGTTTTTTTCTGTTTCTTCATGTAATCACAGACGGACTCGATGATGGTGAGATCAGATCATACCGGCTGTTGTCAGACTCCTTGTGCATACACAAATCTCACTGGATTATTACAATTAATGGCAAAAAGAATGTTTGGAAATGTAAACTGATATTTCCTACTGACACACTACAGCAAAAGATATAAATAACTGCCTTAAAACCATTTTGGTTTTGGGTGTGTGTGAACACATTTGAGTGTTAGAAACTTTGAAGGGAACGAAGTTAGTTAATGACGCCTCCTGTTGGTCAGTCATAAACCCTAACTGGGCGATCAGGTTTCGTAAATAACCGGATATACCAAATAAATAATTCAGGGCTATCAAGTTTTGAAGACTGGCAAAGGGGACTTAATTGCTTAATTGCTTTTTACCTGACATCTTTGAAAGATAGATGCAATGATTAATGCATCCATGGCCACTGGCCAGGATATAATTATAAAATATGACATGATTTTAAAAGTGACCTATAACATCGACTATGCAATAATAGTTGCATAATAGTCTGTAAAACTATTGGCTAAGTTACAGACACTCATGAAAAACTGATGCCGCTAATTATCTGGGAAACATTTTCTAACAGCCGTCAATGTCACTGTTTGTGTCAAACAAGTTGTGAATTTGTTGTCAACATTAAAACAGGAGATCATGACTTATCTGTGCTCAAAGTGATGCTCGGAGTGGTTTCCTCTGTGAACGAAACTTCCAGGATATGCTTTTTTAAAATTAGTTGTTGCGTTAAATCTTACCCAGATACAATAGTGCTATTTTCTGATTGGCTATTGTGTAGCCCCTTTTTTTGATTGAGAAATACAATGTGTGGCGGCGGGAGTGCGTGACAAAAGACCGAAATAAGTGACTGTCTAATGGAGCTGTCTAATGGAGACACTAGAGAGCCCTGTAAATAAATACACGGACATGAGATATTAATCTGGGTTTAAGGTGTTTTATCATTTACTTGTATGTAGTAGTTAAGTGTCGTCTAAAAGTAGCCCATTAGAAACATTTATCCCAGGAACAACGCTTTCTTTTGATCAAGTTATTTTGCAAATGTTTTTCCTCGTGCTTGGTTAAGTAGACGCTCTTGAAATTCTAGTAATACATCGAAAGGTTTATCCCATAGACTGTAGGTTTATCCTCACCACCACTGAACGCCTTAAGTCCTCTTTTTTGTCAAAACTGTTAGTACCGTTTTCAGTGGCAAGATGGCGGCATTGAGCTGTTCTTTTAACCGGCGTTGAAATTAAATAATGCCGCAGACAAAGAACACGCACCTAACGTTAGTCGAATGTAAAACTATAACAGCGGATGAATTCTATAAAACCGTCCCTTTAATTCCCATAAATATCACAGTTATAAATAACAAGAAATGATTTTAACAGCACATGAAAACAGATATCTACAAAGTCACAGTAGCACCATGCATGTTCATAAAACCGATAATGACATTTAGTTAATCAGGAACACAAATGCAACCATTTCACAACCTATCCCTAAACGCTTACAAACCATACTCACTTCTAGAAGGCTGAATTGTCCTTTATATTCAAATACCTTTTTTTTTTTTAGCAAAACCCTGCCTCATACGGGGTGCTTCTCCAGCAATAGTGTCCAAAAAAAGCGTCATTCAAATTTCAAAACATGACACTACACAGAGACACTCGGAAGCAGGGTCAAACATTAACTTTTGCCACTCCTCTCAAATTCTAAGGCCATATTTCTTACTGTCCATGACATTTTTTTATTATTATTTTCAGCACTGCATGTCAAGTCAGTGTGGGTCAGTTTTACAATTCGATTTAAAAAATGTATTATGTTCATATTTCTGTTTTTATTTCCATTACTAAAGCTCAAACAGTGCTAGCAATGCCAATGTCATGAGTTTGATTCCCAGGGAATGCATGAATGCATATTTGCCCAATTTATATGTGCATTTGGTAATGGGACATGTTAATTTTGGACCCTGCCCCGAACAACACCATATTCACATTCATCTGAGCATATAGATCCAGTTCACAGTTAGTGCTTGATTGAAACCAGATACATTAAGTCATTTAGTAAGACCAGTTTGATGTGCTTCTTTCCTAAATGTGTGGCAATGTCCTCTTAACTCATGGTTTTGTCATTACAAACCTGAGTGTAAAGGTCTCATTAATTAAACAGAGAGAGAAAGATATAAAGATATTGGCTCAGATTTTCCCCTTTTAATTTTCTGTAATCTCAAAGGAACATGCGACATTGTGTGACGGCCTTATCATGAGGCAGGACAAGCTGGTGGACTTCGGCTCTCGTGTTATTAATAAAGTCAAATAAAGTGGCATTGTTTAAGTCACGCTGAGGGAAGAATGTCGATTACAGGGAGTCCTTGTTCCTTCAACAGGACGTCAGTCTTTATTGGAAGGCACTGGAAGATTGAGACGGCGAAGGGTGGGCAGAAACGAGGAGGGAATCAATCTTGACTAGTCCGTCTCTTCTCCAGCTTCTGTTTAAGCTCGTCTGTGAGGCCTGAAGGGAAGAGAATTTCCTAGTCATATATTAAATATCCAGTCATATTTTAACCGTCATGTTCTGTTAAGACTGATTTTACTTTCTGTATGTTTGGGGTCCCAGAGAATCTAATGCACATAGGGGAAAAAAATATACACTACTGTTCAAAAGTTTGATGTCTGTTTTTTTAAAATGCTGATGAAGATTTTTTTTAATGCTTTAAGAAGTCTCTTAAGCTCACAGAGGCTGCATTTTTATTGATCAAAATACAGTAAAACAGTAATATTGTGAAAAATGATTACAATTTAAAAGAACTGTTTTCTGTTTCAATATGTTTTCAAATATAATTTAGTGATCAAAGCTGAATGTTCAGCATCATTACTCCAGTCTTCAGTGTCACATGATCCTTCAGAAATTTCTTTCTAAAGAAACATTTCTTGTTATTATGTTGAAAAACGTTTTTTTGGAAACCATCAAATATATTACAATTGAAACAGAAAACAGTTCTTTTAAATTGTAATCATTTTTCACAATATTACTGTTCAAAAAGTTCAAAAGACGACATTTATTTGAAATAGAAATGTTGTGTTAATAAATCTCTTTACTGTCATTTCTGATCAATTTAATGTATCCTTGTTGAATAAAAGAAAAAAAATCTCATCATCCTCAAACTTTTGAACTGTAGCGTGTAATTAAATAAGTTATATATATGACGGCGATATCTCATATATATAACTTAAATAAAATATATATACATATACAAATATTTAAAAAAAACCAAAATACCTAAATAATAATACTAATACTAATTGTTATAATTAATAATTATATTATTGAGATTATTTCATATTATTGATATTGTTTCTTACTAAGTCAATTTATAAAAAAATACAATAAAATTCAGAACCAAAAACAAGTTCATTGGAGGGGTTAAAAGTGCCTTGGGCTCTTACTCTGAGAGAGAGGTGAGGGAGACAGAACCAGTCTTCTCATGGAGTTGGACGGAGAGCCAGAAGGGGAAAAGGATCGTTGTGAGGGACTGGGAGATCTCGTCTGTGGCCGCAGCGTCCATCTGTCTGTACCTACTGAACGAACACACATACTCTCACTTAGTCAAGAGAATCTGGAGTGAAAATAGGCCGGCTGTACTGTATATTGATCTGGATAAAAGCATTCGCTAAATGACTAGCACACATTGACGTATAAAGTATGTGCAGTCCTAGATCTAGTGTTCAAACATAGCCAGCATTTTCTCAATCTTTTCACAGTGTAATGCAATTCCTACAAGCCACAAATTGCTCAAACACAGATTGAGACTTGTTTCATACTTGTGCAGCAAGATTCACCACAGCATCCAAGTGCAACTGTTCCTGCATGTTATTTGGCAGGGGCATTGAATATAAAAAATATCTGTATAATAACACGTTGGGTTTGAACCTGTGGCCTATGACCAAAACAGCAGCAGATGCCGTCGTGTGAAGCATGAGATGTGTGGTACCTTGTTTACGGGGCAGTGACGGAGCTCGAGAGAGAGGTCCAGCGGGAGCGCAGTGCAGGGTTCGCTCTCCATTCTCATCGTTGGATGACACAAACGCTACAGGAAAAGGAAATTCAGATGATGAGTTCAGTGCCAAGCAAACTAAGTGTCATTTTATGGCCCAGTTTAACATCATGTTTGTGACGTACTGATGTTCTCCTCATAAGGCTCCTCTAATATGAAGGGCTGAAGAGTCCCGGCCGTTTTTTCCACGAGTGCATTGATGACATCATGCAGTGTGGGACAGGGGATCTGGAGGAAGAGGCCAAAAAATAAGAGGAGGAGTGAGATTTCCCCAAGGACAAGGTTGATGTTTTCCCTTAATTAAGAAAGTCTTTTGCACGTACTGGGTTTTCCACGTCGATTATGTAACCACCCTGCTGCTTCTGTGTCACTCTGTAATGCCTGAACACTGATCTGAAAAACAAAACAACACAACGGCTCTGTTGTAAACACTAGTGAGCCGACTTCAATTCTATTAGGCCGTTTATAATGACACAGTGCAGTGTGTTTGTTAACTGAGTCTGACACTACAAGTAAATAACATTTTCGTTAATAAAAAAAAAAAAAAGCTGAACTAAAATAAAATATAGTTAATTAAATGAAAAACTTAGAAATGCTATCAAAAGCATTTGTCTTGGCAAAATCTAAAATAAGTTGTAGTACTAAAATGACTAAAACTGAAACATAATTCATTCTAAAAACGACAAAAGCCCATAACAAAATTACTAAAACTAAATTTAAAATGAAAACTGAAAACTGAAAAATAAAAGCTAAATCTAAATATTATTAAATACTATATTATTAAATAAATGATACTGAAGTTACACTGATCCAGTGATCCAGTGTCATAGTGAATGAATCCATTGAATTTAATTGGAATTCCAGTGATTGTCACACACACACACACACACACTTGCTTGCTTAGTCTAGAGAAACTGGAGTGAAAATAGGCCGGTTGTACTGTATATTGATCTGGATAAAAGCATTCACTAAATAACAAGCACACATTGACGTATACAGTATGTGCAGTCCTATGAGTATGAGGACATCATAAAATCCAGTGATGATATCAAAATAAATAAACACAGGGAAAATTCAGTCATGTCTATTTAGGACGTCATAATGAAATCCAGTGATGATGTCACAATGGCCACTTATAATGAAATGGTCTCAAGAACACATTGCACTACAGGCTTTTCGAGAACAAATTCAAGATGCCATATTGGGTCAAATAATGTCAACTATAATTAATTCAGTAGTGAATGTTTTTCCACTGATATGTGGAAATGCTTTGTATATTTTATGCTCCACTGGAATCAAGCATCCCGTCTCCTGTGCGCTACACTTCATGAGCACTATTTGTGTAGTGTGCAGAGCTGCTGTTTATAAATATCTCTAATAATTCACTTACGATGTTCCATCTGGTTTAGGATGCTGCTTTATAAGTCACAGGCCAATGTAAACACTAGACAGCAAGGAGGCTTATTAAGTTTCAGAACAGAGCTTAGAACAAGTGTATTTTTGTAGGTTGCTCTCAGTAATAAATAAAAAGAGAGAGAGTTTCAGTGTTTTTACCCGTTCAGGTCTTGTCGTGTGGTGACAGCGAGTGAAGATCCGTCCCGGCCCGGTCTGAGTAGCATGTTCCCACAGTCCGGATGTCTTTCTAACAGCACCTCAGCTTCAGTTCGAGAGACAGGCCTGAAACACCTACCAAATAACACACACAAGAACATATTTGTCTCAAGTATCCACTAAGAATGACATTATTCACATCGGTTAAATAAGTAGATTTTGCTAAAGGTTTGTGCTTTTAATCCAATTCCTGTCAACAATATCAAGTCTAAAAATGCCTAGAAAGGCTAAAAATAAAGTACAAAAATAAAAAAGATTTTTGTAACGCATAATAAGAACTGAAACCTTAGTAACCTTAGTGTCACTTCTAACAAGAACATGTTAACGGCAGTAGCAAATACAGAATGAGAAGTTATGAATAACAAATCAACCACACCGCATATACCTCATAAAACATACAAATAATGATATAAAACACTGTATAAACACTAACACGTCTAGTTTGGCTGCATTTTATAGTTCTGAGTAATGCCATGTAAAATAAGAATCACACGGAAGAGATCGTTTTTATTGTTTATTTTTATAGCTGGCTAGGTCACAGTGTTAAATCTATTAAATATTTTAGCCGGTTTTTATCACGTAGGCAAAAATCATTAAGAAAAGTAACACTATAAGGGCAATAACTGATGTTTTAGCAATGGATAAACACAGAGACGTTCAAGAATGTCATCTCAGACCCTCTCCACAAACACACTCGCTCAGATAAACAGAGACTCACGCAGGTATTTCCCCCACCAGCGGGAGCGAGAGGGGGGATGAGGGGGCTCTGGAAGACGCACGTGCCTTTCGGCGCATTTTTTCTTTCTCCACGACTTCCTTCAGCATGTGCAGCTGCCCGGGCAGGAGGGTGAGAGTCGTGGGCACGGCCAGCTGGAATCAAACGCACAGCATGTGACACTCTAATTTGCACGGTTAAATACACCGGCCATAGTGCACGGGGACTCTGATCCCTTTATCTATGAAAACATGTGAGCAGAATCACTAAAGAAACGAGTGGGAGATGTTTCAGGGTGTTGTATTAGACGGGACTGATGTAAAGCCAGTGGATTTGACGGTGATACATACTTTTTATAAGACCTGATCATGGCACATTTACTTTATTGCATTACTAACATCCAACTAAAACTGTTCGAGGATGTGTTCACACTAGTAGTTCGATTCTCTTGGTTATTTTAGTCCAAAAAAGAAAGTGATACATTCTGATTCATCTTTTGTTACATCAACTCTCTTAAATGTCTAAAGTCCAAATAAAGTGGTTTAATTATTATTAATGATGAAAGAACACTAAATCAAGACAATTCATGTTTGGCCATTTCAAGATTATTGCTATTAGTGTCCAACTATCTGATTAACAGAACATTTTGTCTAGTGTCAATTGTCACATGATCTTTCAGAAATCATTCTAAAATGCTGATTTAATGCTCAAGAAACATGTATTATTATTATTATCAATGTTGACACATGCATTTGTGCTGCTTAACATTTTTGTGAAAACCTTGATACATTTTCTTAATTTTTGTAACATTAAAAATGTCTTTATTGTCACTTTTGTCCAACTGAATGCATCCCTGCTGAATAAAAGTATTAATTTCTTTCTAAAAAAAAAATTAATTTTTTCACCAACCCTAAACATGTAATAAACGAGCTAGATATCAGATATTCAGCCATTAAAAAATACATAATGGTCGACCAAATTCTTCCCAAACTGAAAGAAACAACATTATCAGCTGCATTCTTGGAAACTGGTCATAAATCTCAAAGCCTCCTGCAGTTCAAAGGTCTCAGATCTTAACCAGCTCAGAACAGCAATATTATTCAAGACTGCGTGCAAAAAAAAGAAAGAAAGTCTGATCAAAATGACCGATCGTTTCGCTAGATAAGACCCTATTCCTCAGCTGGGATTGTGCAGAGCCTTTGAAGCACTTCAAAGCCCTTTGAAACTGCATTGATTTGGACTTCAACAATTTGGTTACCGTTTAAGTCCATTGTGTGGAGAAAAATCCTGAAATGTTTTCCTCAAAAAACCTAATTTCTTTTCCACTGAAGAAAGAGTATTGGCATTGGGGTGAGTAAATTATCAGGAAATTTTCATTTTGAGGTGAACTAATCCTTTAAGCCAGCATTCCCAGGAAAGAATACATGTTAACGTGTTTTAAAAAAAAACAAATAGGCTACTCATTTGATTGAACTCACATCTACGACAGAGTAGAGAAATCCTTTCCACAGCTCACGCGCCTCGAGATTTGGTGCCTAGGAGGAAAGAGAGAGACATATTGGCATTAATTATATTATTAACTATAAATCAATGCAAATATTTCCTTACACTACTGCATTACATTACAGTCATATAGTATCTCACAGACAATTAGATCTCCATTACATTTATTGATTATCCAAGATGACTTACAAATGAGGAAAACTACAACACATTAGTATTTGTGAATTACATTTTCACAGAACTTTTATTTATGCATTTCTTTGAGGTATGGAAGGGCTGCGTATTGGCTTTGTAAGAGGAAGTATCAAAGTACAGTGACAGTCAATGTCGGGGAAAGTGTTTTTCTGCCTCTTTCTGTTGGTAATCTCTTAACAATCTCTCTAGCAGACCTCTGATCAACCCTCATTCCCAACGCAAAGTAAACCAAGAGTTTCCTGAGCAAAGACTATAGTACATTCAACGTCTGATAGTGATCCTACACTGTACAGTAAGTGCTGTTCAGTCTTGATCTGACCATTATATGACCCGGATCTGCCTGGAAGTGTTATTACTGGCATCAGATGTGCTGAGCATAAACAAGAATACAATAATGGTCCATGAAACCAAAACTCTCTATAGCGTGTCGAAAGGTAAATTCTGTATGGAGAAGTTTGTAAAGAGTGAAAACCCCACATTTGCTCATTTAGGAGAGTGTGATGGGATTGAGACGTGCGTGACTGTCTCATTGAGAGTCCAAGCTTTTTATTTAAAGAAAGCGCTTGTCATTTTAGAGTGTGTTCACACTTGACAGGTTTTGGTTGGATTAAAACGAACCCTGGAGCGATTGCTCTGTTAGTGTGGTTCATGTGAATAAGTGTGACCATCCGATCCCTGGTGCACACCGAACAAGTGGACAGAGACCCGGCTGAAATATGATAGCAACACGGACCAAAAGCATCTAAACAAACCAAAAACAGGACGTGGTGTCACAAGACCTTCAAATGGAAAGAATGCTCAAACAACATACCTGGTTCATCTCATCATCAGGATACGGTGCCTATTACAGTTCAGTCAAGGTGTCGGAAACACATATCAGTGTTTGTGTGTGTGTGTGTGTGTGTGTAACTAAAAAATTCCTGGCACTGTTTTGACTCCACACATTTTATAAGCTCTTCATGAGTTCTCAACTGGTAAAAATACCATCATACGCATCACACAGCATTGTTTTGGACGTTCGGTAAGTTCCGACGCAAAATATGTTATAAAAGCCGGGTGTTTTTTGTTTCGTATCTTTAGGTTCGTTAAGATTCGTGTAGATTTCGCTAAGCTAATCAGGAATAAATATATAATTTCATTTTTTGGTCCAGACCAATACAACCAAGAGAACCGAACTATAAGTGTGAACACACCCTTAGTGTATGATCAGTGTTGGGGAAAGATACTTTTAACAGTAATGCATTATAATATTGCGTTACTCCCTAAAAAGTAACTAATTCGTTAAAAGTAGTTAACTAAAAAGTAACTAATTAGTTACTTTTTATGGAAAGTAATGTTTTACATAATTTTTGCGTTACATTTTCTCATCTCGCCTTGGCTTGCATATTTGTTTTTTTAATAAAACAACAACAACAACAACAAAGATTCTATTTTTGGCAAATGTAAAGGCCTTTTCAAAACAAAAGTAAAAATGAATAAGCCTCAGGCTGAAGGAAATGCAAATTCATGTCTGCTGTCATTCTGAATTGCAGAAGAAAAGAGAAAAAACAAGATAAAAAGTTCAACACTCTTACTTACGCAATTAAAAAAACAAAAAAAAAAAAAACACAAATGTGATGTTTATCTGAAGTCACTTTTGCTCAGTATGGTTGAATTGGATCATTGGACATTGGTTAATAAAGTGATATTAAATACAAAGTATATGTGTAATTTAACATTAAATTATTGCAGGCTTGCATTATATTCTAAGTTTGCATTTCATTGTTTGTTTTTTATTTTATTTTGAGGAACACTGAATCTGTATTTGTGCAAGTGAGATGAGTAAATGCAAGTTTACATTTAGTCTAGAACTACTATAACCATCATGTTTACACAGCGCACACAACACCTCTGCACTTACTCCAGATTTCTCTCAACATGGGGACAGAAGAGCTGTCAGTCAATAAATGTGAAGTATCATGCATTACTTATTTGAAAAAGTAACTCAGATATTTTGTTGTAAATTTTTTAAAAAGTAATGCGTTACTTTTCTAGTTACTTAAAAAAAGTAATCTGATTACATAACTTGCATTTATTGTAATGCGTTACACCCCCAACACAGTGTAGAATATACATCAGGCGGTGTGAGAGCGATCTGTGAGCGATCTGTGGGTGTGAGCCGAGATTAAGAGCATGAGGGGAGTGAGATGTGTGTGTACTGACAGACATTTGATACTCACAGTGAGCTTGATTTCTCCATCCTTCATGCGGAGGTTCAATCTGGCTGCTTCGAGATTCCTATCACGACTTGGGTCATCGATCAGAGACACAAACCCACTCAGATCCAACTTCTCTACATACTATTTAGAAAACACACACATACAGAGCGACATTTAAAGGAACAATTCAACTAGAAACGCCTTTTCAAACCAGACTGACTTCTGTGAAACACAAAAAGATGATTTTTGTAGAATGCCTAACGTCAATGATTTAATTATCATTTTAAACAATAAAAAAATGAGTATTTAACAATAATAATAATAATAAAACAATAATAACTTATTTAACAGAACAACAGTAAATTGCCATACTAATATTTATGTCTGTCTTTATTTCTTTGCTTTTAAATGTTAAACTATAGCGCTTTAATTGTAGAGGAAATTATTTTAAATAAATATTTTTAAAAATGCTGCATTTTTTACCCCATATGGGTCACACTTTTCAGGTTGAAAAAATAAAAATAAAATAAAAATGATAAAAATACTTAAAAATCACATCCCTGCTTCTGAAACCATAAGAGAGCGGTGTATGAATCCATCTGAGAAGAACAGACCCAAATTTTAGTTACTGTTTACTGGAAAACACCAGCTTGGAAATTCTGCCTAACATCTCATTTTGTGTTTCAAAGAAGAATGATATACATGTTTGGAATGGAATGAAGGTATCAAGGAAACAAGGAAATAGTAATAACATTTTTGTTTTGAGGTGAACTATCCCTTTAAAATTAAAAACACAACTCAGAATAACACAACAGAATCTTTGAATAAAAGAGTCTGCCAAAAGAATGATCAGTAGATGAAGGCTTAAATTTGGGTCTGTTCTTCACACAAAGAATAAACACACGAGTTCATGATCACGTTCCATGAGCACAAGTTCCCACACAGTGTGATCCTTCAGCATACTTTGGATGTCACTTTCTCTTTTTTCCCTCTAGATTAACCTTCCCATCCCTGCCTGAGGTTAGGTTGAAACTGCTATCCTGATGGGTTCAGAGCGAAAATCAATACAGAAACCACAATTAAGTCGAGTCTGATCAAACTCGTCTGCCTCCCTGCCATCTGCTCTCTCAAGGCTGGGAGCGCTTATGGAGATGATAAGGTTACGATGGACTTTAGACTCGAAGGGGATTTGCAGAAAATGTCCTTCTAGATCTCTCCTAATGCGTCACAGATTGATAGAGGATTGTATACATCTGTATGGGTAGCAAACCCCTGAATGTGTCACTCACATGTGTGTCCTTAGAGTTGTTGAAGAAGTATAACGTGTTTCCACATAAACAGGTCCATAAACGACGAGCCACCTGCACCGAGAGAAAACAACAGCAATTACTCAACATGCATAATAGTTTGACTTTATTGCACTATATATAAAGACACAAAAGTGACACTAAATCATCTCTCTCTGGACACACAATGTTGACGTGGTAATGCTCTGGCAGTGAAGCAAATGGCAGTCATGTCTGCATAGATTACCACTCTTCTGTCTGTAATTCTCTGCTCTGTCTGGCTCAATCCTGATCTCAGTGGCAGCTCATGGCTCCCCAGGGCACGGGTTTCACACACACACACACACATACACACACACACACACACACACACACACACACCCACACACCGGCCCGGAGCACAGCTGTCCTAAATCTGAGACCCACCCCCCTCCACACCCCCGTCATACACTGTGCACCTGAACCCCACTGAATATTCCCTCCTGAATATACGCATGGTGTATGTGGCCCTCTTTGTCACCTTTTTTTTTAAAGAATTTTTTACTTTTAATATTTTAGTTTAGCGCTAATGTATGATATTTTAGTTCAACAAATATTTTATTTGTGTGTATACATATACACATATGCACGCACATATGTGTATGTGTGTGTATACATGTGTGTGTGTGTATATATATATATATATATATATATACACACACACACACACACACACACACACACATAACTAATGTTAACTAATGAACCTTATAATAAAATGTTATCCCTTCATTTTTAGACATCAACATTTTTTTTTGACATCAACATATAATAAATGAAACATACTTATATAAAAATAACGACCAATGGAAAATAATTACATCTAGAAAGCATATTTTGTAAATCACTGAAATTAAACAAACGCTTGTTTTGTAAAGTATTTAGCCTACTTGGTTTACTAAAACCGTGCATTATGCACTGACAATAAGGCTGGCTTGTAAATCATTTCTAATCTGCAATATGTATTAACCAGATTAGTAACTTTAGTGTGTCAAAGTTGCATGAAAACAGAGTCCACAACTGTGCACTGCAAGAGTCATGCACCACTGATGAAGACTCTCAAAACACTGGAATGTTCAATAATCAAATGACAATTGACATCGTTAAGCTGTCAGCAGCAGAAAACACTGAACTCCATTATAATAACGTGATTCGGAGAGATGCTAGTGTCTGGGAACGAATGCTTGATGATTCATATTAAAATGACGCTGTATCATATTAATCCCACACTTTAGACTGCATGTGGTCCGCATTAAGGTGTGTCCACCATCACTACCACAGCAGCTGCCGAGAATTTAAAGCACCCAACAGGCAAAATAAGAGCTCAAATATGAGTTATGGCATTTCTAGAGCTGTCAGACAGCGGCATAACGCATGGCACACAGCAGCAGCGTCAGCTCATTCATCTATTTATGTTCAATTAAAATGCAGAATCAACATTTGAGTGGTGACATGGCAAACTGATAATATTTAGACAGCTGATCCATGCAAACCTCGCCCATATCCACACAATACGCGCGTAATAATGCCTGTGCCATGCGTCTCATATTCCGCTGCGCGAGATGATATGATCAAATAAAGTATTTGACATGTCAAAATGACCGCTCACCTTCTCTTTCGCTCCTCTTTTCTCCAGGAATCCCTCGTAATAGCAGGGCGGCAGCTGCGCTTTCGGGTTCCCGGTGCGCGGGTTCGCGGGCGCAGCCGCCATGACTCGAGCAGCTCAGCCCGGTACTGACACACATACACACACACACACTAAAGAGGGACAAAGAGCCGCTGGATGATGTTACTGCCTGGGAAACGACACGCCTTCTTTGGGTGAGAGATGGATGGCACACTGGATATGCGTGATTAATCTCGTCACTGACACGCATTCAGGGGCTCAATACACACACACACACACACACACACACCCGAGAGAGTCAATATGGCATCTGGGATTACATTATGACCCGCAGGCACCCGTAGGCTGGACTATCCTATTTTATGTAAAGTATGTGAGGTTATAATAGCCTACTGTTCATTTATTGATGTTTATATCGAAGAGAAGAGTTCACTTCTACTGTGATTCAGTTGGTACTGTAGCCTGTAGTAGGCTAGTAGCCTATATTATATTATGAATGTACATAAAAAGAATAAATATGATCAATATATACATATTAAAAAAGCATTCAAATATAATTATAAAAATATGTATAATATAAACATTGAATAAACAACCTATTTTTATATTATGAATAACACTCTATTAATGAAAACATTTTTTAATATTTTTTTTCAGGTGTTACATTTTATGATACACACAATTCAAAAATATATGCCATACATTACTATTAAAACAGTATGAAATAAAGTAGTGCCTTCTAGCAAATATGTTCTTTGATCTACTCAGTTATCAAATGAACACCAAATTATTTAATAAACCATATTTATTATTATTATTACCATTTTAATTTTATAGCTTAAATTATTTCATATTTAATTTAATTCATTGCATTTTTAATACGAATACATACCGTTCAAAAGTTTGGGATATGTAAGATTTATTGCATTTATTTGATCAAAAATACTGGAATATTGTGAAATATTATTACAATTAAAAAATAATTGTACATTGTTATATAACTATATATTATTATATAATTATGTAACTGATATATTTTAAAATGTAATTTATTCCTGTAATCAAAGCTGAATTTTCAGCATCATTACTCTAATTTTCGTGATTCTTCGATAAATAGAAAGTTCAAAAGAACAGCGTTTATTTGAAATATATATTAATTTTTTTGGTAAAATTATAAATGTCTTAACTGTCACTTTTTATCAATTTAATGCATCCTTGCTGAATAAAAGTAAACATTTTTAATAGTAGAATGCTGTTCTTGTTGAACTTTCCATTCATCAAAGAATCCTGAAAAAAAAAAAACACAGCTGTTTTCAACATTGATAATAATAAGAAATGTTTCTTGAGCAGTAATATTAAAATGATTTCTGAAGGATCATGTGACACTGAAGACTGGAGTAATGATGCTGAAAATTCAGCTTTAATCACAGGAATAAATTACATTTTAAAATATATTCAAATAGAAAATGGTTATTTTAAAATGTAATAACATTAGACAATATTACTGTTTTTACTGTATTTTTACTAACCTAAAGAAAACACAGACAGCTATAGTTTCCACCTTTATTTAAAATGAAAAATATACAATGTTCCCTGCACATTTTTATAACAAAACATAAATCACAAATGGATTACGCAGGAAATACTGATTCAAAGAAGCATTCTTTCTGAAACACTTTCTCAAACACATGACTCTCGCAAAACTTGAGGCCTAACGATGTTTACCAGGGACAATAAGAGGCACAAGCAAGGTTTTCCATTACATATAATACATGCTACCCATAATACAATATTACTTCTAAATGCAGTCTGAGCAACATCAGAAAGCATGTAATATGCTGAGTAGGAAGCAGCGTTGAGAAACGTGCAAGCTAATATAGGGTTAACTAAGAGCAAGACTGAACCTGATACAAATGTGGTCTAGGACTAGAATCTCTCACCCCAGACACAAAGACGCAAGCAAAGTAATGTGTTTATTCAGTACTTTACAAAAGATGGTCACAATAATTGTTTCGGGGTTACCTGACTTGCATGAAATCAGATTCGCTGACTAATTCAAATGTAATCGCACACGTAAAAGAGAAAGAGGTGCTGACGGGATCTTTAGCAGCTCAAATCTTTTATTTTGCCTTCTATTTGTTTCTGAACACACGGTGGTACGTTCACGCACTGACATATTACTGCATTATGATGCAAAACAATGAACATTATGCTCTGAATCAGTTCTGATTTACTACTTTTACTACAGTAACTCTGGACAGATCTGGAATCAGTTTTCAATGGACACAGACTCCAGTTTACAGTCCCTCTCGTCGTGATTCCAGAGTCCGTTTGGGGTTAAAAAGAAATCTAAAATATGATCAGTAAGAATATTCCCTGAAAATGCTGGATAATCTAAACCGGTCCAGTCTCTCCATTTGGCATGTTGTTGAAAGATACAATCTAAGACTCTACTGAACATCATTGTCATCCTAAGAATGTCCTTTAAATAAAGTGGTGGTATTTAATTGCATTTGTTCTACAGAGGCCCTGAAGGGACATGGTGATGGAAAACGATACGAGATGGGAGGAAAGATCATACGTCAATGCTTTTGCGTTCTCTCGCGAAGGTTTTGCGTTCCTCAGAGAGACTGTGTTCGCTGTGTCTTGGGGGAATGCACAAGTTTTGCGAGGGAAATCTATTTTTTTCCACCACCATGTCCCTTTAAGGCCTCCGTAGCCGTCTAACTACGACTTGACATTTGCAGTGATTATAGACTATATCTTCAAAATCATAAAGTATTCTACAAACGGTTTAATAATATCATTATTGTAATGAAAAGACTAACACAAAATCCACAAAGACTTTAAATACAAAGATATATCATGTAAACATTTGCTTGGTAGAGTTTATCCACGCCGTACAGTAAATCCATTCTTAAGTCAACACTTTGTGCAAGAATGTTTTTACCGAGAAATTTGCTCTGCGCATGTTGAATAATATGAACAAGTCCCTATGAGTTCAGCTGTACGGTAGGCCTAAAGCAAACATACCTTTCCCTGAGAGACAGAAACTGAACCAGGGTTAGTTAGAGGGAACTTCTGAATTCCCTCTTCGAGAAAGGGAAATGAAATTAAAGCTATATAAACCCAGAAGACAAACAATCTGGGCTTAAAAACAGAATCACAAAAAGTGCTTCACACAATTAATTTCCCTTTCCAAGAAGCCGTCATCCCCGTGGAGCTGTAATATCTGCAATCAGAGGGATTTCATAAACCACAGCAGTGACGCTACGAGGTTTAGTTGTGTGAAAACACCAGAACAGTGCGGAAGATGATTTGTAAAGGTTCCTTTTTCCATAGAAAAGATAAAGAGGTGGAATCATGTGTAAAAAGAAGAAAAGAAAAGTAATAAAAAGCAAAAAGTGATTGTTGTCTAATGTCTACATAAGCACAAACCGGTACTTCTAGTTCATCAAACAGCTGGATTAACCTCATTTACATACTCGTTTAAAAATAGAATTTGGAAGCGGGAAGTGAGGATTTATAGGAAAAGTTTTCTATAATTATTTACTCACCCTCATGTCCTTGCAAAGTTTTATGACCTTTCAATATAATGAAACTGAATGTGTTTGGAGGGTGAGGGTGAAACTTAATTTCTATTTTAGCTGAACCCATCTCTGTTAATGCTCACACAAAGATAGTTTGGTTTTTCTGAATTTACTAATGACCTCTTTTTGTTTCGCATGAACATAACATAACATTAAACTCATTAATGCACAGCTCAAATGAACACAGCATTTAAAGGGATAGTTCACCCAAAAATGAAAATTCTGTCATCATTTACTCACCCTCATGTTGTTTCAAACCTGTATGAGTTTCTTTCTCCTGCTGAACACAAAAGATGATATTTTGAAGAAATAATCCGTTGATGGACCCCACTGACTTCCAGAGTATTTTGTATCATAGTATCTGGTTTAAGGTTCAGCAGATGAAAGACATTCACAGGTTTGGAACAACTTGAGGGTGAGTAAATGACAGACTTAAATTTTCTGGGTGAACTATCCCTTTAAGATAAATAAAATAAACCCAGTACAACTAAAGCCAATGGGAAAGGGTTAGTTCAGCTTTCATGTGAATCAAATGAATTACCATGACCATAACAATTGCATTATGAAGTATAAAATAAGTTCTATTCTTATAGCTGAGCTTTTCGCCGGTCAGAAAGAGCTGTTCCCTGATTGACCGTCAGCTCAGACGTGGCCACTAGAGGTCAGTGATTACCAACAAGAGACATTTCTTATACACTAAAGATGCAGCTGAGTGCATTTGTAAGCAAGTAACATCATTATAGGAAACTGATATGAAAATAATATCCATTTGACTCTAGAATGAACACTCCCAAAACGGATTTATCTTTAACATACTTCTTAATGATGTTTATTGTACTTTAGGGAATGGTAGTGTTATACGAAGATGAACTACAAAGCTGGACCTCAACCCTTAGTAACAAATACCCAGACACACACAGTAACTCTTTCAGGAGGTCAAAGTGCTCACAGTGAAATACAAGTCATAAATTTTCCCCTTTTTTTCCCTTGTCTGTCTGTACCTGACATTGCACTTTCTCGTGCTGTTGTATGTGTGTGTGTGTGTGTGTGTGTGTGATCAGTGCCGCAGGGGCACCATCACCTCCACATAGTTACAGGGGAACAGTCCCGCCTGTCCGCGCAGGCTTCCCTCGTACCAGTTCTCGTCGATCTGATTGGTCAGCGTGATGACGTCGCCCTCGCTGAAGCCAAGCTCTCCTTCGTTCTCAGGATCAAAGTCGTACAGAGCCTTGCAGCACGGCTGATCTGTCGCTATGGAGACCACAGAGAGGATAAAAGGTGAAGATACACACAGAGAGAGAAAAAAAGAGGAAAAGTCAATGGAAAGATTCAAAAAATTACAGAGAAAAAACAAACAGTGGACTGATTTTTGTAAGAACAGATGTAGCGGTAAGAACTGCTATTTTTGAGAGTGTATGGTACAAATTAGGGATTTAAAAAAAGAAGAAATAAAACGAATGCTATTTTTAAAAATAAATTATTAGCAAAACTCTTTATTTTATGAAGTTTTGCACCCGTTACATAATATTTTTAAAACACAGCTTTGTGCATTGTTAATTCTAGCAATAAACATTAAGTAATCTTAATTCTACGTTAAATAAAAGGTTAAATAATAATAGATAGTAATAAATAAATAATAAACAATAAATTAATTTTTGAAAAACTCGTGTCATTTTCTTAATTCAAGCAGTAAACATCATGTAATCTTAACAACAGAATTACCATAATAATGAAATTCTAGGTTAATAATAATAATAATAGATTGTAATAAAATATAATCAAATTAATAAAAATAAATAAATCAATCTATCCATCCATCCATCCATCCATCCATCTATCTGTACACAGTGTATAGTGTATATATACATACACAACATTAATAATAATTATAAATATATAATAATTATATATAAATTATAAATGCTAATAAATATAATAAAAAAAACTAAAACGGTATCAAGGTTGAATGCCTGGTTTGTAATTATTAATAAACCTATATTTCCTATATTATAGAATGTTTTTGCTTGATTTTTCTTACACTAATCTAGGCATTAGAGTTGAATGCTTGACTAATGCAGTCAACACTAAAATTTGTGTAAAAATGGCTCGTTTTAAACTAGCTTCTTTCCAAACTGTTAATTTTATGTTAGTTAAAAGGTTATCTAACATAAATAATAGTTCTCTCTTCAACAAACCAGGGATTGGATCTTTATCAAAGAAGAAAATGGAGAGACAGCAATTTGTACTCAACTTGTGGAAAGTGCTAAAGAAAAATAAATAAAAACTTTTTTTAATGAAAACTGACATACACCAACATATTTAGCATTTTAGGCACATGCACAACAACCTTCATGTGAAGGTGTGCCTCAAGAAAGTGAAATGAATAGATAGATTTATCAAAGAAAAAGGACAGTTCTGCCACCTCCAAACATGCAGGTCACAAAAGGATCAATAGTAGTTCTCAAGCAATCCAAACCCACCACGCGCAAGAATACACTCATTACACATTATGCCAAACTCTATTGGAATCACTGCGAATTGTGGCGCGTGTGCTGTATGTAGTGCGTTACAAATCAATCACTTATAAGTTCCATTTAGGTTTGGATGCTGCCTTAGAAGAGACCCTATGTAGACAGTGGACAGTGAGGCAGATCACGATGTTTAACAACAGCTTGTTTGTGAATGTGTGAGATGTTCAAAAACTGTTGATGCAGATTTTAATAAATAACTCATTGTTGAGCTAAAAAGCTCCCCGGTGGACAATTCAACATGTGGCAGATTGATCACGCTTTTGATTCATCTTATGAAGGGAAAATAAATGTGTCACACAAACAGAGCATCTCATTCACACGAGTGAACTGTCTGTGCTCATCACGGGTTTGTTATATGTGGGAGTGTATTTAGCAGGAGGGTGATTCACACCGCTCGTTTTTAATAGGAATTGAGGCTGGGAAAAGTCTGGCATAGAATAAAAGCCCTTCACCGTGTCAAGTGTGTGCTTGCGTGTGACTCACAATTACGTTTTTGGCGTGAAGATGTCCTGTTAAAGGAGGGGGCCGCTGACGTAAAAGAAAAACAATAGTCAGTCTCTGTGTGGCTACACACACACACACACAAAACCAACTGGCACAGGCATCAAATACTCACATCCATCCACACGAACACAAAGCATGATAACTGTGATTTTATTTTATGCAGAGAATTCCTAGATGACCTTCTGCACATTGTGACATTTGCTAAAATATGCTGAATACAACAGAGCACTGAGAGACATACTGTATCCCACAATTCCAGAGTTGTTGTTAGCCAAAACAAAAATCATTTTCAGTTACTGAAATAAAGCCGAATTAAAATAAAAAATATATGATGAAAATCTAAAATTATATTATAATTATTAGAAATGACTAAGTTGAAGTACTACAATTACTAAACATAAAACTGAAATAAAAATAAAAATAAAATCCTAAACTTAAAATACTCAAACAATAGAAATGTCGATTTGGCAACTAACTGAAATAAATAAGTTGAAGTACTACAATTACTAAAACTGAAATACAAATAAATTAAATCTAAATAGAAATATTAAAACAAAACAAAAAAAATTACAAAAGCACATAAAATTACTAAAACAAACTCAAATTAAAATTAAAGCAGAAAATATAATTCAAAATATTAATAAATACTATAATATGGTGTCTGATTGAGCAATTGTAAGTAGTTTTCATTATTTTTTTTCAGCATATGACTCAATGTTTATGAGAAATAAGCATTGTAGTCAATAAATATTTGCTTGGCTATGACTAAATCTCATTTAAATGTTTTCTAGATCTTGAGACATGACTTTATAGTGCCTTGGGAGGCAGCTTGAAACCTCAGACAGTCTGTTTCCTTAGAAGGTTCCATTATACACAAAAGCAAGTTATTGACTGTCTGGGCAGCCAGGCTGGTGTAGGTTTTGGACAGCCAACATTTTAAAATACTAACTATTACGAGGACTCTGTACAGCATGTAGTGTTCCATCTTGTGCAGTATGTGGAGCTTTTGGTTACATGAATCGATGAATTTAAAGGTGCCATGTGTCAGAATTGAGGTAAAAATATCCAAAAAATGAGCTACACGCATCAAAAGAATGAGAAGAAATAAGGGCGATGATGTCATTAAAAAAATGACAAGTTATAGTGCTGCAGAGATATCAACCTGAATTAGCATTAGCATTACTAGCCACGGCCCGACAGGTGTCGTAATACCCGTTTCGGCCATGGGAGGCGGTATGCGGGGCGACAACATAACCACCAGCCAAACTGCAATACACGAATAACTCGCACGGCTTGTGGGCGTACTTGAACCTGATGTCAATCGTGTGGAAAGTAGCCCACAGCCCACTACTACATTCAAATAAAATCTGATAAAAAAAAGGAACAGAACCAGAGTAAACATTGGCACTGCTTTCCATCGCTGGAGACAACTAATGGACATGAAAGAAATGAGGTTCGACTCCGAACTTGCAACATTTCTTTTGGATTGGTAAGTAAGATGCTGTTAGTATTTCGTTAGAATTTTGTTTTATATGTTTGTGTAGTTTTTTCGGGAAGTTATAACATAGAAATGTATCGAAGGCTGTTCGATAAACGTATATATAACGTACATAAATATAGTATTGTAATATAGTACACATATATAGCACAATCTCTATAGCTCTTTTTTTCTTGCCAACTACGTGACCTATATTATGTTTATTAAATGGCTTTCCTGAGGTAAATCTGACATAATTGTTCTCCAGCTATGTTATTGACCTCTTCACGCTGATAAAAAACACTGATTGGTCGATATTATGTATGAGGAATACATTTTGGTAAGTCGTAGCCTACTGTATCTTTCAACAGTGTTCGTGTTTTTTTACTATTAGTAGAGATGATCGGTTCACGTGCGCTAGGGATCTGTCGTGTAATATTTACAAGCGCCAAAATGTAATAAAATTGACAGAATCTGAGAGCTGAGATTTTTTTATATCATAACTAACCTGCTCTGTCTAGTCTGTCGGTCTCCGTGTCCTCTTTGCTTCGCGATTTTTCTGTGCGTGAGAAAATTGATGTGTGGCGTGAGAGCGTGTGAAGTGTCAATTGCGTGTGTCTCACGGTGAATGCGTGAGAGTTGGCAGCTCTGGTTATGTTGGCGCTAGCTTGGTCAACATCAGCGAATGCTGTCTGTCAAATTAATGCAACTCAAACTAACAATAAAAATGTAATATGAACAAAACGAATATGAACATATTCACTGGTAAGGTGAAGTAGCTTGAAGATGTCATATTTTACCTTTTATAGCCTACTACAGTTGAATCAGATTGAATGCATTAATATTATGAACAGCAGCTACGCTAATTATTTCCCATCTGCTTTTCTGTTGTTATCTCGGGACGCTAGTCCCAAGGTAAATACAGATCGTCAGCTCCAGTTTGTATCCAGCCTCCCATGGAAACTACAGATGCCCCAACACCCGTGCAGAGACGACTCGACGCCTGTGAAGAGACGACTCGAAGCCTGTGAAGAGACGACTCGACGCTGGCGATATGTTTATGCCCTAAATTAATACATGATTAACTAACTGTATTTTTCTATGTACATTTCTGAAATGCACTTTCTGTAAAGCTGCTTTGAAACAATATGTATTGTGAAAAGCGCTATACAAATAAATTTGAATTGAATTGAATTGAATTGAATATTTCAAAATCACTGTGAAGGTAGGGGCGGAGCACAGAGACTATGCCGTTTCTCGGTTGTTACTCTAGAGTAGACCAACTCACTTTCTGGAGGTATACTGCCCCCATCTGGTATGGAATGTGGAGTATTAATTTATTTTTTTTGGCGGACATTACACAAGGCACCTTTAACCAATTAGACTGATTTCAATGAACCATCGGTCTTGGTTAAAATGATTTTCGGAAGATTTTTCAAAAGCTGTATGTGTGAGCAAACGCCACTTTGATATAGGAAATTGCATGATTAACCTTTCCTGAAGATAGGTCTGTCTTTTGCACACATAATGGCTTTCCATGTTTCATTTCAACCATTATAATTCAGATTGTGACTCACTGAAGAAATCAAATTTAAATCAAATCTAGTCCACCTCAAAAATAAAAAACAGGACATGCTCACCTGCGGATGGGTACGAGGAGGACGACGCAGCGGACGGACTCCAGCCTCCGTTAGAGTCTTCTGACTCTGCATAATCAAAACTGGGTCTGGACACAGGCATCCGTTTCTGGCGCGGCTGAGACTGGGCCTTGTTTACTCTACAGAACACAAGCAAACATGAACATAAATTCATGCAAACACAAACACACACAGGTTGCAACCAGGTAGACCATGTATCAGGGCCAGGGACTGAAACACTTGGGTCAAATGGGTACATGGTACATATCAAATGGGTTTGGAACGAATTTTAATTTATGTGATGAAGAAAGATGTGGTGGAATGATGGATGTTCATCTCTAACCTTTCTCTCATCCTCCCTGCCAGCTCCTCCAGGACCTCCATAGACTGTTTGTGAAACTGCAGCTGAGATTCGACCAGAGCTGCGAGCTGACTCACCTGCTCCACCTACAAACACACAGACACACACAAAGCATGAAAAGATGTTATTGCTTTAGAAAAAAGAGCTGCAATCTGTAAGCTAAATAAAAAACCATTCAGTATTCAGTCTTCTAGAAATACCTAAACATCCTTGAAACAAAATTAAATTTCTTCAGAAGCAAAATTACATGTGATAAAGAGGTTTTCAGGTAAAATATCTCAATTACCAAGTTTATTTTTCTTTACAGCATTGGTAAACAATTTTTTTCTTGTTTTTAGCATGAACCTAAAGTTTTAGAATTTTTTATGAAAAAACAAATCGGGCATTTCACAGCGTGCTTCACTCAACTAAAATTAATGTTAAAACTAACCTTGCGTCAAATTAAACTACAAGAAAAACAATCATAATATATGCACATAGAAACACCTGGAAAGAGCTTTATATACAAATCAAATCATAAAATTGAGTTTTATGAAATGAAGATGTGACTGTGAACAATCCTATGATGACCTAATTGATTCATAGATAAGTTTAATGTCATACATCCGGGCCAGTTGAATAATCATAGTCGCTAAGTTAAGACTGTGTCTTAAGAACTTGTCTGATCAACTTTTTTTGTAACCGACTTACATTTATGACCAGTCTTAAAAAAAAAAAAATCATATTAAAATGTCAAATATCATTGGACTGCATGACTGTATATTCATGTACCATTGTAATTGGATGGTACTTGCATGGCACACTGAGAAGCTTTTCGTTAGCTGACATCAATAACTGTTTAATTACAGGCCCGTGCTTAAGATCGATGTGGCAAAGAATCAGAAATATCCCGAAGTTTTCTCTGGGCTGCAGTCCAGTGTCGATAAAAACAGACTGATAAATGTGTCAGCTCAGCAGACTGTGTGGAAAATATCCAGCACTCATTGATGTGGATCACTGTAGCAACAGTACAACTATATGACACTGGATGGTACTGGACTATAAAAGCTTTCCAATAGGGGATCATTTGATTTTTAGTAGTATTTTCTTAGGCAAGCATCACTTGGGATTAGTGAAATTTTATTTCAGCATGAAACCCGCCCTGCACTGTTTGTGCAATGAATGATTCCTCAAATCGTGCGGCTTATTAGGAGAGATGTGCCATTACTTTAAAACCTATGTTGGTTGCACTTTATTTTACAGTACGTGCACTTACATGTATTTACAGTGTACTTACCTAAGAAAGTACTGGGTAATATGAAGTAACTGCATGGGTTAAGGTTAAGGGTAGGTTCAGGGTTAGTACCTAGTTATTACACAGTTATTGCAATTACTATTATATGTACATAACAGGACTGTAAAATAAAGTGCTACCCTTATGTTTTTGGATGGTAAAACTGAAACTACTGTATTCCTTTTTATATTGTATTTTTAATTTTATTTTTGAACATTTTTAATGGTTTTTAATGGTTTTCCAAAACGGAAAGATAACATTTCAAATTTTAACACATTAGTACCTCAATATTTACATTGCTGTTTTGTTTTGGCAGGCACATTTTACTAAATTGATTTGTGACCGATCACCATAAAATATACAGTATGTAATATTGACTAGCAGTTGAAATGGCTACAGTCCAAATTCAAAATATTTGAGAACGTTGTGGGTTGCCAGATTGAGGACAATTGACAATGGAAAGCAACAAGCCGTACACTATAAGTTAATCAGCTAATGTATACGTTTGCTATGTTTTTATTGCTTTCCATGGCAATACTGTTTTTTTCACCAACTGGCAACCCAGGGTGTTGAAATATTATTGGGTAAATTGGCAGTAGATGGGATCAAATATATCAAAACAAAAACAGACATTTCGACACAGAACGCACATGTCAAAGTAGAATAACTGGGCTGGCTATAGCATTGTTTTTTAGAGAAACAAGTATTTGAACTTAGCATGTTTCCTAAATGTCTGCAAACATATTATTGTATTTTTATGCTTTAGTACAGGCAAAAATTACATACAGCACTTTTAAAGACAGCTAAAAATAAACCACATAGTGTCAAGATCGTCATCACAGTGCAAGGTCCATATATCTATACCGTTCAACACCTTAAAACGAAGAGTTCAGAGACTCTAATAGGCTGAAGTGAGCTTACGTCAGTATCCAGAAGGTTCTGCATGCTGGTTCCAGCTATTTCTTTGGACTCTTCGAACTTCTCCACCGCCGCCCTAAGCTCCTCATCCGGAATCTTCCCCTGACGCTTCTTCTTGTAGTCATAATCCAGTCGACGGCCCTCCAGTTTCTTCAGGTGATGCTGAAGTAAAACCAGAGCATATTATTATTATTAACAGAACTACAGGTTTTAAGAGCTACATTTACACTGATACTTTCTGAAAAATGCTAGTGATACAAAAGTATGCAGAGGTTAGCCAACCATAACAGAGGTAATTTACATGTCTTAAATGTACAGTAAAAACAATGGGTCAACAAGGGTGGAAAATGACCATGAAAACTAAAGTAAGGCTTTTTGCAGTGCAGAAACCTCCTTAACTAACTAAGAATTAACATATAGTGATAAAAAAGTGCCCTTTAAATCATGTTATTGTCTTTCTTAACCCAAAATTCTACAAAATATTTCTGTGAATAAATAATACATTAAATTATTATTATTATTATTATTATTATGAACTTGTCTTTTTATAAAATTGTCATTTATTTTTCATAATAATATGTATTTTTAATAAAAAGATTAATTACAATCCGACACAAGTCCTCAAACATTTAGCCAATGACTTATGAATTGATTTCAGAGAGCAATTGATTGCAGTTTTCCACCTGTATGTCTTTAAGGTCCTTGTCGACTATAGTTTGGAAAGGGTCAATGAAGTTCTGTTTGACGTCAATGTCTAGAGAGTCTTTCACTTCTGCCAGTCTCTTCATGGCCTCTCCCATCTCCACTAAAGCACCACCTATAGATCGGGTGTAGAACATGAACAAAAACATTATGCAAAAGATAAATAGAAAGATCCTATAATAGCTGAATAACCAAAGAGAAATACAATATGCTTAAACGCAGACACCACGAAAATCTGAATAGATTTTTGTTTCATGTTTCACTGTGTGATTTTGTTTTGTTTTGTCTGATGGTACATTTTACTGTAAAAATAATAATTCATACCTGGGGCAAATAATACGAATGAAACATGCTGTACAGTTTCCATTACAGTTTTTTTTTGTAAATGCTTATGAGAAAGAACATTCCTCTTACCAAAGTTGGTGTCCTCTCCCAAGTCTCGGCCGTATTTGAGCATACACTCTCCCAGAAGGCCCTCTGCCTGTGGATAACCTGGGCTCTTCACCTGTCCACGCATCTTAGACACGGTGTTCACCATGGTCAGTCTCGCTCTCGATGCTGAGGTACAAGACAGAGAGACAAGCAGGCTTACGAATACAAAGAAACATACACTGCAAAAAAAAACCTAACTTTGTCTTTTTGTCTTTTTCCACAACAAATATCTAAATATTTTTAAATTTACATTTACATGAGAAGTAAAATGACCAGATATAAAGTCTTATTTTCAAAAAAATAAAATAAATAAATAAATAAAATATCTAACTTGAGTGATTTAAAAAAAATAAACTTGTTTTTCTTGTTAATAAAATATATTTTCCTTACCCTACTACTGGCAGATTTTTTTTTCTTGTTTTAAGAATAAACTTTTTCAGAATACAAGACATTTTGTTTCTCAAGTAAATGTACCTTAATTAAATCAATAAACTTTTTGATTTTAAAGAGCAATTGATTGCATTTTCCTCCTGTATGTCTTTCAGGTCGCTGACAGTTATAGTTTGAAAAGGGTTGATGAAGTGTACTTGAACAAATGACACAAGATACTATATGTCTTGTTTTTTCAAAAAAATATACTTAATTTATACTTAAAACAAGAAAAAACAGTGGGGTAAAAAAAATATACTTAATTCAAAGGGAAAACAAGTTTAATTTTTAAGTCACTTAAGTCTTTATATATTATATAGTTTTGCTTCTCAAGTAAATGTAAAATGAGAGTGCCACTATTATGCTTTTTTTTGAACATTACCTTTCATGCAGCGTGTAATATAGCTATTTGTGAATGTAAAAGTTCTGCAAAGTGTACGATAAAGTTATTGTCTCCTAAAAGAAAGAATCGACTCAAAAAAACGAGTGATCAGCAATTCCATTGTAACACATTTGCATAATGCCAGCCTATGGTCTTCATTGGCTGCCAGCGAACAAAGTCTACTTTGACCCAGCCTAAAACACTGTAGCTGTAGCTGAGACTGGAAGAGTTTGGTTCATGTTGTCGACATGTCAAAAAGACACTGTTTATAGCACTGCAAATCCACTTTACTGCACTTCAACAGGATGAGGACTCACGCTGGAATTGATACGCTAAAACCGATGCCATCGTTACTTTTCGTGTCATTGGGTGCTTCTCAATTCTTATTTGTGCATCCTCGTTTCCTTCCCTCACTTCCTTTCCTCATGTCTCAGTTCCAAGGAAAGAAAATGAGGACAGAGAAATCGAAGGAAATCTTATTGTATATATCGGAATATTCTTGATCACACGAGAGTCACTTCACAGCCTCATCAGCTGCGCCCCTTATGCTGGTGAAGTTTGATTATTTAAGAAATTCATAAATAATAATAATAAAGCAAGATGCCCTGTTGAAATATGCGTGATATACGATTCATTTAAACTGCAAAGGAAAAGCATAAATTAAAATGATTGTGACCGATGTGAAGGGGGAGGAGAATTTGTACGTGCGTCAGGTTTCTCGACAAGAAAGACTTCCGCATAGGATTTTGACCTTGAATGCATGTAAACTTATTGTAGGAGACCTCCAAAACAAAATAAAGAACCTTTAAAATAGCATAATAGGGGCACTTTAAGAATGTTTAGATACAGAATATGCAAAAGCATGACAAAAACACTTAACGTGATTATTAAAAACTGTATTCTTTGAATTCAGCACATGGGGAATATTTTGTCCATTTCTCACCTGGGTTGGGCTGCAGGTATTCAGTAGTTTTGCAGAGCACTTCTGATATGGCTTTACTGGTGATGTCAGCCCTCTGTGAAGCACAAAAGTACAGGTGTGTGTCTTTACGTCACACTGTCAACAGAGATCACACATCGACAGCACTCACAGACAAAGAAGTGAGACGGACTTGAAACAATCAGCAGCGGTCACACCTACTGAAACATTCAGAAAGCTGACTGATACCGAGGCAAATGAATATTCCGCGTACTTTACAGTGTGAGCTTGACAGACCGCATTTGTGGTCTGCTGTGGTTTACCACAGAAAATCATGCAAATGATGCGTTTCAAAGCAGAAATGTGAAGCTTGTGTTTTTGTTAAAGCTCTTACAGGAATTCCTCTGTAAAAATTTGAGTTATGAGCTGTAAATTTGTCATTTTGAGATAGGGCCACGTCTCTAGATGAAGGATCTTTTGGTTATTCATTACTGACGTAATTCCTGTGGGCGGAAATGGCATTAACAACTTTTTTCGTTTCAGTCTAATGCCAAGTACTATTAAAGCCAGTACTGTCAACATTTAACAAAAAACTTGCGATTTCTGAGGATAAAATGGGCAATAATAATGTGAATTTAACATTATATTTGAAAGCCACCATCACAAAAATTATAAATTATAAAACCTCTGTGTTTGTTTATCATAGACAGGAAGTAGATATAGTTCATATTCTACAATTTTTTTAGTTCAGGGCCCTGAAGTATAAATGTTGTGTACACACAAAAAGGGCATTGAATTACTGTCAGGATTTAATAAAGAAACGCAGTGAAAAATTAGCACTGAAAAGGCGTGGACGGTTATTTTTGCGGCTGACTTTATTGCATATGCATTTGTAGGAGTTTCCCTTTCAGACGCAACATTTATGGGAGGAGAATTATTAAATGAATCATGCAAGGTGATTTACTAAGGTCTGCACTCGTCAATTTACTGGTGTTTGCGCCCTTATTTTCCGGCCAAAAAAGCCCATCTTATACCAGATGCTAATTTGCGCTGCTTTAACTTTCCACTCCCCTCGTTGTTTTTTTTTATTTTATTTTATGTACCTCTCATGCTAATTTGTCTGTTTAGTAATTCTGCCCCTAAACGTTTAAAGTCTAGGCGCATCATAATTCCTCTTTAAACTAAATCGCAGAACTCATGTTCTGATAAAATATTTCTTGCGAGAACAATGATCAGACTTGACTCTGATATTATGTCTAATACACAAATGGCATTTAGAGTCCATATCACTTTTTTTTCTAATGTCTTGTAGGCCTACTGTTAAAAATGGTATCACGTGGATGGGAATATACATATGGAAATGATATGCAGATGACGTTATGCATAGTAAATCTAGGCATTGTAAGCTCCATATATGGTTATTTAAAGGATATGGAGTGGAGATGCATGTACACTTATAAATCTGAAAACGTTGTGCGTACACAAAATCTAGCTTTTGTGTGTATACACACTTTTAGGATGAAATCTACAGAAAGTTTTATACATTAGGCCCCAGAAGTTTTGTGTACCAGCGAATTGCACCTGTAGGGGATGTTTCTGGCCAATTTTATTGTTAAATTTATTACAATAACTTTCAGTAAGTAGGAAGAAGGAAGTCTTGATCATATTTAAGAGAACTTGAACATTGCTATCACAATATGAATGTTAAAAATGTGTTACCTTCTCAAGGTCTTTGAAGTCCTCATCCAGTTTGGTTCCTTCTGCACCTCCCACCTTCTCACTCACCATCTAAAACACATCGGTACAAGTACTTTCAATTTTTTTTTTTTTACCAAACTAATGATATTTTATATCCCCTTGCCCTAACCATTACAGAAAACATTTAGCATTTTTGATAAAACTTTATTTTGGTATTGGGCTTATAGATAATACGATCCTTCAGAAAACATGCATGAGCAACAAAACACATTTGTGAGATTGTATGATAAAGTATTCAAATACAAGAAGCATTCATTGGTGTGCAAATATAAAGACAAAGAGATCAGCTCTTAGATCTTACATCTAAATACCTGCTGCACATTCAGTTCACGTTACAGAACGAGCAAGAAAGAGTATACTGTATATCCATCGAATTATTATAATCATCTAATGTATAGTATATCCATCTAATAATATCCATCTAAGTGAAAGCTCAAATAAAGTGGCTCAGGTTTAGTGACCACAAGGTGAAAGTCCAATCATTTAAAGACACAGTAATAGCACACCCTCCTCAGCCTTACCAAACACTACTAATAACACTTGTGTGTGGAAGAGAGAAAAGAAAAGGGAAGGAAAGAACTTCAGGAATGGACTCTAAGGGCCCCTGTGGACTATTCCTGTTGTTCGTCGATGATACTTCCTGTATGGGCGGCACAAACGCTTGTTTCATACAAAAGCACTCCTCCTCAATGAGCTGAACTCTCCAAACACAAACACACAAAGTAAGTGTGGTGTATTGTATTCCAGTAAACAGGAAGCGTTTTGTGAACTGACATCATCCCAAAGGAAAAAAAATTCAAACCAAACAGCACTGCCTGGGTGGCAATCCAAGCTAAGAATTAGGCCTACCCTAAAAAAAAAAATGTCTTAAGGCTGGAATACATTACATTACTTCTGTGCATATTTTTTGCTCGATTGTCAGTCTAAATATGTCTAGATCAGGGGTTTCCAAAGTGCGGGGCATGTGCATGTCCAGGGAGGAGCGGAGTAGGGCTAGGCAATAATAAAAGCTGGGAATAAAAAAATTTGAGATCTCAAAACATGAGCTTTCAGTAATATTTTGTTTGGGCGCAGTACCAAACGTTTCCACAAGAGGAAACGTTTTTTTTTTTTTTCACATACCAAGTGCCAAAACTTTTACCAAGTTTCAAACCATTCCGATGAAACAAAAAAATAAAAATAAAAATAAAAAAAAACGTAAAATCATTCTGTTAAAAATAACCGAACAGCACCAGAAGTTTTGTAGTGTATTGCAGCTTTTAGTCATCACCATTAAAGGTGCATTGCCCAACATTTCATGTTAAAAATAGAGGGATTCGGGACAGAATTTGAGACTGAGCGTGACGTCATGCGCGTTCACGCTCACCTGGTAATGTCTTTATTACCTCTGAAGACATTATGACTGTAAACAAAAGATTTGTGCGGCTGATGCTCCTTTGGTTATGAACAGCTCGTGCTCGTGCAAGCGTGCGTGTGGTCCATGAGCGTGCACACCTCTGGTTGCAGTTTCGCTTGTCGCCAGAGGGGGCATAGTTCTGCAAAAACTCAGAGACTTGCGCAATGCACCTTTAATTTGTGAATTATTGTCATAGTTTAGTGCTTGATTATCCATTAATTTCCATTTAAACGTATATTAAATTAATTGTTGCACACATCCCTGGGAGTTAATTAGTTTAGAAACATTACAGTAAAACATTCAAAACTTCTCTCCCTTCTGCTGTACAAATGTTCACGGCTCTTTGAATCTCATTCTCATGCTGATCAAATATTGAGCATATCAGTTTGTAAAACACACACCCAGTCTTCAGAGAGAAGGAACACGTGTGCATGCGTGTTTTATTGACAGCCCTTCATACAGTGGCTCTATTGTTTGGCTCTGATCTGCTAGTGGCCTAATATGATTCAGATGTAGGTGTGGACACAGACCACACAGATCACTTTTCTAGAATATGACAAATGAAATACAGTTGCACAAAGCTATCCATTTCATATGAATCTCATCTTAAAGTGCTTGTATTCATGTCAGGAAATCAAATCTGAGGTGATCTTATGATACACATTATCAATATGGTTGCATAGTTATGCACCAATACTGACATTTTTGACAAATCCTGATAAACTGATATGATAAATCAATGTTATCAACATACACAGTTATACTATGACTGCTGATAATATTGCTGCTGACTGATTATCCTTCACTTTATCTGGTGCAACTAATCCATTTAAAGAAGAAAATCATACATACAAGCACAATTTATATTTGTCAGTAAAACTAACTTCAGGCATTTAAGGTTTCGAAAGAGGTTTAGATCAAAATCTAAACAGGAAAATGTACTTCTCCTAACATCATCTTTATCAGATTGACACTGACAATTTAAAATAAACACCCTAAATTTACACGCCAATATTCAATCCACTGTAAGGTTTAGGTTTAAAAACATTGTCATAATGCTGCATGCTTTGATATGAAAGGGAAGTCATATGGTTTGCATAATTATCTCTGTCCTAAAGCAAATCTGACAACTTGGTTTCTAGCGTACAGGAACATCGGGCATCAGCTTTACACAGTAGACAATACAATAGGAAATGGCCTACACAACTTAGCCCACATGAAAACACAATTTAGTTAAAAACTCTCCAGTACAACAATACAAGAGATGTCGGAGCAATAAACACTTCTCTTGTCAACCTGTACATGTAAGTGCCACCTAGAACAAAAAAAAGAGCAGGTGATAAAGAAAGTAAAGAGAGAGGGAGGGAAAAGTCTGAAAGAAAACACCTGTTCTATTTAGTGGGCAGGTTCTGTACTTACTGTGAACAAGAATCCAGTCTGACAACTAAACTAAACGCTGAATTCATCAGTTCACACACCTCTTATAAATCTTACACACAAATATAGTTTGTGTGCAGTGATCTCTACTGCACAACACCAAAATGCTCAATTTTTACATCTGAGATTGATTATTTAATCCACCAGTTTAAAATTGCTGTCTGCGGAGGATGTGATAACGTCTTCGCCGCTAGAAACAGTTATAAATCGTTAACAGTGGGACAACTGGCAATATTGGTATCTGCAAACAAAGGACAGCATGCTAGCATTCAGTCTGCAATGTTTTTAATTGTCTAAAATGATGGACGTCTAGCTGTAAACCCTAATGGTTAAAAATGAATTGGTTTGAGTAAGGTAAACTTAAACAAATTAGTTCAATCAAATTCAGTTTTATGAGTATTTAGAAATATCTTTTTCATTCGAGTTCACAAAACTGACACATTTTAAGTAATCAGAATTGTTTCATCTTTATGAGTTTCATAAACTTGTTTCATTTAATTTAGACACTTAAATTTATCTGAAAATGGGCTGGGATTTCTATTCGCAGCATGCTTTGCCATGACACTCGAAAAGGGAGAGTATATGCTAAAATTAAGTGTTATATAATGTTTTTTTTGTGCTAGATTATGTTAAGTGGGAGATTTAGTAGTGTTTAATGTTTAGCTATGCTAATTTAGAAGGGTTTCTGTTGGGGGGGGGGGGAGGGGGTAACGAGTGGAGCATGAGCTTAGTTTGAGAACAGATAAGTATTAAATGTTTTATATTGCCATTCTCATTCAGATATTGCCATGCTATGTTAACGCTATCAAAGCACGGTGTTTACCACTTAACAAGATATATCAGCATTTACTGAATTAGCTAATTATGGCTAGATATGGTTCCACTACTAAAAATATTTAAATTGAGATTACATGATAATTTTAAATTGTATGAATTAGATTATAGTTTAAGCTAATTATTTATTATTTCTATTAAAATATTTCAAGTTAAGAGCAATTAAAATGTTTGAGAACAAAATAAAAATCTGCCAGTTCTGCTTACTTAAACATTTTATATAACTGATTACCACAATTTCTTTACTTATTCGGGTTTACAGTGCATCATATATTGCAGTTTTATTTTTAAGACAACATGTCAAGTTAAATCTGATCAACTTTTGAGACTACATTCTTATCAATTTCAAACAGTGACATAACATCAAGATGGAATGTGCTTTCTGTAAAGACAGACACAAGCCAGTAAGGAAAAAGTTAACTAATGACTTAGTCTTTAGTAAGTATGAACATCAATACATTCTGCATTTTCAACCCTGCATGCTTTAGGGTGTTTATTGTAATAATGAGGCTCAGTGACCGTAAGACATCCCGTCTGACATTAAGATGCTTTCACCTGATTTGCAACATGTTGGTGCATGTTAGACTTGTTTTGCTTGAACAAAAAGGGTAAAGGAATGTTAGACTGGCTGTGACCAAAAACTTCAAGCGAATGTCTGAAATTGCAAGTGTTTTATAAACAGGCTTCATTCTGATTGAATGCATGTCTGTTTTGGAGTACATGGATTAAAAACTAATCCAGCCAAAAAAAAAGATATCATCTGAGAATCTCATTCAAAATCACTTTCTTTATCTGCCTGGCGTGGACTTAAACCACTAGATTCACAAGTATCTGAAAAAGGTTTTTTATCAATCACACAATGAAATAAAGCAGCATTATTAACACTGAATGGAAAATAACTGAGGTAATTTGATTCAACTGCGTCTTTAGTCATAACTTTCTACGAGGTACTTACATTGCAAATGTTTGGGAAAATGGTGGGCAAAGAAATAATAGAATGAAACAGGAATGCAAAGAAACAAGGATCTATGTTATTATATAATGATATATTGAAAATCATTTAAACATTATAGCAGTATTTGTTACTGCCTATTATTTATTCTTGTATACCGTATAAATCATCATATTGCAGTAAAACACACACAAAAAAAGTAAAAGGTGCATCATGGTAATGATGATTAGTTTTTTTTTTTGCATTGCATTGCATTGCATTGCAGTAAAGAGAATTAGAGGATAAAATATGCATAATCATCATGCGAATCACATTGAAAACATTGCAATAGTCCTAAAAAACCCTTAATTTTGTTTAAGCAAAACAGAACTTCTTATACTTTTCCTCTTGACTGTGACCTGGACATTTTTTCATACAGTATAAATATGTTTTCTCCACACATTACTGATAAACATTGTATGCATCACCTGCAGACAGCTCCTTAGTGCACATCAGCTTAAACTGCCAGTAAAGTACACATGCTTCCTGCTCAAAATACACAGCATATCCATTTCATCTGAACTGTTAACCACATGTTGATCAAGAATACATGTGATGCAAAAATGTGTGTTGCAATGAAAAAAATTAAAGCCTGTGGCTTTTTTTGTGAATCTTATCCTCGACAGTTTTTTAAAAATGTGTATGAATTGGTCTTTTGGGCTTGATTGTACTTGTTTTAACTTTTATTGTCAAATAAATCAAATCAAATTATGATTATCATTATGATCCTTCCAGTGCATTAACAGTCAGCAACCTATTAACTCTTTGATTGTGTCATATGAATACTTAACTATAAAAATCTAGATATAGTAAAATATTTAAAGGTCTAACTTTATAGACTTGATTTGGAATTATATGAGCTTTGTTTATTCATAAAGTGCTTCTATGGCTATAACATTTCAACTCAATATAACTCAATATAAAAGTCAATTAAAATAAAAAATAAAAATAATAATATATATATATACACACACATACATACATACAAGATACAACTAAATTCCCACGAAGTGTCTCTCAAAGTGTAGGCTACTAGCTGCCTACCTACCCAGACGCGTTCAAAACGCACTTGTGATCGCCAAATATGCTGTCTATGTAGGGGGCTCACTATCAGGCTTTAACTTTTACTTCACCACAGCAGTTCAAACAAGTTGAACAGACACCGCAAATGTTTCTTTATAACTTACGGTATATTGTTTGTTTATTGTTGTATCTGTAAGTGTCTGCTCGTGCACCAGTTGACGTGGAAACACTCACCTGACTCGCTTTATAAAACTGTTTCTTCAGTCCGGCAACAGACATCTTTGCGTCGGATCCTTTCGCTTTGACAAATATAGATGTTATTTAATCCCCCCAATATTTAAAAATGAAACTGTAGGCGTATAGAGCTGTGAAAAAAAACTTTCACGGAATCACAACTTCTTCTTCCTGCTTGGCCAGAGTTTGAACCTATAGTGAGTGCACGTCACACTGCGACGCGACGCACGCAACTAGAACGATCCCATACACGCGTCGCGTATAATAAGAGAGCTCTGATTTGTCAACTGGTTGCCGACGTCAGGATTCCCATCGCTCGCATTGAACCGTTTCTGAAACATAAAAAAACAAAAACAAACAAACAAACGAAAAAAAATCTTTCTAAAACATTTCTTTTTCATTCATTTCAGACTTTCTTCTAAGTTCATTTTGTGATGTATTACTATTACGTGTTTTATATTACTGCACATGTACTTTGTTATGTATCTCTGGCAATAGAAACAAATTATTATGGAAGCATAACTATATCTCAGAGCCAGAAATAGAAACTCTCCAACTTCCGGGTTTAACTTTCGTCTGTGAAAAGTTTATCTTTATGGTTACCACACTTAATATTATGGACCGGTTTCACAGACAAGGCTCAGATTACGCCGTGAGTAGGCCTTCATTCAATTAGGACATTTAAGTAGCTTTTATGAACGTTTCTTAGAAGAAGAAAAAAACATACTGGTGTACATCTTTTGAGACAAAACAATGACAAGTTGCTTTCATTTAAAACAGCTCAAACTTCCATTTAAATCTGGAACTTAATTAAGCCTTGTCTGTGAAACCGGCCATAAGTTTGTTATAGGCCTACATGTTTTTACTAAAAACAGCAGTCAGCATGAATTCACAAAAATCCATACATTTACACATATTAAAAAAACAAAATGTTTATATATTTATACACTTTTTGCCATTGAGATGACTTGGGAAAAGTGTCCCAATCAACCTGAATTCACCCTATTTATATATCACCCTATATTTAATATCTTAACCATTGCATATCTATATATATATATATATATATATATGTATGTATATATATATATATATATATATATATATATATATATATATATATATATATATAAATTGATAATTCAGTGAAGTAGACAAATTACAAGGGACAACAATTCTTTTTAAAGAATAAGATCCATCTTTAGTTTTTATTTGCTTTTTTTCATTTAGTCATATTCTGTGTCTTATAATTCAGACTGAAAGAACCTGTAATAGTACATCAGCAGAAAGAGGAAAGGTTTTTGACACTTTGTGATTGACATTCACAAAAATATATATATATATTTAAATATAGCTACAGGACACAGTGATCAAGAATACGGGTCTCCTATTCGGTGCAAAGTGTGTGTGTGTGTGTGTGTGTGTGTGTGTGTGTGTGTGTGTAGTCGGCAGAGGATACTGGTGAGACAGACACCAGCTATCTCCCTGAGAATAAATCTTTTTTTGTGTGTGAAACACACAGAGCAGAAACATTTCTTCTACAAAAACAAAATAAACATTGAATGGGTGACTGAATGAGACAAACACAATCTTGTCTTGACAGGAAGGCATGCATCGAAGGCCTAGAGGTGGGGATTGTCAAAACAACACATTTAAAAATACATTACACTGACAGAATTCCCATACTTCTGTTTCTTAATCCAAGGGCAGGCTACAGTCCTTGACGTGAGAGAGGTTTGTAATGTTGGGCACACAAAAAGAATACAGATTTCCTTTTGTTCATTAAAAACTGAGATACAAAACCATATCATTTCTCTTTCATACAGAATACAATATCATTCATTCATCTGAATCACTGAACACCAGTTGTGTAGTATATATAGCAGGACTATAAACAATACCGTGAACCTTGAATCAAAGGAGTAGCTGAGAACTCTTTTGAAACTGTTTTTGTCGTACTGTGGTGCAGGAGTAGTAAAAACAGAATGGAAGGATGCGATCCGGGCCACAGAAATGGACAAAAGGAGAGGTGATCAACAATTTACAAAATAATACAACAGAAACCACAGCCATGCTCACTGGCCACAAGCAAATGCGATGCATGTGGTGAATCTGTACCCGAAACCTACAGGACTGAGCATTAATGGAATCTCCTTTTCTTTTGGTTTGTGAAAGCATCTGAAAGCCACTAGACAGGAGGAAGGGTCTCCCAACATCAGGATTTTCCCAGATCTGTACGCATCAACAGAACAATGTCAAAGTCGGCATCCCATCCAGCTCGGCTCTCCTGTCCGGAGCAGCTCCAGAACAAAATGGGCAAAAGTCAGTTCAAACCCAGTTCAATTTCTCTGGTCCGGTACTTCCATGCACACGCTGGAAGAATTCAAAAGCCGGCTGATGAAAGTCCTGGCTCATGCTTTTCTTTAATAACATTCCCATCTCTCTTCCTTAACCTGCTCCACCTTTCTCTCTCTCTCTCTCTCTCTCTCTCTCTCTCATTCACTCTCTTGACTAAAAAGACTAATTTATTTACATTCCTATTCAAAATAATCTTTTTGAAATGTCCATATAAATGAAATGAACATTTAATTGTTTCTCATTCTAAAGTGGCATTTACAAGGGAAGGGGACATGGGACTGAGGTTTCTCATTGCTTTAAAATGACAACAAAAAAATAAGGTGCAGCACCAAACACTGTCAAAATGTGCCTGAGCAAATAAGAGCATGTGTGGATGGAATCACTGCTTCGAAAGTTGTGTTCGCCAATCCTTTACAGTCATGCCCAAGTTTGCAAACTCCTTATCTATCACTATTCTATTGAATAACAGTTCTGCATTTAATAATGTGTCCTGTTGCAGTCAGAAGTTGAGTCTAATACTGTGCTGAAAGTGTCAAGTTCAGCTGAATATGAGGTATGAGATTATGTAAATAACTGTTGAAGTGAGGATTGTGTGGTTTTCTTTACTTTATTGTAACAAAACAAGGCATTCACAAACGTTTGGTCATGACTGAACGTTTGTAGTGATTATCAGGGTGTTTTATTGCACATTAGAAAAGAGTTTAGCACACTTATGTTTTCTGGTTCGTTTAAAAAGTAAGTTTTAAAGGAATATTCCAGGTTAAATACACGTTAAACTCAGATGCTAACAGATAAAGTTAAGCACTGGAAGGGCAAGTTGTTTTGTACAGTTGTTTTGCCCCATAGACTTCCACTATAAGTGCATTTCTGTCAATGCATGTGTTTGTATTCACAAACTGAGAGATGATTTTCTAAAGCTTTTGAAATTATTTTTCTAAATGTATTATTTTAAACTTTTATTTATTAGTATTATGACAAATTTGTATTTAACATGGAATGTTCATTTAAAGTTGCACTGGTAATATTGGTCCCTTCATTTTAAATGAACATTCTGGGCACATTAGGGCTTTTTTTTTCTTTAAGTGGATTGTCAAAGTCTCATAAAGCGTAACGCAAGACCAAAAGTGCATTGTGTACATTCGGTCTCAAATCAGAATAAGTGCCTTCGCTTCGTGGGATACATTCATGATTCGTCTGAGGATGAAAAACGAGGGGGGAGAGGGAGGAAAAAAGCGATGTTAGCGCTTAAAGAGTGTTACGGTGGGGAAGGACGTGTGACCGTCGCCTTGTACGTAGGATGCACTTCATTAAAAAGTTGCTGTGCTCTCCTGAATGTTCATGTGGAAGAGAGTTTGATCCTGTAAAATTCTTAAAATCATATTTATAAAACCTCCTTTTTTTTAAAAAAAAACCTCCTTTGAAAAAAATCATTTAAATCTCTTTGTGTGCAGATGCAGAAGGAATAGTAGCATGCTTAGACATCAACATGTTGGGACAAAGGGCCCTTGCAAGCATACATCTGTACATTAAAGATCATTTAGGAGTGTTTCCGTAAAATAATAACAGACGTGAGAGCACAATTCCAGGAATAATTCATATACGAGTATGTTTGTATGTCGAATCTGAAATACTTTGCATGGTTTGTAGTGTACTGTGTGTGTATGCTAACAGTGCTGCAATAGACTGAGGATTCTCCCTGGAGGTTTTTAAAACAAAATGACATTTAACAGGTAATGGCCACTCTTCAACACAAGCCTATAATTTCCCCTTCGCACTCTCTCTCTCATTCTCTCCCTCACTATCTCCCTCTCTCTAACTGTTGGTGGAGTCAGGGAAGTTGATCTCGCTGCCGAACACTTCCCTGTACAGAGGCGGGAAGCTGTAGGCTGTTTCCGGGTGAACCAGGCGGAAGAAATCCAGCTTGTCAATATGCAGGTTACTGATCGTCTTCATCTGCGGTAGTTTGGACACCATCTGCGAACACAAGACAACGAGAGTGTCTAGATCAGATATTCCAAAATCAAGAACTAAACCTACTGGATGTTTTAAGTCTGACCTTTGGATTAGTGCACAAACATGTTTTTTTTGCATGGATATTTAGCAGTACATAAATCAACCAACCCATGGAACAGAAACTACACTACCATTCAAAAGTTTGGCGTTGGTAAGATTTTTTTGAAAGAAGTCTCTTATGCTCACCAAGGTTGCATTTATTCTATCAAGAATACAGTAAAAACAGCAATATTGTGAAATATTATATTATGAAATAATTTATTCCTAGTTATCAGTCACACTATCCTTCAGAAATCATTCTAATATGCTGATTTGCTGCATAAAAAAATACTTAAAAATAAAAATCTGCCTGCCTCTATGGGAATTTAACATAGGGGTGTACTCACTTATGCACCATGTATTTTAAGGAAGAACATTTATTTATTTACGATACATTATTCATTCACAAAGAAAATTGGTGTCCTAAAAGGTTGGATTTTTCCTAATTTTTTAAATGAAGGCATTAAGTTCAATTTCCAAAATATGATTTTTTATTCCTCTTTTTAGTCAACTTTAGCATGGGTGTATTCACTTATGCATTGCACTGTATATATATATATATATATATATATATATATATATATATATATATATATATAACAACATTCAGTTCTGGTTTTCGAATCTCATTGGCTGAGAGCCTTTTCCAGCCATGCAATATTCTACTAATATTACATGGAAACCATTTCACAATTTGTATCACTCTGCTTGTTTCTGCCGTATCTATACTGGGAGCATTTCTCACAGCGAGCGTCAATGGTGGAGGAGCAATTTTACAAATACTACTGTTATCGTGTCACGGAATGTAGTTTTAAGAGTTTTTAGGCGAGAATTAGATAAGTCTTTCTCAACTGGTGGGTCGTGACCCAAATGTGGGTTGCAAGACCATTCTGAGTGTGTAGTCAAAGAAACAACAATAAAAAAACATGATTCAAAATGTTTTATTTTGAAAGACATGTGGGAAAGCTGTTTACTCTTCTGTTAGATGCAGTTTAAGTAAAGAGTTTGTGTTTTCCTGATTCAGTATCTGCTGTCAGATGAGATGTTGTCAGGCTATATATGTCAGTGTCATTATTCTAACGTTATTTTTGTAACTTGATACAAAATAAAAATCTCACCTCAGAAAAAAGAACTTTCATTTCCTGTCAGCACGTGCTGTATACCACTTCACTATATATAAAGAGCAAAAGAAATTACGTGCATGCAACGTCATAGTCCTCATTCAGTCAGTCACGTTCAACTGACGTCATGGGGTCCTAACGTCTCTGTGCCCTCCTTCAGGGAACGGGTGTTACATTAGTAACCTAGACGTTACGTTGTCAATTAGTAAGTCAGGAAATTACCAAAAAGTACCAATAAAGTTGGGAAGGATTTGCATGCAAGTATGTGATGTTTATTCTATTCATCAGGAGCAGCTTCCATATGTTTCATTAACAGTTCATGTTAGTATTGTGTATTTAGCATGTTAACTGTTGTTTCTGTTATTTTGTTAATTTTCATACCAACTTACTAACTTTAAATGCTATATCAGATGCAGACAATACACTCGCTTTGTAGATATCTCTCTCATACATTCTTTTTTTATATGTGGCGGAAGGAAGTAGTTCCGCACAAAAGAGGAAGATACTCCATCGTCTCCACTCCATTTATTTACACACTTGTGCCGTCAAACTGTTGTGTAAAAGCAATATCACACTTGTCGTGCGATATGGCTCTATATCAGCAGCACAGGTGTGATTACCTACAGCCTCGTGCCAATGGCCTACTCACAGCTATGCTACTGATATAGAGCCATATCGCACTCATACTCGTGTGATATTGCTCATATATATATATATATATATATATATACAGTGCAATGCATAAGTGAATACACCCATGCTAAAGTTGACTAAAAAGAGGAATAAAAAATCATATTTTGGAAATTGAACTTAATGCCTTAATTTAAAAAATTAGGAAAAATCCAACCTTTAAGGACACCAATTTTCTTTGTGAATGAATAATGTATCGTAAATAAATAAATGTTCTTTCTTAAAATACATGGTGCATAAGTGAGTACACCCCTATGTTAAATTCCCATAGAGGCAGGCAGATTTTTATTTTTAAGTATTTTTTTTTTTTTTTTTTTTTAGGATACTATGCATCCTGATAAAGTTCCCTTGGCCTTTGGAATTAAAATAGCCCCACATCATCACATAGCATTCACCATACCTAGAGATTGGCATGATTTTATTTCAGTTAGCCTAAAAGCTAGTTTGATTTGCATTGAGAGATGATCTTATGGAAAGTACCCCATGCCAATCTCTAGGTATGGTGAAGGCTATGTGATGATGTGGGGCTATTTTAATTCCAAAGGCCAAGGGAACTTTATCAGGATGCATAGTATCCTAAATTTTTTTTTTTTTAAATACTTAAAAATAAAAATCTGCCTGCCTCTATGGGAATTTAACATAGGGGTGTACTCACTTATGCACCATGTATTTTAAGGAAGAACATTTATTTATTTACGATACATTATTCATTCACAAAGAAAATTGCTGTCCTTAAAGGTTGGATTTTTCCTAATTTTTTAAATTAAGGCTTTAAGTTCAATTTCCAAAATATGATTTTTTATTCCTCTTTTTAGTCAACTTTAGCATGGGTGTATTCACTTATGCATTGCACTGTATGTATATGTGTGTGTGTGTGTGTGTGTGTGTGTGTGTGTGTGTGTCTTGTTCCTCACCTTGTCCAGTTTCTCAGAAGTGGCTCCGTTCATGTGCATGCTGTGTTGAAGGGCCACGTAAACCTTCTCTTGGAGCTTCTGAACCTGCTGAGACTCCGTCAACCATGGCCGATCTGAGCAGCACACAAACACAGAGCAGGGGTTTCAAACTGTGAGAATGTGTCTCATTTTATGCAAGTATGCAAGTCTGACCATGGCACATGCTACCTTTTCTTGAGAGCACATAAACCCAGCTTTAAAATCCTTTTCTTCTGGGAATAAGTCGCTAAATTGGTAGCAGACATAGGTGTGAGTGTCTCACCTGGAGCCAGCAAGACCGCAGCGCTGAATAAAGCCATTTCCTCCTCGCTCAGCTGAAGACGACTCAGACTTCTAGCCAATTCAAAGACAGTGTTCACCAGGTCATCACACCCTACAAACACATACACATGCTAGTTACCATGTTGAAGATGAAGAAATAAATTACATTTCCATTGAGGTCCATAATTTGCCCAGAGCCAATCTCTTTTTGTTTAACATGACATGATTTAATGGATCTGTTGGGTTCCATTAATGTAAAAGAGGAACTATAAAGGAAATTATTAGATGTTCTGGGCACAAAGCTTCAGGTAATTTGTGAGAGTAATGCAGACTTAAGCAATAACTTAAAACAGTCTTTATCGTGAGTATAATAGTTTGTAGTGTCTGTATTGTGCATTTAAAGTCGCAATGAAACGGAAGTAGAGTAGTGACAGAAATGTTCTTCCTCATTGACTTGGCTCTATGCACCAGTTAATCAAGAGAAGATCTATAACATGCATTTAAAAAATAAATAGGCTGACTTGCTGAATATTGCTGTTATATTGCTGACCCAATTTGAAAAAAGCTAATAAAAAAAAGAAATGGTATTATCTACAAATCATTCGAATAACTTATTTCAAGAATAAAAGTCTTTATGTAATATGTTTTGCAGTGAGTGCTTTCTGCAATGCTTCCCTTTAACGTTGATGAGCTATTACTCACCCAAGCATCACTTGTATTTACTAACTGGGTTAAAAACCCATTAGCTCTTGTGCCTTATTGATTCATGACGCCTCCATTCTTGCTCTTAAAAGGCTGCTGGTGTTGTGCATTATAAAGTAAAAGAGGATGCGTTTGAATTGACTTTGAATAATTGTGTTCTGCTTACTGCATAGTATACACTGAATATTGTTTATATAGTTTTGCATTATGAAAAGATACACATTTCAAACAGCAGTTTTCTGCTACATTGTAATCACATGACCTGATTACATTTGTCACAATCTCAGATTCTCAACTCAATCTTATATGCATGTTTAATTCTGCAAGGGTATCCAGTTATTCTACTGAAAATTGTATTTTGCATTTGCAATCCAATTAGTCTAAGATCGTCTTGACAGTCTGATTAAATAAAGAGTCAAGAAACATATGTTAATAACTGTTGCTGACATTGGCTGAACATGGAAAAACATACTACTATATAGATTAAATAGTATGTAGTATCCTAACATGCTATTCTGAATTCAGTGATTGCATCTAGTTTATTCATCAAATAGGAAATGGAAATTCAAATTTAGTCCATTACATTGTAGGATGCAGAACCCAGTATGAATGTGTTGTTTATTCCACATTTTCTCATATATATCAGGTCAGTACTCTGAAATAGTATGCTTAAGATGGTAGCATGCTATTCTGAACATTTCCAGACACTCACCGAGAGCTTTGAAGAGCTGAGGGCTGGCAAACTTGCCATCAAAAAACATTGTGTTGTTGGAAGAGTTGTAAGCACGACACATTCGGATCAGCAAGACTTCCAGACATCCTGGAATAGTAATAGAGAGAAAGAGGGCGGCAAAAAAAAATGGGATGGGGAAAAAAGCAGAAAAGGAACAGAGAGAGAGAGAAAGAGAGAGAGAGAGGGAGAGAGAGACGGAGACAGAGACAAAAAGATAGACAGACAGAAAGAGAAAGATAGAGAGAAAACAAATAAAAAAGTGCAAGAGAGAGGGAAGGAAAAGCGGGAATATGCTCCTCCGTGCAAAAATACACACAGATTTTTTTTTTTTTTTTTTACCAAATATGGGAACAATAAACACCATCAAAATGAAATGTCATTGTGTTTGTGATTGTTAAAAATGACATTTAGAGTTTTGTTTATTGAAGGGTTTTTTCCATACGGTAGGAGTAAAAGAGTAGATAGAATGTTGGAGAAACAAACACAAGAGGAGACAAACGTTAATGCAAGTTTCAAGTTTAAGCAGAACGTGGACAGAACAGAATCCAGTGGGGCGAATTCACAAAACAGTTGCCCCACGTCGTTATTCCAAGAAAACAAAAGTGCCCCACCCACAATCCAGTTTAACCAGCCACTAAATGCACTGAAATAGTTCTTCTTGTACTGTGTCTGTATTTTTTTTTATCGGCAGCAGAAAATTACCAATTGACAGTATAATAATGCAGAATGGCATTTTATCCAGGCATATATCCAAACACAATGCAGTCAAGCACAAATTGCGCATTTTAAAGAGTCATTTCAGGTGTTTGGATCACAATGCATCATCCACATCCAAGCACTCTGCTAGACTGAAAACTGTGCTGTGGAAATGCGACTAATTTACTGAGCGTTTAGCATTACCACATGTCAATACCTGGCCTCAGAGTATTCTAAATGTAGTATGAAAGACAATGCTCAAGAAACTGAGAGTTTTCTGGAATTATCTAATGGTGTTATCATAACAATAGTAATAGTGATGGAACTAATAATGAGATTGAACGGCCGCTTAGGGCCACATCAGAAATGCCACATCATGGCAGTAAATGGATAAAGTGCTGCAGATGAGAAATCTGTTGTATAATCAGGGATTAGCAATCTGTAATCCGTGTGGGACTAAGGCAGCACTGACCTGCTTTGAGCAGGATGATCTGGTCATTCTGGCAGAGGTCCATGAATCCAGAGATGCGCTTGGCGAACTCCACAACGTACTGGATGGCGTTTGTAATATGCAGGGCGCACTGCTGCCACATCCATTCTGCAGACTGAAAGCACAGAGATTGATAATACAGCCGTTAACAAGGAGACAAATCAGCAAGCACAATCAAAAGAGATGTAGTATGATGATGCTGTACCTTGAGCTGAAAGCTGCAGGTTTCTTCAGGTGTGTAGAGGTTCCAGGTGAGTTTCTTCAGCTCTTCTGGGCTGTACTGACACGTCTCCAGGTGAGACTTCACCACGTTTTGAGTGATCCGCTCTGAACATAATTTCAACACATTAGCACATTTTCCTTTAGTATCTGTCTATCTAGATATAAACAGACATAAGCAGAATCAGAAATAATGTACATATCTAAATAAGGAACATATTATATAGATATATCCATCTATAGATGCAAATATAGATTATAAAATATATATTATAATTAATCATCTATAGACATAAATACAGACAGATTATATAATCTATAAAAATAACCTACATAAATAAAATGTATTTAAAATGTAAGCATTTTTGTAGAACCAAACCATATATTATATAGATATATCAGTAACACTACAATAATGTTTACTTTGTTAAACATAGCATTACTTCTAAAGCATTTTTATTCTTAGTTAATGTTAATTTCAACATTTACTAATACTTACTTAAAATCAAAAATGTGTATTACGAACATTAGCAAAGATGAATAAATACTGTAATAATTGTATTGCTTATTGTTAGTTAATGCATTAATTAAGGTTAACAAATAAGACTTTAGTGTAAAGTGTTATCTATTTATTGATATATATATATATATATATATTATAAAATACAAAATGTTATAAATAAATAGGTAGGCTATATACACTGATATATGATGTGCGATAAATTCATGCAAAAATAATAAATATCATGAGCTGTAAAGTAAATTTTAATTTATTTTTTATTAAATCTAATGGTAACACTAGTTTAGGGTCCAAACCAATAAAATTGCCTATTTGCATGCATATTACTAGGATTTTGGCTGTTTATTAGCACTTATAAAGCACATATTAAAGCCTTATTCTGCATGACCATATTCTACATCCCTTAATCCAATTCCAACCCAATACATAAACGTAACAACCACCTTACTAACTATTAATAAACAGTAATTAGGATTTTTTTAGGGCAAAAGTCATAGTTAATAATAAGTTAATAGTGAGAATTGGACCCTAAACTAAAGTGTGATTTATGCTCATTTTATTGCAATAAATTTTTTTATTTTGTCCGAACAGGAGGATTTTCAGTAATGAGAATTTAAGGTAAAATTGTTATTAAAATAATTTCAGAATATCAATCTAAACTGATTAAAATTATGATCATAAAATGTGAATCTATAATGGCAGCTCACCTATGTCGTGTAGAGAGCAGTTGTCTGGTAAAGAGCTCAGGAGAGAGTGTGTAAATAGGCTGTTTTCAGGCAGGATGTACTCATGCTTGACTCTCACAGATTCTGCAAAATCTACAGAGCTGGGTCCCGGAGAGCTCTGATTGGATGAACTTCCACTTCCTGCGCTCCCAGACCCGCCAAGCATCTCCAGAGCGCAGTACTCGCCCGCCTCCTCTGGGGTGAGCGGCAGGTCGAATAGCAAGCCGTCGGGCAGCGTGGCGATGTCGTCCAGGTCGCTGAGGTTGGAGCTGGATCCTCCACTGCTGTACGGTCGGCTGTGTGCGCTGTCTTCGCCCGTATCCTCACAGTCATGTGATGCCAGACCGCCACCTAAACCCGCCAGGCAGTCTCGAGACAGCTGCTGGTGCCGCTGCACCTCTGCATACAGGCTGTCCCGCTGTTTCTTTGACATTCGGCCAAACTTCACCGCTACAGAAAGCCAAAGTGAGACTTACTTTTACTAATTATTTAAATAGCATTTATATGATTTATTTATATTTATATACAAAATTTTGGGGTCCAAATTTGTTTTGTTTTTACTCATTCAGCAAGACATGGAAGGTTGTTTCCGCCACAGAATAAAACATTTTAAAATATAATTGTGACTTTTTACAGTTTACATCTTGCAATTCTGACTTTTCTTTTCAGAATTGAGTGATATAAACTCACAATTGTGTGTTATAAAGTCAGAAATGCCTGATACAAACTCGCAATTGAGAAAAATAAAGTCAGAATGGCGAGATATAAATTTGCAGTTTAGAGTTATAAAGTCAGAATTGCGAGTTTATATCTCGTCATTCTGACTTTATTTTTCTCAATTGCGAGTTTATATCTGGTACAAAAAATAGTCGTAGTCACAAAAATAAGAACATCTGCCCTTTGACCCTGCCCTCCTTGTCCAGTACTTATATTTGAGTCCCTATCCCTAAAATTCAGCTGGTGGGGTAGTTTGACGTTAAGACTCGCGCTCACCATCACGGCTCATGCCAAGCGCCAGGCACTTCTGCAGACGACAGTGTTGGCAGCGGTTCCGGTTGGTTCGGTCGATCAGGCAGTTCCTCTGCCGTGAACATGAGTACATGGCATTGTTCTGCTGGCTGCGGCGGAAAAAACCCTGCAAAAAAGAAACGTCGTTACCTCGGTGTACAGGACAGATAATATCAGATGTGGCTTTGAATGGGTGTGACCTGGCATCGAATGACGAACATAAAGGAGGGATAGAGCACAAAAGGATCATTTTGTTACTGTGAGTTTAATAACAGGAAATTGCACATCTACGGTAAGAAAAGAAGACAATATGACTTAGAAATCATTAGGGAATTATAGTTGAATTCTCACCTTGCACCCTTCACACGTAATAACGCCATAGTGAATCCCGGAGGATTTGTCGCCACAGATCTTGCACGGTATAACCTCAATTTGAGCTGGAATAAAAACAACATGATTTTAAGAATTAAAAGCAAAAACGTGACCTGAACACATAGAAAAGTACATATGCACAAATACATTTTTGAAATACACCACAAATAATATCAACCAATACAGTCAGATAGAGTGATCTCTCTCACTCTGCATGGCATGAAGGACAGAAATAGCCAGAGGATTGATTTTCCGACTGAAGGGTGTATTGTGTCTCGGCTTTTACAAGAGGTTCTGATGCAACTCATATGATCAGTGGAACACAGTGTAGGGACTTTTAGAAACTAGATCCCTCCTAATTAAAAGTGAACAGTATGTAAACAAATATTGAATTATTGACAAAAACTAAATTAAAAAGGGAATTCATTAATAAATGAAATAAAGAATAAACCAAATAAATAAATGTGTGATAACAGTTGCACAATTATTATGCAATAAAATGTATTATATTAATGTACATTTTTAATAATAGTGGTTTAACCTAAAATCTTATTATAGACAACTACCCATATATATCCATTGAATTACATTAATTAAATAAATAAATAACAAATGAAGGGCATAATGAATAAATGAATGAATAAATATGCTTTGTGGTACAGTTACACAATAATTATGCAATAAAAAATTATATTTTCTAGCATAATGTTGCATGTAGTGGTGGCATGGAAAAAACTAAGCTTGCAACGACATGCTCAGCAGGAAAAAAAACATCCTCCATTTTGTCTTTCTAGCTCTGTCAGCTGAAAGCAATGACCAAGATACACTGTGGCATGCAATGGAAAAATCTGTAAGCCCTCGGGTGCCCCTCCCGCACCGCTCTCTGTGTGGTGTTATATAACCTTCGTCTGCAAACATTCCACAAACACGCCATTCAGGGCTGCTCAGTCTAATAATGCAGATGCTCCGCCTCCCTGGTACTTCTGACTGCCTATTGGTTGATGCTCGGGCAGATGTGTCTGCGACTGGCCGGCTCTAAATGTCGCTCAATTCGGCTTGGCTGTAAGCCCATGTGGACTCGCTGTCCTACTGACATACTTTCTCAGTGAAAAGGGGAGGGCGGCTGTGGGCGGATCTCCTGTGCATGTCATTTGAATAGGCCTTTCCCTTCTCTCTGTTAAGGTGGTCTCAACAGGAACACATAAGAATTGACACTTAGGCACAAACTAAATTTAAATTTTTTTTGGCAGATAATACTCTGTGTAATGAATACAATTTTGTATCAATATTTACATTATCATTACTATTTTTTTTGATTATTTTATTTATATATTTAATAATAAATGTTTAAATTAAAATCTTGATATTAATGATTTTTTTTTTTTACATAGAGACAAGGTATATATATTATATAATATGCTATATATTGGATATTGGAAAGAACAGTTCATGTTCACTCATCATGAGACGTGTCTGACATGTACGCTTCATCTGCACTTGTTTGTTTACATTAAAATTAACCCACTAGTACCGCTATTCTTTTGCTTCACTTTCCTTGCTTTTAAGATTCATTCCTCAGAAAAAGTATTTTCGTCGCTTCATAACATTAAGGTTGAACCACTGTAGTCACATGGACTATTTTTCACAATGCCTTTCTGGGGCTTGAAAGTGGTGGTTACGTTGCAGCCATTGTGGGGTCAGAAAGCTCTAGGATTTCACCGAAAATATTTGTATTTGTGTTCTGAAGATGAACGAAGGTCTTGAGGGTGAGTAATGGGGATGTTTTCAGTTTTCAAGGCTTTGCTGTTTGCAAATAGTCATTTAGGTTCTACTTGAATATGAAAAAAAACTGATGTCTATATTCATGCTATTGTTAAATGACTTTTCTGTTAAAAGCAAATTCAGGTTTGCAAGAACTGCAGCTCTTCAAGCCTTTGGCACAGACACCAATGTGGAAGAGAACATTTTCCAGAACACATTTATGCTTAACTGTAAGATGTCCGGAAGAAATTATTTCTGCTGGCATGCTTAAGGGAAAAACATATAACACTTCAGACATTCTTTCAAGGCCTCCTTAATATGGTAGTGTAAATGTTTCTCTGTAGCCTTTAATGCCTTTACAAACAAGACAACATGAAAATAATGTTTTGCTTTTCTCTCTTAGAGTCTCCCACAAGATTTCAACCCCAAGCAGACACACACTGAAACTCTTTAACTCTCTTCAACTGACCATAAAGAGACAGAGAGAGCAGTGCAAAATCAATCAGAAAGGGTGAGTGCCAGATTTAGCATAGATGCTGATAAGGCAAAATCTGTGTTTTTCTTCATGATTAACTTGTTGTCAATGTAATAATAATTCCCTTCCATCATTTTACTAGTCTTAAGTTGTCACTTGTATTGTTGTCATGTTTACTCTGATTGTCCAAGAAGCTCTAGTGGTGAAGAAGTGCTTCAGGGAAGAAGACTGAGATCAACAGAAGCTGTTTTCATTTCCATAAGGTAAATGAGCTTCGGTGTATGTTTGCTGACAATGTTTATATGTGAATAAATGCCTAACCTAAATCTGTTCATCATATAAAGCTATTGTGTCGCTTCTGAAAATTTGGACTAAATCGCTCTATTCATATGGATAAGATTTACGCTCTTTATGAACTTTTTGAAGTGACAAAGTGTTAGTTGCGTAGCCTGTCAATGGAGGGAGGGACTACACTGTAGTTGTAGCTGAGGCCTGGAAGAGATTGGTTCATGTTGTCGCTTTGAATCCACTTTGCAGCTCTTCAAAAGGACGAGGACTTGCGCTAGAATTGATACGGTAAAACCGACGCCATCGTTACTGTTCGTATTGTATCAAGTGCCAAGGAAGCCTCTGAAGCTGAAATTCAGATATGGTAATGGACGTTTCATTTCCGACATGCACTGTAAGCGTCAATCACAACAAACTAGGCCACTGACCAATCAGAGCAGAGCAGGCTCTCGGAAAGGAGGGTTTTAGAGAAACTGAAACTTCTGACAAACTGTTTTCAGACTCTTTAGAAAAATGAGGTGATGTGCAATGTATATTTTGTTTTTTGAGCTTTGATGCATGTAAATCTGTTGTAGGAGACCTCCTAAACAAAATGAGGAACCTTTAAAATAGCATAATTTCTCAAGAGACCTGCATTTTTTCCATTCTGATCTTCTGCACTTCTTTTAGCAGTTTTCAAAAGCAAGAGCAAGTCCTGTGTACCGAAAATTTGCAGAAGTATAATATGACCCCAAAATACCTAATATAGGCCTACTCATCTGTTTCATATTAGCATCACTGAGGGATCATAATGCTTTAATTTTCCACAGTCCCTTATATTCTAAATGTGTGTGATAGCATAGACAAAAAATAAAAAAATAAAGACAGACGAAGATTTAATTATTTACGTGCAGAGCAATTAAGGAAAATGGTTCAAATCTACTTTGAGCAGCAGCCTCTGTTATCTGTGTTTGCGGACAGGTGCCATAATGCAATCATGTTTGAGTACAGAACATTGTGTTAAGCAGTAAAGTCTATTGTGGTGACATAACACAAGAAGGCAGATTAGATAAGGCAGGAGTGCGTAACCGATTTTTACCGTAAGCGTTAAGGATAATGCAAGCCACTGACCCTTGGAAAAAGTAAAAGGTAAAATTTAAAATTTAGTCAAACGTGTAATTTTTTATTTTGACAAACGCATGAGGTGTAGCCATGTTTTTAATCACAATGTTTCCGCAATGGTGTGTCTCCCGTCATGGTTGGCATATGTAGGCCAGAGTAAAGAACAATGATTTAACACCCCACCTATTTTACATAATAAATTCTGAGTTTCACCCAAGCGATGTGAAATCCAGACGGCTTCACGCAAACAGAACATAATTACACAGTAGTTTCTGATAAGACTGATGAGTGTGTGAAACGGTCAGTGTGTCAGTGAGTCACTTTTCTTGAGACTCCTGCCAAATGTTCCTGCTGTCTGGTCATCATAAAATAAAGGTCATACATGCAAAGGTCCCTTTAAAGACTGCACTTATGCCAAACCAAACAGTAGGAGAGGCCATTGGCAAATGGCCACGCTCTTAAAATTTAAACCCACTCAATGGGTTTTCAAATGGCTCTCAATGGGAAAACAGCTTCATTTATGCATGCATTCGTTTGTGTGCGTTTTCTTTGATGTGAATCAATTATCATAATTTTAGTGAAAGACTTGAATCAGAACAGAGGGGATCAGAGGTACGTTAAGACCGATGACACAAGACAGACCACACAAAACTTCCAGGATTTCCATTAAAAAAATATTCCTGACAGAGTGCAGATCTGCTCTTTTTCAGTATCTATCATCCGCTACGGCTCTCCTGTCCTCCGCTACCCTCTGAACATGAGCCACGGTGTGTATATTTAAACACAGCCCCACCTCACGACAGTATGTCCGGACATGTACGCCTGCAACTGGCTTTAACATTTGTCCAGAGAGCAAACAAAATGGTTGAGACAAAATCCTCACTTTGTACGTACAGACAAGGAGGTTGGGGCACTAGGTAAATGAAATGATTTAATATTTACTCAACTCCAGGTAAAAGGTAAACCGTTCTTTTTAAGAAGCCAAGCTAAAGAACACTCTTTGGTTACACTTTATTTTAAGGTGTCTGTGTTACAGTGTAATTATTTACTGAGTAATAAAAATTAACTACATGTACTAACTATTGGGTTAGGGTAGGATTAGGATTTGGTTGACAGTTAGTTGCATGTAATTATGCATAATTTGCTGTTATTAGTAAGTACATGTAACATATGTAACAAAGACACAGTCAAAATAAAGTGTTACCCACTCTTTTTGTTCAGACTTTTTCAAAGTCAGTGAAAAACACTGTTTGAAGGAAATAACAAATTGCTGTAATCTTGATTACCACTCATGATTGTTGTCATTTGAGAAATTTATTTTTACATTTCATCCGAATTTTTGCACTTTCATCTATAAGCACAAATCAAGAGAATTTTGACTATTTACTCATCTAATTTAGATGAGAGTAGTAACGTTAATTAATTTAATGATATTAAGCTGGAAACTTTGTCATTGTAAATGAATGTAATAGTGCTTATAATAATTTAATATTATAATATATTTCACTTAATTATAACTAAATAACTAAATAAAATAGGGATATTTAGCCAGTTTTGACACTCACTAACCATCATTTTTGCATTACAAAACAATATATATAATAATGTAAATATTTTCCGGTAACTCTTTATTTTACAGTGTCCTTGTTACACGTGTTACATGTAGTTACTCTAGTAATAACTATGAATAATATTAAAACTAAAACTTATAGTATACTAAACCAAACCCTCACCCTAACCCAAACCTTATAGTAAGTACATGTAGTTAATTATTATTACTAGGTACGTAAATGTATAATTACACTGTAACACAGACACCTTAAAATAAAGTGTACCCATATTTCCATATAATAATAAATAAAGCAATTACAATTTTTGTATATTTTTTCATGTTGTTTTCATTGTTGCCAAACAATTGTACAATTTTATTATATAAAAATGATGTTGATCTATAAGTAATAACAGCATTTCATCCTGAATAGGTGAGATTACTCTAATAAATGGTTATTGTCTGTATCAAGAACGGAGTTCAAGTTCAAACTCAAGTTCATGAAGACGCAGTGGCCATATATCACTTAACAGACCACATGGGTCTACACGACTCCAGCAAAGCCCCTCCCCCTCTCTCGCGCTCTATCTCTCCCTCATTCCCTCTTTCCCTCTTTCCCTCCTGTGAATGCTGTGTAATGTTCAGTGACATAACTAGGTCAGTGGAACAGCAGGTTTGAGCGCTGCTCACACAGCCGGCAGCCGGCCATGCTGCCCTGCGAAAACAACAACACGCAACTCAACATTTACACTCAACAGTATCACGAGAACCAAATAAAGGCGAGGATTTAACTGACATTACAAAAACAAAGAGTGTTCAGCAGAAATATTTTGTTTTAAGAGACTGTATGCGTCACGATAGTGTGAGACATTTTATTCACCGAATGCAAGTTGTATCAATATTTTTTAGAGGATATATTACAGCTTATCTTCATACAGGAGAAAAAAATAATAATTTTACACTCATTACGTAATAAAACCTGTCACACAAGCCAGCATCACGACCTGCTGCTGAAAGCTTCATCCATCTGCGTCAGAATTCCAAACAAATGTTTGACATCTGTCTATGATTCATTGTAACATTTGACATAGAATGGAATGCCAACGAACATTTAAACGCGTTACAAAGTAACAAGTGTCCGCGTGGCAAATGTCACAGGGAAGCAACACACAAATCTGTGCATGAAAACATTCCTGCATTATTATATGGCTAAATGTTTAGAGAGCATTTAAAAGTAATATGCAATTGTCAATGTAATAATTATATGCCATGCAGTGCTACAAACATCTTACCTCTCATTTTGATCGCAGTTTCTTGATTCTCCAAAGTTCACTGGCGAAGAAATATTTTCGAACTAAGTAACTTAGCTAACTTGAGACAGCTACCCGAATTAAACTTTTCAACTCCGACTGTGAGCATTATTAAGAAAAGAAAATAGAAGTAAATGCGCGTGTCTAAAGGTCTTCACTTTCAGCAACAAATTCAAGTCGCATTCGACGTGTGTTATGGCGCGGTATGAAACGTCGTCCTCCCTCTCCTCTCACTCTACCCTGCTAACCTACTTTCCCTTTCAAGGGAGCTCGAGCTGCGTGATTGCGACATGAAAAGCACGTATGGAATCAGTCCAATGGCAAGACGGAACGGCATGGGCGGGTGACCTCATCGACCAGGAAACTATAAAGCATCCCTGAATCACAACAGCTTGTGTGCCTTCAGCAAGCGCTATGTTTGAATCGTTGTCTGAAAAAGTGTTTTTGTCTGTCTTAGTTAAAACTAGGCAGGAGTTTTATCACATATCATATATATATATATATATGTGTGTGTGTGTGTGTGTGTGTGTGTGTGTGTGTGTACAAACTATAACATGGCGAGCGAACAACATTATAGGAAGTGTATACATCCCTGCACTCAATATCTCACGGGTGGGGATACACACCAACTATGTGTTGTTTGTTTGGGAGTGCAGCACACCCAGTCAGCTCTCGACCATCTCGACCACTCGACCAGCGTTCCATTACGCTGCACTCCCGCCGATTGCTCTTCGAGGAAGGTGGTTCGGTTTGCACTCCCCGCGGCTTGGGTCCTGCTTCTGCCGAGGCAGAGTGTCGACTTCAGACGTGGGGTTCGCAAATGGATCTGACAGAGGGGTTTGAGACGGGCCCAGCCTTCACATGTCAGATCCAGTGCCTGGTTTGGAAGCACACTCTGCGCTTACTTCCGCCCAGGCTGAGGCCCCGGTACTGCAACTATCCAATTCTGAGGAACTGGATGTTGTTCGTATCAGAACATGAGATACTGAAGACTCGTCATTTCAGTCTTCTGCATGTGAGGAGCTTGTGGAGGTGCTCACAATTTCCATTCTGCAGGCATATCAGGCTGACCTACTAAAAGATATGAGAGTAAGTAGGTTTGTCTCTCCGTGCCACCAAGGAGACGGCCAAGTCAGTGGGCCGTTCTATGGCAGCCCTGGTGGCCACGGAGAGACACCTATGGCTGAACCTCTCAGGAATGAAGGAGAGAGAAAAAACGTTCCTTCTGGACGCCCCGCTCCGTAAACACTGTCATCGAGAGGTTCCAAGAAGAAAAAAAGCAGGCAGTGGCTTTCCAGAAATTCCTGCCACTCCGCACTCATGTCTCAGGGGCTGCTGGGCGGGAGCAGCCCCGGCCGTCCACTAGCTCCTCACAGCGGGCGTGACAAAAGCAGAGTGTCGCATCTCACGCTCCCCCACAAAAAGAATGGGACGCGGCGTGGCACTCTCAGGCGAAGTCTTCTAAGGGCAAGACGGATCCGAGGACCGTTATTGTGAGGGCCCTAGATTTTTATGTCCACAGAGCTGCCCTGTGGAGGAAATCTGAACAGCTGTTTGTTTGTTTTGGGTCACCCAGAAGGGGTCTGCATCTAAGCAGAGGACGTGCAAGTGGGTGGTTGAGACTATCTCACTTGCTTACGAGTCGGCTGGTCAACCTTCACCTTTGGCTGTACGAGCTCACTCAACTAGGAGTATGGCTGCTTTTAAAGCTTTATTGTCAGGAGTTTCCATACATGATGTTTGTGATGTGGCAGGGTGGTCCTCACCGCACACATTCGTTAGGTTCTATGATCTTGACTTCAGCTCCACTTCAGGGGCGCAGGCGCTTTTGTCCAAATGTGCGCTTTGACTTCACACGGACGGACATTTGCTCTTATGGCGACGTGGGTATTAGCGTTCCCGCAGCATTTCAACGCAGCTTGAGTTCCCTTGAAAGGGAATGGGTTACATATGTAACCCTAGTTCCCTGAAGAGGGAACGACATGCTGCGTCACCCTGCCACACTCCCGGCATGCCCGTGATCGACTTGCTTCAGCCTATCAGAAGCTAGCGCTGTTGTGATTCAGGGGTGCTTTATAGTTTCCTGGTTGATGACGTCACCCGCCTATGACATTCCGTCTCGCCATTGGACTGATTCCATATGCTTCCCGCAGCGTTTCGACGCAGCGTCTCGTTCCCTCTTCAGGGAACTAGGGTTACATACATAACTGAGATGTTCAGAAGCGTGGACTCTCACATGATCTCACTAGCAGCGCACACTACTCAAGGGGACGCGCATCCAGTCAGCTCTTAAGTTAGGACTAGAATTCACATTGAATTCGGAACTACATACTAATTAATTGCATTCATTTAAAGTAAAGAAGGTCCCGGAGGACAAATGGCATCTGGACTGTAAGTTTTTATTTATTTAATCCAGTTAAAGGGATAGTTTGATCTAACTATTTGATCTGACAGAAAAAAAAATTCTGTCATCAATTAGCTACTCACCCTCATGGCGTTCCAAACCTGTAAGACTTTCGTTCATCTTCGAAACACAAATGAAAATCTTTTGAGCTTGTCATTGAGAAGAATGAAATCTGAGAGTTTTCTGTTCTCTCCATAGACAAAACTACCATTTTGATGCTTCAAAAAGTTTATAAAGAAATTATAAAACCGATCCATATGAATCGAGCGGTTTAGTCCAAATTTTCTGAAGATACTCGATCGCTTTATATGATGAACAGATTTAATTTAATTTATTTAATTTACTTTTATTCACATTTAAACATTGATCAGTGAACATAAACAGAAGCTCTGCCGAACCTGTGAGAACAAACCTCTTTGGTTGAACAAAAGTCTGACATGTTTGGAACTTAACGACATAATTTTCAGTTTTGGGTGAACCATCCCTTTAAAACGAGACGAGACTCTGGACGGGCGGTCTTTGGCAGAATTTGGATAGTCCTTGGGGCAGGAACAGGTCGATGCACAGAACGGGGAACAGGAACAGGTCTTGGCCTTTCGGCCATCTTGGCTGAGGGCTCAGGTGGCGAGGCGGCGGCCATCTTGGCTGAGGGCTCAAGCGGTGAGGCGGCGGCCATCTTGGCTGAAGACGAGGGCTCGGGCATGATGTGAAGAACAGGTTTGTCAGGCATGACGTGAAGATCAAGACAGACTGAACAGAAGGAACTTAAATACAGACACAGATGACACTGATTAATAGAACACAGGTGATACAGATGAGAATGATGATAAACTAAACACAGGTGATACGGATGAACTGATTAAGACAGTGAAGACGACACCTGATGTGATGACAGGTGGATAAGTCCAATGAAGACAAACTAAACAGAGACATTTGAAGGATTGTTCTGCAAAATGGCTCTTTTATTAATCAAACCAGGCAAAATAAATCCCTCAGTCATAAGGAATAAATACAAGCTGGTCCCATAGTTATGACAGATGGTTATTATGTAATCCTTGAAGGCCTGCCGGAGGCTTGAACAGGCTAATTATTAATTATTAATTTATTTATTTAGAGGAGGGGAGGGGGCATTAACTCTATAGTTTAAGAAATAAAATCAATCACTTATATACTTGCAAAAGAAAATATATTAATCATTTGAACATTTCAGACAACCACAGACTCATTCCTGACAGGAAAACAAACAAACATGTTTTTGTGTTCCTTGCTCCATCTACACAATTCAAGCGTCTGGGCACCAAATTATGAGCCAATATGCAAGACAAAAAAATGCATGTGCCATGTGCATATGATTTATGCACCTTTCAAAATCCTAAATGACAATGACGAGCAGCGAGTGCAAGTGTTAAAGCTTGATGATGCAATTCTCTGGCAGGGGCTCTTATGAAACACAGAAAGATTACAGTAAGTAGGTTAGTAGAACAACCGCTCAAAGCGGCTCTCTGTTTGTCCTCCTCCTCCCCCATCCGTCGCTGTTGTCGCTCTATGACTGTTTCATCCATGTCCGCTTCTCCCGTCCATCTCAAGGCTTGCTGCCCTGGAGGACCTGCTCTTCTCCTTTTCTTTTTGATGCCTTTTTTCTGATTCAATCTGTTTATTTCTATTCGTTCACCAGACTGGCCTGGTGCGCCCCCTGCTACTCTCTGTCTTTCATCTCTCCACTCATCTGCTCATCTGTCTGTCTCTTTCATTCAATAAACATCATGGTTGCAGAAGATAATCCAGCCATATCATAACAGAAAACTCTCAGTACAAATCCAAGAGTTTTGTTCCTGATTAAAAGGTGTACGCCACTGTTACATCTTTTGTTTGGTTGTTGAGCTTGTTCGATTCTCTACATAGAAACCTTTCCTGTGTTCCCTCATGCGTGTTCGGTTACTAATAGCAACAGCCGTGACATTCTGACCCTAAACCTACGTAAACGCAGAGTTATCGAAAGCGTTGGGGGGCAGGGCTGAGCGAATCAGGTTTTATCTGTATAAACAGTGAGAGAGAATGCAGTTATGATTCATCATGACAGATGGATATTAAGAATAATAAAATGTTTAGGGGATGACACATTTAAAAAAAAAAAAACATTTAGTAGGCTAAAACATGAATCAGGATGTGACGCTGCAAACAAACAATGTATTAAAATCTATTTTGGTTACAAAAGGTCAATAAAGCAGGTTGTTCTTGAACAGTTAGGCACCTTACAGATATACTGTACTGTGTGTATAATAAATAGTTATTTGCTAACGCTTTGATTTAAACAAACCCCTTACTCTAAGTATTTTTTTTTTTTTATGCCTTGCAATCCGAGGGCAAGGTAAATACATCAGACAGAATTTCAATGCAAAATTGATGAATAAATATAAAAATATTTTAAAAATCACTTTAAAAATACATCTATACCAACCACAACATCATCCCCACACAACAAAGTATTTAAAATTAAAATGATCCCCTAAAATAATCTGTTAAAACAAGTTTGATACTTATTTGACTTGTAAAACAATTTGTCTTCTTTGATTAAAGTCATGCTGTTTTCTTTCTAAAGAAAATGCTACCTCTTTCAGTTCTGCTTGATGGAAGGAGAAATGTAAAGGGAATGATCTGTTTGTTCCAGAAGAACCATTTGTGCTGTGGACATGAATGATACATTAAATCATGTAGCTTATGTGTGTCATTACTTTTCGAGGCATTCATACTTACAATTTCTGCCTGATGGAAGATAACACTGGACTTGCATTGAAAGAGGGACCCAACATTTAGGAACCAGAATACCACGGAGGTGGGCTTTTTTGATTTGGGCCTGTAAACAATCACCTAGTAACCATCCAGAAAACCATAGCAATGACCTAACCATGACCCAGAAAACCATTGCAACCATATAGCAACATGCGCTGCTATCGAGTTTTACAACCACTCACATTTAAATCTATAGTTTATTAATGTAATTCTAAAACAAATAATATAAATGCATTAAAACACACACACACACACACATTGCAACAGAGGCGTTGATGAATAGAGTGAACGGATGGATCATAAACTCATTGTACTGGGGAATGATGGACTGATGAGATGTCCAATGGGTCAAAAATCCTCACTCTCGCTCTCCCTAACCAAGATGGAGGTTTCAGCATTCACAGGGATTATGTTTGATCCTGTGTTCGCATGGTGCTCTAATCCCGCTCCCTCCATCGCTCACTCTAATCCTTTGCTTTTCCACCATTTCAAAAGCTTTCTAATCTCCACTGGCTTGAGCCTGGTTATCTGATGTGACTCCAGGCAACACACTATCAGGTCAGTGTGTCAGTGAAAACACACTCTCTCACCTTATGTTCTCTCCTTCCATTCTCTCTCTCACCATAATTCCTGTTTCCCTCCCCCTCTTTGTCTCTTGGGCCACCTTTAGATATCACTATCAGAATCTGTTCTTTAATTTAAAGGGGTGGTATAATGCCCTTTTCACAAGATGTAAAATAAATCTCTGATGTCCCCAGAGGGTGAATGTTTATGCTCAAACAGCAACATTACACACTAACTAAAGTTAGAAAAGTGAAATCATATTCAACCACCCCTTTAAAGTGACCCTATTATGCTTTTTCAAATATTACCTTTCATGCATTGTGTAATATAGCTTGTTTGTGAATGTGAAATGTCTGCAAAGTTTTAAAGATCAAAGTGATTGACCAGTAAATTTATTGTCTCAAAGAAAGAAACGATTCTGAACCACTGAAAAGAGTCGGCAGCAATTCAAGTCTCACTTCCTGTTACATATAACAATATAACACATTTGCATATGCTAACCTATGATCTTCATTGGCTGCCCACAAATGGCGTCTTGACCCGTATATTTCCCCATTTAATTCTTCTAATTTATCTTTAAAAACGTTATAATGTTTTAGCACCTGAGCGATGTTAAAACCAACCAAAATGTATCTATCCCGGCCAATAAAAAATAATACATTAATTATAATAACCACAATACTACTTATTATTATTATTATTATTATAGATGGCAAAGGAAAAATGGCATAAGAAATTTTAATTTGCTAGCAAAAATGGCTATCTCTGTCCATATCTGTTATGGAACAGAAGAGCGCAGATAAAGAGAGTTTGAGACACACATGATGTAAACAGGTGAGTAACTGGAAGGTAGATCGTTGAGATGATACTGGCTTGGTAATGACTGTTCTTATCTGTATGCAGGCAGAGATAACAGGTGACTGGAAGGCTGGCTTGAAGACGAGATGATCACTGAAGCCTGAGGAAGTCAGAAGACTTGACAGTTTGAGACGAAAGCACACAGGTAAGTATCCACAAGTTGGTCGTCAGGTTAGCGTTCAGGGTTGAACGACGAGACCAGTCAAACGTGTGTTTGGTGCTGGCCTTTATGGAGGAACTGATGAGGCTGATGGCAGACAGGTGTGGTGATTGTTGAGTGTGCACAGGTGGTAGCCAGAGAGGATTATGGGAAATGTAGTGTGCTGAGGTGACTGGTCTGGTGACTAAGGATTGTGACAATACTCCCCCCTCCAAGAAGGCGTGACACAGGAGGTCTAGGCAATGCCGCAGCGGTGATCGTCTGAGGAGGAGCCAGACTGCCCGAGGACTGAGGCGATGCCGGTGTGACGGAGGACTGACGCGTATCCGAAGGGAAAGAGGAGCCCACTGCAGCCGTTGGGTTGGAGGAACGGAGCGTAGCGGAAGATCCGCAAGTCCGCGGCAGAGGTGGTGTGAGATCTGACCAAGGGGGAGCCGGTGGGATGAGGGAACGCGGGAGAGTCGAAAGGCCGAGGGTGTCTGTTGGCGCCGACAGGTCGACGGGCCGAGATGGAGCAATCTCAGGCCAGAGGCGGAGCCACTGGATCTATCCGCTCAGGCACTGATGGTGGTTGCAGGATCTGAGGCTTCACGTGAGTTCTTGGCATTGCAGAAGATGGCAAAGGGCTGACAACCTCCAGCAGAGGCAGGAGGACTGGCTGAGCAGGGCAGTGACGGAGGCAGATGAAGGCTAGACAGGGTTGAAGGTAACAACACACTGTGTGAGGAACCAGTGAGGAAGGTTCAGAGGAAACAGGAAAAAAGTTCATACAGTCCATGGTTCTGTCTAGGAACAGCGATGAAAAAACATAAATGGGGTAAGAGATGATACTCCCAATCAGAATCCATCAAAATACCCTCGGCCACTGATGTCGTGAGCTCACACCCCTGGTCAGACTCACTGGGGGGCTCCTCTTCCAGGACGAGGGTCCGCGCTGACCTCTTATCTTCGGGCACTGGCTGCCGTGTCGCAGCGGGTGGTAGCTCTCTGTCTGTGGGGGCTCACATGTTTCCTCTGTGGTCGATGGTGGTGGAACGACCATAGATGTCTGGGAGGTCTATGGGGTGATGGTAATTTAGCGATCCAGAACAGTGACTTCAGGGTCTCATCGTCAAAGGGGCTGGTAACGGCAAGAAGGCAGAATTTCCAGGCTCTCACGAGGCACAACAGCAAATCAAGTTGCATTATCCATCTTAGGTCTGGTCTTCTGTCATGGAACAGAAGAATGCAGACAACGGTAAAATCCCAAACAAAGTTTATCTGAGACACATGTAAATATGGGATGTAAACAGGTGAGTAACTGGAAGGTATCGTTGAGGGTTGAATGACGAGACCAGACAAGTATGTGTGTTTGGTGCTGGCCTTTATGGAAGAACTGATGAGGCTGATGGCAGACAGGTGTGGTGATTGTTGAGTGTGCAATGGTGGTAGGATTATGGGACTATGGGAAACATAGTGTGCTGAGGTGACTGCTCTGGTCACTGAGGATTGTGGCAATACCAGTGTTATTTTAGTGTTTTAGTTTAACTTTGGGCATTGTAACTTTGCAGATGTTGCAGCAACATTACACACTAACTAAAGTTAGAAAAGTGAAATCATAATCAACCATCCCTTTAAATATTTCTATTAAACTTAAACTTATTTATTACATTTTGTTGCAAAAGCAACATTTCTAATTTTCATTTAAGTTTTTATAAGTTTAAGGGCTTTTAATATTTAAGGGCTATCTAATATTTATATTTATTCAATGAAAACCATTTTAATAGTTTTAGTTTTAGTCAACAATAACAAGACTGGTCCATACACAAAGCCATAGCAATGTAGTGTAAGCCCGTTTATCAGTCCAAATGGGGGTTTCCGCCAGAACGGGTGAAGGTCTTTGCGTGTTACTGTCTTTCTGCATGGCAAAGTAATTTAATTCCATTTAAGCTTTTATCTGACTCCATTTTCTATCTGACTCCATTTTATCACAACCTCATATTTAAGTTAGATTGCCAATTGGTTATTAGTCAATTATATAATAGTTTAGCAATACATTTGATTGTTCTATTTAACTCTTTACTTATATTTTATCCATTCATATTAGGAAGCTATGTCGCTCAGAGGTCCTCACACCTTGTTTAACATAGGTCTCATGATCACAATCTCGCCAGCTTCGGTCACTAAACAGAGTTAATTGCTATATACCTGAGATTGGTCGCATTCACACTTACACAATCAAAGATACTTTGGTATAGCCCCCGTAATTGCACTTGAAATTAAAGTAACGTTTACTTCAGTAGAGGTATGGCCACTACTACAGATATAAGTTGACCAACTTTACTTGTCTTATAATAGCTTTGGATTGGCCATGTCGTAGTTTCCCACGTACACTGATCTAAAGTAACATTAAATTAAAACAGAGGTAAGACACACCCAGATGTAGGTTGGCAAGCAGAACTTTTGCTGCCCTAAACGGAAATTCACTTCTTGTCTTTGCAAAACTAGTGCACTTGAATTAGTGCCAAATATTAGTCGTCAATAATCTGACACAAAACTTGCGGTAACATACGAATCCGTTTAATCTACTTGGGAAAACAATTTCAGAGTCAGTCGTAATAAAATCAAATGTAACAATTTATTATGTCAGGTAAATGTATCATGCCAATTTCATAATCAGTTCAAAGATAATAAATACAAAACATCAAATGCTCTGGAATAAAGAGAGAAGATGCGAACCTGACATTCAAAAATACCTGATGCTGAAGTTGATGATGTTTTGCATACACTCAGCATTACAGGCTAATTTGAGTTTCAAATCGCCCTGAGCCTCTTGTTGCATTTCTTATATAGACAGAAACTTCTTTCACATGGAAACATTTGCTAACAATGGGAATTTTCATTTTTTTCATTTTTCATTTTACTTCTTTGGGAATGAGACATCTGTACCAGTCGCACTGAGACATTTCAAATGATACCAAACATGTATAATACTGTATGATAATTATTCACACTAAACCATTTTGGGTGTATATCTGGTGATCTCAGTGTGAGAGAGAGACAACATGAGGTGGTGACTGACTCGGGGATGCTAGTTTCTCAAGAAAGAGTCAAATGTTAATTTCCAGGAAGGTCCTTTGTCTTCTCGGGAGTGGTCGTTCCTCAACCAGACTGCCCGGCATTTCTAAATTCTTACAGTAGCTTTGACACACCTTTGGGGAAAAGCTCTTTAAACAATACTACACCTACTTCACTCTTGTTCAATATCAGAAACATTATGTAATTGTTATTTGCGGGCATGCACCAATTTGCCAGCTATAGCCAAACCCATCTCACAACAGTTAGTTTGACTGTCCTAGAATGATCTGTCCTTCACCACATGAACATAAAAGTGAGAAAACACCAAGACCTTCCATTTTAAAGTGATATGAGAGGGGAAAACACATTTCTATCACCACCTGGCTATTGCAACCTTCAACAGAAATTGTTATAATACAAATAGAAGGAGTATTTAAATGAGATTGTGTTGTTGTAGGATATCTGTGGTATGACTGGCATGTGTGGCTTTGGTCAACAAAAACATTCCTTCTACCTGTACCTTTCAAAGTGAACAATACGCCTGCTTTATAAATACTACATTTAGGGCATGTGTCACACCCATCTAGAGAATCTGAAAGAGAAAAACAAGTACAATCATATAATTTTGACCCATTTGGCAAAGAACATAATCACACGTCACCAACAAGATGGACAAAAGCACGCATGAGTGATGTGTCTCTGATTTGTGAGGCAAATTTCCCTGCAAATGTTCCGGCTGGTGAGGAAGCAGATGCTTGCGGAGCCATTGAGAACACGTAGAAAGGGCAGGGACGGTGTTGCTGTGGAAACGGGTGAGCGAGTGAGCCTGTTTACTGCCGTTGAGTCAGCCAGCATGCCTTGCCATGTGAGACTGACCCATATAACGGCAGGGATTGGCTGATTAGCAGCAACATGTCACCTTCATGTTAGTGCACACTAAAGAGCTCAAAGAGACAGATAGAGTTGACTAACACCTAAACCCCACTGAAGAAAAATTACAGCTGTATATTAATCCTCATATTTTGTTATGATTTACTTTCTTTTCTTTTTGTTTTGTTTTTCTCTTTATTCTAGGGGCTGTTGAATGCTTGAATCTGATTGGTTGACGAACGTTCCTAGGTGTGCAATTATTAAACGCACAGCTAAGTAATTCCAGGCAGGCCTTGACCGCATTACAGTTCCATATCACTTTGCCAAATGATTTCAGTAATTTCAAAGGTCTTTATAGATTACAACAGCAGAACAATCAAAACCCACACCGACACTGACCAAGCAAATAAATATAGTAAGCAATAGGATAAAAACGACAAATAATTTCCATGTTTTTTGCCACAAAATTAAGTTTTATTATGTATTATGCATGTATTATTTATTATGGAAAAGCACATACTCTCTTTCTCCCACTCAAACGCACACACATACAGTACGGACACAGAGCGCTGCTCTGATGGTTTTGTCAGTAAAATAGTTTAGCAACCTAAAAACTACAGGACATTTCTCACTAGCGAGGTAATAACGCCACTGTTCTTGAAGCAGATAAACCTACAGTTTCGCTGTTTATGTTTCTCTGACCTACTCAAAACCCAGCATGGCCCTGTCCCAAATGGCACACTACATGTGGACTTACAATGGTTGTCAGTTAAGTCCATAAGACCGTAGGGTGTCCAATTTGGCCCTGTCCCAAGTGGCACCCTAAACACTCACGTTCGTCCTACGAGTCATAACGCCACTTTGACTGTCGAGAAGAAGTCTGCTGAAGTGTGCATCGAGGGTGCATATGAACCGCAAAGGGGGCGCTCATGAGCACCCTTCTGTGGGACACCCTAGTTTTTATTACCATGTCCCCTTGGAGTCTCTGTAAAGAAGGAAAGAAAGAAAGAAGGAAAGCAGCTGGATCTAATATCATCCACATACTTTGAAATCACAACAAAACAACACCAATGTACAGATGAACTAGAAAGATGACAGAACTCTCTGTTTGGTGACCTAATTTTACTGTAACCCCACACAGGCCCAGTCTCACCCTCTACAAAGACCACAATGGGTTCTAATTCACCTCACATTCTCTTCCTGTTTAACTCAATTAAACATCTAGTTACTGACACTCTAAAACACTATATTTTCTATAATTTTGCTGCTCTCTCTCTCTTTCTCTCTCTCTCAACGTTTGTTCACTCCTGTCCTTCGTTCACACAATACCAACCCATCATTCAAAAAAGAAAAGAAAAACATCATCTTTCCATTTAGCTGGTGTCCATGGTTACAGCTATTCTACTTCTAATACCATCATTCTCACTTTCAGTTAAACAAGTTCAGTTCAGTTCAGTTCCTCTCTCTCTCTCTCTCTCTCTCTCTCTCTCTCTCTCTCTCTCTCTAGAGAGAGAGAGAGAGAGAGAGAGAGAGAGAGAGAGATTTAATCATTGGTGAGAAACAGAGAGATTTAATCATTGGTGAGAAACAGAGAGATTAAATGAGTCTCGATGGTCAGGGCTACATAACAACTCTGCGGCGTTAGTGCTTGCTTAGCATTTTCACACAGCACTTGAGCTGATGTAAGACTCAGAATCAGTATTCACAACGAGCAGCGCATGCAGCAGGGACACACCAACAGCCACATCATATATGGTAATCTCCTAACTTTCTGACAGTGAGCACACTGCACTTCACACTAGAGAGAGAGAGAGAGAGAGAGAGAGAGAAACATTTATAGCATATTAGCGGGAAATTAACCCACATACATATGAGAGTGAAAGAATGGATGGACAGACAGACAGACAGACAGACACACACACACACACACACACACACACACATTTTCATTTTCAAAAACTAGTAATTTGTCTGTTTTTGGTGATGAGTAAACATTGATGAAACAGTAGTTAATATTCACAGCTACATTAGGACGTTATGTGAGAGCGCTATGAGAATGCCACAAGAGAACTAAAGCAGCTAAAAATACATGTGCAAGTTCCTCAAAGATAACATCAAGGACACACCAGCAGATCAGATGCAAAGAAAGAAACACAAAAACAGACTAGATGACACACACATGTAAAAAGGGAACTCTAGAGCAAGAGAGGGTCTGAAAAAAGTTTGCTGAACAGAACTTACTATAAATGCTTATCTCACAGAATAGGCACGCTTTTAACCAACCCTTTTTATATGTCTAAAATCCTTCGCTATTGAGCTCCGGTGTTTATTAAAGTAAAAGAATACAAGATAGATCTTCCCCTAAGGAACCAAGAACCACTGTAGAGATACAGAAGAATTTGATTCAGTTGTCAACACAAGAACATCAGCAACAGAGAGAAACAAATGCTATTATAAATAATAAAATAGTGAGACAAGAGGATGTTGTAAACAGAACAGTGCAGGAAGTATGAGATGTTGCTACTGTATGCTTGCAAATAGATTCAGCCTTTTATTTCTGTCTTTCACTCAACCCTTTTCTGACAAATGCAGTCAAAGTTGGTCAAATTTGTGTATATCGCCTATTTTATAACAGGTTCAGATTTTTTCACATTTCTAATTCATACATTAATTCAAGTTAATATAATAAATTTGTCTGCAAAAATTGGTAAAGCTTCATTGAAAGTTTTGATTGATTTGATACAAGCAGGTTTATGTACCTGGGTCTCCAACAGAAGTGTCCAGCTGACCTACTTTAGATGTTCCATCAAGGAAAAAACATGCCGTCCAGACCATTCCAGCAAGAGAGACACCGGTCATTCATTTTTACCCTTTTTCAATCACAGAGACCCCAGACTCTGACCCTGGAATGTGTATTTAGATACACATCAATCTATCTATTTTTCGTCCCCTGGAGATTTCTGGAGATTTCTAAAGATGCGAAGAAAAGCAATTTTGAGAAAGAATAAAAAGAGTGGTCTGGAAAAAAACTGTTCTGATTCACTACATTCAAACTACAATATGGTACACAAACAAATAAAGAAAGAAAACAGAGAGAGAGAGAGAGAGAGAGAGAGAGAGAGAGAGAGAGAGAGAGAGAGAATGAGAAAAGAAAGAAATTATGTTGAATCATGTGTACGAGGTTGACATGAATAAACCAGATTGTCATGCCGGCTGGCGCCAGTGTCCTGATTCTCACAATATCTTTAAAGTCACCATAAAATCAAATTGGACAATTGTTTTTGTTTCTTGTTACTGTTTTGAATATTCAATATTGCAGTATTTATTATAAATGATTTATCTGTGCAGCAACATCTCTTCTCTGATGATGTGTTTACTGGCATGAGGGCGAGGCAACCTGTCACTCACATGAGACCGACCAAAAGCAAACCACAAATAACCAATCAATTCCCCATGAACAAAGTCAAGTCCCACCCTACATTTTTTTTTTCTTGTTCGAGAAGCCGTTTCACCCGGATATACGTCGCAATAAGGAAGAAAAGACTATCGCAACTTCAGTTTCATGCCGACTTTAAGAAATAATTGTATTCCTGGCTCTATTACTTACTCACTAGACACTAAATAAACTCATTTTATTAACAATCTACAAGGTTTTAGGGCGGTTTGCAAATAAAACAGCAACAACAACAAAACATATTTATATGACGTAATTTTCACTGAAAGGCGGGACATATTGAATGGCCCCTCCCCTTTTTCAAATAGCCAACAGCATTTAGTTTACCTCACAGACTGCAAGTCCTACTTGACAGCTCCATTTAAGCGAATCCGAGCACTGATGATACGTTAGATTCAATAATAGAGGTGTGAATTAATTTTAGCCATTTCATTCTTAACCAAAGTACAGTTGGAAAAAAGAATAAAACTCGATCATTTGAGCATCTCAAACCCATATTGCTCCATGACGAGTCAACGGTCGCTTTGGCCAGGTGGTATTTATAGCACAGGGTGCGGATGCTTTAGATTCTAGAAAGCTTTTGATTGGACTGAAGATGTGGTGAGAAGCTGAAGTAGACTTTCAACCAGACTAACAAAAATAAATTCTGAAACAAATCGCCTACCCTGCCTTTAAGCGTCATGGTGGAGTGTTGAAAAAGAAAACATCACACATTTTTTCCATGCATATGCATTTCACAATGGAATTTTTTTTTCTTCCAATAAACATCATAACACCATGTGGCAAACCATATAAGAATTGCATGTAACCAAAACTTCCGATGGAAAACTGTAACAAGCAGTGAGAGCAGTGAGGTGATCTGTCTGACATCTTACAGTTCATTTAAGTTCAATCAGAACTCACCATATCATTCAGCATCAGCAGAGGATACGCAACAGGTCACGCAGCACACGGCCGACTTTCGCATTTCAGTTCTTTAAAACACAGCACTTATCACACCATTGAGAGCAGCGGTGCTGAGAGAAGAACAAGCAGTAAACCATGGTAAGTTGATCTTGTTGTTAATCATGGAAATGAAGGAATAATTGGAAGTAAAAAAAAAGAAAAAAAGAAATTGTTTCATTAACATGACAACTGAAGATTTTTATTTGAAAGAGTTTAAGTGATCAAGAGTAGTTTACAGAATTATTTTGATTATGATAACTTCAATGTCAATGTCAAATTTATTTATATACTTATATATAAATATAAATAAATATAGTTATTCCTTTAATATTTATATAGCAACAACAATAAAAATAAAGAGCTATAAAAAATAACAATAAACACTAAAATCATATATCAAATTTTAAAACAATTCTCTATGAATGTAATCATACACGCTGTAACAGAAATATACTAGCAAAACATATTATTATAAATGTGAGATCATTAAAAACTTTGTACATGCTATGATTTTGAACATCATATCATAAACAATTGAAGCACTTTTTTGTGAATCAACTTATTATTAATTACAAACCTAGAGCTAGCTGTTTTAAAGTTTTGTCTAACCACATTGTTCTTCACTTCCTGTCCTCGTCTACGTAAAAAAGATAGGCCTACGTGACTGATTTCAAACCACAGTGTTTGTTACAGCAAGCTCAACGTTTTACCATGCTTATCTGCACTTTGCTCTCTATACTCTGAAGTACAGGGACCCTAAAAATATTTAGATGCTTAAGCCAAATTTGTGAAAAGCATTGCATTAGATCAATATCAAACCATGTGGTATTTATTTAGCAGAAAGCACATTCTCAGGTTAGATATTATTACACAAAAAACAAGTTCGTTAGGCTTTAAATGATAAAACAATAGATTAAGTGTTCATCAACATGTATTTGGACACTTTCTGGTTGTGAAATGTTAGTGGAACATGTTCAAAGGGATAGTTGACTCACCCTCAAGTTTTTAAACCTGTATGAATTTCTTTCTTCTGCTGAACAGAAAAGAAGATATTTTAAAGAATATGGGTAATCAAACTTAATTGATGGGCCACATTGACTTCCATAAATGTCGACAGAATTACATTTTTTTAGGTGAACTATCCCTTTAATAGTAAACTATTCCACTACAGCAATGTGAACTTGAGAAGAACTTATTTCACACTTTCAGTGAAAACCACAGAAACAGAGAAGGTTTTCTCAGAGAAAGTTTGACATGTTCTCAAGAACAAGCAGGAATTATGAAGAAAAGTGAAGTATCAGCATCCTTTGAGCTCTATGTATTTAAATATTTGGTGTGTAATGCAATGACATTCACATTTTATGTGGGGTTTGATTTCTCATCTACAAACTTGTGTAACCTCTGCAAGCTGTTTCCCCACTGAAATAACTACGAACCCTTCATACAATATTACTGGTTGTCTTCTAGATTGACTTTAACTGCAGTTTACCGATGAGCCACGAAGCATCGCTCCATCTCTTTGAACGTGTGGCCTACATACCTGTCTTCATAGTGGCCTTGTCCTTCAACATCACGGCTCTATACATGTTCTGTCACATCAAGTGCTGGACAGACACGCACATCTACATGATCAACCTGCTGGCTGCCGATTTCCTGGCCATTATTTTTCTTCCCTTCAGGATACTGGAGGCCTTCTGTCCAATAGAGCCGAGTGTATTGTGTTCGTTCCTGCTGTGCACTCAATTCTCCAACATGTACTGCAGTATCTTCATCATTACAGCTATCAGCATCCACCGGTTCATAGCCATCAGGTTTCCGTTTCTGACCAAGGCACTGGCCCCCAAAAGTAGGATTATCGCCACCACAGTGTGCATTATCATCTGGATGACCATAGCGGTGATCTGCACTTGTAACTATGAAGACCTTGTCCCAGAAAAATTAGAGAGCTGTTATGACCGAAAGCTGGATGAAAAGCTCAAAACAAGTTTTTTCTTGCTCTTGGAGATTTTAGGGTATCTTATACCAGTAGTCATCGTCATATTTTGCTCCACACAAACCATCTACATCCTGGTCAGATCGCTTCGGCATGTTGAGAGAAGAGATAGAGTGGAAAGGAAAAAAATAGCTGCTATTATCACCGCAAACATGTTCACATTCATAGTTTGCTTCACACCTGTCCACATTGGTCTTTTGCTGCAATATTTAACTCCTGATGAACACGGCAAAGAATTTGTGCATGTGTTTCTTGATGTGGCAGAGTGGATTGCTACTACCAACTGCGGTCTGGATTCTATTGGGTATTACTTTCTTCTAAAAAGAGTTCAGAAAAGAGAGCACAGTTCATACTGATTTTTAAAAGTCAGCAAAGTAAAGTCTGCTTTATCTATGGATAGATTGAAGCAGGTCCGTCACAGGCCTATGTGAGAAACCCAATAAAATAAAGGTTTATCTACAACGGATAAAATATTTACCGGTAAAACTTTACAATTAGGTTCATCAGTTAAAATTAGTTATTGTATTAACTAACATGAACTAACAATGAGCAATACATTTGTTCCAGTATTTTAGTTAATAAAAATACACCTGTTCATTTTTTGTCAGCAGCCATATCACCCTGTAGCCTATGACTGGTTGCCCACTGAAGCTAAGCAGGGTTGAGCCTGGTCAGTACCTGGATTGGAGACCTCCTGACACTGGCACAACAAATCCGATCTTTTACTCACATCTGACACAGATTGGAATTGGTTGCTCACGTGTGAACATAAAAATAAAGCATAAAATCTGATTTTTTCGCATCAGATCTCATCTGAGCCACTTGCAAATGTGGTTTTAAATCAGATACATATCCGATATCTGGACATCCGACCCACGTCTAAACACGCATATCCGATTCCCCTTTGAATTCCAAGCCACCACAAGGCGAGGACGACACGTTTATTCACAAAGATAGCTTTTTAATGTTGTATTATGACGTGCCTGTGTGCGCTCGATCACAGCTTTTTTATTGAGGTGGGAACTATCTTTGTAAAGAAAAGAAATTGCGCGAACACAGAAACATTCAAGAGCTGGTTTTCAACCTCTGCCCATGACTTTTGTAAATAAAACAGCTTCACTACTGAAAGCTACATTATATTTCTCAGCAATGAGGTGATAACTTCGCTGTAATTAAAAAATCCCAAAAATCGGATCAGGCCAAAAGATCGGATCTGTGCATTAGACTTGCAGTGTAAATGCAGCCTAGGTTTCTGCAGGAAGAGGTGTTAGTGAGGCCAGTAGGGGGCGCTCACCCTGTGATCTTGTGTGAGACCCAACGCCCCAGTATAGCGATGGGGACTCTATATTGTCTAAACACCGTCTTTCGGATGAGATGTTAAATCCCAGGATGTTCTTCGAAAGAGTAGGGGTGTAACCCCGGCATCCTGGCCAAATTTACCCATTGGCCTCTGTCCATCATGGCCTCCTAATAATCCCCATATATACTGTTTGTCTCCTCTCCACCAATAAGCTGGTGTGTGGTGGGCGTTCTGGCACAATATGGCTGCCGTCGCATCATCCGGGGCGATGCTGCACATTGGTGGTGGTTGAGGAGTTTCCCCCCTTCCATGTATAGCGCTTTGAGTGCAGAGAAAAGCGCTATTTAAATGTAATGAATTATTATTATATTATTATTGTTTGTTCATGTTAGTTCACAGTGCATTAACTAATGTTAACAAATACAACCTTTGATTTTAATATTGTATTAGTACATTTTGAAATTAATATTAACTAAGATTAATAAATGCTGAAGAAGTATTGTTCATAGTTCATGTTAACTAAGGTAGTTAACTAATGTTAACTAATTGACCTTATTGTAAAGTGTTACCGATTTACCACTATATCAGTGGAACTACCTCACATTTCCTAATATGGTGCAATTAGAAGATATTCGCACAGCCACAGTAGCCTACATTCTTGTGAAAATATGAAATGAATGCTAAATAAAATGTCTAAATGATTATCCTCTGCACTTGTTCTAGCTTTATTTGTTCTAACATGATGAAGTGGAAAGTAATAAAGGAAATGTGTTCCATTTGCTAACATTAGTTAACATGAGCTATCGATGAAAAGTACATCTAAAGTATTTATTAATCTTAATCACTGATGCTGTCTAAACTCCTGGACAAAAATAATTAAAATAGTTATTTCAATAAAAATGGGCCAAGCCCAAAATGGCTAAACACTAGGCTAAGCTTTTAACAGTCTTAACCACAAATTATTGGTCAGGAAATTGGCTGAATTAAAGCAAATGCGCTACTTAAAAAGCAATTTCTGCCTCAGAAAAGGCAGAATTAAGTTTTTGGTAGAATATGGAAAGTTGTGTGGAGTGATGAATCACAATGAAACACGAGTTTCTCAGATACTCTGTCAGACAGCGCGTCCCGTGAGTATTAAACTAAGTTATATTTCAGGTCTTATTGCGCTTAAACTGTCAGATACACAGTCGGTTATGTCAAAAACACACAAAGTTCACATAAACACAGTCGGTTATGTCTGTGAATGTAAACAGCAAGTAAAGAAATCGCATGTGTATATTAAATCTGTGTGTAACAAAGCAGCTTAAAATACAGTACCTATTATTATGAATCAAACTAGAAAAGAAAAATAGAAAATCACTCACTGCTCTTGATTGAATAGCTTAGTAGCTTTAATAAGAATACATTTCTTACTTGAACGCTGCTGTTAAATGCTCTGGCGAGGAGATAAACATGGCAGACTATGTACAGCTCACTCAGGGCGGGTCTATGCTAATAGGGCAGAGTCCGTCAGCAGTCGTGGGCGGGGCCTTGTTCTGAGACACTGCTTAAAAACACATTTATGTCCAAACATCATGTAAAAGTGAATTTTGCATAATAGGTCCCCTTTAAACGAGACACAGTGTAATGGAGATTTTGCAAATAAATTTTTGTTGAAAGATGAATCAGCCAACTGTAGTTGGATTAGACAGCAGCTGCATCACAAATCACAAGTAAATGATTTAATAATACTTTACTTTGTAAAGGACGCTAAGCCTAATATATGGATAATGTTTTCAAAGCACTTACTCTCGTACAATAAATGCTGCCTTCGGAGGATGCATTCCAAGGTAGGAAGGCATCAATATGTCTGAAATCCGAATCCAATGTTAGCTTCACTTCCTGTCTCCTGGGATACCTTTATCAGAGCGATTTTTGAAGGCAGCATAAACAACGCTATTAATATGATAAATAAATGTGGCTACATTTAGGCTATAATGAGCTTTTTAAAGTGCTTTGTGTGTGTGTGTGTGTGTGTGTGTGTGTGTTCCCGGTCTGCTCTAACTTCGTAAGTTAAACACATATCTTACCTATGAAACTTTCTTAAACTAAATATGAAATGCATGACGAAAATGTGTATATAAATATATTATTTTGTTTATACGTTATCTCCAACTCTCCCGCCATATTTTTTATGTGAGGATTTGCCACCTTGGGTCACATGACCATAAACGAATAAATTACTTCCTTGAAGTGACAATCGCATGTTCCTTTCGCTAACAGACTTGTGTAAGTTGTTCACTTGTTCATTTTCGTTTGGAAGGCCCCTACAAATAGCGTCCCCGTCCCGAAATGCCCTTCAAGGGTGCAAAAACGCCATTTGGAATTCGCCCACAGATGTAGGCTATTCTTCGCTGCCTCTGATATCCCACAATCCTGTGCTTTCCGTACTATTCTCTGATAGTTGAGCAAGAAAAATAAAAATGTCATCGCGGTTGGTGGTCAGTTTCTGTGTAAAAATGTACATTTTTGACCAACGTTTTCCACTTTTGATGTCCTTTCTTATGAGAAATTACTGTTGTTGCTAATTAAATATTCACTTAGTTGTCACCAAAGCTATCTCTGTTTTAACCATTAGGCTGCCTTAGAAATTAGTTGAGGTACTTTCGTGCACAAACGCTGCCTGCATCATTGCATCAAGGCAGCCTGCCAGGCAATAAGTCAGCTTTTTCACAGATGCATTTCAACTTTTTTCAGATGCAGCCACTGTTTCCTATGCAATTATGACATTATCAATCATAACAGTCTGACTCAGTATTGCAGATGCAGTGTAACATATCATGTCACAATATATCGCAATGCAAAAATGTGTGTCGTGGATAGTAACAATCTGTATTGTGTATAGTTCACCCAAAATAAAGTTTACTGTGTTAGAATAAACTTAAGTTTACAGAGTTTTAGTGTCATTAGTAGCCTACATTAAACTACTATTTATAATGTTGAATATAATGTCTATAATAATGCAATGGGGGAATATTTGTGGGTCCTCCTGATAATGCCATGTCTTAGGCTATGTGTTACCAATAAAAAGTGGCCTACATTATTTTAAACATATATAATCAGTGATAGAGTGCAAGCATATTAAATAATTCTGTATTTTCAGCTTCAGAATCATGAATATTTTTATTCTGGTGTCACCATTGTCCTGTACTTTGGGTTTCACCAAGTCCAAGCCTATTCATTTACACCCACAATGTACCAAATTTAGCATTTTAAAACAGTACATTTTTGTTTACCTTTTACCACATGTCTTGGAGTATCATATCAATAATATCATATCGTGAGCTCAGTGATGTGTTAGTATTGAAATGTGACATGAGGGTATCGTATTGTTACTAGAATCTAATGTTACCAAAGCTTAATAAATACTGTAAAAAAATATATTGCTCATTGATGTTGATGTTAATGTTAGTTGTTTGTAAATAAAAAAATAAAAATAAAAAAACATCCCTTCTGTAATTTTCGTAGGGTTGGTCCTTCATTCAACAGGCCTTAAGCTCCGACTCTGAGCAGGCGGTTTGCACGAGATGTTATGTGAGGTTAAACTGCACTCTAGTGGTCATCTAGTGTATTTCACATGCGTTGCCTCTGCAGTCTCGTACACATGCAGTATTACTGGACGTGGCAGTGTGTACAGCCAGCGACTCTATATTATCATCTGAACTGAAAAGAGCCCCGTGTTAAATGCCACATCATCCCTAGAGAGTACCTAAACAATTCATATCATTAGTACAACCATGGACTGAAGTTTTGGACATATTATCATGGTAATACAATGTTTTTGAACATGTAGGCTAACATAGTAAAACCATAGTATATCATAGTATATCATAGTATATCAGGCCTATCAAAGTATTTTGGTTTTACCATCTGATAGCATCACTGTACCATGGTACCACCACAGTATTTTAGGCAGGTTTTGAGACATCTTTTTAGACCAGTCTGTCCTGTCAATTTGTTGTTTTACCCCTTTTATTTATTTATTTTAAATTGCAAGGGGATTTTAGGGGATGATGAATTTGATTTTTTTAAATAAAAAAAGGCTACTGCACATCAAATAGTAGGCATATATTACACATTTGACTTATTTTTATTATTAATTGGCCTATCCATTATGAGGCAAAGAACATGAATAAGTCAAATTAAACTGCATTGATGCTAAATGCCTGATGTAATTGATATGTTGATGCGTCTAATTAACTTCCAAGTAATGATCCTTCAAAACAACATCACTCTAGTCTTTCAGATGCACAGATGTTGCTATGGTGACATGGTTCTCCATAGCAACAGAGAGATGCTCTGTGAAATTTCAATGTGCATTCTGTGAAACGCCATCTTCTGGGCGGTACCGTGCAAGTGAAGGCAACAACAACCTTTCCACTTGATGGTCATGTGTAAACATTACTCAGAATATATTAGTCAGAACTATGCACAAACACTAAAACTAACAGGATGCATAATAAACAGCTAAAGTTAGCCATTACCAGTGAGGGACTGAGAGTTAGCTTACAGTGGTACATTCATTTTGATATCTATTGAATCATCTTTTTAAATGTTGATACCAACTTCTATAATATTATCAAATGAATGGAATAAGACAAACCAACTAAAACCACAAAGCATCACTGAATGCAATCAAATCCATGGCTAATGCTTACTAGTGTTTGTGCTGTTTTCCCTCCAAAATTATGCCACTTCCTGAAGGATGATGTCACTGAGGAACTTGCTTTTGTTGAAGAGATTGTACAAAAGACTAACAGGATGGAAAGTGAAAATATGGAATATCCTATAGAATAATTCCAAGAATCCAATACATTTATTACCAATTAAAAAATGTTTTGTTGGAAAACAATTGAATATTGCTTAATAAATTGCCTGTGTTTATTTAGAACCTTGAGACATGACAAAAATGGCAACATCCGCTCAAACCAAACAGTGAAATTATTCAATGTTCTATGAATTATTGTGGATTAAAACTAATATGATTTCTATCTTTTAAAATTGTGAATTTAATATATATATTTTTAATTAAGACATACATGATGAGGACAATGAAAAAAATATTTCATTTTGCAAAGTGATGTGAGCCTATTGCTTTTATAAAACATTAAATATTTTAAAAAGTATATATATATATATATATTTATTTGCATGCCAACCTTCTGCTGGAATAAATAGTCTCTAATTGGCCTCTATGGGTGTTTAATACTGATATACAGTAGCTTGTAAAAGTCTGTCATAATTGACAACATAGTATCTTAGGCAACTGGCAACCACTTAAAGGAATAGTTCACTTAAAAATTAAAATTCTGTCATTTTCATTTTTAAGTGAACTATTCCTTTAAAGCTACACTGTGTAGGATTTTCTCCCATCTAGCGGTGAAATTGTTTATGAACTGAATATTACTTTCTAGCCCCTCCCATTCCGAGGGCGTTTTAACTCCTACGGTGGCCGTATTATTTCAAATCTGCCGGCAGTCGCGAGTAATCTCCCCCTCGCATTCGTCACGGTGCCACTGAGTGTAAAAACGTGAAAGGCGAAGCTTGAATTTCCAGGTATGTCCCTCTTTGGCTAATGTATTTTCAAGATGGAGGCGCAACATGGCTCCTGGCACCTGTGTATGTATTCTAAATGGCAGATTCTACGCTTACGGGAATAGGCCTACTTGATTAGTTGGTAGAAGTAATTACACATTAATAAGCACATATCATTTTGAAAGAACAAAGTGTTTTTTGCTAATAATCAACTTAAAAAATTACACAGTGTAGCTTTAAGCCTCACTGCAAAATGAGACACAGGAATCATGATACATTTCACAGAGACAAAGGTCAAACAATCAAATGTGTTTATTAGAATGATAAAATCTCCATGTTGATTGACGTTTGAAAATAAGTGTGTGCTCCAGTACTGAGTCGTGTGTGTTCGTGTGAAACTGGATGTATAAGTGTGTACTTCTATACAGGTGAGGTTATTTAAAAACCAACCAACGAACAAAACAATTATCACTGTATACCGCCCCTCGACTTCTATACACAGGGACATTACATCATCGCCAGCGGAGGGGTGAAACTCAGGATTTGAGCTATGTACAGAGCAGCTGAGTCAAATAAACAACTCAACGTAACACTGATTCAGTCTTACACACAGCCCTTCACGGCGAAGGCAAATCTGCATCGCCATTTACACTGTCTTACAAAATGCTGTTCCTTCAGATCCTTCCTCATCCTTTGCAAAGTCTGTGAGAACCAATAAATGTGATCATTTGTGGAACACAAAAGTGAATTAAACATTGTGGAAAAAGTCAAACATACATTATTGGCCTTGGTTATTGTACAATATTGTGCTTGTTGCAGCATGATCAAAGATTATGAAAGGAAGGCGTACGGGGGAAAATCGTTTGAATACATTCACAGCACATTCAACACTTTCCTTGAGAAGAATAGACCAGAATTAACACAAATGGCACTGTGTGAAAAAGTCAATGTCACTCAATATCACTTAGAGCAATAAAGGCATAAAAACACCAGAAAGCATCCGAACAAAAAGAAAAATATTGTGAGGGACAAAGTCATGGAAATTGAAAACCATTTTAATTTACACCGAGGGAATTCCTGCTACAAAGGAAATAAGCTTTAGGCACTGAACTGAAGTTAATGTGTGGACACTTGTATATTTTAATTGAAGGCAGTTTGTGTGTGAAAAAAGGATAATTAGGAATTATATATATATATATATATATATTTTTTTTTTTTTAAAGAAAATATGTGATAGCTATGTGGTTTCATGTTGCTATACTGTATATCCACACGGCGAGAAACTAAACTTTGAGCACTTAGAAAAGGAAAAGCACACCTCAATAAGCTGCAAATTTTGAGGTATCAATTCATTTAGTAGCACGAACGGCGTGTGACAAGTCACACTCTGAAGAAACACTTGTTTTGGCATCTTTGTAGCTTATTAGCAAACTTAGCGATTTCATTTTCTGTTGGCAAACACTTTTGAAGATGGATATGGCACAATTTCTTTGAAGATTGAGAATTAGTTGAAACTTAGTTGAAAATGTTAGCTAAAAGTATCTTCTTTCTTTCCCCACATGTGGTTTTCACATTAGAATATTAGCGGCATTTGCTACTTCCTGCATTTGATTACTTGCTTTTGTGTCCTTGACCTACAGGTAAGCGGCTATATCCTTGCATTTCCTGCCTACCGGGATACATTTCCTGTGTTCTGGATCCTATTTCCTGCCGGGTGTATCTTTAGTGCTGAAGAGAGGAGACAGAAATACATACACACGGTAATTTAAACACATAAACACACATATACACACACAGAGAGACAGCGCAATCAACCATGACTCTCCTTTCAGCTGGATTTATGAGCTAATCAATGTTCAACCGACCGTAACACACAACTGCAGGAGTGTGTTTTCTGAGAGCATCAGCAAACGCGTATGGTTTCAAGGATGGGGAGTATGCTTAAGTGATGCGTGTAGCACGTGCTTTTAATAAGAGACATCTTGCAGGTGCATGAGCACCATTATTAAATGCATTCCAGTGAACTCAAGTGTGTGTGGCAACTCATCTAATCAGACATCTGCTTTCAATATCTCGCAGACTGATGCTATTAGACATTTAATAACAAAGCTAGCCTATGTGGAGACGGACACTTGGGTGCGTGGGTCATGCAGAAAGATGAAGTTGGTGAGGAAGAGGCTCTTTTCCAAACCCTAGTGAGCCTCCTACTGTCTTTTAAAGGCAGAATCTTAACCAAAATTACTGTTTTTGAAACAATCTTCTTGGACAGAAACTCCATTAATTGGGCCATTAAGAGATTCCCAGGGAATGCATGAACTGATAAAATGTAGTCCATACATGCAATGTAAGTTGCTTCGGATAAAAGCATCTGCCAGATGCATACATCTGTCTTATAAAGTCTGAATTTAGGACTGATGTAAAGCATTCTTCTGGCTCAAACAGCAGAACATGGAGCCAGCAATACCAAGGTCATGGGTTTGATTCCCACAGAATGCATGAACTGATAAATGTATATATGAAATATAAAGCCCTATTCGGACGGGATTAGTTTTACAAGGGTAGATGGAGTAATGTAATTTACGCATTGTCTTCACCTCCCTGTAGTGATGTGCATATTACGTTGCTTCCTGATATAACAGTTTGGTCCAGTCAAACGATTCATTAATTAACTGATTGGATTCTGTTGGTAATAGGCACTTACCTAAAGCTAAAATAAGTTTTTCTAACAAGTGCTTTCGTCCTTCTGTTTGATCTGAGTGGTATGCGGAAAACACTTGAAGTTTGCCACAGACTAAACCACCTAAAACGAAACTGAATGCTTCTTCAAGCGCCTCCATACTTGAAAAACCACGGAAAACTACATTTAAACAAGAAATTACGGAATATTTATGCTCATATTTATAGCTGGTCTATTCGCACGGGATTAGCATTACCTGAGGTAATTTTTTCCAGACCATTTTACAGAAGGTAAAAGTTGCAATAATCTTTACATTGTCCGAAATTATAACTGAGATGGCACATTTGGACGGGACTAAAATCACTGAGAAGCTCTGGTAATAATTACTTTACCACACCTCTCCATGTAAAACTAATCCCGTCCGAATAGGGCTTGAGTCGCTTCAGGTAAAAATCTCTACAAGATGCATCAATGTACTCTGTCTGTCATCTTGGATGAAACTGTTTTTTTGTCTGAATTTGGCAAGGCAGAATAGTTTTTCAGCCTACTGTTTTAACAACCTTCAATGCTGTCTAGGTAGGCAGCTCTAGGGTTTGGAACAGAGCCAGCGAGTCTTTCGGTGTAGATTTGATTATGCTACCCTTTTAGTATTCTCACATAGGGACACAATGACTTAAGGACATAGGGATTTCACTCTGACAGTTACCAGGTACATGACTAAAACCCGTAATCCATTATCCGTGTTGATGATCTAGAACTTGTGAAAGGACTTCCATGACTAAAAAACAAAACAAATAAATACAAAAAGGAAGGGAAATATATTATGATGGATATGATAAACAAAATGATTGGTTATTTCACAGACACACACCCAATAACATAACTGGCTTCAAATCACATGACATTTCTTGACTTTGTAGACCGTTTAGTTCACGTAATGTGATTCCTCTTCTCTGGCATTTTCGCTTGCTCTCCTTCAGACTTCAGGAGAAATAAAAGGTGAAACAGCATCTTCAAGATGAAGTCCAAGAGTCCTCAGGACAGAGTCTTTCTTTCTCTGTCTCTAATCGTGTCTTTCTAGAAAACAGCGGGTGTATTTACCTCAGTTCTGTGTTCCATGTTACGTGTTACATATTGTGTAAAAAATTCACTGTACAAAAAGGAAGAAACCAAACAAAAAGACAAAAAACTTGGAATCCAGCGTCTTCATAAATTCTCAGACGGTCCTCTGATGAAACTCACAGAGCTACACAGAAATTCATGTGGTTGAGGCCATGAAACTCATCCGACCAAAGCTTTCTCTCTTTCCGTCTCTCTCTCTTGTAAAGTCTGAATTCAGGGCTGAGGTAATACTGAGGTAAATCCCTCACTCAACAAAGGAACACAATTTCCAAGCATACAAAAAGAAAAATCTTTTCTATCCATACATCCATACATTTTGGTCAAAGTGATGCATCAGAGCAAATGGCGTAACGCAAATCTTGCAAAGCGAACGGGGCCCCGCCCACAAGAAGTGATGTCACACACAAGCGTTTGTAATGGAAAAAGTATTGCAGATGGAGACAGACAGTTGATGTTATTTTGGGCAATGTGGCCCTCTATATAATCTGCTTCTCCTTACTTTCCCATTTAATATGCAAAAAATATTTTCAAGACCATCACCATATCCAAGTCCAAGCCCATATTTTCAGGAGCATTTGGACTCCGCCTCAAATGAACTGGTCTTGACTAGTCATAAATATATGGTCTTGGGCTCGGACTTGAGTCAGACTTCAGTCTGAGTCTGCTCTTGTCCAGACTCGAGTACTACAACACTGCTATTTATGTTATTTATAAAGTGTAAATTTGATGGGCTACAACAAGTTATATTTTTTAATAAATCAGTAACATAAAATGGAGAGAAGCGATTCCAAAGCGAAAGAGCTGTTCCAAATATTTCCTTCTGACCAGTTGATCTGTCCAAATCTGCTCCTACAGAATTTACACTAATGTAAATAAGATGTCCTCAGTTTGGTATCGACCAGAATCAGATGAGACTGACCACTGTTTACCGAGTCATTACTCCAAAGAAATATTGGGTTCTTGGTTGTATTTGTATTGAACAATTATCCCAATTCCCAAATGAAATGCTGCCGTTATATCAAACTTACAAATTTGCTGAAAGGGTAACCTGTTAAAGAGAGTCTAGGTGTGAACATATTCAGAGATAGATAGTCTTCAAGATGGCTATGGTTCTTTCCTCCATCTGATAAAGGGGGAATAAGGTTTGGTAAGTCACACTCACAGTCAGTCAGCAAGAATGAGAGCTACTGGGAAAAGCATGTCTCTGCCAACATATTTGTGTAATTGTGAGTGATAAAGAGAGAGAAGAAGAGAAAGAGGTCTTTCCAGTTGAAATGGCCACTCTTCTTGTAGTCAGTGAGGTCCGTTTTGGCTCGTCCTCATGCAAGCCGTTCCAGACAAATGAGGAAAAGGATGACAAGCAGGTGAGAAAAGAAAGAAAGACAGAGAGAGAGAGAGAGAGAGAGTTACAGTGAGCTACTGTGGTTGGCCAGGTTGCGCTCTGCAGTCCACGTGAGGTTTCAGCCGCTTACGTTTCTACAATTTCCTGCTACTCGCATCCTTGCTTCTCTTCATTCACTGGCCTGTCGGCGTCCGATCGCTCCCTCCCTTCCCGAGCAGGTGGCTGAAGTCCGCCAGGTCGATGAGCCCCCGGGACCCATGAAGCACGGAGCGCGTCAGTCCCGCGGGATGCTGCGAGGACGTGGTGTAGTGGTGGCCCGTTGGAGGTATGCCGTGACTGCTGAAGATGTAGCCTTCGTGGGTCCAGCGAAGAGGCTCTCCGCTGTATTCTATCTGGTTGCTGGGGGCCGACACCACTCTCCGCCGGTCGGGGGAGTCTTGGGGAGTCATGGGGTAGTTATATTCACCTGCTGACTTGCGAAGAAGAGTGCCTGGGCGTATTCCCTGATCCCGATACTTTGAGAGGGAGACGTAGCGTTGGCGGTCGATACCGGTTTCGATGGCTTCCTCGTGGCGTCGGCCATTTCCTTGCAGGAGTTTAGAGCTGAGAAACAAGGTGGATGGTGGAGGTGGGCACTGGGTACCAACCGAGCTCAAGAAGGTCTGACTTTGGTCCCAGCTGGATCCAGAATCAGACAGGCGTAGCCCACGTTTCTGCTGCAGGGGAGTTTGCTCGGGTGTGGGAAGTAGACCTGGGTCCAAGTCGCCCGCTTTGACCCAACCATTGGGCATGACGAAGAGAGTCTCACCTTGTGAGCGCGGCCGGTCTGCGCCGCTGTGCCGGGATACACTCATCACGGAGCCGCTCCTGCTTTGTCCCATCATGCAACGCTCTTTCTCGCTCTTCCGCTGACTACTGGACGACGGAGTGTTGCTATGCGAACGGTGACGGTGTTTCTGACCCATAATCCAGCACACTGCCAGACCCGAGAGTGCCGCCCCGGTGGAGAATGCAGAGACTGCAGCAACAACCAGCAGGTTCAAAGTAACAAGACTTTCAGGCTCATCCATAAAACTCTCACGTAACAGACCTGCATGAAAGACAGAAAAATACAGTGCAATTCAAAAATATTAACTTCCAATTTATTTGCACAAGTTGTATGCGTTTTAGCGACTGAATCAGCTTTAGGACTTCAAAAAACCACAGTAACATCTACAACTATTGATATGATTAAGCTCTGGAGGGTCAACCATTTAAAAATTGTCACTTGAATGGCTTACAAAAACATCAAAGTAGCTCCTCTTGACTTATGAAGCTGTGTGCTATTGATCTATTGAGTTTCTGTACATTACAGCCCCAACAATCGATCAAAAAACAAGAGACTGTTGCCTACAGTCTCTCCTATTTCGGTAGACTAGATATAGTGTGTGTTTTAGGTAGACACCGACAGACAGGGTCGCTCTGTACAAGAGATGGAATACGACCTTATGAACCTTACACTTAAAAGTCAGAATAGTGAACATGTAAACACTGCATGTCAAACACCGGCCATAACTAACCAGTGCACTTCACCTTTATTCTGAAAGCGTGAGTAGATGTAAGAAATATAACAAGATAGGTCTAGAGAGATTGTTCAACAAATTCAAAGAACACAGCGATTTTTGGAGTTGATGACTCATGCTTTAAATACCCTACTATCTAATCGCTCCTCTTTGAATTGGCGTTTGCACAGCACTGGCCTTTCTCCTCTCTTTTAACAGCATTTCTTGTACTCTTTATTCTGCTGTTCCCTGTAAGATGTCCTTGGTTTTAACCTCTATTTTCTCAGTCTACCTCTCTTCCTCTATTATCTCCTTTCTTGGCTTTCTTCTCGCTGACTATCTCTCTTCTAGCAGTGCCGTTTATGTGTGGGCTGTTAGCTGTCTCAGAAATGAAAAGCTGTCAGAATCTGCGTCTATACCTCAGTATCCAAACTAGTAAATGGCTTGACAGTAATAGGAATTTTAAAAGAAAAGTTCACCCAAATAGGAAAATCCTGTAATCATTTACTCACCCTCATATCAGTCCAAAAGATTTCCTTTCTATTGTAAGCGACAAAAGAAGATGGACATGTTTGGAATGACATGAAGGGGAGTACTGGAACCTTTCATTGTTGGTGGCTCACTCATTCAGTTTATTAACAAATATTGTGTGCAACCCTTCTATGAATACTATGGTACCGCCACCAAAACATGGCATTACCACAAATACACAACAGTATACACAACATACACTCTTTGACAGAGCACATTTCTTCTATGTCTATTCACCCACATGCATAATGACACTTACACAAAGGCATATAAACACACATGTATACATACACAAACCCCAATTTTCTGATCTCTTCTTGTACTCTCGCTCTCCCATTACCTTTATGTTTTCTGCCATTATGAATGTTCTCAGCTGGGAATCTCAGCTCTCATCGCATTTGTTCATTGTAACAGCAGGAGTCTGTTGCACACATCACACTCAACAATTGAACCCTTTTCTCAATATCTTGTTTCCTTGAACATTCCTTTGAACATTCTTAAAGACTAAAATACTTCTACAAGATTGCTTGTAATGTGTGTGTTCTCAGGAGTGTAGCAATCATTTCAAAGAGAGAGACAGAAATCTCCTGACCATAGACCATTTTCTCTAATACCTTTCTCTTCTTTGAATTTATAGTATATCATAATTGTCTTCGTCCAAGGGTATCAAACTCATTTTTAGGTCAAGGGCTGGATTGGACCTTGTATTTTCGAACTAAAAAACTTAAAAAGTTGGATACCGTATATACACCAAATAAGTATATTTCAGCAATATTGACAAAACAAAGAGAAAATAACTCACTGTTCATGGTTGGATAAACTATATGGCTATATGGCTTCTGTCAAACTACAGCATGCAGCATCAAACAGTGATTTCAAACACGCTCTGAACAAACTCAGTTCTTTATCTCTGTTCTGATCTGTTTAGGCATTCAGTGTCTCACTCATCTCAGAATGTTTAAAATAAGACTGAACTTCTATGCGATGGATGGAGAGAGTGAGGACAGAAGAAGACAGCCGTTTGATGTAGATGACCGGCAGACTGGAGCTGTTTTAACAGGAGTGCTGGGTTTAATGAGCCTGTGACTCAGAGTCACATCTGAAAACCAAATCATTTCACACTATGGGTTGATTTTCAGTTATATTATGAACGTGCCTAAATTTCTCTTCAATGATCAATTCAATTAGCTCCCTTTTTTGCCTCTTGATGCTAGGGTTGATTTAATTCTGTTCATTCCCTTTCCGTTTTTCACAAACACATAACTCGTGTTATCTCAGGGGTTTGAGTCAAAAGTCCAGTCGCAAAACATTTTAAAGACCTTGTTCATACCTGTTAAATTTTAGTCAAGTTGTCACATTTATATGCTGTAATTTACTAATTACAATTTCAAATAATAGTAATACAAACCATACTGATACTGATTCATACTGTAAGTTGTTTTGTTTAAATTCTTAACTGTTAAAAATGAGCCAAACAGCTTAAAATAGATTCTTAATGGCAGATTCCTATTGTGACAACTTACCACATATAGTGTGACAACATGCCCCAGTAGCCCCGCTATTGATTCTATGCCATTGGTTCTCATACAGGAGGTCATATCACATATCAACCCGAAATCACTCTCAAAATCCAGTTGTGTCTCCTAAAATCTTCAGGAAGTTACTTCAAAAAGTCACAGAATACGGCTGTCATTCTTTTCCTTAACTAAACTGTGTGTAGACATTAGCAATCCAAACAAGACACTCATATTCTGCTGCTGTTCTCCATTTTTATCTTGGGACTATCTCACAGAGACAGATTCCTTGAAAGCACTAGCGTACTAAGCCAGTGAACTTTATTCTGTTCTCTCTCGCTCTCGTATATGACTCAGCTGAACCTATACGGCTGCAGCAATATATAACTTCTTCTGTCTGAGCAGTCTGTTATGTTCAAGTGCTCTTGAGGAAGAGACTTGAGAACTTCACTGCTGTTCCACGTTCTGCTAAATCTGAACTTTGGAACATATTTAAGCGGTCTGAGCCATGAATATATCAGATAATGACAGTGAGTGTTTCATATGCTGCCAGCCTTGCAAAATGCCATTTAGAGCGGATTTACAGCGAATCTAAGCTTCTGAATGTTTAGAAAATATAAACCATCTTTTGTCTTTTTAACAATGTATACACTGCCACTAACTCACTTTAAAGGAATTAATTAATTTCTAAAAAGAAAAGACTCAAGGCTGGTTTTCTCTCTCATTATCTTCCCTCCATCTCCAAACTGTGACTTTGTTGTGACTTTGACTGCTTAAGCAAACCTTTCGAACCAGACCAGACTGGATCTTCTCTGTATTGTTGAAGAGTTTCTAGAGAATTCTCTCGGGGAAGCTAAAGGGCACATCCTAAACAGGTTCACAAACTCACCGTCGCAGTCTCCGAGATGTGAGGTGTTTCCGTATTCAACGTCCTGCACGAAAGGTAATCTGCAAAACAGGAGAAAACGGATTTGAACATAAACCGCAAATTCACAGATTAGATACATGACATGCATTCTATGCAAGTGAATGTAAACGCTTCTAATTATGCAAACTCAATTTGATGCATCATTGCATTCAGAAATGTGTCCGAACACAATCCAAAACACATTTGACTGTCAGCTTTCTTTTTCAGGTCAACAACTGTCATGGCAGACTTTTTTACTGAGCAAGTTAGCTAAACTTGTCATGATTAGATAGCTACCTAAATAATAACACATCTGGTTTAAAGTGTATTTTTTATATTAAAGTACTTCTTCCTACCCCAATATAACATGCAAACACTGTGGCGCTACCAAAACATTAACACATCAGCACTGGCTATATGAGTGTTCAAGAAACCTGTGTAAAATCATTTGCGTTTGTTGACGGGAGTGGTACTGAAATTTGAGGGAAACTCTATCGCCCCCTTGAGTTGAGGTTTGAATGCATGTTAGGTATGTACAATGAGCCAGCATGCTTGCGACGCTTTTGCCAAGCATTTATATTTGTGTAGAGGATGTTCATGGTTCATGGATCTGACCTGGTGCCTGGCCGCAGGAGTGAGCACGTACTTCCTCTGGTCCAGCCGCAGTATGGGTCTCTGGACGCAATGCAGTTTCTACACAAACACACACACAATGTTATGTCAGTGTTATTACAGAGGACTATACCGACCTCCTCTATAATGAATACAGAAAACAAAACCAGAAAACATAAATCGTGATTTATAGAGACATACAAAGACTGAATGAACAGAGACAGACAAGACTGCATTCTCATTTTCTGATTGTCATATCTGTCTCTCCAGCTCTCCAGTTTCACTTCTCTAAATATATATGCAATTATATTGTCATCACCATTATGTTGAGTTTTATTCAGTTCAAGGACTTTTAGTTTGTATTTTTTTTTAAATTAATTTATATTAATTATTATTTAATTATTTAATTTAATTTAAATTAAATTAAAACTATTACTTCTCCCTCATTACTGTAATGAAAAAATCTCATATGCATGTGGATGTTTTACCCTTGACAACTCTTAGTTATTACTTCAATATTCTTGTTACTAAAATATGAATTTTTCATATGAATATTGAAATAAAAACTTAACGACAGAAACATACACATAATTTTCATTTCACAATTATGATTTGATACTTTATAATAAACAACGCAATGCATTCTTAACGCAATGCATTTATTTATGCGAGTCTGTGCATGGAGGGAAATGAGGTTTGTGCCACCCATGGTAAAATTATGTGCTTGTGCAGGAGTCATTTAAACGAGCACATGGTGCTGCAGAAGTACAAAGTGGTTTGGAAAGACTTGAGTTGGTGCAGATGGTACGGGTGCACTCACTGTACCACGTCCCGCAAGATGAGAGAGCATCAGCAGACTCAATCAAAGCCTCTACCATTAATCACGGCTGAATTACACCAGAGCTTTACTGCTACACAGGAAGAAACCGTTCCAAATGTGCCGTACGGGAGACGGGCCAGGAGAACTGTGTGTGTTGTCTGAAGGAAATTGTAAAAGCTGGGTCACGGTAATTTCAAAGCCGCTGATGAAGCAGTGTGCGTTTGGGTGGCACAGTTTACTTTAAGATGGAAAACGACAGCGCGTGTGTGAATGTGAGTGTGTTTGATCAGTGTACAGATTGAGTGTGTGTGTGTCTGTGTTCTTACTTCATGCATCTGGAGTGCAGTTGGCAGCGTGCGACAGGCACTCTCACCACACAGGAGTGGAAGGCCAGCAGGAGTGTGTGACTGGGTTTGTCCAGGGTCAGAGAGAGAGGCTGCCGTGCCTGTACAGAGTCATCGCCGCACCTACACACACACACACACACAAGAAAACCATCAATACAACCACTCCTGTACTTTTACAACTAAACACATCCTAGAACACGGATGCACACACTCATTAAAACCCAACATCTTCACATCAGCGTCTCCATGAGTCACGAGGTCATTAACAGTATGACCACCCGTACTCAGCAGCTTGGCGGAGACGTTCAAACTCGTTTCACACGCAAAGAGGTTAGCCAATCATTACAGAGGTCATTTACATATAGAACTTACATGTTGTATATGAAAACAGTTATTTAAAATAGCAGCAATATTTCACAATATTACTGTTTGTACTGTATTTTTGCGTTTGATGTTTGCTACATTCAGGAAGTATACTTTCTTGGAGCAGATAAAATAAAAAGGGAGTTCACATATCTGACTGCTTATATTCTTTGACGAAAATGTAGGCATGTGCAGTAATATTGAAAAGTGAGGATGCAACGCATTGGCGATATTGAATCGAATCGTTGACATGATAATCGGAATCGAATTTAATCATGAAACCAGTGATAATTCACACCCCTAGAAACAACATGGCGGATGTAGTACGTCCGAATTTCATTCATACTGCCCATATTCATACTATATACAACATAAATGTGGTACCTACCCAGACAGGAATGACTTCAATTCAAATTCCAACTCCTGAACTGAAATTGGGCAAATTCTTAAATTGTGAGTTCTGTCCAACTTTTGTTCAACTTTCCAGATCAAATTCCCCATTTCTCTTCAATAATCTCCTGTCCTCTTTTCTACTGTCTGTGACTTACTGTAAAAAGTGGCAAACAGCCCAAAAATACACACTAAAAGAGATTAAGTCAAAGTTGGTTTGTTTCCAACACACATTAACTGTCTGCTAATAAAGCATTAAATTACTGCAACATCTTTGATTAAATTAGGACACCGGCATCTCAGAGAAACTCCTCAACAGTTGGTCCACAGATATCAGGCATGTAATCTAAACACTGATAAATAGCACGAAGACAAATGAGACGCATTACAGGAAGTTGTGTGAGAGTTTTGGATGTCATCCAGAGAACACCTGAGGCAAGACAGAAGGTCAAGCAGACACAGTGATCTCTTTGTTTCAGGTATGTGTGTGTGTGTGTGTGTGTGTTTCTCAGCGAGCGCTGCATCCTACTGAGAACCTTATCTCAACCGCCACACAACTCGCCTTCATGTCCCAGCATGCATCTCTCTGTTCTTCCTCCAGACAGGTATTGCCTTTCATCTTCAAAACCCCAGCTATGTTTTCATCCATCAGAGTGCCACACGCTCGCAAACACACACACACACACACACACGCACTAAAATAATCAGAAATCCTGTTGAATCGTTTTACCTCCGTTTGCTTTTGAGGACATTTTTTAGAGGTGCTGTGTGTTTGTTTGTGGATAAAAATCATGGATTTCTTCCTTCCATTGCATTTGATACTGAATATCTTTTTCTCTTTGACTGTGCGGAAGTTTTTAATCCAGGGCTAAACGTCAACAACAGTAAACAACTGTGGGAAACTGCTTGATAAAAATGGATTTTTCTAAATAAATTCAGTCTGGAAGCAGATTAAAGGACGCTAAGGACAAAAACAACTTGATCTCCCTTCCTTACTTTTTAAAGTCCGTGTCCAAAAACTGAAACAAGTTTGTCTTATCAGGAAGGCAGGAGATGTATAGATGCATCTATAGATGTCGTATTCTTCGTTCATACCTATAACGATAACTATAATAACGTCCGCACCAGCGGACGATATCGTTCTGTTATTCTAAGAGCGTGCTGCAGTTTTGTTGTAAAATTGTCTGTTTAAATATGTAAATGAGGCATTATCTAATTAAATATGCATACATTTCCAGAATAGAAATCAGAACATAAAGCCAGGTTCACATAATTTTCACAATTTTTTAATTTTTTTATTAAATGTTAAATAAATATCAGGCAATTATATATTAACAAACCTCTCTGTAAAAACCTAGACAGGAATAAAACGGGAAAGTTTGTGCAGCTGAAGTGGAGATTTCTGGCTCAGTGTACGAGAAAAACTCATTTCGAGAAAACGGCCTTTAATATATATTTTAATTGAAATCTACATGTGGGCATAGATAAAGTGTAATAAAAGAAACATCTAAAGGGATAGACCACCCAAAAATGAAAATTCTGTCATTAATTACTCACCCTCATGTTGTTCCAAACCCAAAAGACTTTCATTTATCTTCGGATCAGAATGAAGATCTTTTTGATAAAAATCTGAGAGCTTTCTGTCCCTCCTTTGACAGCAATACAACTACCACTTTGACGCTTCAAAAAGTTCATAAAGAGTAAAACGCAAAACTAATCCATTAAAATTGAGCGGTTTAGTCCAAATTTTCTGAAGAGACTCAATCGCTTTATGTGATGAACAGATTGAATTTAGTCTTTTATTCACATATAAACATTGATCAGCAAACATAAACTGAAGCTCAACCAAACCTGCTTGGCGCGTGAGAACAAACCTCTTGCTGAAGCTCAAACATGCTGCGTAACACGAGAATGAACCTCATTGGTCCTTGCTGAAGCTCAAATGTGTGCGTAACACGAGAATGAACCTCATTGGTCCTTGCTGAAGCTCAAACATGCTGCGTAACACGAGAATGAACCTCATTGGTTCTTGCTGAAGCTCAAACGTGCTGCGTAACACGTCAAGCGAATATGCTTGAGCTTCTGTTTACCACAACTGATGTGTGGTGAATAAAAGCCTAAATTCAAAGTGATCGTGTCTCTTTTTGAAAATTTGGACTAAACCGCTCAATTCATATGGATTAGTTTTACGATCTCGTTATGAACTTTTTGAAGCGTAAAAGTGGTAGTTGTATAGCTGTCAGTGGAGGGACAGAAATCTCTCAGAATTCATCAAAAAGATCTTCATTCTGATCCGAAGATGAACGAAAGTCTCACGGGTTTGAAATGACATGAGGGTGAGTAATTAATGACAGAATTTTCATTTTTGGGTGAACTAGCCCTTTAATTGTATGGCGGCTGAGAGAGCTCAATGTGCTGTAACTGATGAAGACACATGCAAATAGAAAAAAACACCAGCAAATTAAGAAAATGTTCTCATTAGTCTGACAATACATGCTGCAAATACTCACCACGCACATACAATCAGGACGTTAAATTAAACAACAAACTCACCTTTCAGGTCATCGACAACCCCACTGACGAGTAGACACTGAACAATAAGCATGTGCCAGCCAGGTTTGTGACTTGTAGGGGTGCCCTTGAAACATTTGTGTTATGGTGTGCTATTTGCAGCGCGCTTCTGTATTTGGTTGTGTTGTGAGTATTTGCAGCATGTGTTGTCAGACTAATGAGAACGTTGTCTTAATTTGCCTGTGTTTCTTCTATTTGCAGTTGCAGTGCGTTGAGTTCTCTCGGCCACCGTATAAATGTGTATTTTGGATGTTTTCTTACCGCTAGTCTGACAGAAGAAAAGTAATGCATGCAAGCAATAGCAAGCAAAATAGACCAAAACTGAACAGTGCCTGAAAAAACAATAGTTTTTGAAGCAAAGAAATCTCATCACCTTTCAGGGTTGTAGCCCTCCAGCTCTTCCAGAAAGGTGTTGGTGTTGGAGTACTGGTTCTCTGGGCTGGGTGTGATAAGGAACTTGAGAACGGTTCCCCTGGTGGATCCAAGGAACACCACAGTTCGATTGCGGTAGGGGCCTGCCTCAGTGTCCACCACCATAGTGTTCAACTGGTACCTTAAAAGTGAGGAAAATAAAGCAATACGCACAGCATTATAGAAGCTTATTGCTTTTATAAAACAGTTGCAACATCAGTATGATGAAAGACAATAAAATACACATTTTCAGCCAATAATATAGTTAATTATCCTAACAGTAAGCTGTTTACAGTAGCCAAATAAAATAGTGCATTAAAATCAACATGAAATTGCATTTGCAACCCATTTTGCAACCAAAAAGTGATATATTTCCAAGAGAAACATAATATTGAATAAGAAAAATAATTTAACCCTGTATTATTTTCCCAACCCACATGGCCTAGTTTCGAGTCTGAGGAATAAGAGAGTCCTTTCAGAGGTAAAATCAAGTTATTACATTTTGAATAAAGCTTGCAAAGACATTTTTTTTCTTTTCAATAACATTCATGAATTGTGAACATGTATTAAGAAAGTAAATAAACCCTTATTTTGATTTTGTGTTTAACTTAGCTGATGGTCACAGATATGTTTGTCATTTATTGTACAATAGCTTCAAACAAATCAGATTTTAGCACTGATGCTATCTGTTTTAAACAATTCTTGGTGTATAATTCTTAATACAGCTTAGGAAATAATTAAAAAGGGTTATGAGAGATTAGAGTTGTAAATACTCTCTCTGTTGAGACTTTAATTTGGATTAAAAAGAGCAAACACAGAGGAGTTTATGACAGCTCACACCAACTTTTCCTTTATGTGCACTTTTACTACTTTGTTGTAAGCTTGAAAAACCTGAGCTGACTATTTTTCTTCATGCCATTCAAATCTAATTTGCATAATTACAGCCTATGGTGTTCATTGATGACCTGCCCTTTAACACTGTAGTTGAGATGCAGGCCTGGAAAAGTTTAGTTCGTGTTTTCGACATGCTGTGAAAGCAAATCCATGCACTTTTTTAAAGGATGAGGACTTGCACTGGAATTAATATGGGAAAACCGACGCCATTGTTACTGTTTGTGTTACTGCTGAGAATGATCTGGAGCTGAAATTCAGATTTGGTAATGAGCGCTGTACATCCGACATGCGCTGTAACCGGTAGACCGGTCACAACAGACTGGGCCATATGACCAATCAGAGCAGAGACTGATTTAGAGAGACAGATTCCTTTATCTGTTTCAGACTCTGTGAGAAAATTGACGCTGCAATCTATATTATGAGAAAATGAAGGTTTTTGACCCTGGATGCATGTAAAACTTCAAAACAAAGACCTTAAACCTGTAGAAGACCTTCAAAGCAAAATTAGGAACCTTTGAAATAGCATAATACGGGCACTTTAAGTCAAAATGGTCTGTTATTGAATATCAATCAAATATCCACCTTTTTTCCACTCACCAGAGTACCACTCTCCTTTGTGACAATTTACCTCTAGTTATCGTGAAAGGACCCAGTGGCCATTTCAATACAAAAAACAATTTATTGCTTGATTTTTTCTCCTTGCAGAGAAGTTTTTCTTCGGTTACTCACAAGTACTGAGTTTGAAGGCCTCAGGCAATTTACCCTTTGCAGAAGCACTACTGGAGTTATAGTTTAACTAATGTTTTTCCCCCACTAACCTTGAGACACTGTAGCAGCGCTCTTAACAGGATTGTTGACAGAATGATGTCCTTTGAGTATCAGTGCTGCTAACATTAGCCATACTACAGCAGAGCTTGGGCTTTGATTCCTGAGATTTCAACCAATTTCAGTTAAAGCAGCACAGCTTTTAGGAGGCCTTGAGAATTTCGCTTCACCTTTTCAAATCTCAGCAACACACTTCATATAACAAGCATCCTGGGGTTTATTGATCGTTTTTTCTGTGTTCTGTAGGTCTATGCATCGTACCGAACCATGGTCTTGACTATCCAGGGTCTGTGTCCGAGCAAAGGAACTGCTTCGTCCATCAGAGGATGAGTTTTGATGAAGTTCAGCACTTCATCGGGGAGGGCGTTGGAGGAGCTGAATCTCGAACCCTGGACAGCACATCCTCCAGGCCTAGAAAAGTAAAAGAACCACATTCACGATTCAAATGTCCAAACCAAACATTCACTATTTGATAGACAGACAGAGAGACAGAACGAGATAGATAGATAGATAGACAAAACGACAGACAGACAGAACGACAGACAGAACGAGAGAAATAGATAGACAGAACGACGTATATATAGACCGACAGTCAGAACGACAGACAGAACAGATAGATAGACAGAGTGACAGACAGACAGAACATCAGATATATAGATCGACAGACAGATAGACAGACAGAACGACAGACAGAACGAGATAGATAGACAGACAGACAGACAGACAGACAGACAGACAGATAGATAGATAGATAGATAGATAGATAGAATGACATAATGGGCCCTATTTTAACGATCTGAAACGCAAGTGTCAAAGCGCAAAGCGCAAGTGACTTTGTGGGCGGGTCTTGGCGCTGTTGCTAGTTTCCCGGCGGGATAAATGACTCTTGCGCCAGGCGCAAATCTAAAATGGGTTGGTCTGAAGCAGCTTCATTATTCATAGGTGTGGTTTGGGCGTAACGTGAAATAAACCAATCAGAGCGTCATCTCACATTCCCTTTAAGAGCAGGCGCGTTTGTTCTAAAGCGGATTCCTATCAAAACGGCGGATTTGCCAGGCGCGCGCCAGGAGCGGTTCACAGCCGAGGAGAGCAACGCTCTCGTCAGGGACGTTGGGGATGGAGAAACCCACCCAAATTAACTTTGGTTAAAAAGGCGTATGATAATTTGGGTAAATGTGTAAGCTAGATGTATGCTTTTATAATAAATTGTCTGTCTATCTATCTATCTATCTATCTATCTATCTATCTATCTATCTATCTATCTATCTATCTATCTATCTATCTATCTATCTATCGTAATAATGTATGATTTGCAAAAATGAAAACTGCTGCTTCTGTGTAGATGAGAGAATCAAAGTGTATGCGCGTTGTGCACACGCTTCATTGATTATGGCCAAGCATGCGCCCTTAAAATAGCATATGAATAACATGCGCAACGCGCCACTGACTTTAAACAATTTTTTCCTGGTTAGTGGCGCAATTGTTTTCTAAACCTACAAAATAGCATGAAGGAACGTTTGCGCCGGAACACACCTCCTTTTTTGCGCTGAACCGCCCAATGAGCGCAAGTTCATTCCCTAGTTTAGCGACGTGCTTCTGTGGAGGGAAAAACGCGCTTTGCGCGGGTGCAAAATAGGAATGATACATGCGTCGCTGTACAAAGTCAATTGCGCTGGGTGCAAGATAGGGCCCATAGACTGACAGACAGAACGACAGCCAGACAGAACAGGACAGAACGACTGACAGAACGACAGATATATAGACTGACAGACAGAACGACAGACAGATAGAATAAGAACGAGAGAGAGATAGACAGAACGACAGACTATAGATAGATAGATAAATGATAGAACAACAGACAGACAGATAAACAGACAGGCAGAACGACCGACAGACAGAACATGAATAGAGCATGATAGATACTAGAAAGATAGAAAGATTGATACCTGGGTTTCGGCACCAGTTCATCAGGTACAGGTGTCCATATGGATTCTGGAGATTTCTGCTCTTTGAATCTGCCCTCAAACACACGTGCCAGCTGCTGCATGTCAAACGCACACACCGCCGAGCCGGGGATACTGGGTAGACACAGCGTTCCAAGAGGGTCAAGACACATCACTGATCCAAACCACACTTCAAACACACACATACAGTCCCACAGAAGCACACACACGCTGTTACCCTAAGTCAAAGTGACATGTCACAACAGGACTATTCGATTTACTGCAGCTGACAGACTAATCGACCAATCTGCCTCTACAGCATCTCATTATAGTGTCTCGACAGCCACTCACATCAGATTAATAAAAGCTCAAGTGCAAATTCAAGCTATTTTAAAGCACACAGGCTATAGTATAAATATAACAATACACACATGGACTGCGTTATGGCACTTTCATGGTGCTTTGTAGTCTACTGGAGCTTGATTCTTCAAAATATTCTTCAGAATATTTTCAGTTTTATGAAAGAAAAAATACGTATCTTGGGAAAGACATGAGGGTGAATAAAAGATGACAGTTGTATTTTTTTGGGGGGTGAATTCTTCCTTTTAAAAGCTAAAAACTGAGAGAAAACATATATCAGCAAAATATTATAGCTTGATGCGCATTAAAAAAACAAAGGAAATCGTAGATCAGTCAAACACAGAAGAAAACTGTAAAATGACCTGCCAGGATGGGCAAGTGTTCTCACTGGCTGAACAGCCTAATGGTGGGTGTGTGTGTGTGTGTGTGTGTGTGTGTGTGTTCTGGTCTGCAGGTGTTCACCATGTGTTCCAGGGCAGCTTGTCTCTTTCTCCAAACAGTGGGAGTTCAGATGGACTGTTGAGGAAACTTGGATCCTCTTATCTGTCCAGATTTCAGCTTTCAGGCAAAACAACAAATCTTATCAAAAGGCTAGTAGTGAACTGAATGGCATTCAACTTTATACAAAATATGAAATAATCAATTCTAGTAAAATTAATACTTAGAATTATACACTATGCCATTTAAAAGTTTGGGATCAGTATTTTGAAAGAAATTAATAAGGTTTATTGAGTAAGGATGCATTAAATTGCATTAAAATGCATTAAATAATTGTTATATTGTATATATACATTGTATATATATTGAATATGACAATAAAGACATTCATAATTTTACAAAAGATTTCTATTGTGATAAATGCTTTTCAGCTTTCTATTCATCAAAGAAGCATTGATATTACTAAGAAATGTTTCTTGAGCAGCAAATCATATTAGAATGATTTCTGAAGGATCATGTGACACTGAAGACTGGAGTAATGATGCTGAAAATTCAGCTTTGCATCACAGGAATAAATTACTTTTTAAAATATATTAAAATAGAAAACAGTTTATTTTTTATTTTTTAAAGATCTTACCGAACTTTTGAATAGTAATGTAAAACAATTTTCAATTGTATTTTATACAGGTAAAATGATCTAAACAAACTCTTGTAAAATAATTAAAAAAAAATAATTAAATGATTTAAATTTCTTAATATATTAGATTTATACATTTTAAAAGATGGAAATCATATTTGTTTTTTTTGTTTTGTTTTGAGCAGATGCTACTATTTTAACCGTGTCCTCTGGTGCAGCTACCTTCTAAAAGGCAATAATTAGATTATAATGTGGGAGTATTGTTTTAATTATATTATTACTCAAATTTCTGACTATTACTCTTCCTAGAGCTTTCAAGCTACAACCACTAATTGGGCCAGGCCTTCAGACTGTTCTGACTCGTCTGACTAATAAATGGATAGGTTTTTACTTGTCCTCAATTTCACTTTTCTTTTGCAAAAACTAAGAAAACATCCATAGTGACATTCTCTTCCAGGAATTTTTTGGAGGGAGAACAACAGCCCAAACATGTGCAAATCAACAAGGGATTAATTACAGAAATCAGTGTGATAATAACAACATGTTAAAAGAAAAAGGGGAAAAGCAACAGAATGAGACTGTAAATCACAGGATGTTGGGCTGGGTTTGAGGTCACACATGGTCCCGTCAGCTGCTCTGAGAACGTGTGTGTTTGGACCGCGGTGAAAGATTTGGCGAGTTCTGTCTGGTGTCCCGCTGGAACGGGAGTGAGAGGGCTTGTCTGCACCACTCACCTGACACCAGACCTGCTGAGCCAACGCTGGACAGCATTTGGCCAATGCTGGACTGAAAATGATCTAAACCTCAGTGTCCTTTATCTTAAATGACAGTGTAGTGCATGGCAAATCCAATTCCCTGCACCTCCAACAAAACTCAAAGAGTGCCTCAAACAAAGCAAACTGTCTTACATAGACTTGATAATACAAACCCTGAAAACTTTGGTAAATCCATTAAATAATTCATCCTCAAAACCTGTGACCCATGACTTGTGGAAGTTTACATACACACAGTAAATCAATATAGATAGATAGATAGATAGATAGATAGATAGATAGATAGATAGATAGATAGATAGATAGATAGATAGATAGATAGATAGATAGATAGATAGACAGATAGATGGCACTGTACACAGACAGATGATAGATGGAAGTCAAAGGGGAACAGAAACTGTTTGGTTACCACCATTCTTAAAAATAAATTATTTTGTGTTCCGCATAAAAAGAAAGAAAGAAAGTCATTCAGGTTTGGAACTACACGAGGTTGAGTAAATGATGATATTTGGGTGGACAATGGCAGCCTACTAGGTTTAGAGCTTATGATTACATAGATTACCAAGCTGCATTTTTATAATCATTATCATACACAGAAAAGAAAACCAATAGAATCATTCAGGGAATATAATTTTGATACAAGCTTGAGTTTAACACAATAGCTACATTATCCTGATCACAATGAGAGCGCAAATGACAGAACAGAGTCCTTCCACCTTCCACATAGTGACTAAATAAAAATGAAGTAGATAAGACAGTTGCAGAGCAATCATCGCATTCGGATATGATGAGGTCTTCTCATTCAGTTCTAATCATTCCATTTCTGCTCAATTCCACTCTAATATTCCCCACTAATAGATACACGGAAAATATGGAGTCTGATCTGTTAAATTAGGGCTACTGGTAATTGAAGGGCTTTGGGAATGAAGGGTCTCATTTGGAAAATTTGGAAAATGCAGGCAGATTGATGGACAGAAACGGCGCAGTGGGCATGGTGTTAATGGACTGATTTGGAGATCGGCCTGAGCCCGCCGCCTGCCACCCTTATGGAGGACATCTGTGCCAAAGATTATACCAAATTAACAGAGATGTCACTGGATGTCATCTTTCTCTCCGTCTCCTTTACCACCTCTCCTGTGCTTCCCTGAGTGGCGCAACCTTATAATTACCTCAACTATTTAAAAGAATAAAGGGACAAACAGCACTGTTCTGCAAGAGCCATTAGTGCACTGACAGCTCACTCATTTTATCTCAGAAGGTCACTGTAAAAATTAAAGTGATTTAAAGAATAACACAATGATGGCACACTGTGACTTTTTAGTAGTGCTTGCTAAGACAAACATCACTATTATTAGTTCTCATAAATAAAAGTATAGTTCACCCAAAAATGAAAATTCTGTCATCATTTACTCACCCCTCATGTTGTTCCAAACCTGTATGACTTTCTTTCTTTTGTAGAACACAAAATTAAAGTGCATATTAAGATATTTTGAATACAAAATGCTTATTGAGCAGCAAATCAGCATATTAGAATGATTTCTGAAGGATCATGTGACTGGAGTAATGATGCTGAAAATTCAGCTTTGCATCACAAGAATAAATGACATTTTTCAAATAAAAAAACCTTTCTTTAAATTGTAATAATATTCCACTTTTTTTTTTTTTTACTGTATTTTTCATCAAATAAATGTAGCTGTGGTGAATTGATAAAAATCAAACTTTTTTTGTATAAAAATGCGTCGTCGGCTATTGCCTGACACAGGCAGACGGGGTCCGAGTGGAAGCCATTTTGAGTACACCACTTAAGCCAATAAGCTGTTAGAAGTTTGTGGCCTCCAACTCTAATCCAGCCAATGAGCTGTCAGATGTAGTGAACTACAGCCTTGTAAACCTCAAGCTAGACAAACGAGCTCTACTTTCACCCTGTTCTCTCTGGCTTACGGCCCTGGTCGCCTATCGTCCACTACTTTAAAAGCTTTCTGGCGCTGTGCCTGTGTAACTGACCAGCCCAGTGGGATTGAGGTGAACGGGCCAAGATCACCTCATCACACAAAGCTCTGCAGCAAAGCCTCTCGCGTTCATTCGAGAAAGGACGCGACGGGGGTCTGAGAAATGAGGACTAAATGAGAAAAATGGACACGGAAGAAAGCAGTAGGGACTTCATGCTGTTTGTACTTTGGCATAGAAGCTCAGCCATAACTCTAGAGTGAGTACATAATAGCTCTCCTTTCAGATGATGCAAAACTACTGTGAAAAAATATGAAAATGAAATGAAAATTTTATTTAAGGTATTAAAAAAATACAGTTAGAATTGTGCCATTTTATTAAGACATTTTTTTTGTACAATAGTATTTATGTATTGTGATTATTATTATGTGTATTATAATAATCATAAATATAGCCGTAAGCAGCAATGTGGGGGCAAGCACCCAAGCAGAGCAAGCATTGTAAGCACAATAAATTCAGCATGCACAGCAAGCATGACAATCACAGCAAGCACATCAAAGCTCATCACACTGAACAGTCAAATGCTCTACAATGTGAATCACAAGAGGACAAAATACTATTCACATTTTTTTATATAATTGCACTGCATGTTATATTTAATAAGTTTAATAAGTATTTAACGTAGGACAACAGATGCAGTGCAGTGGAAGTCGACTTCAGAAAGTTATTTCTCGGGAAAGGTAGCAAATATCAAAAATCTGTTTAGTAATTTCTGTGAGGCTCGGTCCAATGATCATCTGAGCTGATTTTGGACAAAATTTTAATTTGAAAAAAAGTTTTTTCCTTTACTTCAATATGGCGGGCAAACAAAATGATGGAAAATGACAAATAAGATTGGCATAAACCAAGGAACATACTGAAAAAAAACACAAAAAAACATATATCTCTGGAAAACTAAGTGGCGCTGTGTTCAAACTTCTCAGGTACCTTCAGGACATAATGTTGATGAACCATACCAAATTTTGTGCCAATATGTCAGATCGTTTAAAATACAGTATATTGCAGTTTATAACAAATTTCAAAATGACGGACCATGATTTTCTGACAAACTGTTCAATAGTTATTAAGCAAAAATAGCCATTTTTCAGATCTCATGACCTATAGGTGGCGCTGTTCACAAATTTGGCATGGACCCTCAGATCATGGTTCCGATAAAGCATACAAATTTACATTTCGATTGATCAAAGTTTGTCCAAGACACAGCCTCTGAACCAATTTTGCACCAACCTCGTTTAGGGCATCGCAACTTTTGAACAAAGATTGGTGTTAACACTTTAGTTTAGGGTCCAATTCTCACTTCGAACTAGTTGCTTATTAGCATGCATATTACTAGGATATTGGCTGTTTATTAGTACTTATAAAGCACATATTAATGCCTTATTCTACATGACCTTATTCTACATCCCTTATTCCTACCCAATACCTAAACTTAACAACTACCTTATTAACTATTAATAAGCAGTATTTAAGAGTTTATTGAGGCAATGGTCGTAGTTAATAGTTAGTTAATAGTGAGAATTGGATCCTAAACTAAAGTGTGACCAAATCGGTTTAGCTATTTCTGTGCAGCTCGGTCCAAAGTTCATCTGAGCCAATTTCCGTAAGAATTGGGCAAAATTTGAAGGAGGAGTAGGAAAAATATGAAATACTGTACTTTTCAAAATGGCCACTACTGTAAGAGGCGGAGTTTAAGTTGGCAAGGCTGTGCGTTACAGTGATTTGTACCATTATTTACCTGAGGTAAAAAAAACACTGTAATGGACAGCCTCTCGTGGCTTATTGTGTAATTATTTATTCTCATGGAGGGAATAAAACAAATAAAAACAATAGCAGCCACAAGCCACAATACACAAATTAATAATTGTATATTTCAGAAAATGTAGGCACAAAAGAATGAAAACGTTTCCATTTCAAGACATTTTCTCCTCAAACATCCAACTTCTCAATCTTGACCACTTTCCTTTCTCAACGGCTGTCCTGGAATTTGCTCTTTCCTATTTTAAAAAATGACCACATCTAGCAGAGCAGATATAACACCAACAACATTCCACTGGAAGTTGATGACGAAGCTCATTTTTATTCTAATCATACGAACACAATGAGAGGTAATCTACTGAAAACGGCCCTCATCATCTGCCTGATGGACTGCAGTATATCATACTGAACGCACACTTACCCGTGGAGCCTGGAAGACTAGTGAGAGCTCTTACAGTGTGTTGCGAGCTCTCGGGAGCGACACAAAGAGCTGATAGAACAACATTTGGGCTGGTTTTATGATGTACTTGACTGTTTATCCATTTAGCTCAGAACAGACCAATTCATTCCCTTTCATAAACCCACAAACTCAGATTATCGGCTGGTTGTTGTACAGTATCTTCTGCCATATCTCTCTGTCTCTTTGTCTCTCTCTATCCCTTTATTTTGGGTCTACAGTACAGCAAATATCTATTCTCTATTGGGAGTTATTTTAAGCGGGGGAAAAATTGTGTTGTTTCAGTAGGCATGCAGTGCCAAAGCAGCGTGTTCAAGTCAATGTGGAATTCAACGTCAAATCTTTTGTTTTTCGCTTGTTCCAGTGATCATTTATTCAGAGGTATTTCCAGGCATGCTGTGGAACTGTATAACCGCTCTGTGATACGACAAGGATACATTTTACATCTACTGTATGTTTCAATCACACGTGGAGTTCTTAAAGTATTAGATACTCATTTTAGATTTTTGAATTGATATGCCACCATTTGCTCGGAGGGCTTTCAGTTTCCACAGAGATATAAAATATCACACAAAGTGTACACACCTCTAGTGAGAGTGTTTCATCTCTCACCTCTCTTGCAATTCAGCCTGTGGTCGTGGTCATGGTATCAGATGGTAATACCATGGTACTTTGTGAGATAATTATCATAAACAAATTCTGGTGGTCATTAACCTGCCTGTCAGCAAATGAGAGTTAGAACAAAGACTTTGGTTGCTCTATATATTACAGTATGCACACTTACTGTATGTGTCCTTCCCTACAGTGTACTTACCTGTACTTGGTAATATAAGCTAACTACATGGGTTAAGGTTAGGTTTAGAGGTAGGTTCAGGGTTAGCACCTAGTTATTGTAATTACTATAATACGTACATAGTATGTACACAAGGAACAGGGCTGTAAAATAAAGTGCTACCAAGACTTTATACATAGAAAGACGGTACACTCATATTACTTGGTTGAATGGGAGAAAGTGCACATTTCTCTAGATGTATACAGACACACAAAAAGGTTGTTTCTAGCACTTCAATTTCTCTGACTCGCGCTCTCTTTGCACATTTTGACAGATGTCACAACTGCTACTGTATTCTACAGCACAATGTAATCTGGCCATTTCCAACCCCCTGGAAAGCAGATCAGTGTTTTGCCCATTGTTAAAATGTGTTTATGGCGATTATTAACATCCCTGCTAACTGAATTTTTGACAGCCTTTTTCCTGAGACAATCAAACTCTCACAACTCTTCGCTTTGTCTTTCTTCTGCAGAAAAAAAAGCCCTTTTAGGCAGACTATCAAAAGAACAAAACCCAAATTGCCTTGAAATTGGATTCATTCGTGCTGCTCGGGTTCAAAACAGACTAATAAGAAGCTAAATCACAGAGGAACGAGCGTACGTGCGCGTGTAGAACCGTTTTCCATTTCCCTTCAATTTAGTTTTGTTTCCTAATCTTTACACATTTACGGTGCGAATGTCACAAAAACATGTCCAGATCATATTTCACCACCACCAAAAGAAATAACATTTTGCTTAAAGGAAAACAAGCCTATTTTAGGACATTCTTTTAATTACAGTTAAGAACTTTCACCCTCGTTACCATAATGAAAAAATCTCATTCTCATAACCGTATAATTACTGAGAATTTTGGTGGAATTTTTTTGTGCTTAAATGTCATGTCAAATAAAATAATAAAATAAAGTACAATAAACAAAAATAAATAAATGCAAATGAATGAATAATAAATAAATAAAAACAAAAATACAAATAAATAATAATAATTAAGAAATAAAAAATGTATGGCCCAGGCATGTTCTTGAGAAATTCACCTTTACAGTGCTTTACAAATAACCGGAAACATCTTGGAAAGGAAACTGATAAGACAATAAATGGTGCCAATATGATTTGAGGAAATAACCTTCTCAAAGGTTTTTGTCCTTATTTGCATCAGGGCTGTTGAATCACATTACTGTCTCATCTGCATTCATCATTCACACACACAGATCGTTCCACTATACTGCAAATGATCCCACCATACCCTTTAATATTCATCCTGTATGATGAGTGTGTGTACCTGTTTGAGGGTGTTGAAAAGACCCCCAGTATGACGTCTCTGCCCTGCATGCGTATGATGGGGCTGGTGGACTGCAGCAGGTTGAAGTAGAAGTGCGAGTCTCCAGGGATTGAGCAGTTCAGACGCGCTTTCAGAAACGACGTCCACTGGCGCTCTAACACACGCTGAGAGCCGCCCAAATCACCTTTACACACACGTGCCACGCGAGACACCATCACCTAACGCATACACAAACACATTCAAAAATAAAACAGATCAGTTTTTACTCCACACAACCTCGATTCAGTGCCAGAATCAAAGTGACTATTCACTGGAGAACTGCTTTTCAACCTAACACTTCAATCTTGAGAATTTAGTCTTTTGACAATAGTGTAAAAACTTTAAAGGGGCCATTTTCTGCACTATTGTAGCATTTTTCTTCTCCCCCAGAATTCCACTCATATGTCAGTAAAGGCGTCTTGTGCCAAAAGCAGTCAAAATTTAGTTTTACTCAATCATTTTCCAAGCTCTCTCTGACACTTTGCAACTGGACCTTTAACTACACTGTACCTTTAATATGTAAATAACCTAGGTTATGATTGGCTGAGCTCTGAGTACAGGGCGGGGCACTATCAAGTTCCTGAATACTGCATTTGTCAGGATTCCATCACCATCTCCTTCCACTCATTCCCTCACTCCGCCCACTCAGTCATTCACACGCTCATTGTCACCTGATTACTAATCACCGTCACCTGTACCTCATCATCAGTTCACCCATATATACCTGCTACAAACATTCAGTCATTGTCTGATCTCGTCTATACATGACACAGACTATCTGCCATACTTACCTGTATACCTACCTTCGATCCCGATCTTCTCAGCCAGTCACCATTCCGTCTTCTAAGGAACTCCTTCATCATCATCTGCAAGAGAAAGAGAGAGAGAGACTTGGTTACACTTCAGTTAAGCTATCATCTGAAATTCAACTTACTGTTTACTCACCTGTTTCGCTGTACCGATCCATTCTGCAAATTAAAGCATTTAACTTACCATTCTGTCTGCTTCGTCTATGCCAAACCTGACAGAAGATCAGACCACCATGCAGAATCCTTCGGAATCCACAGCGAATTCACCTGTCAATCCGATCGCCATTCATCAACACACCTCTTCAGCTTCACTTCCTCAAGCGCCCATTGCTTCGTTCACTGCCTCAGCGTGTCCCATGGCCCGACCAGCGACATTCTGCGGTGAGGCGGAGGACTGCAGTGGGTTTCTACTTCAGGTATCTTTGTATTTCTCCATGCAAGAACATCAATTCATCAACGATTCAGCTCGTGTTGCTTTCATCATTTCACTTCTGTCTGGGCAAGCACTTCAGTGGGCACAGTCTCTGTGGAATTTGGAAGTCGTCAAATCCCTCTCCGCTTTCATACAACACTTCAAAGAAGTTTTCGGTCAAACAGCTGCCGATCTATCAGTACATGATCAACTCTACAATCTTCGTCAAGGCCAATCTTCTGTGAGTACTTTCTCTTTACGATTCCGCACTTTAGCGGCATCCAGTGGTTGGAATGAGGCAGCATTGATCACAGCTTTTCGTCATGGTTTGAACCCTAACATTCGTCAGTTGATGGTGGTTTACGACGACAGTCTGGGAATTGAGAAATTAATTCAAAAATTCATTCGAGTTTCGCAAAGACTATCAGCCTGTGATTCTTCGACTCCCACTGTATGTCCTCCGCCCACGGTTCCATCAGTCACTCCTCCAGCACCAGAGCCTATGGATCTCGGCTCCGCCCATCTTCCAGCTTCAGAGTGTCAACGACGAATTCTTCATAAACTCTGTCTCTCTTGTGCATCTGATAATCATCTTCTCAGCTCTTGCCCTGTTCGACCTCCATGCCCAGCGGTAAGCACAATTCAAGTCTCACCTAAAATTGAAGCTTTAAATCGCACCACTGCGAGGTCGAATTCGTCACTGTTCACCTACTCTGACGCTGCGTGTTGGTTGTCTTCATTCAGAGGAGATTTCTTTTATGGTGCTGGAGGAGTCCACCGCTGAGCTCATCCTGGGATGCCCCTGGTTAGTTCAACATCAGCCGACGCTCCACTGGAAATCTGGTGAAGTATTACGTTGGGGTGAGTCCTGCCATTTGTCCTGTCTATCATCCATCAAGAAAATCCCTTCATCATCGACGCCTCAGAAGAGGTCCAAAGTTCCTGTTTGTTCCACCTCGGTTGAGAGCCCTGAAGTAGAGCATCAAGTAGAGATTCCAGTGGAGTACCAGGCGTACCAGGATGTGTTCAGCAAGAAACTGGCTACTAAACTACCACCTCATCGGCCATGGGACTGCGCAATCGACTTGCTACCTGGAGCCACTCTACCTAAAGGTCTTATCTATCCACTGTCCATCCCGGAGCAGAAGGCCATGGAGGAGTATGTGGAGGAGGCTTTACAACAACAGTTCATCCGCACATCGACCTCCCCTGCCGCTTCAAGTTTCTTCTTTGTGGGTAAGAAGGACGGAGGCTTGAGGCCCTGCATCGATTATCGTCATCTCAACTCTCAAACCGTCAAATACAGTTATCCCCTTCCTCTGGTCCCAGCTGCCTTGGAGCAGGTGTGTGGGGCTCGCATATTTTCGAAACTGGACCTTCGGAGTGCATACAACTTGATCCGTATACGGCATGGAGATGAGTGGAAGACAGCGTTCGTCACCCCAACTGGCCATTACCCACATCTGTCAAAGAACTTCAAAGATTCTTCGGTTTTGCAAACTTCTACAGAAGATTCATCAAGAACTACAGTCTCATCAGTGCTCCTCTCACATCTTCATTAAAGAATCGACCCAAGTCTCTGTCCTTGAATCCCACAGCTATCCAAGCCTTCCATCACCTCAAAGAAGTCTTCACGACAGCACCAATCCTCATCCATCCCAATCCAGAACTTCCTTTCATCGTTGAGGTCGATGCATCTTCCACTGGGGTTGGAGCGGTGCTGTCACAGCGGCAGGGTGAGCCTCCCAGACTCCATCCATGTGCCTTCTCCAAAAAGCTGTCCCCGGCGGAGCAAAACTACGACATCGGCAACCGGGAACTGCTAGCCATAAAACTGGCTTTAGAAGAATGGAGACATTGGCTGGAGGGAGCAAATCACCAGTTCGAAGTAATTACAGACCATCGCAACTTGGAATATCTTCGTGAGGCAAGAAGATTGAATCCTCGCCAGGGCCGCTGGGCACTCTTCTTCACTCGATTCAACTTTGTTGTTACCGTCCAGGAAGTAAGAATTGCAAGGCAGACGCTCTTTCCAGACTCCATCATTCATCTTCAGAGGACCTCAGTACTGAAACCATCCTCCCTCCAGCCTTAATCCTCAGTCCCATTCTCTGGGACATCGACCAGCAAATCTCTCAGGAAAATTCTCGCCATCCTGCTCCGCCGGGAGGTCCAGAAGGGCGTACTTTCGTACCTCAACATCTTCGTACTCCCCTTCTGGACTCTGCTCACACAGTTCTGGGCTCTGGACATCCAGGTAGCAAGCGTACCCTCTCGCTCCTCAGTCAGCGGTACTGGTGGCCGTCCATCTCTGAAGATGTCTCCAGGTTCGTCCGTGGCTGCTCAGTCTGCGCCATCACCAACACTCCCAGGAAACTACCTGAGGGTAAACTTGTGCCACTACCTATACCCAGACGCCCTTGGTCACACATCGGAGTGGACTTCATGACTGACCTTCCTAGATCCGGTGGATTTACCTGTGTGCTCGTCGTTGTGGATAGATTTTCCAAAGGCTGCAAGCTGATACCTTTACCTGGTTTACCCACGGCTTTAGAAACAGCTGAAGCATTGTTTCATCATGTATTCAGAAATTTCGGCATTCCAGAAGACATCGTTTCGGACAGGGGACCCCAATTCATCTCCCGGGTGTGGCACGCCTTCAAGCTCCTCGGGGTCACTGTCAGCCTCTCTTCAGGATATTATCCGCAGACCAACGGCCAGACTGAGCGGAAGATTCAGGAGATAGGACGTTATCTGTGAACTTATTGCCACCAGTACCAAGACAGCTGGAACCGATACCTCCCCTGGGCGGAATACGCTCAGAATTCCCTCACTCAGCGTACCACCGGGCTCACCCCCTTTCAGTGCTTCCTCGGATATCAGCCACCTCTCTTCCCTTGGTCGGGTGAGCCCTCGGAGGTTCCAGCTGTCGACTTTTGATTCCATCAGAGCGAGGGGGTATGGGACTCAGCTCATGTGGATCTACAACAGGCAGTGCGGAGGCACAAGGATCAAGTGGATCGTCTACGAGCCGATACACCCCAATACCAACCTGGTCAGAAGGTGTGGTTATCGACGAGGGACATTCGCCTCCGCCTGCCTTGCCGTAAGCTGAGTCCTCGATTCATTGGACCTTTCACTATCCAGTTGAACGAAGTAACCTACAGACTCAACCTTCCACCTCAGTACAAGATCTCTCCTTCCTTCCATGTCTCTCTCCTCAAACCCTTCACTGACCCAGTCTCTTCTGTTCCCTCAGATTCCACCTCGGATGACGTGCCTCCTCCTCCCGTTCCTGTGGAAGAAGAGGCCATCTACAGAGTTCGATCCATCATGGACTCCTGGCGGCGAGGTCCCCGTCTGGAGTATCTGGTGGACTGGGAGGACTACGGTCCAGAGGAGCGTTCCTGGGTGCTCCGTGATGATATCCTAGATCCAGCCTTACTCTCCCAGTTCCATTCTGACCATCCTGACCGCCCAGCTCCCAGGGGTCGTGGTCGACCTCGCCGCCGGCAACATCTCTCTTCTTCCCAGCCGTCAAGAGCCGCCTCAGGAGGGGGGGGGTACTGTCAGGATTCCATCACCATCTCCTTCCACTCATTCCCTCACTCCGCCCACTCAGTCATTCACACGCTCATTGTCACCTGATTACTAATCACCGTCACCTGGACCTCATCATCAGTTCACCCATATATACCTGCTACAAACATTCAGTCATTGTCTGATCTCGTCTATACATGACACAGACTCTCTGCCATACTTACCTGTATACCTACCTTCGATCCCGATCTTCTCAGCCAGTCACCATTCCGTCTTCTAAGGAACTCCATCATCATCTGCAAGAGAAAGAGAGGGAGACTTGGTTACACTTCAGTTAAGCTATCATCTGAAATTCAACTTACTGTTTACTCACCTGTTTCGCTGTACCGATCCATTCTGCAAATTAAAGCATTTAACTTACCATTCTGTCTGCTTCGTCTATGCCAAACCTGACAGCATTGGCTTTTCATGGGCAGTCATATGTTAATTTGCATGTTATGACCTTATAACCTTGATTAATTAAGCATTATTAATAATTAATCAGCTTAGTTTCAATAAATGGTAAGGGTGGACTGGGGATTGAGGGGGGGTTAGTTAATGTTAATTTCAACATTTACTAATACATTATTAAAATCAGAATTTGTATCTGGTAATATTGTTCAATGAACCTGAGCTAACATGAACTAACAATTAATAGTTTTTAACTATTAAAAACTATTAATATTAATTAATATTTTTATTAGCTAATGTTAACAAAGATTGTAAATACAGTGAGGAAAATAAGTATTTGAACACCCTGCTATTTTGCAAGTTCTCCCACTTGGAAATCATGGAGGGGTTTGAAATTGTCATCGTAGGTGCATGTCCACTGTGAGAGACATAATCTAAAAAAAAAAAATCCAGAAATCACAATATATGATTTGTTAACTATTTGTATGATACAGCTGCAAATAAGTATTTGAACACCTGTCTATCAGCTAGAATTCTGACCCTCAAAGACCTGTTAGTCTGCCTTTAAAATGTCCACCTCCACTCCATTTATTATCCTAAATTAGATGCACCTGTTTGAGGTCGTTAGCTGCATAAAGACACCTGTCCACCCCATACAATCAGTAAGAATCCAACTACTAACATGGCCAAGACCAAAGAGCTGTCCAAAGACACTAGAGACAAAATTGTACACCTCCACAAGGCTGGAAAGGGCTACGGGGAAATTGCCAAGCAGCTTGGTGAAAAAAGGTCCACTGTTGGAGCAATCATTAGAATTGCATTGAAGATGGGTCGAGGCTGGGTCTTCCAACATGACAATGACCCGAAGCACACAGCCAGGATAACCAAGGAGTGGCTCTGTAAGAAGCATATCAAGGTTCTGGCGTGGCCTAGCCAGTCTCCAGACCTAAACCCAATAGAGAATCTTTGGAGGGAGCTCAAACTCCGTGTTTCTCAGCGACAGCCCAGAAACCTGACTGATCTAGAGAAGATCTGTGTGGAGGAGTGGGCCAAAATCCCTCCTGCAGTGTGTGCAAACCTTGTGAAAAACTACAGGAAACGTTTGACCTCTGTAATTGCAAACAAAGGCTACTGTACCAAATATTAACATTGATTTTCTCAGGTGTTCAAATACTTATTTGCAGCTGTATCATACAAATAAATAGTTAAAAAATCATACATTGTGATTTCTGGATTTTTTTTTTAGATTATGTCTCTCACAGTGGACATGCACCTACGGTGACAATTTCAGACCCCTCCATGATTTCTAAGTGGGAGAACTTGCAAAATAGCAGGGTGTTCAAATACTTATTTTCCTCACTGTAATTGTTTGTTCATTACTAGTTCATAGTAGTAAATGCATTAACTAACCTTAACTAATGGGACCTTATTGGAAAGTGTAAGCTCACTGAATTCTGCACTCCCGTTATAATAAGGAAAACCTGTCTTAATTGTACAATGAATCTCTTATTTACATCGTGTTTACACTTTGTTGGTTATAATGAAAGGATTCGCATTGAACCAAACAAAACCTTGTGTGTTTTCAGGGGTGTTATGTGGATTCTGACTAACTTACTCACTAGCACCTCTGATAGGCCATGATTTTCCTACAATGATCAACGCTTGTAAAAACACGCTGTAAATATAAACCTTTGATGCTCAGAGAGTGCTCAAACAAACACGAACGAGGGTGTTTAAAATCAGCGTCTATCAGCAGGCACTGAATATGCCCAATACTCTGTACTACCGGTACTGTACACACATACTACCGTTTTAGTGCCGACCGGTACCGGTAGCACCGGGACATTTGACAACCCTATTTACATTGTTACGAAAGATTTCCATTTTAAATAAATGATTAATCAAAGAATCCTGAAAAAAAATCATGGTTTAAAAATTAAGCAGCACAACAGCTTTCAACATTGATAATTATAAGACATTTTTCTTGAGCAGCAAATCAGCATATTAGAATGATTTCTGAAGGATCATGTGACACTGAAGACTGGAGTAATGATGCTGAAAATTTAATATATATTCAAAATATTTGACAATATTATACTGTATTAATACTGTATTTTTTGATCAAAGTAAGCTAACTTCTTTCAAAATCATTAAAAAAATCTCACCGACCCCAAACTTTTGAACAACATGCGTAAATGTCCAACTGTATATTTCTTTCTCACCTTCTCCAGGTAGTTGAACTCCATGGCCATCTCCCTGAAGAAGAAGTAGATATGAGGTCCCCATTCCACGGCACTCACAAAATAAGGCTCTGCAAGACACACACAAACGCAGGCTTTCATTTAACAGTCTGAGGGTGTCCTATGGAGAAATTGAAGCTCAAATAAGTAAACACTCATCAGTCATTATAAAGACATTTAATCTGAACAAACAACATATGCACAGTCCCAGAGGGAGGCAGGGAGAGAAAGAGATATACAGCGAGAGAGTGAATGAGGCAGAGATAGTCTTCATAAAACATGCATGTCCTCTTAAATAAAGCAAAGAGAGTGAAGAGAGGACATTCGGAGGTCTTGGCCTCTCCTCTCTCTCTCTCTCTCCTTGAGCAGAATGCGTTTTATAAAGCAGACGCAGGTCTTTATGGCTCAAAACGGGATGTCGGTCTCACTCCCTGAATGATTCTTTTATAGATATATTCATCTCATAGCTCTCCAACATTCAAAGTTCAAACAGAGAGCTCAAAATTATACACGCATCCACCTATTCTCGCCTGAATGAGAAAGCACCGTGCAGTTTCCTGTTTTTACAAGGTCTCGCATATTTGTGAAAAACAAGCCAGGTAAAAAAAATAAATAAATAAAAAATAATTCCCATTTGGTTTTGTTAGCACTCTCTGTGTGTCTGGTGTGAAATCACACTCAAAATTCAGTGTTGTGAACTGCTTCCAGAAACTATTTTAAAACCCACAAAACAAAACCCCACTTCAAACCGACAGGTATTGCAGAGCGACAAAGAAGCAATCCTTTTTATTAAACAATTTCTGAAACAACTTCAAAGGAATAATCCAGGTTAAGTGCAGCTTCTGCTCCATTGACAGTTTATGTGAGCATTTGAACAGAAAAACAGTTTGACTTGCTGTATCACTAACATTTTTAAAAAAAATATAGTGTTAACACTGTCATGACCAACTAAACAAGTCAACCCAGTTACCAAGCAGCTCTTTATTCGTGTGAAGGTACCAGGAGGGGACATGTGGGACGTGATATAACTAAGAATGGGTCAAGATGGTCAACTAGTCATCTAGATGCCAATGTTCCTATTATAATGCATAACAGGTGTCTGGTTTTTGTAGATAGTTTTTTGTAATAAAAAGTTATTTAGCTTATTTCTTTGCTGATTATCTGTCAGTTGTCCTATTGAAAGGCCATATTTAATGTCCATATATCACAATGTTAAAATGCATCGTGTCTAGTTGGTAGACATGAAACAGCCTAATTATACAGAGTTTCTTTAAAACAGACTAGTGATTTTGAAAATATGTAGTATTGCACATCCACAAAACATTGTTGAAATGGAGCTGAGCTTTTATATCTCAACCAACAGGAATTGTACAGTACTTAAGTCCATGCAACTTAAAAAGGGACAATTTAGTCCAATTAGTCCAAGGGACATCCAATAAAATATTTTAATAAAATTACCGGTTCTTCTCAAATTATTTGAATTATTTTAGAAAGTTTTATTAAAAAAATAATAATAATAAATATAAAAAATAAAATTATAATTAATTGCATACATCAATATTTGCTGAGAAAAGGCCCCAAATAAAGATCATTTGAAAAATTACACTATCATTTATAGTACATTTTTAATCTTATGTTCACCAAGACTGGTTTTATTTCATTTAAAAAATATATATTATTACAATTATGGAAAAATAACTATTTTCTATTTTAATATATTTTAAAATGTACTTAAACTGAATTTTCAGCATTATTACAGTCTTCAGTGTCACATGATCCTTTTTTTTATTTTTATAATTCTTATAATTATCAATGATGAAAGCAGTTGTTCTGTGTGTGAAAGCCGTGATACATTTTTTCAAGGCTCTTTGATTAATAGAAATTTCAGAACAGCATTTATTTTATACAGATTTTTTCTTTCAAACATTAAACATGTCCTTACTGTCACTTTTGATCAGTGAGTTCAGGTTGAATAAAAAGTATTAATTACTTTAAAAGAAAAATATTACTGACCCCAAAACTTTTGAATGGGAGTGTTCTTTATTGTGGCAGATAAAAGCACTGAAAAGTTAGTGCATTAAGCATGATAAAACATAATTTCTGTTCTTTTTTAAAAAACTGAGGGGTGAATATATATATAGTTCAGTCAAAAAACTCCAGAGGGGCGCAGGCTGACAATCTGCAAGCAATCACATCACTACCACATGGCACGAGCTGATTGGCCACTGCTGATCCTGCAGCCAATGAGATTCCTTGCATTTAAATAGTCTGGTTCATTGTTTGCTGTAAGCTAGTCCTGTAGCGTATCAGAGTAACCCTCCAGCTCCACCTGCCTAGATCTGCTCTGGGATTTATGGATGTTCATTTATGCAGCAGTAGGAAATCTTACATGCTCACAGCAGCGTGTCTGTGTATCTATTGACAGTAGCATATCCATAATTGCTCTGCAGCAGCAGCAATACCAGCCATATTCAATAACATGCTAAAACTATTCAGAGGGTTGTCATCTTTTAACTAAGATTTTTTTTATATATATATACACACATATATATATATGAAACCTTACCTCTGAACCATTTGGAATCATGTTTGATCGTGCGCAGGGCCGGACTCTCTCCAAGACTGCGGTAAATGACAGCATCGATGGCCAGGAAGTCAGTAACTGTCCCTGTGAACAAGCTGCCCTCTGGGGTCAAAGGGCAAAGGTCAGTGGTCAATAACCAGAAGTGAGCATCGACATTGTGCCATGATGATATATGCGGCAAAGCGTTCGAAAAGTCCTTGAGCATTACGATGTTAGGAAAAGGTGGTTAAACACATTTATGGAGGCAAATTAAAACAGATATAAATGAGGCGATATTATATATTATTAGGTTGTGTATCTACTGGGTGTACGGCTGTCATTATCACAGATTAAAGGGTGATAAAAAAAATCAGTGCATTATGTGAATAATGTGAGGTTATAGGTTTGAGTCGTTACATGGCCAGAAATGTGTGCTGTTACCTGCAAACAGAGCCACATTAGCGTGTTTGGGATCATACGGACATCGGGCCATTCCGCTGATGGGCTCGCCGACCAATTCCAGAGTGTCTCTCTGAACAAACACACACACACTCTTTGTGAGGACGGGGTATGACACTCTCTGAGAGGATGATAGCTGTTATAAACCACACATATCTCCAAACACATTCACAAGTGCTGCTATCATTTCAACACGCTTCCAGCAACAGCGGAGAGTGTGAGTGAGCGTGTGCGTGTGTGAGAGAGATGGACCCTTCAAACGCAACTGTAGTGTGTGTCCATTTATCTCACAACTAAAACAAACCCAAAAAACTGTCTCCAGAAGAGTTTTCTCAATTTTATATTTAACAATAAATCAGTATGGCTTTCATTTCATTCGAAATATTCTGTAAAAACAAAGACTTTAAGGTTTAACTATAAAATGTGAGATGTGGCCTGAAAATTTCAACCCAAAAACCAAAGAAAAAAGAAAAGAAAATATATTGCATTAATTACCAAATGACTAACTGAATATTTGGTAACACTTTACAATAAGGTCCTATTAGTTAATTTTGGTTAAAACATTAACTAACAATTAACAATTCAATAGTTCAAAAAGTTCAATGTTAGCTGAGGTTCATTAAATAATATTAATAATCTTAAATAACATTAATGTTACCAAAAGTGGTGACCAAAGTCATTATCTCTCTAAAGAAAATAAATTATTTGGTCATTAATGTTTCATTTTCTTATTTTTTAACATTCGATTTTGACATATAATTCAGACATGTTCCTGACAGATTCAGCCACAAAACCACTCACACTTTCCATTCAACGCTTAAAATGAACATAATCTCCTCTAAACTCTTCACTGTAATTTTGTGCATCCATTTATTGAGTTTTAATAATTAAGTCAATTGCACTTCCATCAATGTTGATCCTCTTTCATTAGTGTTAATCCATGGGTCCTAATGAACTGATTATTTTTAATGATTCAGTGGAACTGATTCACAAAGCATTTTTAATGACTGGACTGTAAGAGAAAAAAACTAAGTAGGTGAGTGACATGTTGCAAACAATACAGAATATGTAAATTAACTTGTAAAGTCTTGCACTGCTGCGAAGTTGACTAGCAATGGGAATAACAAGAAATGTAATGGTACTGATTTATCAAAGATTCCATTAACAAATATTATTCTTTTAGTACTTAAAAAAGAACTGGTTCTATATACAGTGTATACACTATACCAACGCATTCTCATCCTAGGGCGTCATATACTGACGCTTTTGAAATTTCTTCAATATCCGACGCAAAGGGCACCCTTTAGCGTCAATATGAGACGCCGGTTATGGGTAGGTTTAGGTCTGGGGTAGGTTTAGGGTTAGACCACTAGGAGGCGCATCCTAGACTCATATTTATCTGCGTCTCATATTGACGCCTAAGGGTGCCCTGTGCGTCGGATATTGAAGAAATTTCAAAAGCGTCAGTATATGACGCCTTGGGATGAGAACGGGCTGACTATACGCTCTAATTTTTTTTTTCATATTTATATGCAACTTGCTATTTCTTTGTCATTAATAGTAAAATGTACTAGCAATTTCTGAAAATTGGTCCTTTTTTCAGTGTACTTAAATACGCAAAATATTTTTTTTTTCATGAGCTCAAGATTTGAGTCAGCTTGATTAATTAAAAAAGAATCAGCATACAGCTGAAATCTCATATTGTACATACATACATATACATACATAGAAGCTCAAAATTAAAACAACTCCTGGAGAAATTCTTCTACATATTTTAGGATGAACAGAACTGGATCTTGTGATGTTTGTGTAATATTACTCTTTACATGCTCTACATGTTTGCTGAGGGTAAACACAGGGGAGACAGTGAAGTCTGCAGGCACTGAGGAACACTCACCGTGTAATTGGCACACAGCGGGTTGAAAGCATTGGTCCCGCACACGAACAGCCCTCCATCATGGCTCAACAGCACCTTAATATAATTACGACACTCCTCCTGAGGTAAACAGAGAGAAATAGAACAATTTACTCTTGTTTATACTATTATATATTGTGGCAAGCAGGGCGGGGCCGAGAGCTGTGGGAGCGGAGCGTGAGTGCTAGCGTCACCTGCGCCACACCGGTCTCGAGTCCCACGGAGGAACTCCGGAAGGACAAAAGGTGACAGTGCAAGACAAGAGAGGACCAGGCGTGGGATTTTACATTGGTGCTTTATTTTAGTTTATGCGGCAGTCTCCGTGAGGGGCTCCGGTTCCCGCCTCTTTCTTCCCTTATCAACAAACCTTGTTACAGTATTCATTCAAGTTGTCAAATTTGTTGATTCTTATGTTGTTTACAATATAATACAATACAATACAATATTTTACCATGGTAGCGAATGAGTGCCATATTTTTATACTATAGTATTTTCATTATATTTTCCTAGGTACTTTATAGGATTCACATGATACATGTGATTTGTGGTATTATGATTCCATGTCTGATGTACCATGTAATAAATTAAATTTAAATAATATATAATATAAAATACAATACAATATAAAATAAATAAAATATTTTAATAGAATTTAATTTTAATAAATAAAATATAATTATTATATTATATTAAAATATATTAATATTTAATATTTATTAACATTACTTGTATTTTTTATTTGCCCTGTTGTCCTTTTATTGCTAATAGAGTAGGCTTCAGAGGTCTGAGAGTTTTGGAAATAAACAAAAAGCTTTTGGGATTAAAACTGAAAGAAAGAGAGAGCGAGAGTTTGAATAATTATGTTATCTCAATATGCATAAACACAATAAAAATGACTATTCCTATTAATTATTGTGTGGAACAGCGGAAATGATTTCAAACTGTGTATATTTGTTTTGCCGGGCTGATCTTCTTTGAATAACAATGACTTAGCAGCATTTGACTTTCATGTCATTTAACAAAGTCATCTGAATACTAATTAAAATTTGAGTGAAGGAGAGAGACAAACAAAAACATAGTGTGTGCGTGTGCGCGTGTGTGTAATGGGTCAGACATGAAAGGGTAGGGTAAGATGGACAAAAGAATAAGGCTGTAAATATTTACACAGCTTCACAAGTCATTTTCCCCCAGACATCATTATTTTGAGAGCTGTGTTTGTTTTTGAAGACAGACACTAGATAAGAAGGTCCCAGCTCATAGCTCCGTCACAGAGCCCACACAGTGGGCATCACCCTATAACGGTTCAACGTTTTTCAGTTTTTCAGGGCAAGTACCCCATGAAGCAGGGAACCCCGATACAAAATGTGTCAAACAAAGCTACATATTAAGCATAGGCTAGCCTTCAATATTAAAGATTGTATCAGCGATTTCAGGCCCAAAAAAGGCCCAAACATAAATTATCACAATCTTTCCTAACGATCCGCTAGCTGCCCGCCCCATAAGCAGGCCGTCAAAAAAACACGTCTCTGTAGGCAGCCTAGGCTCTGAGATCTGCACACAAAAACAAATGGTTTCACCAACCACTCAAAACCAAAATAAATAGTGTTCCAACCAATCACCAACGGGGGTGGGTGTTGTGAGGTTTTGTGCTCGACTTCGCGTGCAGCCGTGCAATCGCTGATACAACCTTTAATAGAAACGAAACCATTGTTGTTTTTGCACATGCATCACTCTGTCTAATACTTTCATTGTTAAAATTAAGATTTATGTATCATAATAAACAACACGTTGCGATACAAATCCCAATTCATTAGTTGTTTGCAGTTGTAAATTATTTTAATGGATTTGCAGTCATACATTTTTATTTTATTAATCAGATGGTCAACTAAACATTTACCTGAAATTTAGCTACAAGTTTATTAAAAATTAACATTTTAATTTTACTGTCAGGTGGACAATTAAGAATCAAATCAATACGTAAATGAGTGTGGGTTAAAGTGCAGATGTAATGTGTTAGCAAAAGCTCCACCATAACAAGAATAGCAATGTGAGACATTTAACATTATTTACAAGTCATTACTTTCACCAACAATTTGAATGGAATTAAAAAAATATAATGATACGAATATTTTTTCTAGTAATCTATTAGTCTGCATTTACATTGTGCATTTCTATTTTGACATGCCATACTTTTGTCCCTTGCTTGTATCACTATGTCAATTGCACTTTCGAGAGTGAATCCTGCATTTATGTGAAGATGTCACTTCCGAAACTTTGCAGCATGTAATTGGCCATCAGTCCTCTTAGCAGCTTGAAAAACAATACTTTTATTTAATAGATTATTATATCTATATAGCCTCACTTTACAATCACTAAAATGCTGTCACTCATCTTAGTTCGCGATCTCACAACGTTCCAATAAAATCAATAAAGTTGTCTACACACACACACTGCATAATGAATATCTTACTTGCATCATGTCTTTGTTAAAGAGACGTTTCGCGAGAGTGGGCAGAACTCAGCACTTTAACAAAAACTCCGGCGTTTGAGTGGCGAGTGGATTCTAACTTAACTCTGATTGGCCATCGCGTTCAAGAGATCAACAAACATGTCTGTGATTGGCTACATTTCTCACCGCTGCAAAAAATAGGAACATTTCACGTTCTCCAGAGAACAGAGCACAAATCTGTTTATAATGTTTTATTTTTTTTAACAAAAAATTATTTGTGATCAAACATTAATTGAAGGATCCCCTGCAGTACCACTGCGGACCCCCTAGGGACCCCCGGTTGAAGACCCTTGCCCTATAACATACATTTTTCTCCTGGTTTTTACATTGTATTTGGACTAAATAGGCACAATGGTGCTGCATGTCTTTGTGTAGCACAGAAACAGGAAGTAGCTGGACTTGAATGCATCATGACGTGAGTCCAGCTATAAAAGCAGTCCTACTGGATAACCAGCTGCGAACACTCATGAATCAGGAATGTCTTTGTTCCCTGACGGACATCAATGGAACGTTTTGAAGTGGTTTTGTGTATTTTGCTGAAACCTCTGCATGTGGGCCCCAACGTGCAGCTCCACCATAGGACCCATTCACCACTCTGCCCATTGAGTTTGGCTGGGCCCCCTGGTGGAGCTGAAACCCGAGGGGGCCGACACTGAGGTCAGGCTCTTTGAGGTGATTAGCAGGACTGCCAAGGTTCTATGTGTTGTTACAGATGCAAGTCCACCGTGTGTGTTTGCACAAGAGATGTAGATCTAAGTGTCGTTACAAATGCATTCAAGCTGCACACAGCGTTAAACACACACTCCCTATTGATAGATCAACTTACAGCTTGTGTGAGCATGTGTTTGAATAGAAGAACAGACAGGGATCTTTTCATTTTTGATAAGCTGAAGAGTGTGTGTCTAAGCATATAAAATGACAACCTTTCACCTCTTTTTACGTGAGTATTTCCACCTGGATGCTGTGAAAGATTGAGGTATTGAGGTGCTCTAACATTCCCGCATCAGCAATGCCAGTTTTTTCCCCTCTGTGTGTTTTTCTTGGTGATCATCAGGAGACAATGCAAAAACAGTGGCAAAATTAGGCAACAATTTGCCCATAATTACCCACCAATTAGAAGAAAATCCAGCTGATCTTCACCCTAGGGGCCGTTTACACGACACTGTTTCCAACTGAAAGCCTTGTATGCATTTTGGCCAGGCATTCATTTACACGACAACAGCGTTTTTGGGGCCTGAAAATGCAAAATTTTATAAACTAAAAACATTTGACGAATGTGTGAAAACGGTGACGTCATGCACATGTGTATTACGTGTTCAGTCTAAAGGCACATAGTGTTTCTTTACAAAGTGACATCGCCAACTACTGGCCTAGCAGTAAAATACAGCGTTTTTAATAGTTTTTATCAATGTGGATCAACAATGAATTTAATTTCTGTAATTTGACATTTTATCTTTTTGTTTGGATTGTAAGTGGCTATTGCTATTTTACATAAGGCGACTAGTAAAGCCATCCTCAGACTACAAGAGTTTCAGGCCGATTTATGCCCGGTTTACCCATCCCAGTATTTGGAGATAAAAACCGTGTCCAGGGCATTGGTCGGTTCCAATGTTCCGCCCAGATTATCTGGTAATGTGAGGCATTTACATCGGACACATGTTTGATATTGAGGATTTTAAATCAGGATGACTATGATTACGTCAGTACTTCCACAATAGCCAATGAGAGACAAGTCTACAAGGAGACGGAAGTGATGGAACTTTTAAAAAAAGGCGGCCGCGAAACATCAAGCAGCTCTATGGGTCCAGTGGACAATGGAGATGGAGGAACAGCTGGTCGAAATGCAGCAACACCACGGCTGCCTTTATAATGTCTCCTCGTTTAATGTCTACAGCAAGTTGCTGCGGCACAGTATCCATTTTGTTTACATCCGCTTCCTGTGAGATCACGTCAGGTGATTATCTGGCATGATTATCTTAAGAAGATCTTGTAATGTGTGATGCGCCACGATTTTTAAATCTTGTAGTGTGTGCAGGTTTGAGATTTGAAAGAATAAATGTGCGTGATGCAACCAGATTTTACAATTTAAAAAATCCTGTAGTCTGAGACCAGCGTAAGTAACTATTACTCATACTTCACTTTAGGGATCATACTTCAGTCTGTAACTTTTCCTGCACTATTTGTGCTATGGATCTGATACATTGTGCAGCTTGCAGAGGAGAGGTGTACCATTACAGACATTGTTTTATCTTGTGAGTGATAAAACAGGCAAAAATTCCTGACCTAAGCCATATCTACATACGGTTACCGTGATTTTGCCAAGTAGGACATCCTGGATCAACATATTTTCTTGATCCTGTCCGAAAATGTTGTCCTAACCCTACCCCTAAACCTAACCTTATCCACAAGTTATCCCTAAAATCAAAGGGAAATTATAATGAATAACACTGATGTAGAAGCACCTAACCCTGATTGAAAGCCTAAACTTGACATAAACTGTAAACTTGTCCCTCAAATCTGATTGGTTGATTGTAATGTTGTTCCAGGATCAAAAAAAGATGTTGATCCAGGATCATAGATGAAGGTACTTGGTGAAATCACGTTCACCATCTTGGGCCATCACTCCAAGCAACCACCCATGAAAGCTCTAAAAACCACTGAGAATGTCACAGAAACTCACTCACATTTACAAAATAAACATATAGTTGATTAATATTATATTTCCCTGCCCACAAGGCCTTGGTTACATCAGCAGGAAAGGAACTCTGCTTTAGATGCTGAGAACATTGATGAAAACTAGATCAAATTAAGAAACTTAATAAATGTCTTTAGCACCATCTATTCCTCTCAGGACTCACAATAAACATACAGACGAACGTGAGCAAAACGGCCCAGCTGTGTCAGTGCGCTGTAAACTCTCTGCAGGGGAGGGGAGATCTTACGTTCCGCTTCATAAACTGTAAAATTGAATTCATCAGAGATGCAGGATTGCGAGCGGGTCGATCCGTACGCCCGTCAGAAGTGTAAAAAGCAGGTTTCGCTCTGGGGAAGAGCACATTTGCTTCAGGTCTCTGTGAAACACCATCAAGAAAGTGTCAAAATTTATTCTTCAGATTAGAGCGTGCGACATGGCAGTATACGTTCTCGCACCCTAGCAGACTCCACTCCTTTCTACTCTGATCAAAGTCGGTCTTCTCCTCCCTTACTCTCCTGCTTTTCTTCTCACCGTTCTCACTCTCCACCACTCCTTGTTCTCTCTCTGCATGTCTCCGTTTGCTCCCGTTCCTCCCACTCAAATTGCTTTTCTGCTTCTTTCTGCACCAAAATCACTCAGTAAGGCAGAGGTTCCCAGACTGTTATGTCAGCCGAACCTCTGAGATGTAGGCAGCGCTATTACACGTCTTCTGAAAGGGTACAGAATCTTCGGATCCAAACACAGGCAAAAAAGGAGCAGAAACAAGCGAATGCTTTTATCGCTTGTTTCTGCTCCTTTTTTGCCTGTGTTTGGATCCGAAGATTCTGTACCCTTTCAGAAGACGTGTAATAGCGCTGCAAGGGTTCGGCTGACAGCTTATCTATGAATTGAAAAAAAATTCAATTTTCTCAGTTTTTTGTTCAAAATGGTGCTTTTTTATGAAACTTACCCATATTCAAATGTTGATAAAAAAGAGTGCATTAAGCTAGAATAAGACATTTGTTATTGTTGTTTAAAAGCAGAGGCTCTGTTAAGTTAGTTAATATTTCAATTATTCAATGACATATTCACAGCTCTCTGGTAATCAATTAATTGTCAAATGATATGCAAGAAAACAGATTAAATATCTATTTTTAGCAAGTGCTTTATTTTTTCATTATTTATATACAGGTCTGCACAACTTGCCAAAACTTATATTGTGATTATTTATTTATTTCAATTGTGATATAACATTTAATTTCATGTAAAAATGTCTCATATTGCTACGGAGACACCCAGACAAAAATAACAAAGACTCTACTAAGAGAATAGTTACTTTTAAGGGTGTTCACACTTGGTTTCACTCTTTACAAGAACCAACTAACACTACAAGCTCCAAAACAAATATTTATAAATCACAGCTTTTGATTTGAAAAATCGCTATTTGTTAAGATATATCGGGTTTCAGTTTTATTTTGATTAATTGTGCAGCCCCATTTGTTTATTTTTATATTTCATTTGATTTCATTCATTATTAGCTTTTCATTAACTAACGATTCACGAATACCCAGCAGTTCCCTTGTGAAACTCCAGGGGTTTGCAAGTCCCCATTTGGGAAACCCTTGTTTAAAGAATTTCGGGGAAACACTGTTGATTTTTGAAATGAACAAACACACCGCTCCCTTCATTGCTCCGCTCCCAATTGCAAGAGTGGATGTCTCTTTATCATAGCTAAAGCAAAGAAAAATAATGCTTCACAAAAAATAAAGCAAAGATGACAAATGAACGACAAGGAAGGTTGTTAGTCGCCAGCAGACAAACAATGACACTCAAAACTGTCCTGTTACTATAGCTAGCATTACAACAACAGCATATCTTGATTCTGTGAAACAACAAAACCAATGTTACTCACGTGGAGCAGAAATAACGCAACCTCTGCGTCCGTTTTCAGGCCTTCGCGCTTCGGTCTCTCCAGCACTGGAAAGCTTTTCTAATATTAACACAGGTCATAAAGCTCTTGCCTGATCATAACTCTTCTTTTTCTAGTGATATTCCTCTGAGCTTTTCTCTTTTTTAATGTCTCTCAACCATCTCTCTTTCTACAGTCTTTTTTCAAATCTCCCTCGCTCACTCTCTCTCCTGCCCTATCATGAGTGGATACGCCCCTCACTGCTGATTAGCCACAAGTGTGTTGCGCTGCTCGGTCTGCTTTCAACAGCGTTCTCAGAAATCGCTTACTGCCCCTTTAAGATATAGATGGATAACTGCACATTCAGTGCTTAGACACAGTCTCGTCTCTCTGAAATATACGCAAGAGAGAAATCACAAATTACATCGTATTAAACATGAAATGTGCAACTTTTAAAATAGCAATTGTGAATGTTTATTCACAGTGTATTCAGATTGTTGCGACTATATTTTTAAGAGCTGAAAATTAGATCGAATTTCACTGCATGCAAAAATCCAAAGGGTTCACATACTTAGCTTTATAGCTCCCTGCAATTTTGCATTTGTCTCAACTTTATTACTCCTAAGACATTTTAGGCAAAACATCTGTGACAAAATTCAATGAAACCCATGAAGTGCCTTGAGCTGTAAAATAGCAATATCTGAGCAATAAAATTTTCTCCAGGACTGAACAAAAAGATATTCAGTGAATCCTTCATGATGGAATCCCATTGCTCATTTTCATTCAGAACGACCAAATACAGTTCTCTTCCTGCAGTGCCCTTCAAGCGAGTAGAAACGACAATTGTAACACGTCGAGACACTCGAGGGGCAGTGTGTGTCTTTTATGTCTTTCTCTCTCTCTACAGTATCTCTCACTCTCACTCACACACACACACACACACACACACACACACACACACACACAGAGTGTGGAGACAGGTATCACAGGAGACAGATGTGATCTTGTTGTAGTCACAATGTTGTTGCTGTAGAAATCTGTTTATCTTGTGCTTCATAAAAGCCAATCAAAGCAGGCCGAGAGACAGCCAAATGCAATAATTCAATTCATGCATCTGAAGAGCCTTCATATGAATTATGAATGATCAATTTATCTACCTCTGAAGATGTTATTGTGGTTTAATGCACCACTGTCAACACTACGTTGAAACTGTTTTGATTGGATTTGAACTGGTCACTTCGGCCACGTTCACACAGCAGCAGAATACGGTTGTCAGTCCTTAATACGGTTACATTCACACACAGTTTGTTTATGTACTGGAGTGACAACCACATTCTATAACCAAACTTTTTTTTGTATTACGAACTCATACATTTTCAGGACTCACAACCGCATTCTCTGAAAACACACGCTGTGTGAACGGAACCGGACTGGACGGGCCCTATTTTAACAATCTAAGCGCATGGTCTAAAGCGAATCCACTTTTGCAAGGGAAAATGGTCGGCACACCCTGCGCATGGTCTAGAAGGTTTGTCCCTATTCTCTTAATGAGTAATGGGTGTGTTTTGGGCATAACGTACAATAAACCAATCAGAGTCTCATCTCCCATTCCTTTTAAAAGCCAGTTGCGCTCGCGCCATGGCAGATTGCTATTTAAATGGCGGAATTTCACTTCTCTAGCGAGGAAATGGATCTGCTTGTGCGCAAGGTTAAAACACGCAAGCAAACCATTTGAGGGACAAAGTGTATGCGCGTTGTGGACCCGCCTATAGGCGCACATTACTAACGCGCTCTTTAAATAACCAAAAAAATATTGCGCCATTGACTTTAGACCAGGTTTCAATTGGTCAATGGCACAGTCTAGTTCATTTGCCTCAAAATAGAAATGCGCCTGAACACACCTTGTTTTCAGACCAGCACACAAATGGGCGCAAATGCATTTGCTATTTAAACAATGTGGTGCAGGACGCGAAAATGATAACTGCGTTGGGCTGAAACTAGCAAAAAACACAAGCACGATAGGGCCCGACATGTAGTTGTCTGTCAAGTCGTACAGTGCGGGAGAGCAGCTTTGCGATGCAAAAAACTAGTGTCTACTGTGTGTTGCGGGTTTTTTCCGGTGTGGTTTTGATAACTAACATCGATCGAGATATGAGGGTTTTAGATCCAGTCACTGTTCTCCACCAGAGGATATTGAATTTCCTCCCTCATTATCAAATCATGTCAGCTTAAATCAAGTAGCAAGACCACAATTACTAAAGGAACAAATGCTAGATCAGATCAAACATTTCATCTGACAGCACTTTCTAAAGTCCATCTAATCTTATTCTAGACTCTAGAGCATATGAAATGCAAAAACTGGCTCCTGGATCAGCAGTCTGATATCAGTGGTGTGTGGAGGTGTGTGGTCAGATATCTGACAGAAGGACAGGTAATTGGACGTGTTTCTCAAACTGAAGTGTTTCTGGCCTTTCTTGCTCTTTTTCTGTCCGTCTGCGCTAATATTCTGTCAATCTCATACAATTAGAGACGAATGCTGTGAAAAAACAGTTTATATGAGGTAATTAGTGATCACGAACAAAAAACAACACGGAAAGGGCAAGAAAGAAAAAGCAAGGAGGAGAGAGAATGAGACCCTGTTGCAGAAAGTGCCGGAGGCAGAGATTCACAGGTGCGTGTTTGATGTCTCAGATTTCTGCGAACATGTGGGAGGGTGGCAGACAGGTCTAATTTGTAAGCTCCCTCTTGCCAAACAATAATCCTTGTCCAGGTTTGACACTCAGTCCCTTGAAGTTCTCTCCCCTGCAGTCATACACATCTATTAAAACGCCCTGGTTTGCGAAAGAGCGGGAAAGCAGGACTCCTACATTATGAAGGTGGGCAGAAGGCAGAAGGTAATTAGCCTCTGAAACTGAAGAATAAGAACAGGTTTATCACGAAAACTTCAAAGAAAGACACAATCGCGTCTGGGACATGAGAACTGAGCTCAGCCCAACTTCAGCTTAAAAAACAGACCTTCACAATCTCCTGAAGTTAAAGAGAATAATAAACCAAGAGTTGAGGAGAACTATTTGGGCAGGATAGATCAAGGGATTTGGGGGAAAAAACCTACATATTTTCAAAATCAACTAATTAGGTTGCAGAACACAGGGGTCTCGAGGTGCGATTCAAAAGCTGAAGTATTTTTCATTTCATGTTGTCTTAAAGGGATAGGTCGCCCCAAAATAATGAGTTTCTTTGTTCTGTTGAACAAAAAAAGATGATATTTTGAAGAATGTTGGTAATCAAACAGTTTCTGGTTCCCGTTGGCTTCCCCATACCTTTATCATTCATGTCAATGGGGACCAACAACTGTTTAATTACCCATATTCTTCAAAATAACTTTTGTGTTCAACACGAACAAAGAAACTCATACAGGTTTAGAATAATTTGAGGGTGAGAAAATGACAGGATTTTTATTTTTGGGTGTACTATTCCTTAAAAAATGCAACACTCCAGGCACATTAAAAAAGGAATGAATGCAGAATGCAAAATCCATAAAGGTCCGCGAAATTAATAAATGTAAATGTAAATGTATAGGAGTGGTAGCCTTTTTTATATAATTAAACTACCCATGACTAAAAGGAGAACATGATGCCATGTTGCTAAATTATACAGTATACTGTATAACACTAATCGACTTAGGGTTGCACAATTTCGAATTGAGATTTTTCTGATAAAAATCGGTGACTATAAAAATATGACTAAAATATGACAATAAAATAATAATTATTATTATTATTATTTCTAAATACAAATATATATATATATATATATATATATATATATATATATATATATATATATATATATATATATAAAAGAAATATTACTATTTTAATAATTCACTGTAAAATAAAAAAAAATCAAGCATTTCAGAAAAAGAATATAATGTTTATTCTATACTTGATTTCTTAATTTTCAAACCACCAAGCTTTTATTTCGGTGGAAAAAATGCAGAAATCCCTTAAACCTTATTTGCTGACAACAGTCAGTTTTTAAGCACTTCTCATCATAACAAGTAAGGGAAGATGGTTGGCACACTGCATTTCCAAATGCACATTATAATACTGATTTAGTTCTTTTTTTTTATATTTTTTTTTTATGCAGCCCTAAATCAACTAGTTGGTTGTTGGTCTTGAAAATAAAGGTTCCAAACCGGGTTGATTTCGCAGTGATGCCATAATAGAATCATTTTGGGTTCCCCTCAGAACTTTTAAGTTCTTAAAGGGGTCGTCGGATGTAAAATTCGCTTTTATATAGTGTTTGCATATAAATAAATATGTCTTTGCAGTGTGTGAACACAACCACCATATAATGAAAAAAAAATTTAAATCCTCAAAAAGCCTAAACCAGGGGTGCCCAATCCTGCTCCTGCCGATCAACTGTCCTGCACAGTTCATCTCCAAACCTAATCAAACACACCTGGAGCAACCAATTAAGGTCTTCAGGATCACTTGAAAATTAAAGGCAGGTGTGTTTGATTAGGGTTGGAGATGAACTGTGCAGGACAGTCGATCGGCAGGAGCAGGATTGGGCACCTCTGGCCTAAACACTCTCAATAATCAAGCTGTTTGGATTTTCTGAGCAATATGACATCATACATGCTGATGCTCCGCCCACGCCCACTGATGGACTGTCCCGTATTAGCATATTTCCGCCCTCAACCATTTGTATACTGTCTGCCAAGGCAGCACTTTATGTGTGGACACCAGCCATGGAAGAGAGGGGTGGGGTGAGCAGTTGCTCATTATCATTTAAAGAGACATGCACCGAAACGGGTCACTGTGAACAGAGCTGTTTTTGAGGAGATAAAAGGGGTGTTGTTTTAAACAACCATTGAGGAATTTTAAGTATGTTACAAACTTTACATGAAGACCCTAAAGAATCATACCAACTTGTGGAAAATGGGCGTCTGATGACCCCTTTAAAAGAACCATTTTATTCCAACCTATGAAAAGGGGATGTTAAAGGAACCATAGATGCCACTAAAGAACTTTTATTTTTAAGAGTGTTGTGTCATCATGATCTATCCCTTAACAGATCATGTGCGACAAAGGCCATGTTTCCTAATAATGTGGCAAATCACCTTCTTAAAATCATCTTAACTTCAGTCATTCATTGTGTAATGACTGAGTAACACCTGTTTTTACCAAACCAGCATGTCGATCTCTCATTATTGAGCTTCTTAAGTGAGCTGCTGCAGGAGCTGTCAGGTCCAAATGTGCTGAATAAAAGACAAAACTGTTTCCAATGGAGACGCCAGTATGTGATACACTCAAAACTACATGAATATTGACTTTCAATAAAATTACATTTCATGAATCCTGTGCACTCTACAATGAGCCTCATTAACTCATAGAATAGTGGCGTGTTTGCCTAAAAGAGAATTAAAACGCATAATTTAAATTTCATATTGATATACAGTAATAACACACGCAGTGCTAAATTAATGTGGACTAAAGTAGAGAAACTGTTTTGCCCAATTTCAGGTATTGCACAAAGCATTAGTTATTTTTGGATATTATTTCTTTGATTGAAGGATGTGCAGAAGAAGCATGTGTACATTGTTCCAAATAAACCTGCCATTGTATACTATGAATACTGTTAGCTCTTTGACAAATTGCATGTCCCTCTATTGTTGCTTTGAATAAATGCATGTAAATGTAAAAAAAACTAAGAACGTATGCTGCATGAATTGTATTAGTGTTTGCTGTTTACGCATCAAATTAATATTTAACACAACAACATAAGAGACACATTAACACAAGAAAAGATAGCATATGTGATAAAACAACAAGAGTCATACAGTAAAAGGTAACTGACAGCTAAATTGACAGTAACGTTAAGCTAATAATTACAGTAGAAATTAAAAACTGCCACAGGTTTGAAACATCCAGCTCTTGGCAAGTAAATCACTCAAAATGCTTTGAATGAATTTCTCCACACAGATAGCGCTTAAAAAGCCATGGAACGTGAAAAAACATTTGTGTTATTTGGCACTGAACGCTCACCTCATGTTTGCCCTTCATTCTACAGATGCGTATGTCATTCTTATTGGATTCCCACGTCCTTTTCTGCAAAATGACAAAGGAATTAAATCATCACCCACATCCATGGGAGGGTACGCGAAGTGTTCAAACATGCAATTATGTGTGTGTAAGAGACAGAGAGCAGCACAAGGGCTCACCTTGCTGTAGAACATTTCATCTCCAGATACATGGTCCAGTTCCACTCGATAAAGGTCATCTCTGCACCAGCACACACACACAACACGCACACCGCATACATGGACCATCAGTAACAATGAAAATGGAAAAGGAACTTAATTTAACACAAATACTGTACCCCAATTCACATCCTTTTCAAACTATAGAGTATGCATTCGACTACACACAAAAACACATTTTGTGACAGTTGTTTCCAGTGAATATATCTTCTTATTAAATACACCCTGCTCATTACATTATTGTTTTCAGTAATTTAACAAAAAAGAATGAGGTTTATGCTTAAAAAGAGAGGAAAAAATTACTAATTGGGTTAAAAAAAATTAACTTAACTGAAGACATATCATCTTAAAACAACCCTTATTAATATTTTGACATATAGTGAATATAGCGAGTAAAACTAAAACTGTTTCCGATAATAAAGTTGAAATGAAAAAAATATATAAATATTGGACGAAAAATTTTAAATTTGAAAAATATGTTGCCTTAAACTGAAATAAAATTGAGTACTATAATTACTAAAACTGAAATAAATATAAATTAAAGCTAAACAGAAATATATAAAAAAAATGTTTTACTAAATTTAAAATGAAAACTAAACAAATATAAGCTAATATTTTTAAATATAAATAAATAGCCTACTAAGTATAAATAATACTTAAATAACACTGTCATGTAAACAATGGCTTCTGAAGAAATAACCCATTCTGATTTGCTGTCTTAAGAATATTTTCATAGTCACAGTGTAGTGCATATTAGATGTATGCAAATCAAATTGCAGCCTAAATCATGTGACTAACCGAGACGAGACAGAAAGTCTGTGAAGATACATTTTAGCACCACCTCATACACTGAAGCACTAAAGGGTTTTGATAAAACAAATCCATCAACCTGTCTATGGGAAAGTTTAAATTTGAGTTCTCAGCTCTAGAGATGTCAGCCTCAGAGTTCTGTGGTGAAAGTAACTGGTTTATCAGAGTTTCCACCTTTTCAGAATGTGTAAAAGAGTTTATAAGAGCTCAGAAACTCAAGATAGACTATATATGTTCTCTAGCTTCAGAGATAGAGAGCAAGCGTTCGAGATGCTTGACTGTGTAATGGTTAAAGGTCAGCGAACAGAGGTTTAGCATTCAACCACTGCCTAACCAGGACCACATGCAAACTCCCCGGAGAGTCTAAATCCTCCCAGCTCGGACTTTGAAGGCGGATTCCATGTGACGGATTTCAAAGATGTAGCTAAATGTAACACCAGTCGAACTGGAGACAGATTTCCACATGCATACTTTGACAGTGTGTCAAGAACATGCTGCTTTATTGGTGCATTGTGTTGAGCTATTAGGACATGGGTGTTCATCTCAGAGCTTGAAAACGGTAATGACATTTTCTCATTTTGTAACTTGTCACTTCCGATTAAGACCAATTAGGTACCGAGATGGATTAGTGAAACAGAAAGCTTTTAATAAAAGAGAGGATATTATATTCATGTCATTTGAATCTATAAAGTAAAACCAAATACGGTGATGTTACTGAGTGAACGAATCTTGAATGAGTGCATGAATGAATCGATTTACAGTAACACTTGTTCCTTAGTACAGCATGTGCAATTTTGCACAATTATTATAAAAATGATCAAATTTAAAATGTGTATGTTAAGTCATTGTGAATGCATGTGGACTTTACCTGGCTCCAATGTAGAGTGTACGATTGACTTTCAGGACGGTCTGAATGTACAGCGGCTCCTGACGGGTGTAAGAGCGATGCGCTCGGCCCACAAACACTGGATATCGCCTCACCACTTAGAGATAAAGAAACAGAGAGAATTCAGAAGGGTGTAACGGGGATGTCAACATGTGGGAAAAAAATGACTAGTTGAGATGGAAAAGAGAGACATTAGGGGCACCCAAACAAAAGAGCCACAATATGAAGTATAGATAGATGAAACAGACACTAAACCACAGGCAGGAATACGTCCATCACTTTCCCAGAAGAGTTAGAGATGGAAGACCTCAGAGACAGGAATAAAGGACAAAGACATACATCATTGTGTCAGAGTCCAACAACAAGTCGTCCTAAAGGGAAAGTTCACCCAAAAATAACAGTTGTGTCATTATTTACCCGCCATCATGTCATTCCAAACCTCTCTTTCTTTCATAATATACTGGTCGCTCTGACTAGACGCAATTACAACAAATAAGGAATCACCATAAAAGCATCATAAGATTGGTATATACAACTTGTGTGCCAAGTCTTCATAAGTTATGTGATAGCTTTTTATGAGAAAAAGGAATACACATCATTGCTTACTGATAATCCATTACAGTGAATTGATAACACACTTAGACTGAATCACTGAATCAGTGAGTTGAACTGAATCATTATTTAGACTAGTTTCTGAACTGATTCATTGTAAAAATGAATGACTATAAAGAACAATTTGTTCACATTATGAATGCATAATATGTATATATTACATATAAATTTTTATGATTTTAGAACTGGACACCCCCCAGTCCCAATAACCAGAATATCCATGAAAAAATTCACATGACCTCTGTCAACTTGTATAGCACGAAAACTATTTTTACAAAAATTAGAACTGAAAAAATTTAGTAGTAAAATTACTAAAAGTAAGGAGGTTTACACAACACCGTTTTCAACTAAAAACGGATTTTTGCCAGCATGTTGGGTGCCTGAAAATGCAAACTTTTGAAAACGTGTTTCAAAGTGCAAGTTTTTAAAAAAAATTATACCATTATCGTCTCAACAAGAATGTGAATTTGTGAAAACGGTGACATCATGCGCATACGTACGTGTTCAGACTATAGACGCGTAGTTTCTTTAAAAAAAGTGACATCGCCAACTACTGGCCTGGCAGTATAATACAGCGTTTTTAACTTTTCACGGATCCGTGTGGATGGGGATCCTTTTGACAACGTTGTCGTCTGTACGAGAAAAATGCAAAGGAAAAACTTTTCCATTTTTAGAACATCGTTGTCTTGTAAACGTACCCTAAAACTGAAATAAAAATAAATTAAAGCTAAATGGAAATATATATATTTTTAAAACTAATAAAAATGACAAAAGCACATTAAATTACTAAACCTAAAACTAAAATTAAAGATATAAAAATAAAAGCTAATACAAAATATGAATATATACTAAAATATCACATAAATGACAATAAAATAACACTGATGCACACACAGTAAGCGCTAATCCTGCTGTGGCTAATGCAACCTGCCCAGACAATCAGTTAGGACTCCTGGGCCAATGTCCCGTCGCATAATTAATATTCATGAGCAAAGCTGATAAGTTTCATATTGTGTCCCCCAAAAGGCTCCTGCATAAAGCGCTGTTGAAAAGAGTCGCTAGCAGTTCAGAGTGCGTTCACACATTTCAGATAAGCAAAATTGCTTTCCAAATGCTGTGGAAAGAGGTTAAACACAATTAGAAAACAGATTACCAATGAAAAAAAACAAAAAAAAACAAACAGGAATGTGTCCTCCAACCGCAGAGAGACGGATCTGCATTCTGTGTCTGAGGGCAGAGAAGCCTGAGGACACACACATATTTACTGAATGCTAATAATATTCTGTACAGTTTCTGCTAGTAATTTATTTCACTGTAATAAGGAGAGAAGTATAGAGATACTGTTGTTGTTTCTGGCTTGTATTGCCTTTAGTTGTTTGGACACATTTCACAAGGGTTTAAATGTTTTTGTGCTTTGGAAAGTGTAATTAAATGCGGAAAACCCTTAAAAAGGTCACTTTCACTTTGATTCACACACACACAGACAGACAGACACACGTTTGTTTTTCTATCTTCGCTGACTTCTGGGCTAATGATATTTTCTGTTCTTTACCTCTAAATATACTCCTCACATAAACCATTCTGCTTTTTTTACTTTCCCATTAAGACATTATTTAGTATGTTTTCAAAGCCGTTTTCCTTGCAGAGAGCAAACATTGGCAGGACCCTACAACGTAGGTGAAATCAGGTTTAACTATCCTTGTGGGGACAAAACTTGACCCACATACACACACATACACATTGTGCTGGATGAACTTTAACCCCTGGTCTCTACTGAATCATTAGAGATGCATGAGTGGCTGTTCATCAATATCACTGATTCTGGTTTGTGGGATCTATAGGGAATACAACCCCTTGTATACTCGAACACACATCCACAGTCTCGTTATTCCAGCACCATTATGTTGAAAGGCTTTTAAAAAGATCGCAGCCATATGGTGTATTTCATCCATCCGTGAACACTAACGTGCTGAACTATTTACAAACAGTGCGACATGTACACATCATATGTCATACATATGTACGTTTAAAAGAACAGTCTTGGCTTCACAACAGTGGCAGTGCAGCATGCAGTGTAAAAGCGTTAACATAGCCACAAGAAAACCGTGATTTTACCACATTAAAGGGTGGAGTGTGAATTATACGATAATGTATAAGGATTAACTTTAAGGCCCCGTTTACACGTACATGGTTATTTTGAAAAATGGAGACATTTCCCTTCGGTTGTGCCCCTCGTTTACACGCAAACGGAGAATTCGCCTCTGAAAGCACCTCTAAAAACTCCGGCCAGAGTGGAGATTTTGGAAAACTCTGTTTGCACGTTTACATGTAAACTGAGAAAAACTCAGTTTTTCTCAGTTTCGACGTAATCGACGTAACAGTATGCGACGTAACAGTATACGGCAATCGACGTAACAGTATGCGACAAAACTTGCACTGCGTCAAAGGTGCGACCTATATTTTCAGGATTCTGATCGGCTAACATGGGCTTGAGCTTCTCGTTACACTGCCACCTACAGGTTTGGCATGCTCTTGACGGCATATACACGGGTTTGTGTAAACGAACACTTTTCTGAAAACGGAGAGGGTGAAATGTCCGTTTATGAAAATAACCGGCCACGTGTAAACGTAGCCTAAGTTAACAGAGTTTCTAAAGGTAATTTTTTTCTTATGCTGCAAGGTGCATCTCATGCAACCAAATGGTCTCTCAGTTAGCCAAAATCTTAAAAATCTTAATGATTATTTTTTAATGATGCAGGCCAACTTTGTATAATTATGTAAATCTATTTCATGCTCACATAACTTAAAACATAAAATACCAGTTTATGCATTTAAAACTAGTATATGTAGAGTAGTTTTTAAAAAGGATAGTTCACCCAAAATGTGTTATCATTTACTCACCCTGATGTCGTTCCAAAGCCGTACGAGTTTCATTCATTTTCAAAACGCAAATGAAGATACTTTGATCGCTTTATATGATGAACAGATTGAATTTAGTCTTTTATTCACATATAAACATTGACCAGCGAACATAAACAGAAGCTCAAACGTGCAGCGTAACACGAGAATGAACCTCATTGGTTCTCGCACGTCAAGCGAACATGCTTGAGCTTCCGTTTACCATAACTGATGTGTGAGTTGATGATTGTTCATTATAAAAGCCTAACCCTCTATGGCATGACTTTTTGTTTTTTGGGAAAAAAAATCTTTCACCCCATTTTTTGGGAGCTTGGGGGTCCTTGATAACATATCCATCATAAAATTACATGAAACATTACAACTGAAACATTACAACTAACACCCCCCATATGTATGTGTATGTGTAGTGTTTGGTGTAAATGTTCATATGAATATGAACATTTATACGATAAAGTGTTATGGGGGGTGTTAGTTGTAATTAGTAGTAATAGTTGTTTTTGTTGATTATTTGATGTTTGTGATAGGTTGAAACCATTTGTGATTGATGTTTGTCAAAATAAACCTTCTAATGCACATATTGCTTGTTTTCCCTATTCCACCTATGTAGAAAACCTTGTGAGTTTTAGTACCCTCATAGCACAGTGTTGCCCTGAGGCAACGAACAAAAAAACACAGTTTTAGTATATAAATAAAAACAAAATAAATCTTTAAACAATCAAACATACTTCTTTACATACTGATGCACATGCATATATTTTTTAATAAAACAATATTTTAACTTAAACATGTTAAAAAGTGATATTTATCTTACTAATTGGTGGCACTCTGTAGCATGTGGTTTTGCTTCATTAAAGCACAGCTCCACCCCCCCAAAAAAGGTCACACCCACTTCAGCCCCTCATTTCACTGAACAGACATGTCAGGTGATATTATATATTAAAAAATATATATATAAAAAAATTAAAGGGGCGGTGTGAGGTCCAAAAATGTGGTTTGTTGCCTGAGGGCAACACCATGCCATAGAGGGCTAAGTTAAATCTGATTATCATATAAAGTGATCGTGTCTCTTCAAAAAAATTTGGACTAAACCGCTCAATTCATATGGATTAGTTTTACGATCTCTTTATGAACTTTTTGAAGTGTCAAAGTGGTAGCTGCGTACTGTAGCTATATATGGAGGAACAGAAAGCTTTCAGATTTCATCGAAAAGATCTTCATTTGTGCTCCGAAGATGAACAAAAATCTTACGGGTTTGGAACAACATGAGGGTGAGTAAACAATGACCTTTTAAGACTCCCCTCACTAGGGAGGATCAATTAACTCCTTATTAGAGCAAGTCAGGTTTAGTTAGTGGCCAATTTGTTAACTCCTACAGTCATTATTCTTTAGCTTTTATACTTGAAAGACTAAAATCTAAAAAATAAATAAATAAATAAATAATGGTATTTACTGTATCAAAATAATAGCAGTGGTATCATAGGCTTCACTGGAAAAAAAAAGATTCACATTATGAATGTATCATATGGACCACTGGCATTGGACTTTGGAAATATTAAATAGAATTTGGCACAGAAAACTATTCTTATGATGTTCATAATCATGAAACCTGGTACAGTAATTTGAAATCCAACTGATGTGCATTTTTTTTGGAAGGCAAAGTCTCAAAGCTAATTTATGAGCTAAATGCTGACTGTGATGTTATGCTCTAAATGAGCAGGCATGAAAGAACATAAATGTGTCGTACGGTGTATGTCCAACTGAAAACGAACCTGCTGATATTGCTTAAACTGGTACAGTGTAATTGGGGAGGGGGCGTGTGCTTACCCTCAGCAGGGGCGGAGATTAAAGGGCCAGGTTCCTCTGGAAACGAGCAGGCAGCCAATTGGAGGACAGCAAAAATCCGTAAGAAGCAGGGGGTCAGGGTCGCCATGGCAGCGACACACCAGATCTGTGAAGGCAGGAGAAGATAAATGGTTACGTTACAAAAATGGTGAAAAAAACACACTACAATGCTATAGTGAGTTGCTGTGATCTACATAGGCAGCACCCTTCTAATTCAGCACCCTAAAATACATAAAACCTCTTAAATGACTGATTTGAAACGCTATTTATGGACAGCAACTCTGTTTAGAGTTACACAAATAGTGAAAGCATGAGAGACTTGATCAACAATCACAGATTCCAATATAGTCTGATGTTAGCTTGTTGCTTTGCTAAGGGGTTAATGCTCTAATAAGCACAATAATAACAGTAATATCACACGCAAATATTGCATGCAGTCGGAATGCAATGCAAATGGAATGGAAATATCTATCAATAGTTTCAGTATTGAACAAAAATATACATGCTAACTGTTTGGAACAACCTTGTCAGACACAGACCCATGATGCCTAAAAAGTAGCGCAGGCAGTAGGGTTGGGAATCGAAAATCGATTCCAATTCTGAAATCAAATACTTAAGATCAGGAATCGGATACTTGATATAAAATACAGATTTAGATCCCTCTTATCTTATCCTTAATCATTCAAGCACAAGAAGACCCGCATGCTTTTTTCTGCAATAACGCGCACACACAAAACCACAAGAAAAAAAAAAAAAAGTGTGCGATACTGAATTGAGTTCTCTTCCGTGTCTTTTTGCACTTGAACGGACAAATGAACACACAAATATGTCAAAATATCCTCGTAAACACAATCGGTTATGTCTTAAGAGAACAGAAACAGTCGACAAAGAAAACTTATAACAGTATATTGGATCCATGCAGCTCTTAAAGTGACAGCAGCGTAATATTCCTGCTGCCATCTGTGTAATTAACGTTAATCAACTAAAAAAAGACAAAGAGAAAATTCACTCGTTTTTCTTGACTGAATATCTTTTGTAACTATATTTGTAATGTATATTTTATTTATAAAGTGCAGTGTTATTTTACATTTGATTACAGTTTCAGTACCTGAATACCTAAAAATCTTAAAACACTGTTTATATCAATTGTACAGAGCCCCTAAATGGACCTTCCGTACAATTGTATATCTTTGTTCAGTTGTATTTATTTGTGCGATTGCTAATTTGTTTATTTGTTCTTTTTTAATTACTGAGTTTGTCTTTATTTATGATTTAAATTTATAGTAGTTAGGCTAGTTGTTTTTACTATGGTATTTTTAAACCACATAGGCAAAAGTTCCTTGTGTAAGTGTTCTTTAGCCTGTTGATTTTTGATCACAGTATTCAGATACAATGAAATGTTTTGCAATAAGACTTAGAATAAATGTTAATGATATCTACGTTTTTTTGTTTGTTTGTTTTTTACCTTATTGGAATTGAAATTAGGAATCAATAAGAATCGGAATCGATAAACAGAATCGGATTCGTTGAAATTCGTACGATATCAGATTTTGGAGCTAATAATATAACAAACAAACAGTCTCTGAAAAGATAAAGGTAAAATGATTAATGATACAAAGGAGTATCAAACATCCTGAGTGTTAGTCATGCTTTGTGCCCTTAATTACTTCATAGCATCATATTCTGAAATGAAACTAAATTAATAGTTAAATTCAGCACCTTTTTCATTGAGTCTGTGGACGAAGGAGTGGCCAGTGGCTTACGATGCCACCATCTGCTCTTTTCTTTTCCACACTCCTTTTTCATCTGTTCCTTTCTTTATTTCACAGCATGGTTGCAGTAATTGGATAATTTATGAGCGCGTGTCAACCCTCCCCACTGCAGTATATTACTGACACAAACACACATGCAACAGAGTGAACCATGGTCAAGCAACATACATCACATAATCTGAACAGTCTCACAGAACCAGGCTTTTGACTTTCATCATAAAGCAAATAGTTTGTTTTATTTTTACATGACATAGGAGTGGGTAAGGATGCTTAGACAGAAGAGACAACTGAGGGTTTGAAGAATATGAATGCATAATAATTATTTTTAGGGTGTACACTGATAAAAATGACTTTGTGGTGAAGTAAATACTACAGAAAAAAACAATGTCATTTACATTAAAAAGTTAGTTCAGGCAAGAATTTAAAAAACAAAGTAAATTCTATATTAGTGCTCAGTTTAAGCGTGTAGAAATGAAAGCGCAAATATCAACGCTATAAAATTAAGTAAAATTACTCAACTTTTCTGATACTGGTGTTCCCATCATGCACTGGGCCTTGATTAATTAATTAGGTTGATTTTTCACTGTTTTCCAGCTGTTTTATCATTGCTTTTGTTGTTAGGATTAGTAACTTGCCATTTTGTGACATTTGGAGTTCATTTTCTACTCAAAATGACACATTCAAACACAAAAACAATCCATCAAATGTTACCGTCATTGTGTATTGTCTACCAAGTATTGAGGTCTCTGCGCTCACGTAATGTGTAACTTTTGAAATGTAGATATGGTGTCTCACACAATATCTATTGTATTAATTACTTAGATATTTCTAAGTAAAGCATATACTTTAAAAATGTGGTTTAATTCAATGTTATATTGTTTGAGTGAAATGTATTGCAAAGGAAAATTCAACTAAATAGATATTACTCAACCTTTTACTAGCCAAGTTAAAATTACTTATTTTCTTTGTTACTTTCACTTAACTTAGTTAAGTAGAGTTTACTTAATTCCATATGTGAAATTTACTTAAAAAATATTTGCGCAAAAACTTGCCAAAGAAAAAATTATTTTTACTTATTGTTTTGATCAGTGTAGAAAGATGCTGGTCAGTTTTAAAATCAAGAGGGAATGTTGAAGAAATCAGTGGAAAATGTGTCTCACACTTACCTTTGACTGTAAACCTAAAATACAGTAAAAATATTAATACTGTGAAATATTATTGTGATTTAAAGTGTTTTCTACATTAATATCTTTAAAAAAATAAATAATTTGTTTTCCGGTGATGCAAAGCTGAATTTTCAGCATCATTACGCCAGTCTTCAGTGTCACATGATCCTTCAGAAGTCATTCTAATAACTATGCTGATTTGCTGCTCAATAAAAAAAATATTATTCTAATTAATTTTGTGCTGCTTAATATTTTTGTGAAAAACATTTTTTTTTCAGGATTCTTTGACGAATGGAAAGTTTAAAAGAACAGCATTTCTTTGAAATAGAAATCGTTTAACATAAATGTCACTTTTCACCAGTTAAATGCATCCTCGCTGAATAAAAGCATTCATTTAATTATAAAAAATATTACTTTCAACAATGTACAAAAAAAGCCATCCAAAAGAAAAAAAAAGAGTTTGCAGTTTTGAGTAATAATTGTATAAAAATATCACTCAGGCAGTCCATGGACATGCTATTAAAAGGTAGTCTGAAAGACATAATTTCATCAGTAATACCTAAAGAAAAACAAAAAAACAACAACAACAACAAAAAAAAAAATATATATATATATAATGTCGGCACACCATGGCTCCAAAAATATAGACATTTATTGACAGAATCGAAATTTTAGGCAATTTAGCCAAATTTCTATATTTTTGGAGCCGTGGTGTGCCGACTTCATATAGTGTTTTCTGTTTTAAGTCATTTTTACCCACTTTGAGCAGTCCGCCAGTGATGTGCATGCTTTTGTTTTGTGTTTGTATCATTAAAGCCAAAAAACCTGATCTGAAGCATTTTCATGACCGTGACGGTGAGGATTTGTTTGAGACCTCTTGCAATTATCCCTTCTTCTACTTCCAAAAATACATGTATTACCACTTAAATGAGATGAAACAATGAGTAGCCTACTGTAATTAAGACATCTCTCAGGATAACATTAATGAAAGAGATGAGAAACTATCGGAAAGAACTTTAGATGCCTCTGGTGAAAAGTTTCCAAATGAATAGCAGCCTTTTGAGGGTTTAAATTCATAATGAATCTCAATGTCATTAGAGAGAGAATGAGCAACTCTAGTCCATTAGCACAAGGCGCACACGCACACAGACACAATGTTCATGCACTGCACAAATAATACAAAGAACATTGTCAAACACATTACTTTAAAGAGGCCACATCACACACGGTTTTATGTACAGTGGCGCTGCAAAGACAAACATCACAATTACTGCAGTATGAACTTGAGGGATATGAACAAATCACCAACCCTAGGTATAAAACTTCAGTGTGTAACTCATCCTGTATTGTCTGTGCAGCAACGGTCATGAATGATACCTCAAACAGTGCAGCTTGTTGAAGAAATGTGCGCTATTACTTTTCTAAGTGAAAACCACTCACATCACACTTGCATTGTGGTATCATGCTTTCAACAGGCAACTACTAAAATGTTTTTGGCTAAATTTTACCCTCTAAATGACTTCTGTTTTAATTGGCTAAACTCTTTGCATATGAAATGAGAAACGATGCAACGTTACTGTACTGCAGTCAAGTCTAATACAGTTTACATTTCAAAACCCCTTCAATATTAATAAAGTCTGAATTATATTGTGATCACAAAACAATATGCAGTTACATCCATGAAGATTTCTGGTGCAGATTAATTTCAGTAAATGGTCTGACTGGACTGACCTTAATTTATTTAATCAAATGCAGAGTAAAAACAGTAAAAATGCATTACAATTTAAAATAACTGATTTCTATTTGCTGCTCAAGAAACATTTCTTATTATTATCAATGTTGAAAACAGTTGTGCTGCTTCATATTTTAATATAAACTGTGATTTTTTTCAGGACTCTTTGATGAATAGAAGTTTGAAAGAACAGCATTCATTTGAAGTACAAATCTTTTATAACATAAATGTCTTCACTGTTACTTTTGATCAATTTAATGCATCCTTACCGAATAAAAGTATACTTTTCATTAAAAGAAAATCCTACTGACCTCAAACGTTTGGAACTAATTCACTTTAAAGGAGCCTGTAAAAAAAATCGTATTTAACAAAATTGTGTGTGTGTGTGTTTACAAGCGGTTTATAAGGGGCACTAAAAGGACAAAAGAACTGGTGGCACACAGAGCTCTTAAATGCTTCACTATATCTCCCAAAGAAACCATTCATTGTCTAGAGCCTTCAAAACTGCTCTCTCTCTCTCTCCCTCCACATCTCACTAATCTCCTTCATCCCCCCATCCCACTACAGACTGAACCCCTGTGCCCGAAGGAAAGGTCAGAGGTCAGGATAGGTATCCTCCCATCGGGTCTTGCAGCAGAGAGCACGTCTCTAGTACAGAATGCGTCTGTAATTTAGTTTAAGGAGGTCGTGACCGAGCCACAGACACATTAGGTTTTGTGATAGCTTTAAATTAAACCTAATAAGCAGTGATACCACCTCAATTGTTCCTTATTAATGGAACACACACACACACACACACCTCACAAACTCTCTCGCTTCCTTCCTCTCTCACACACTCAGTAACAAGGCCTGAATAACACAGGGACGTCCAAGTCTTTGTTGGCAGGCTGACGGCGCTAACAGCCATTAAAATAAAATGCTTTAAACAGCGGTCAAATACACAGTGGTTGGAAATCCCTCACAGATGCCCGTCCAAAGCAAATGACGCGCGCAACATTTACAGAAAACAATGACTGGAATGTCATTGAGGCCAAGCTTATCGTGTCCACTATGCTGAGAAACTTCTAACCCAAGTTTTTCAATATATATATATATATATATATATATATATATATATATATATATACAGTATATATACAGTATATATATATATATATATATATATATATATATATATATATATATATAAAGTTTGGGGTCAGGAAGTTATTTTTTTATTAAAGGGGTCCTATTATGCTTTTTTACCTTTTCAACTTTAGTAAGTGTGTAATGTTGCTGTTTGAGCATAACAAGTTCTGCAAGGTTTCAAAGATCAAAGCCCACTCCAAAGGGAGATATTTTATTTAACAGAATCCACTTTTCAAGAACTACAATGTACTATGCGTTTTTTCCCAATCTTGTGAAGTGTTGAGAAGACAGTGAGAAGACAGTAAAGAGAAGACAGTGTAGTCACTATGTCAAAGAGAAACCCTGTTTCCAAAACTCATTTATTTGACCTTCCTAAGGATGACGAACTTAAAGTGGTTAAAACTTATTTTAAACACTGTTCCTGAACATCATAACCCCAACGTTTATCTGCGTGCTGCACATTTTATGGAGAACAGCTTCCAGAACCTAAGAGAGTACAATCCAGGCTACGCACGAAAGCTTGTCCTGAAATGGAGCAGTTCCCACTTTGTTGGGACAATCTGTTGTCTGTGGCTCACAAATTGTATGTATGTCTTATTATTTGTTGTTGTTGCGTTTTCTATTAACAGTTCCAATTATAAGTTTTATGTTGTGGCTACGCTCTCCTGCTAGCCAACATTAGTGTTAATGTAGTGTTTACTGCAGCGTTTGTAAGCTCTCACTTTTTAAAGACGGTTCACCGCACCTTAGGAAAATTAATCATGGTTTTGTGATCGATGACTGTTTGTATTACCAGAGTTTTCCAACAAATATAATGATTGAGTGTAAATTACGAACAAAAATAAATAAATAAATCCACACCACTCTGAAACGCCTTGTGAAATCCGTGCTTGCAAAGTCTGTGCATGAAATCCGTTCTGGACGATCCTCTTGTTTGTTAACATTCTTAAGTCTGAATCAAGCTTGGATTGGTTTGAAATTGACACCATCCTTAATATTTACAGCTGAGCAGATGAAACTTGCGGTTATGAAAGGGCGGGGCATTTCCCGAACACGTGCTAAGCAGTGCCAATCACAACACACTGGGCCAGCTAACCAATCACAGCACATTTCGTATTTCGGAAGGAGGGGCTTCATCGAAACTGAACGATGCGTTCGAGCCGGACTCTGGAGAGAGGTGCTGTAAAAATGTAAAATATGTGTTTTGTCATCAAGCATGAAAGCATATTCTAGTACACCCCGAAAACAAAATCAAGACTTTGTAAAAGGGCATAATATGACTGCTTTAAGTATGCTTTTAATCAATCAAAAGTGTCAGGAAATACATTCACAAAAGATTTCTATTTCAAATAGATGCTGTTTTATTTTCTTTCTATTCATCAGAGAATCCTGATTTTTTTTTTTATCAAGGTTTCCACAAAAATATTAAGCAGCACAACTGTTTTCAACATTGATAATAAATGTTTCTTGAGCAGCAAATCAGCATATTAGAGTGATTTCTGAAGGATCATGTGACTCTGAGGACTGGAGTAATGATGCTGAAAATACAGCTTTGAATCACAAGAATCACATTTTATTATATACTCAAATACAAAAAAGTTATTTTAAATTGTTATAATATTTCACATTACAATTTTACTGTATTTTTGAGCAAACTAAGTTGCTTTGCCATCTACTTAAAGGAACACTCCGACTTTTTGGGACTTTAGCTTATTCACAGTATCCCCCAGAGTTAGATAAGTCCATACATACCTTTTTCATTTCTGTGCGTTCTGTAAGTGTTATTTGACGCACCCACCGCTAGCCTAGCTTAGCACAAAGACTGGATGTAAATGGATAATGGTAGCATACTAATCCCAATAAGTGACAAAATAATGCAAACATTTTCCTATTTACATGTTGTGATCTCCTATAGTCACAGCGTGTACAAATAACAAGGCTATATGAGACAGAGACCATTTTTAATCGTATAAATACTGGAAACTATATTCTCACTAGGCGTAGGAGCACAGCTACTTGGGCGGAGTGATTAGCGCAGCACACGAGACGCCCTGTGGTGAGGAGCAGAGAGTTTGCTCAGAGTTGGAGTAATAGAGTCAGCAATTACTAGATAGTAAATTTATAGTTTACAATCATGGGTGTTCGCTGTATTGTAAAGAGCTGCGACAATAAACAGGGGAGACCAGGTAATACTATGATGTTTCATAGAATTCCAACCAAAAACGCTGACCTGATGAATCGATGGCTACAAACACACCTATAAACAGCATCACGAAGTATTTCGTTTGCTCTGAACATTTTACTATAGACGACTATTTTGAAAAAATGCAAGTTGCCACACGGACCATGAAACGTGTGCTAAAGGATACAGCCATCCCATCGATAATAAAGACAGGACAAATTGGATCACCTGTTGCTGCGGTAAGTGTTCCGTTATGTTTTGAGATGACTAACATTAGCCATACTGTAACAGTGCCATGCTAATGTAATGTAACCTTAGTAGTGACACTATTACGTGAATAGGGGCTCCGTGTATCCCCTTTATTGTTATTATTGTGTTGTCATGAACACACTGTATCGCTCAATAACAAATGAGCGGCGCTAAATGTAACTCTCAGGACTGTAACATTCAACTTGCTAATGAACAGCTTCCAAAGTTTGTAACTCCTCGTCTGTGTATTCTGGCTCAAAACTATATGGTTCGGGATCTTGGTTTCATACACAGTAAAATTCCTCTGACAATTCCTAAAAGTCAGCCATGATCACGAGTCACGTCTAGCTAGTTAGTCACGTTTGTTTTGTTTACGGAACCATCAACAGGGCGTCTCGTGTGCTGCGCTAATCACTCCGCCCAAGTAGCCACTCCGCCCAAGTAACGTTAGCTGTGCTCCTACGCCTAGTGAGAATATAGTTCCCAGTATTTATACGATTAAAAATGGTCTCTGTCTCATATAGCCTTGTTATTTGTACACGCTGTGACTATAGGAGATCACAACATGTAAATAGGAAAATGTTTGCATTATTTTGTCACTTATTGGGATTAGTATGCTACCATTATCCATTTACATCCAGTCTTTGTGCTAAGCTAGGCTAGCGGTGGGTGCGTCAAATAACACTTACAGAACGCACAGAAATGAAAAAGGTATGTATGGACTTATCTAACTCTGGGGGATACTGTGAATAAGCTAAAGTCCCAAAAAGTCGGAGTGTTCCTTTAACTGTAATTTTTAAATGATTACAAAAACTGTAATCATTTTTCACGATTCATGCATTTAATTAATTTCAATTCTGTTTTAATTAAGATGGAAATTATACAATGTTATATAATTGCATACATGATAATTAAAAAAAAAATTTTTTTTTCCCCAAACAGTCACATGAGACAGCAATGTTCCCTTGGCTCTTGTCAAGTAGTGTAGAGTGTTTCAAATCAGTCCTTTTTTAGGTCCTTTTTCAGTTAGGATGCTGCCTTAGAAGACAGCAGCCTATGTAGGCAGTGTAGCAGCTTGTTGGAACAGAGCCATAAAATTATCTCACCATACTACTGTTATTTTGTGTCTTATGCACATGATAACATCCAAAGAGACATTTTAGGGGGCGCATAGATAAACATTGCTGTGACCGGGCCGTCCAAACAGTTCAGCGCCATTAGCGTACACACTCAAGATCACCAGATTAATCTGATGTATTGGAACACTTTATCTCAGGACTAAGCTAAAACCAAATAAACACCTGAAAATATAATTGATTCTTTTATCAATGACCTTCTGATAATTACAATGACCTCCTAGTCGTTTGCGAAAAAGTCTGAAGTCTTCCAAAACACGTCTTCGCAGGTCAAAAAGTCGAACCTCAACATTTGTCAGACAAATAAAACAAACCACGGCGACTGGCACACAGACGCCCTGCTGTCCGCAAACAATCCGTAGAGTGTCGGGTGGCATTCAAACACAAAACAGGAGACCTCGATATTTTCCTATCGTGCCCCTTGAGGCTTGCTTTCGGGCCTTCATAAATACACACAGGATGTCATATCTCAGCAGGGTCTGTGCTATCTCTCCGCGAACTTCATCCTCTCCGCCGGTGACCTCTTTACATGGTCTGTGGTAGGTGAAGTTTAATGCTGTGGAAACAACCACAGCTCTGTAGGAATAATGAATGGAGTGAGATAACCTAGTGAGATATCACAGATTAGGAGGAAAATGGCAAGAATACATACTTTATCACACAATGCTGCTGCTTTGCCCTGTTCCCATTATATTCTCTCTAATGAGGCATTTATACAGGAATCATATAAGATGGATTTCATCGCTGAAAGGAGGGTTATTTATGTTCTGCCCAATGGAGAATCAGAAATCTTGAGGCCCCTCTGTGAAATATTAAGCAGCACAACTGTTTTCAACAATGTTTCTTCTGAAGGATCATGTGACACTGAAGACTGGAGTAATGATTATAAAAATTCAGCTTTGCATCACAGGAATGAATTACTTTTTAATAATCTAAAAAAATCTTACTGTTTTACTGTATTTTTCATCAAATAAATGCAGTCTTGTTGAGCATAAGTTATATGTTTTCCACATTTCCCACATTCCAGAGGTTAAAGGCATGGTAGGCGATTTGTTCCAGAAACATTTTGCTAGTTGAAAGTCTCTTCACATCCTGATTTCAATCACTAAGGCTACATTCAGTACTGTCAGTCCAAATCAGATTTTTATGCATATCCGATTAAAATCCGATCAGATTTAACTAGTGTGAACGGCCAGAAGTCACATGAAATGCATTTCTTTTTAAAAATCCGTTTCGAGCTACATTCATATGTGGTTTGAAATCCTATTCAGAACAGTTGCGATACACAGTGTGGACATCAATAATTTTAGATCAGATTTCAATTGGATACACAAATAATCGGATCTGGATTGAGTCTGAACGTAGCCTAAGTTAAGTGGTTTAAATGTATTTATATGTATATATCGTGTCTGTGGAAGGTGTAGGACCATAAAATGTTCGTCCAATCATTGCATTTGGTCCGAATGAGTTAGACAGACGTCAGTCACTGAGCACCACAACAGAAACAGCAGCACCTTTAACAGTTCCTCCTGGACCAAAGCAACCAGCTTACACTCCATTCACGCCATAAATACTGTCATTTGGAAGAGATGGAAACCAGTGACGTTATACTCGGAGCGGTTCGTGACTCGAATTTATGTGTTTCAATACAACACTATCAATGCCGAAATGAATCTGCAGCCGTCAGGTGGTACAGGTCAGTGCTCTTTAAGTTGTTAATGTTCATTATTATTGTAATGTTATGTGCTTTGATACATGAGGTAGTTTAACGCCATCTCTCGTTATGCTTTTGTTTGCTCCCTGCTAGGTGTTCATGGAGACGCTCTGAAGGGAGGGTGGGATCTTATGCTTTAAAAGCAATCTTACTATTGCTAGCCTCTACCTGTAACTCTGTATCCATTTTAAATCTCTTTCAATAAAGAACAGTGACCAAGGGACTCACACATAAACAAAGTTAAAGCTGCAAACAGGACACTGTAAACCACTGGTGAAAGCGTCAATATACAAAACGGTCAGATAACTAAATAAAAACAATACCTAGATATGAAAACACTCATTATCACTTCCACAAATAGGACCCAAGGCAAAAACTACAACTGTGTCATCATTTATACAGCCTTTAAATCTATGACTTTCTTTTATCCTTGAAACACACACACACACACACACACACTTTTGAAGAATATTTCTGACAAAAATATAGCTGAAAATCGTCCTTTCCACAGAAGCATTTAAATCTCATTTACACGTTTTAGGTGGAATAACCCTCTAAATGTGTCTACGGATCCATTATGTGTGTTTAGAAGCAGAT